>NC_091144.1:41351032-42030032 GCF_041381155.1 Argopecten irradians
TAACCTGTGGATAAGGTCTCTACTACTGCTGTACTGTGAGGGAACCTTCTACTTACCCGCTATACACACAAATAACCTGTGGATAAGGTCTCTACTACTGCTGTACCGTGTGAGGGAACCTTCTACTTACCCGCTATACACACAAATAACCTGTGGATAAGGTCTCTACTACTGCTGTACCGTGAGGGAACCTTCTACTTACCCGCTATACACACAAATAACCTGTGGATAAGGTCTCTACTACTGCTGTACTGTGAGGGAACCTTCTACTTACCCGCTATACACACAAATAACCTGTGGATAAGGTCTCTACTACTGCTGTACGTGAGGGAACCTTCTACTTACCCGCTATACACACAAATAACCTGTGGATAAGGTCTCTACTACTGCTGTACTGTGAGGGAACCTTCTACTTACCCGCTATACACACAAATAACCTGTGGATAAGGTCTCTACTACTGCTGTACCGTGAGCGAACCTTCTACTTACCCGCTATACACACAAATAACCTGTGGATAAGGTCTCTACTACTGCTGTACTGTGAGGGAACCTTCTACTTACCCGCTATACACACAAATAACCTGTGGATAAGGTCTCTACTACTGCTGTACTGTGAGGGAACCTTCTACTTACCCGCTATACACACAAATAACCTGTGGATAAGGTCTCTACTACTGCTGTACTGTGAGGGAACCTTCTACTTACCCGCTATACACACAAATAACCTGTGGATAAGGTCTCTACTACTGCTGTACTATGAGGGAACCTTCTACTTACCCCTATACACACAAATAACCTGTGGATAAGGTCTCTACTACTGCTGTACTGTGAGGGAACCTTCTACTTACCCGCTATACACACAAATAACCTGTGGATAAGGTCTCTACTACTGCTGTACTGTGAGGGAACCTTCTACTTACCCGCTATACACACAAATAACCTGTGGATAAGGTCTCTACTACTGCTGTACTGTGAGGGAACCTTCTACTTACCCGCTATACACACAAATAACCTGTGGATAAGGTCTCTACTACTGCTGTACTGTGAGGGAACCTTCTACTTACCCGCTATACACACAAATAACCTGTGGATAAGGTCTCTACTACTGCTGTACCGTGAGGGAACCTTCTACTTACCCGCTATACACACAAATAACCTGTGGATAAGGTCTCTACTACTGCTGTACTGTGAGGGGACCTTCTACTTACCCGTTATACACACAAATAACCTGTGGATAAGGTCTCTACTACTGCTGTACCGTGAGGGAACCTTCTACTTACCCGCTATACACACAAATAACCTGTGGATAAGGTCTCTACTACTGCTGTACCGTGAGGGAACCTTCTACTTACCCGCTATACACACAAATAACCTGTGGATAAGGTCTCTACTACTGCTGTACTGTGAGGGAACCTTCTACTTACCCGCTATACACACAAATAACCTGTGGATAAGGTCTCTACTACTGCTGTACGTGAGGGGAACCTTCTACTTACCCGCTATACACACAAATAACCTGTGGATAAGGTCTCTACTACTGCTGTACTGTGAGGGAACCTTCTACTTACCCGCTATACACACAAATAACCTGTGGATAAGGTCTCTACTACTGCTGTACTGTGAGGGAACCTTCTACTTACCCGCTATACACACAAATAACCTGTGGATAAGGTCTCTACTACTGCTGTACGTGAGGGAACCTTCTACTTACCCGCTATACACACAAATAACCTGTGGATAAGGTCTCTACTACTGCTGTACGTACGAGGGAACCTTCTACTTACCCGCTATACACACAAATAACCTGTGGATAAGGTCTCTACTACTGCTGTACCGTGAGAGGGAACCTTCTACTTACCCGCTATACACACAAATAACCTGTGGATAAGGTCTCTACTACTGCTGTACCGTGAGGGAACCTTCTACTTACCCGCTATACACACAAATAACCTGTGGATAAGGTCTCTACTACTGCTGTACTGTGAGGGGACCTTCTACTTACCCGCTATACACACAAATAACCTGTGGATAAGGTCTCTACTACTGCTGTACTGTGAGGGAACCTTCTACTTACCCGCTATACACACAAATAACCTGTGGATAAGGTCTCTACTACTGCTGTACTGTGAGGGAACCTTCTACTTACCCGCTATACACACAAATAACCTGTGGATAAGGTCTCTACTACTGCTGTACTGTGAGGGAACCTTCTACTTACCCGCTATACACACAAATAACCTGTGGATAAGGTCTCTACTACTGCTGTACTGTGAGGGAACCTTCTACTTACCCGCTATACACACAAATAACCTGTGGATAAGGTCTCTACTACTGCTGTACTGTGAGGGAACCTTCTACTTACCCGCTATACACACAAATAACCTGTGGATAAGGTCTCTACTACTGCTGTAACGTGAGAGGGAACCTTCTACTTACCCGCTATACACACAAATAACCTGTGGATAAGGTCTCTACTACTGCTGTACTATGAGGGAACCTTCTACTTACCCGCTATACACACAAATAACCTGTGGATAAGGTCTCTACTACTGCTGTACTGTGAGGGAACCTTCTACTTACCCGCTATACACACAAATAACCTGTGGATAAGGTCTCTACTACTGCTGTACTATGAGGGAACCTTCTACTTACCCGCTATACACACAAATAACCTGTGGATAAGGTCTCTACTACTGCTGTACTGTGAGGGAACCTTCTACTTACCCGCTATACACACAAATAACCTGTGGATAAGGTCTCTACTACTGCTGTACTGTGAGGGAACCTTCTACTTACCCGCTATACACACAAATAACCTGTGGATAAGGTCTCTACTACTGCTGTACCGTGAGGGAACCTTCTACTTACCCGCTATACACACAAATAACCTGTGGATAAGGTCTCTACTACTGCTGTACCGTGAGAGGGAACCTTCTACTTACCCGCTATACACACAAATAACCTGTGGATAAGGTCTCTACTACTGCTGTACTGTGAGGGAACCTTCTACTTACCCGCTATACACACAAATAACCTGTGGATAAGGTCTCTACTACTGCTGTACTATGAGGGAACCTTCTACTTACCCGCTATACACACAAATAACCTGTGGATAAGGTCTCTACTACTGCTGTACCGTGAGGGAACCTTCTACTTACCCGCTATACACACAAATAACCTGTGGATAAGGTCTCTACTACTGCTGTACTGTGAGGGAACCTTCTACTTACCCGCTATACACACAAATAACCTGTGGATAAGGTCTCTACTACTGCTGTACTGTGAGGGAACCTTCTACTTACCCGCTATACACACAAATAACCTGTGGATAAGGTCTCTACTACTGCTGTACTGTGAGGGAACCTTCTACTTACCCGCTATACACACAAATAACCTGTGGATAAGGTCTCTACTACTGCTGTACCGTGAGAGGGAACCTTCTACTTACCCGCTATACACACAAATAACCTGTGGATAAGGTCTCTACTACTGCTGTACTGTGAGGGAACCTTCTACTTACCCGCTATACACACAAATAACCTGTGGATAAGGTCTCTACTACTGCTGTACTGTGAGGGAACCTTCTACTTACCCGCTATACACACAAATAACCTGTGGATAAGGTCTCTACTACTACTGAAGCGTGAGCGAACCTTCTACTTACCCGCTATACACACAAATAACCTGTGGATAAGGTCTTTACTACTGCTGTACTGTGAGGGAACCTTCTACTTACCTGCTATACACACAAATAACCTGTGGATAAGGTCTCTACTACTGCTGTACCGTGAGGGAACCTTCTACTTACCCGCTATACACACAAATAACCTGTGGATAAGGTCTCTACTACTACTGAAGCGTGAGCGAACCTTCTACTTACCTGCTATACACACAAATAACCTGTGGATAAGGTCTCTACTACTACTGAAGCGTGAGCGAGCCTCTGTACGTGAAGCGATCTCCGCTGCCTGTATAGCTAGTGCTATCTCCTCTTCGTCTGGACATTCAGAGTTGTAGGAGCTAGTCTCACTGCTGCCCTCACCTATCATAGAATAGTTCATTTACTGATGATCATGATTTGAATATATATCAAGTATCTATATCATAGAATAGTTCATTTACTGTGATCATGATTTGAATATATATCAAGTATCTATATCATAGAATAGTTCATTTACTGTGATCATGATTTGAATATATATCAAGTATCTATATCATAGAATAGTTCATTTACTGTGATCATGATTTGAATATATATCAAGTATCTATATCATAGAATAGTTCATTTACTGTGATCATGATTTGAATATATATCAAGTATTTATATCATAGAATAGTTCATTTACTGTGATCATGATTTGAATATATATCAAGTATCTATATCATAGAATAGTTCATTTACTGTGATCATGATTTGAATATATATCAAGTATCTATATCATAGAATAGTTCATTTACTGTGATCATGATTTGAATATATATCAAGTATCTATATCATAGAATAGTTCATTTACTGTGATCATGATTTGAATATATATCAAGTATCTATATCATAGAATAGTTCATTTACTGTGATCATGATTTGAATATATATCAAGTATCTATATCATAGAATAGTTCATTTACTGTGATCATGATTTGAATATATATCAAGTATCTATATCATAAAATAGCTCAATTACTAACCTATGTTGTAGTGAATAGTAATAATTGTTACATTTAAACTAGTATCAAAAAATAAATTATTAGAGAAAGGCTAAATATAAATTGTTTTGTATTTACCTGCTATCCCATTCATTGTTACAACTGGAGATACTAGAACTAGCACTATCTGTGTATCTCAGTCTCTGAATTCGGGGCATTACACTACTACCCAAGGCACTCTCTTCTCTAGCGTCTACCACTGTGTCGGTCGTCATGGAGGACTTTTGGGGCAGTGCTGACCGGGCATGGTCAGTTAGTGTAGTGTTGACAGGGGAATCCCTTGATCTAGCTGAACCTTGACTGTCTGGTTCAATCTGAGATTTGGATGGCCTTTCAGAGGAATGTTGACAGGTGGAAGGATCGACAGCATAACTCGCACTATCTAAATCACAACTGCAAATATTGTCAGATGAAGAGCCATCAGAATGGACACTGTCCGTCGTGTCTGGATCACAGTTATTGGTGGCATTATCACTGCAGTCTTCACTGTTCTCATGTCCACAGCTGGGACAGGCAACACTATTATCACAGGCACATGGTGCAGTCTTATTGCTCGATGAACAACATTTATCACAATTTGAACAGATTCTAGATGTAGAAACATCCCCCCGGTCATTATCACATACATTCTGGTCATTATCACAACATTTCAGCAAATTAGCATCACTATTTTCCAAATTTTCCCAATTTGAGTCATATAAATTTTGTCTCTCAGAACTGTCATCAGGACTACAATCCTTAGATCCTAAAGGACTATCCGAATGCTGTTCCACGACAGATATTCTTGGAATTTCAAAATCCAGATTATATGGACAACTATGTTGACGTTCAAACTGTGGAAACTGGTCTGAAACACTATCCATCGCTTGGTCAACTATCTCATCTAAAAATTTACGACATAAAACATACACATCATTTTCTGGAAAACAGCAACTTTTCATACAGACATTGTGTTCGTCGTCCTCTGCAGAACTAGTGGCAGCTGTTATATCACGTGGCCTGCCCTCGGAGTCACCAGAAGCCTCCACGTTTCCAGCCCCTAAAGCCTCCACGGCTTCAGATGTACTAACATTCTCACTATGAAGGCCAGAGTCCCTACTCTCAGATTTATTTAAACTTGATGTTAATGATTCATCATTCTCTTCTGAAGAACTTATCAATGTCTCTGTGGGTGAAGCATCATGCCCCTGTGTGTTGTACTGCCCTGCCGATAACGCTTCATGTCCCTGTGTATTGTACTGTCCTGTTGATGGGAACACTGGGAAATCTGATGTTCCCGGCTCAATCACTGGAGTTATTGGCGTGACAGGACTTCCTGAATTAGGTGTATGGTGAAGAATGTTCCCCAAATCTTCTAACTTGACACTGCCATCTGGAAACAAGCTTGATCCCGCGTGATCTAAGCTGTCCTCAAACCCTGCATCTGTTTGGCAGATTTGGTTTGTAAGCGTGGATGATGATGGTTCTGGCTCATCGGTACTACATAATGCTTTCTCTAGAGCATGCAGTTCCTCAGCTGACAGGGTGTACAGCAGTTCTCTGAAACAGCAATTATATTATAATCTTTGATATCAAACAGGAATTATATTATAATCCTTTATATCAAACAGGAATTATATTATAATCTTTGATATCAAACAGGAATTATATTATAATCCTTTATATCAAACAGGAATTATATTATAATCCTTGATATCAAACAGGAATTATATTATAATCCTTTATATCAAACAGGAATTATATTATAATCCTTTATATCAAACAGGAATTATATTATAATCCTTTATATCAAACAGGAATTATATTATAATCTTTGATATCAAACAGGAATTATATTATAATCCTTTATATCAAACAGGAATTATATTATAATCCTTGATATCAAACAGGAATTATATTATAATCCTTTATATCAAACAGGAATTATATTATAATCCTTTATATCAAACAGGAATTATATTATAATCCTTTATATCAAACAGGAATTATATTATAATCCTTTATATCAAACAGGATTTATATTATAATCCTTTATATCAAACAGGAATTATATTATAATCCTTTATATCAAACAGGAATTATATTATAATCCCTTATATCAAACAGGAATTATATTATAATCCTTTATATCAAACAGGAATTATATTATAATCTTTGATATCAAACAGGAATTATATTATAATCTTTGATATCAAACAGGAATTATATTATAATACTTTATATCAAACAGGAATTATATTATAATCCTTTATATCAAACAGGAATTATATTATAATCTTTGATATCAAACAGGAATTATATTATAATCCTTTATATCAAACAGGAATTATATTATAATCCTTTATATCAAACAGGAATTATATTATAATCCTTTATATCAAACAGGAATTATATTATAATCCTTTGATATCAAACAGGAATTATATTTTAATCCTTTATATCAAACAGGAATTATATTATAATCCTTTATATCAAACAGGAATTATATTATAATCCTTTATATCAAACAGGAATTATATTATAATCCTTTATATCAAACAGGAATTATATTATAATCCTTTATATCAAACAGGAATTATATTATAATCCTTTATATCAAACAGGAATTATATTATAATCCTTTATATCAAACAGGAATTATATTATAATCCTTGATATCAAACAGGAATTATATTATAATCCTTTATATCAAACAGGAATTTATATTATAATCCTTTATATCAAACAGGAATTATATTATAATCCTTTGATATCAAACAGGAATTATATTATAATCCTTTATATCAAACAGGAATTATATTATAATCCTTTATATCAAACAGGAATTATATTATAATCCTTTATATCAAACAGGAATTATATTATAATCCTTTATATCAAACAGGAATTATATTATAATCCTTTATATCAAACAGGAATTATATTATAATCCTTTATATCAAACAGGAATTATATTATAATCCTTTATATCAAACAGGAATTATATTATAATCCTTTATATCAAACAGGAATTATATTATAATCCTTTATATCAAACAGGAATTATATTATAATCCTTTATATCAAACAGGAATTATATTATAATCCTTTATATCAAACAGGAATTATATTATAATCCTTTATATCAAACAGGAATTATATTATAATCCTTTATATCAAACAGGAATTATATTATAATCCTTTATATCAAACAGGAATTATATTATAATCCTTTATATCAAACAGGAATTATAATTATAATCCTTTTTATATCAAACAGGAATTATATTATAATCCTTTATATCAAACAGGAATTATATTATAATCTTTATATCAAACAGGAATTATATTATAATCCTTTATATCAAACAGGAATTATATTATAATCCTTTATATCAAACAGGAATTATATTATAATCCTTTATATCAAACAGGAATTATATTATAATCCTTTATATCAAACAGGAATTATATTATAATCCTTTATATCAAACAGGAATTATATTATAATCCTTTATATCAAACAGGAATTATATTATAATCCTTTATATCAAACAGGAATTATATTATAATCCTTTATATCAAACAGGAATTATATTATAATCCTTTATATCAAACAGGAATTATATTATAATCCTTTATATCAAACAGGAATTATATTATAATCCTTTATATCAAACAGGAATTATATTATAATCCTTTATATCAAACAGGAATTATATTATAATCTTTGATATCAAACAGGAATTATATTATAATCCTTTATATCAAACAGGAATTATATTATAATCCTTTATATCAAACAGGAATTATATTATAATCCTTTATATCAAACAGGAATTATATTATAATCTTTGATATCAAACAGGAATTATAATCTTTGATATCAAACAGGAATTATATTATAATCCTTTATATCAAACAGGAATTATATTATAATCCTTTATATCAAACAGGAATTATATTATAATCCTTTATATCAAACAGGAATTATATTATAATCCTTTATATCAAACAGGAATTATATTATAATCCTTTATATCAAACAGGAATTATATTATAATCCTTTATATCAAACAGGAATTATATTATAATCCTTTATATCAAACAGGAATTATATTATAATCCTTTATATCAAACAGGAATTATATTATAATCCTTTATATCAAACAGGAATTATATTATAATCCTTTATATCAAACAGGAATTATATTATAATCCTTTATATCAAACAGGAATTATATTATAATCCTTTATATCAAACAGGAATTATATTATAATCCTTTATATCAAACAGGAATTATATTATAATCCTTTATATCAAACAGGAATTATATTATAATCCTTTATATCAAACAGGAATTATATTATAATCCTTTATATCAAACAGGAATTATATTATAATCCTTTATATCAAACAGGAATTATATTATAATCCTTTATATCAAACAGGAATTATATTATAATCCTTTATATCAAACAGGAATTATATTATAATCCTTTATATCAAACAGGAATTATATTATAATCCTTTATATCAAACAGGAATTATATTATAATCCTTTATATCAAACAGGAATTATATTATAATCCTTTATATCAAACAGGAATTATATTATAATCCTTTATATCAAACAGGAATTATATTATAATCATTTGATATCAAACAGGAATTATATTATAATCCTTTGATATCAAACAGGAATTATATTATAATCCTTTGATATCAAACAGGAATTATATTATAATTATATCAAACAGGAATTATATTATAATCTTTGATATCAAACAGGAATTATATTATAATCCTTTATATCAAACAGGAATTATATTATAATCCTTTATATCAAACAGGAATTATATTATAATCCTTTATATCAAACAGGAATTATATTATAATCCTTTATATCAAACAGGAATTATATTATAATCCTTTATATCAAACAGGAATTATATTATAATCCTTTATATCAAACAGGAATTATAATCTTTGATATCAAACAGGAATTATATTATAATCCTTTATATCAAACAGGAATTATATTATAATCCTTTATATCAAACAGGAATTATATTATAATCCTTTATATCAAACAGGAATTATATTATAATCCTTTATATCAAACAGGAATTATATTATAATCCTTTATATCAAACAGGAATTATATTATAATCCTTTATATCAAACAGGAATTATATTATAATCCTTGATATCAAACAGGAATTATATTATAATCCTTTATATCAAACAGGAATTATATTATAATCCTTTATATCAAACAGGAATTATATTATAATCCTTTATATCAAACAGGAATTATATTATAATCCTTTATATCAAACAGGAATTATATTATAATCCTTTATATCAAACAGGAATTATATTATAATCCTTTATATCAAACAGGAATTATATTATAATCCTTTATATCAAACAGGAATTATATTATAATCCTTTATATCAAACAGGAATTATATTATAATCCTTTATATCAAACAGGAATTATATTATAATCCTTTATATCAAACAGGAATTATATTATAATCCTTTATATCAAACAGGAATTATATTATAATCCTTTATATCAAACAGGAATTATATTATAATCCTTTATATCAAACAGGAATTATATTATAATCCTTTATATCAAACAGGAATTATATTATAATCCTTTATATCAAACAGGAATTATATTATAATCCTTTATATCAAACAGGAATTATATTATAATCCTTTATATCAAACAGGAATTATATTATAATCCTTTATATCAAACAGGAATTATATTATAATCCTTTATATCAAACAGGAATTATATTATAATCCTTTATATCAAACAGGAATTATATTATAATCCTTTATATCAAACAGGAATTATATTATAATCCTTTATATCAAACAGGAATTATATTATAATCCTTTATATCAAACAGGAATTATATTATAATCCTTTATATCAAACAGGAATTATATTATAATCCTTTATATCAAACAGGAATTATATTATAATCCTTTATATCAAACAGGAATTATATTATAATCCTTTATATCAAACAGGAATTATATTATAATCCTTTATATCAAACAGGAATTATATTATAATCTTTTATATCAAACAGGAATTATATTATAATCCTTTATATCAAACAGGAATTATATTATAATCCTTTATATCAAACAGGAATTATATTATAATCCTTTATATCAAACAGGAATTATATTATAATCCTTTATATCAAACAGGAATTATATTATAATCCTTTATATCAAACAGGAATTATATTATAATCCTTTTATATCAAACAGGAATTATATTATAATCCTTTATATCAAACAGGAATTATATTATAATCCTTTATATCAAACAGGAATTATATTATAATCCTTTATATCAAACAGGAATTATATTATAATCCTTTATATCAAACAGGAATTATATTATAATCCTTTATATCAAACAGGAATTATATTATAATCCTTTATATCAAACAGGAATTATATTATAATCCTTTATATCAAACAGGAATTATATTATAATCCTTATATCAAACAGGAATTATATTATAATCTTTGATATCAAACAGGAATTATATTATAATCCTTTATCAAACAGGAATTATATTATAATCTTATATCAAACAGGAATTATATTATAATCCTTTATATCAAACAGGAATTATATTATAATCCTTTATATCAAACAGGAATTATATTATAATCCTTTATATCAAACAGGAATTATATTATAATCCTTTATATCAAACAGGAATTATATTATAATCCTTGATATCAAACAGGAATTATATTATATAATCCTTTATATCAAACAGGAATTATATTATAATCCTTTATATCAAACAGGAATTATATTATAATCCTTTATATCAAACAGGAATTATATTATAATCCTTTATATCAAACAGGAATTATATTATAATCCTTTATATCAAACAGGAATTATATTATAATCCTTTATATCAAACAGGAATTATATTATAATCCTTTATATCAAACAGGAATTATATTATAATCCTTTATATCAAACAGGAATTATATTATAATCTTTTATATCAAACAGGAATTATATTATAATCCTTTATATCAAACAGGATTATATTATAATCCTTTATATCAAACAGGAATTATATTATAATCCTTTATATCAAACAGGAATTATATTATAATCCTTTATATCAAACAGGAATTATATTATAATCCTTTATATCAAACAGGAAATTATATTAAATCTTTATATCAAACAGGAATTATATTATAATCCTTTATATCAAACAGGAATTATATTATAATCCTTTATATCAAACAGGAATTATATTATAATCTTTATATCAAACAGGAATTATATTATAATCTTTGATATCAAACAGGAATTATATTATAATCTTTATATCAAACAGGAATTATATTATATCTTTATATCAAACAGGAATTATATTATAATCCTTTATATCAAACAGGAATTATATTATAATCCTTTATATCAAACAGGAATTATATTATAATCCTTTATATCAAACAGGAATTATATTATAATCCTTTATATCAAACAGGAATTATATTATAATCCTTTATATCAAACAGAATTATATTATAATCCTTTATATCAAACAGGAATTATATTATAATCCTTTATATCAAACAGGAATTATATTATAATCCTTTATATCAAACAGGAATTATATTATAATCCTTATATCAAACAGGAATTATATTATAATCCTTTATATCAAACAGGAATTATATTATAATCCTTTATATCAAACAGGAATTATATTATAATCCTTTATATCAAACAGGAATTATATTATAATCCTTTATATCAAACAGGAATTATATTATAATCCTTTATATCAAACAGGAATTATATTATAATCCTTTATATCAAACAGGAATTATATTATAATCCTTTATATCAAACAGGAATTATATTATAATCCTTTATATCAAACAGGAATTATATTATAATCCTTTATATCAAACAGGAATTATATTATAATCCTTTATATCAAACAGGAATTATATTATAATCCTTTATATCAAACAGGAATTATATTATAATCCTTTATATCAAACAGGAATTATATTATAATCCTTTATATCAAACAGGAATTATATTATAATCCTTTATATCAAACAGGAATTATATTATAATCCTTTATATCAAACAGGAATTATATTATAATCCTTTATATCAAACAGGAATTATATTATAATCCTTTATATCAAACAGGAATATATATTATAATCCTTTATATCAAACAGGAATTATATTATAATCCTTTATATCAAACAGGAATTATATTATAATCCTTTATATCAAACAGGAATTATATTATAATCCTTTATATCAAACAGGAATTATATTATAATCCTTTATATCAAACAGGAATTATATTATAATCCTTTATATCAAACAGGAATTATATTATAATCCTTTATATCAAACAGGAATTATATTATAATCCTTTATATCAAACAGGAATTATATTATAATCCTTTATATCAAACAGGAATTATATTATAATCCTTATATATCAAACAGGAATTATATTATAATCCTTTATATCAAACAGGAATTATATTATAATCCTTTATATCAAACAGGAATTATATTATAATCCTTTATATCAAACAGGAATTATATTATAATCCTTTATATCAAACAGGAATTATATTATAATCCTTTATATCAAACAGGAATTATATTATAATCCTTTATATCAAACAGGAATTATATTATAATCTTTGATATCAAACAGGAATTATATTATAATCCTTTATATCAAACAGGAATTATATTATAATCCTTTATATCAAACAGGAATTATATTATAATCCTTTATATCAAACAGGAATTATATTATAATCCTTTATATCAAACAGGAATTATATTATAATCCTTTATATCAAACAGGAATTATATTATAATCCTTTATATCAAACAGGAATTATATTATAATCCTTTATATCAAACAGGAATTATATTATAATCCTTTATATCAAACAGGAATTATATTATAATCTTATATCAAACGGAATAATTATAATCTTTATATCAAACAGGAATTATATTATAATCCTTTATATCAAACAGGAATTATATTATAATCCTTTATATCAAACAGGAATTATATTATAATCCTTTATATCAAACAGGAATTATATTATAATCCTTTATATCAAACAGGAATTATATTATAATCCTTTATATCAAACAGGAATTATATTATAATCCTTTATATCAAACAGGAATTATATTATAATCCTTTATATCAAACAGGAATTATATTATAATCCTTTATATCAAACAGGAATTATATTATAATCCTTTATATCAAACAGGAATTATATTATAATCCTTTATATCAAACAGGAATTATATTATAATCCTTTATATCAAACAGGAATTATATTATAATCCTTTATATCAAACAGGAATTATATTATAATCCTTTATATCAAACAGGAATTATATTATAATCCTTTATATCAAACAGGAATTATATTATAATCCTTTATATCAAACAGGAATTATATTATAATCCTTTATATCAAACAGGAATTATATTATAATCCTTTATATCAAACAGGAATTATATTATAATCCTTTATATCAAACAGGAATTATATTATAATCCTTTATATCAAACAGGAATTATATTATAATCCTTTATATCAAACAGGAATTATATTATAATCCTTTATATCAAACAGGAATTATATTATAATCCTTTATATCAAACAGGAATTATATTATAATCCTTTATATCAAACAGGAATTATATTATAATCCTTTATATAAACAAAAAGATTATTATTTATAATCCTTTATATCAAACAGGAATTATATTATAATCCTTTATATCAAACAGGAATTATATTATAATCCTTTATATCAAACAGGAATTATATTATAATCCTTTATATCAAACAGGAATTATATTATAATCCTTTATATCAAACAGGAATTATATTATAATCCTTTTATATCAAACAGGAATTATATTATAATCCTTTATATCAAACAGGAATTATATTATAATCCTTTATATCAAACAGGAATTATATTATAATCCTTTATATCAAACAGGAATTATATTATAATCCTTTGATATCAAACAGGAATTATATTATAATCCTTTATATCAAACAGGAATTATATTATAATCCTTTATATCAAACAGGAATTATATTATAATCCTTTATATCAAACAGGAATTATATTATAATCCTTTATATCAAACAGGAATTATATTATAATCCTTTATATCAAACAGGAATTATATTATAATCCTTTATATCAAACAGGAATTATATTATAATCCTTTATATCAAACAGGAATTATATTATAATCTTTGATATCAAACAGGAATTATATTATAATCTTATATCAAACAGGAATTATATTATAATCCTTTATATCAAACAGGAATATAACAGAATTAATTTATAATCCTTTGATATCAAACAGGAATTATATTATAATCCTTTATATCAAACAGGAATTATATTATAATCCTTTATATCAAACAGGAATTATATTATAATCCTTTATATCAAACAGGAATTATATTATAATCCTTTGATATCAAACAGGAATTATATTATAATCCTTTATATCAAACAGGAATTATATTATAATCCTTTATATCAAACAGGAATTATATTATAATCCTTTATATCAAACAGGAATTATATTATAATCCTTTGATATCAAACAGGAATTATATTATAATCCTTTATATCAAACAGGAATTATATTATAATCTTTGATATCAAACAGGAATTATATTATAATCCTTGATATCAAACAGGAATTATATTATAATCCTTGATATCAAACAGGAATTATATTATAATCCTTTATATCAAACAGGAATTATATTATAATCCTTTATATCAAACAGGAATTATATTATAATCCTTTATATCAAACAGGAATTATATTATAATCCTTGATATCAAACAGGAATTATATTATAATCCTTTATATCAAACAGGAATTATATTATAATCCTTTATATCAAACAGGAATTATATTATAATCCTTTATATCAAACAGGAATTATATTATAATCCTTTATATCAAACAGGAATTATATTATAATCCTTTATATCAAACAGGAATTATAATCATATTATAATTATATTATAATCAAACAGGAATTATATTTATAATCCTTGATATCAAACAGGAATTATATTATAATCCTTTATATCAAACAGGAATTATATTATAATCCTTTATATCAAACAGGAATTATATATAATCTTTATATCAAACAGGAATTATATATAATCCTTATATCAAACAGGAATTATATTATAATCCTTTATATCAAACAGGAATTATATTATAATCCTTTATATCAAACAGGAATTATATTATAATCCTTTATATCAAACAGGAATTATATTATAATCCTTTATATCAACAGGAATTATATTATAATCTTTATAATCTTATATCAAACAGGAATTATATTATAATCTTTTATATCAAACAGGAATTATATTATAATCCTTTATATCAAACAGGAATTATATTATAATCTTTGATATCAAACAGGAATTATATTATAATCCTTTATATCACACAGGAATTATATTATAATCTTTGATATCAAACAGGAATTATATTATAATCTTTGATATCAAACAGGAATTATATTATAATCCTTGATATCAAACAGGAATTATATTATAATCCTTGATATCAAACAGGAATTATATTATAATCTTTGATATCAAACAGGAATTATATTATAATCCTTTATATCAAACAGGAATTATATTATAATCCTTGATATCAAACAGGAATTATATTATAATCCTTTATATCAAACAGGAATTATATTGTAATCCTTTATATCAAACAGGAATTATATTATAATCCTTTATATCAAACAGGAATTATATTATAATCTTTGATATCAAACAGGAATTATATTATAATCCTTTATATCACACAGGAATTATATTATAATCTTTGATATCAAACAGGAATTATAATCTTTGATATCAAACAGGAATTATATTATAATCCTTTATATCAAACAGGAATTATATTATAATCCTTTATATCAAACAGGAATTATATTATAATCCTTTATATCACACAGGAATTATATTATAATCCTTTATATCAAACAGGAATTATATTATAATCTTTGATATCAAACAGGAATTATATTATAATCCTTTATATCAAACAGGAATTATATAATAATCCTTGATATCAAACAGGAATTATATTATAATCCTTTATATCAAACAGGAATTATATTATAATCCTTTATATCAAACAGGAATTATATTATAAATCTTGATATCAAACAGGAATTATATTATAATCCTTTATATCAAACAGGAATTATATTATAATCCTTTATATCAAACAGGAATTATATTATAATCCTTTATATCAAACAGGAATTATATTATAATCCTTGATATCAAACAGGAATTATATTATAATCCTTTATATCAAACAGGAATTATATTATAATCCTTTATATCAAACAGGAATTATATTATAATCTTTGATATCAAACAGGAATTATATTATAATCCTTTATATCAAACAGGAATTATATTATAATCCTTGATATCAAACAGGAATTATATTATAATCCTTTATATCAAACAGGAATTATATTATAATCCTTTATATCAAACAGAAATTATATTACAATCCTTTATATCAAACAGGAATTATATTATAATCCTTTATATCAAACAGGAATTATATTATAATCCTTTATATCAAACAGGAATTATATTATAATCATTTATATCAAACAGGAATTATATTATAATCCTTTATGTCAAACAGGAATTATATTATAATCCTTTATATCAAACAGGAATTATATTATAATCCTTTATATCAAACAGGAATTATATTATAATCCTTTATATCAAACAGGAATTATATTATAATCCTTTATATCAAACAGGAATTATATTATAATCTTTGATATCAAACAGGAATTATATTATAATCTTTGATATCAAACAGGAATTATATTATAATCCTTTATATCAAACAGGAATTAAATTGCTGAGTATTTATAAGTTAATACTAATGATATGACGTTATAAAATAAGATCGCTTTTTTCACTAAGGTTAGTAAAAATCTGTATCTTTCAAGCTTAGAATTGTTATAAGTACATCACATTATAAAATGTTTATTAATGATTAATTTATCTAATTTTTTGTAAAAGTGTCTGGAATGGCTGAACATTTCTGACATATTATAATTTATCTGACTTTTAGTAAAGTGTCTGGAATGGTCTGAACATTTCTGACATATCATAATTTACCTGATTTTTAGTTAAAGTGTCTGGAACTACCTGGACATTTCTGACATATTATAATTTACCTGATTTTTAGTAAAAGTGTCTGGAACGGCTTGAACATCTCTGACATATTATAATTTACCTGATTTTTAGCAAAAGTGTCTGGAATGGCTGAACATTTCTGACATATTATAATTTATCTGACTTTTAGTAAAGTGTCTGGAATGGTCTGAACATTTCTGACATATCATAATTTACCTGATTTTTAGTTAAAGTGTCTGGAACTACCTGGACATTTCTGACATATTATAATTTACCTGATTTTTAGTAAAAGTGTCTGGAACGGCTTGAACATCTCTGACATATTATAATTTACCTGATTTTTAGTAAAAGTGTCTGGAATGGCCTGAACATCTCTGACATATTAGACGGCTGCATATCTGGGTTGAGGGGACCTTCGGGAAACACCAATAATCCACTGCACAGAAAATCAAATCACACATAGTATCAGACCACCATAAAAACATTTGTTATTCAAAACAAAATTACCATTTTGTACAGCGTTATCTCCTTAAAAAGCAGAAATCAAATGTCTATTTTAACCACAAGCAATCAGGTAAAGATATAAAACATTTTCTCCAGACAATTTCTTTTTCTTTACAAACACAATTTGAAAATAGAATATAGGAAACACAGATTGAACCTTTGATCATGTTGATAAATTAATTGGCATCAATAAACAGCTCTTAAATTCTCACTCAATAGGATAAATGGCATGTATCATTACAGTTCATAATTACACCAATCTTATCATGTACTGACAATAGGATAAATGGCGTGTAACATTACAGTTCATAATTACACCAATCATATCATGTACTGACAATAGGATAAATGGCATGTAACATTACAGTTCATAATTACACCAATCATATCATGTACTGACAATAGGATAAATGGCATGTAACATTACAGTTCATAATTACACCAACCATATCATGTACTGACAATAGGATAAATGGCATGTAACATTACAGTTCATAATTACACCAATCTTATCATGTACTGACAATAGGATAAATGGCATGTAACATTACAGTTCATAATTACACCAATCATATCATGTACTGACAATAGGATAAATGGCATGTAACATTACAGTTCATAATTACACCAATCATATCATGTACTGACAATAGGATAAATGGCATGTAACATTACAGTTCATAATTACACCAATCTGATCATGTACTGACAATAGGATAAATGGCATGAAACATTACAGTTCATAATTACACCAATCATATCATGTACTGAGCAAAAACAAGAGGCCGTGAGGGCCTGTATCGCTCACCTGGTTTGTGATGCCAAGTTATGTTCTGAATACAGGTTCATTATTTCTTTTCAGTAGGAATTTTATAGGATTTACCTCTATTTCCCCTATTGAGCCCTGCCCCTCCTGCCCCCAGGGGATCAGTGCCAAAATTTATACAAGTTCTGTTCCCCTTCCCCCAAGGATGTTTGTGGCCAAATTTGGTTACAATCCATGCAGAACTCTAGGACAAATAGCGATTTAAAGGATTTACCTCTATTTTCCCCTATTGAGCCCTGCCCCTCCTGCCCCCGGGGGATCAGAGCCAAAATTTATACAAGTTCTGTTACCCTTCCCAAAGGATGTTTGTGGCCAAATTTGGTTACAATCCATGCAGAACTCTATGACTAGTAGCGATTTAAAGGAAATGTTGACAGACGGACGACGGACGCCGCGCCATGACATAAGCTCATCGGCCTTTGGGCCAGGTGAGCTAACAATACCTGATCATAGCCAGTCTGGATAAACATACCTGATCATAGCCAGTCTGGGTAAACATACCTGATCATAGCCAGTCTGGGTAAACATAACTGATCATAGCCAGTCTGGGTAAACATATATACCTGATCATAGCCAGTCTGGGTAAACATAACTGATCATAGCCAGTCTGGGTAAACATACCTGATCATAGCCAGTCTGGGTAAACATACCTGATCATAGCCAGTCTGGGTAAACATACCTGATCATAGCCAGTCTGGGTAAACATACCTGATCATAGCCAGTCTGGGTAAACATACCTGATCATAGCCAGTCTGGGTAAAATATATACCTGATCATAGCCAGTCTGGGTAAACATAACTGATCATAGCCAGTCTGGGTAAACATACCTGATTATAGCCAGTCTGGGTAAACATACCTGATCATAGCCAGTCTGGGTAAACATAACTGATCATAGCCAGTCTGGGTAAACATACCTGATCATAGCCAGTCTGGGTAAATATATATACCTGATCATAGCCAGTCTGGGTAAACATACCTGATCATAGCCAGTCTGGGTAAAATATATATACCTGATCATAGCCAGTCTGGGTAAACATACCTGATCATAGCCAGTCTGGGTAAACATACCTGATCATAGCCAGTCTGGGTAAACATACCTGATCATAGCCAGTCTGGGTAAACATACCTGATCATAGCCAGTCTGGGTAAACATATATACCTGATCATAGCCAGTCTGGGTAAACATAACTGATCATAGCCAGTCTGGGTAAACATACCTGATCATAGCCAGTCTGGGTAAACATACCTGATCATAGCCAGTCTGGGTAAACATATACCTGATCATAGCCAGTCTGGGTAAACATACCTGATCATAGCCAGTCTGGGTAAACATACCTGATCATAGCCAGTCTGGGTAAACATATATACCTGATCATAGCCAGTCTGGGTAAACATAACTGATCATAGCCAGTCTGGGTAAACATACCTGATCATAGCCAGTCTGGGTAAACATACCTGATCATAGCCAGTCTGGGTAAACATACCTGATCATAGCCAGTCTGGGTAAACATACCTGATCATAGCCAGTCTGGGTAAACATACCTGATCATAGCCAGTCTGGGTAAACATACCTGATCATAGCCAGTCTGGGTAAACATAACTGATCATAGCCAGTCTGGGTAAACATACCTGATCATAGCCAGTCTGGGTAAACATATAACCTGATCATAGCCAGTCTGGGTAAAATACCTGATATACAGTCGGGTAAATACCTGATCATAGCCAGTCTGGGTAAACATAACTGATCATAGCCAGTCTGGGTAAACATAACTGATCATAGCCAGTCTGGGTAAACATACCTGATCATAGCCAGTCTGGGTAAACATAATACCTGATCATAGCCAGTCTGGGTAAACATACCTGATCATAGCCAGTCTGGGTAAACATACCTGATCATAGCCAGTCTGGGTAAACATACCTGATCATAGCCAGTCTGGGTAAAACATACCTGATCATAGCCAGTCTGGGTAAACATAACTGATCATAGCCAGTCTGGGTAAACATACCTGATCATAGCCAGTCTGGGTAAACATAACTGATCATAGCCAGTCTGGGTAAACATACCTGATCATAGCCAGTCTGGGTAAACATACCTGATCATAGCCAGTCTGGGTAAACATACCTGATCATAGCCAGTCTGGGTAAACATACCTGATCATAGCCAGTCTGGGTAAACATACCTGATCATAGCCAGTCTGGGTAAACATAACTGATCATAGCCAGTCTGGGTAAACATACCTGATCATAGCCAGTCTGGGTAAACATAACCTGATCATAGCCAGTCTGGGTAAACATAACTGATCATAGCCAGTCTGGGTAAACATACCTGATCATAGCCAGTCTGGGTAAACATACCTGATCATAGCCAGTCTGGGTAAACATAACCTGATCATAGCCAGTCTGGGTAAACATACCTGATCATAGCCAGTCTGGGTAAACATACCTGATCATAGCCAGTCTGGGTAAACATACCTGATCATAGCCAGTCTGGGTAAACATACCTGATCATAGCCAGTCTGGGTAAACATAACTGATCATAGCCAGTCTGGGTAAACATACCTGATCATAGCCAGTCTGGGTAAACATAACTGATCATAGCCAGTCTGGGTAAACATACCTGATCATAGCCAGTCTGGGTAAACATACCTGATCATAGCCAGTCTGGGTAAACATACCTGATCATAGCCAGTCTGGGTAAACATATATACCTGATCATAGCCAGTCTGGGTAAACATAACTGATCATAGCCAGTCTGGGTAAACATACCTGATCATAGCCAGTCTGGGTAAACATACCTGATCATAGCCAGTCTGGGTAAACATACCTGATCATAGCCAGTCTGGGTAAACATACCTGATCATAGCCAGTCTGGGTAAATATACTGATCATACCTGATCATAGCCAGTCTGGGTAAACATACCTGATCATAGCCAGTCTGGGTAAACATACCTGATCATAGCCAGTCTGGGTAAAAACATACCTGATCATAGCCAGTCTGGGTAAACATACCTGATCATAGCCAGTCTGGGTAAACATATACCTGATCATAGCCAGTCTGGGTAAACATACCTGATCATAGCCAGTCTGGGTAAACATACCTGATCATAGCCAGTCTGGGTAAACATACCTGATCATAGCCAGTCTGGGTAAACATAGCCAGTCTGTAAACAACCTGATCATAGCCAGTCTGGGTAAACATAACTGATCATAGCCAGTCTGGGTAAACATACCTGATCATAGCCAGTCTGGGTAAACATACCTGATCATAGCCAGTCTGGGTAAACATACCTGATCATAGCCAGTCTGGGTAAACATACCTGATCATAGCCAGTCTGGGTAAACATACCTGATCATAGCCAGTCTGGGTAAACATACCTGATCATAGCCAGTCTGGGTAAACATACCTGATCATAGCCAGTCTAGGTATGGTAAACATGAGTGCTGGATCATAGTCATCAATCGTCTCCTGACTCAGCATCTTCTGTCTTAAGGCTCTGAATGTATACACAAACATTAAGTTTCTAAATGTATACAAACATCAAGTTTCCAAATATATACAACAAGCTTACAGTAAGTGTTGTAAGCAACACACGTCACCTGCCGTCAATTACATTA
This sequence comes from Argopecten irradians, assembly GCF_041381155.1. NCBI lineage: Eukaryota > Metazoa > Mollusca > Bivalvia > Pectinida > Pectinidae > Argopecten > Argopecten irradians. Next base: position 41,374,025 of record NC_091144.1, read on the forward strand.
ATTTTTCTAATCTATGGCAAGTGATTACTATTGCTTACTTATGCTATCATTGTATGAAGTTTGAACAAATGCTGTTGAAGTGTTCTCAAGTTATCATCCAGAAACTAAAATTTGTGAAATAATATATTTTTAGTAACAGTGACCTTTGTAAATGACATTTTGATCCCAAATTCAATCTCAAGCTGTATTCGCTCATATGCTACCATTGTGTGAAAGTTTATCAAAATCCATTGATTTTTTTTCTCACATTATCATCTGAAAACTAATGTTTTGTGAAACAATCTATTTTTAGTGGCAGTGACCTGTGTAGTTGACCTTTTGACCCCAAATTCAATCCCAAGCTGCGTCACTTCCTATATGCTACGCGTACTATTGTACCATAGTCCACGGCCCATGGAAGAAAGGTGATTTGAAGAACCCACCATCTGATGATGGTGGGCTAAAAACATAAAGTTTCAAAATGTATACGCAAACATCACGTTAAAACATTCAAAGCATACACTAACAAAATATTGATAAAGATCAATTATTGTAGTTTAGATATTGCTTATAGAAGCAGTTAAATACTTTCATCAGGTCATCACAGTTACATTTTGTGCTTGAGCTTTATTCATTGGGCCTGTTACAATGGATATCGGTATCTCCATTGGTCTTACCTCTGAACTGTCTCTGAGAAAAGCACGGTAATCTCCTGTAATAGATCATAGTCCTTCATACTCTTAACAGGCACCATAGCACTTACATATCTGAAACACAAACAGTAAATCTAGTCATCACTTACATATCTGAAATACCAACAGTAAATCTAGACACCACTTACATATCTGAAACACCAAAAGTAAATCTAGTCATCACATACATATCTGACACACCAACAGTAAATCTAGTCACCACTTACATATCTGAACACCAACAGTAAATCTAGTCACCACTTACATATCTGACACACCAACAGTAAATCTAGTCACCACTTACATATCTGACACACCAACAGTAAATCTAGACACCACTTACATATCTGACACACCAACAGTAAATCTAGTCACCACTTACATATCTGAAATACCAACAGTAAATCTAGTCATCACTTACATATCTGAAATACCAACAGTAAATCTAGACACCACTTACATATCTGAAACACCAAAAGTAAATCTAGTCATCACATACATATCTGACACACCAACAGTAAATCTAGTCACCACTTACATATCTGAACACCAACAGTAAATCTAGTCACCACTTACATATCTGACACACCAACAGTAAATCTAGTCACCACTTACATATCTGACACACCAACAGTAAATCTAGACACCACTTACATATCTGACACACCAACAGTAAATCTAGTCACCACTTACATATCTGACACACCAACAGTAAATCTAGTCACCACTTACATATCTGACACACCAACAGTAAATCTAGTCACCCACTTACATATCTGACACACCAACAGTAAATCTAGACACCACTTACATATCTGAAATACCAACAGTAAATCTAGTCATCACTTACATATCTGAAATACCAACAGTAAATCTAGTCATCACTTACAATCTATCTGACACACCAACAGTAAATCTAGTCATCACATACATATCTGAAACACCAACAGTAAATCTAGTCATCACTTACATATCTGACACACCAACAGTAAATCTAGTCATCACTTACATATCTGACACACCAACAGTAAATCTAGTCATCACATACATATCTGAAACACCAACAGTAAATCTAGTCATCACTTACATATCTGACACACCAACAGTAAATCTAGTCATCACTTACATATCTGACACACCAACAGTAAATCTAGTCATCACTTACATATCTGACACACCAACAGTAAATCTAGTCATCACTTACATATCTGACACATCGACAGTAAATCTAGTCATCACTTACATATCTGACACACCAACAGTAAATCTAGTCACCACTTACATATCTGACACACCAACAGTAAATCTAGTCATCACTTACATATCTGAAACACCAACAGTAAATCTAAACACCACTTACATATCTGACACACCAACAGTAAATCTAGTCACTTACATATCTGACACACCAACAGTAAATCTAGTCATCACTTACATATCTGACACACCAACAGTAAATCTAGTCATCACTTACATATCTGAAATACCAACAGTAAATCTAGTCATAACTTACATCTCTGAAATACCAACAGTAAATCTAGTCACCACTTACATATCTGAAATACCAACAGTAAATCTAGTCATAACTTACATCTCTGAAATACCAACAGTAAATCTAGTCATCACTTACATATCTGAAATACCAACAGTAAATCTAGTCATAACTTACATCTCTGAAATACCAACAGTAAATCTAGTCATCACTTACATATCTGAAATACCAACAGTAAATCTAGTCATAACTTACATCTCTGAAATACCAACAGTAAATCTAGTCACCACTTACATATCTGAAATACCAACAGTAAATCTAGTCATCACATACATATCTGACACACCAATAGTAAATCTAGTCACCACTTACATATCTGAAACACCAACAGTTAATCTAGTTATCACTTACATATCTGAAATACCAACAGTAAATCTAGACACCACTTACATATCTGAATTACCAACAGTAAATCTAGTCACCACTTACATATCTGAAACGCCAACCGTAAATCTAGTCACCACTTACATATCTGAAATACCAACAGTAAATCTAGTCATCACATACATATCTGACACACCAATAGTAAATCTAGTCACCACTTACATATCTGAAACACCAACAGTAAATCTAGTCATCACATACATATCTGACACACCAACAGTAAATCTAGTCACCACTTACATATCTGACACACCAACAGTAAATCTAGACACCACTTACATATCTGACACACCAACAGTAAATCTAGTCACCACTTACATATCTGACACACCAATAGTAAATCTAGTCACTACTTACATATCTGAAACACCAACAGTTAATCTAGTCACCACTTACATATCTGAAACACCAACAGTTAATCTAGTCATCACTTACATATCTGAAATACCAACAGTAAATCTAGACACCACTTACATATCTGAATTACCAACAGTAAATCTAGTCACCACTTACATATCTGAAATACCAACAGTAAATCTAGACACCACTTACATATCTGAAACACCAAAAGTAAATCTAGTCATCACTTACATATCTGACACACCAACAGTAAATCTAGTCACCACTTACATATCTGACACACCAACAGTAAATCTAGTCACCACTTACATATCTGACACACCAACAGTAAATCTAGTCACCACTTACATATCTGACACACCAACAGTAAATCTAGTCACCACTTACATATCTGACACACCAACAGTAAATCTAGTCACCACTTACATATCTGAAATACCAACAGTAAATCTAGTCATCACTTACATATCTGAAATACCAACAGTAAATCTAGACACCCACTTACATATCTGAAACACCAACAGTAAATCTAGTCATCACATACATATCTGACACACCAACAGTAAATCTAGTCACCACTTACATATCTAAACACCAACAGTAAATCTAGTCACCACTTACATATCTGACACACCAACAGTAAATCTAGTCACCACTTACATATCTGACACACCAACAGTAAATCTAGTCACCACTTACATATCTGACACACCAACAGTAAATCTAGTCACCACTTACATATCTGACACACCAACAGTAAATCTAGTCACCACTTACATATCTGACACACCAACAGTAAATCTAGTCACCACTTACATATCTGAAACACCAACAGTAAATCTAGTCACCACTTACATATCTGAAACACCAACAGTAAATCTAGTCACCACTTACATATCTGAAATACCAACAGTAAATCTAGTCACCACTTACATATCTGAACACCAACAGTAAATCTAGTCATCACTTACATATCTGAAACACCAACAGTAAATCTAGTCATCACTTACATATCTGACACACCAACAGTAAATCTAGTCATCACTTACATATCTGAATACCAACAGTAAATCTAGTCATCACTTACATATCTGAAACACCAACAGTAAATCTAGTCATCACTTACATATCTGACACACCAACAGTAAATCTAGTCACCACTTACATATCTGACACACCAACAGTAAATCTAGTCATCACTTACATATCTGAAACACCAACAGTAAATCTAGTCACCACTTACATATCTGACACACCAACAGTAAATCTAGTCATCACTTACATATCTGACACACCAACAGTAAATCTAGTCACCACTTACATATCTGACACACCAACAGTAAATCTAGTCACCACTTACATATCTGAAACATCTAGTCATCACTTACATATCTGACACACCAACAGTAAATCTAGTCATCACTTACATATCTGACACACCAACAGTAAATCTAGTCACCACTTACATATCTGACACACCAACAGTAAATCTAGTCATCACTTACATATCTGAAACACCAACAGTAAATCTAGTCATCACTTACATATCTGAAATACCAACAGTAAATCTAGTCATCACTTACATCTCTGAAATACCAACAGTAAATCTAGTCATCACTTACATATCTGAAATACCAACAGTAAATCTAGTCATCACTTACATATCTGAAATACCAACAGTAAATCTAGTCATAACTTACATCTCTGAAATACCAACAGTAAATCTAGTCACCACTTACATATCTGAAATACCAACAGTAAATCTAGTCATCACTTACATATCTGAAATACCAACAGTAAATCTAGTCATACCACTTACATATCTGAAACACCAACAGTAAATCTAGTCACACTTACATATCTGAAATACCAACAGTAAATCTAGTCACCACTTACATATCTGAAACACCAACAGTAAATCTAGTCACCACTTACATATCTGAAACACCAACAGTAAATCTAGTCACCACTTACATATCTGAACACCAACAGTAAATCTAGTCACCACTTACATATCTGAAAACCAACAGTAAATCTAGTCACCACTTACATATCTTAAAACACACCAACAGTAAATCTAGTCACCACTTACATATCTGAAACACCAACAGTAAATCTAGTCACCACTTACATATCTGACACACCAACAGTAAATCTAGTCACCACTTACATATCTGAAACACCAACAGTAAATCTAGTCACCACTTACATATCTGACACACCAACAGTAAATCTAGTCACCACTTACATATCTGAAACACCAACAGTAAATCTAGACACCACTTACATATCTGACACACCAACAGTAAATCTAGACACCACTTACATATCTGACACACCAACAGTAAATCTAGTCATCACTTACATATCTGAAATACCAACAGTAAATCTAGTCACCACTTACATATCTGAAATACCAACAGTAAATCTAGTCATCACTTACATATCTGAAATACCAACAGTAAATCTAGTCACCACTTACATATCTGAAATACCAACAGTAAATCTAGTCACCACTTACATATCTGAAATACCAACAGTAAATCTAGACACCACTTATAATTACATATCTGACACACCAACAGTAAATCTAGTCACCACTTACATATCTGACACACCAACAGTAAATCTAGTCACCACTTACATATCTGAAACACCAACAGTAAATCTAGTCATCACTTACATATCTGAAACACCAACAGTAAATCTAGTCATCACTTACATATCTGAAATACCAACAGTAAATCTAGTCACCACTTACATATCTGAAACACCAACAGTAAATCTAGTCACCACTTACATATCTGAAACACCAACAGTAAATCTAGACACCACTTACATATCTGAAACACCAACAGTAAATCTAGTCACCACTTACATATCTGACACACCAATAGTAAATCTAGACACCACTTACATATCTGAAACACCAACAGTAAATCTAGTCACCACTTACATATCTGACACACCAACAGTTAATCTAGTCATCACTTACATATCTGAAATACCAATAGTAAATCTAGACACCACTTACATATCTGAATTACCAACAGTAAATCTAGTCACCACTTACATATCTGAAACGCCAACCGTAAATCTAGTCACCACTTACATATCTGAAACACCAACAGTAAATCTAGTCACCACTTACATATCTGAAACACCAACAGTAAATCTAGTCATCACTTACATATCTGAAATACCAACAGTAAATCTAGTCACCACTTACATATCTGAAATACCAACAGTAAATCTAGTCACCACTTACATATCTGAAACACCAACAGTAAATCTAGTCATCACTTACATATCTGAAACACCAACAGTAAATCTAGTCACCACTTACATATCTGAAACACCAACAGTAAATCTAGTCACCACTTACATATCTGAAACACCAACAGTAAATCTAGTCATCACTTACATATCTGAAATACCAACAGTAAATCTAGACACCACTTACATATCTGAAACACCAACAGTAAATCTAGTCATCACTTACATATCTGAAATACCAACAGTAAATCTAGACACCACTTACATATCTGAAATACCAACAGTAAATCTAGTCACCACTTACATATCTGAAACACCAACAGTAAATCTAGTCACCACTTACATATCTGACACACCAACAGTAAATCTAGTCATCACTTACATATCTGACACACCAACAGTAAATCTAGTCATCACTTACATATCTGAAATACCAACAGTAAATCTAGACACCACTTACATATCTGAAACACCAACAGTAAATCTAGTCATCACTTACATATCTGAAATACCAACAGTAAATCTAGACACCACTTACATATCTGAAACACCAACAGTAAATCTAGTCATCACATACATATCTGACACACCAATAGTAAATCTAGACACCACTTACATATCTGAACACCAACAGTAAATCTAGTCACCACTTACATATCTGAACACCAACAGTAAATCTAGTCACCACTTACATATCTGAAACACCAACAGTTAATCTAGTCATCACTTACATATCTGAAATACCAATAGTAAATCTAGACACCACTTACATATCTGAATTACCAACAGTAAATCTAGTCACCACTTACATATCTGAAACGCCAACCGTAAATCTAGTCACCACTTACATATCTGAAACACCAACAGTAAATCTAGTCACCACTTACATATCTGAAACACCAACAGTTAATCTAGTCATCACTTACATATCTGAAATACCAACAGTAAATCTAGACACCACTTACATATCTGAAATACCAACAGTAAATCTAGTCACCACTTACATATCTGAAATACCAACAGTAAATCTAGTCATCACTTACATATCTGAAACACCAACAGTAAATCTAGACACCACTTACATATCTGACACACCAACAGTAAATCTAGTCACCACTTACATATCTGAAACACCAACAGTAAATCTAGTCATCACTTACATATCTGAAATACCAACAGTAAATCTAGACACCACTTACATATCTGAAACACCAACAGTAAATCTAGTCATCACTTACATATCTGAAATACCAACAGTAAATCTAGACACCACTTACATATCTGAAATACCAACAGTAAATCTAGACACCACTTACATATCTGAACACCAACAGTAAATCTAGTCACCACTTACATATCTGACACACCAACAGTAAATCTAGTCATCACTTACATATCTGACACACCAACAGTAAATCTAGTCATCACTTACATATCTGAAATACCAACAGTAAATCTAGACACCACTTACATATCTGAAACACCAACAGTAAATCTAGTCATCACTTACATATCTGAAATACCAACAGTAAATCTAGACACCACTTACATATCTGAAACACTTTACATATCTGAAACACCAACAGTAAATCTAGTCATCACATACATATCTGACACACCAACAGTAAATCTAGACACCACTTACATATCTGACACACCAACAGTAAATCTAGACACCACTTACATATCTGACACACCAACAGTAAATCTAGTCACCACTTACATATCTGAAATACCAACAGTAAATCTAGACACCACTTACATATCTGAAATACCAACAGTAAATCTAGACACCACTTACATATCTGAAATACCAACAGTAAATCTAGACACCACTTACATATCTGAAATACCAACAGTAAATCTAGTCATCACTTACATATCTGACACACCAACAGTAAATCTAGTCATCACTTACATATCTGAAACACCAACAGTAAATCTAGTCATCACTTACATATCTGAAATACCAATAGTAAATCTAGTCATCACTTACATATCTGAAATACCAACAGTAAATCTAGACACCACTTACATATCTGACACACCAACAGTAAATCTAGTCATCACTTACATATCTGAAATACCAACAGTAAATCTAGACACTACTTACATATCTGACACACCAACAGTAAATCTAGACACCACTTACATATCTGAAATACCAACAGTAAATCTAGACACCACTTACATATCTGACACACCAACAGTAAATCTAGTCACCACTTACATATCTGAAACACCAACAGTAAATCTAGTCACCACTTACATATCTGACACACCAACAGTTAATCTAGTCACCACTTACATATCTGACACACCAACAGTAAATCTAGACACCACTTACATATCTGAAATACCAACAGTAAATCTAGTCACCACTAACATATCTGAAACACCAACAGTAAATCTAGTCACCACTTACATATCTGAAATTGGCGAAGAACGCCAGCAATGTGTTTGCATACAGGTAAGAGCTTAGTGCTATTTCCCAGACATAACCTACCTTAATTCAAATTCTGCAAACAACTTGTCAAAGATAATTAGTGCCTCGTTGATCTACAACAAAGAAGAAAAGATTAGTAAAACTAGTGCACAATGTTAACTTTTGTAAAATCATTCCTTCTGCTTTATATTCTAATGACTTCTACATGTGTCTACGTGTATAGGAATTGAAAGATATTGTCATAAAATATAAATGGATTCAAGTAATCAAAAGTAGGTAGTAGAATGCTTAGTGTTATTTCTGGCCTTGATAAAGTTGTTTACAAGTAGCATTCTAGTGACACTCATGTAAATTGGGACGATTTGTAAAAATCTTTAAGCTCAATATATCATTCCTATGTCTGCATGTAGATAACTTAAAAATTATATGTGGGGTAATTTTCATACTCACAAATCATGAAGAGCTTTTAATATTTTTTTTCAATATAAAAAATTACCAACATTTGGAGAATTTCAATACTTAGTATGCATTGGTTTAAATATACAAGTACAGATAAGAGCTGAACATGATTTTTGGCAGTACTGTTATCATTGTATTTACATCTACAGTACAGTGATCAAGGGGTACATACAGTCAGACCATGAAGCCATGTTGTGGTCTACAATTTCATTAAGATTTTTACAGTGTTATTAGAAATTGTAAAGAGATTTCTGCAGGTTTGTTTCTATCTTAATATACATCAGGTAAAAAATAAGAATTTTACAGAGTATAAATTCTGTGTTGTAACTATGTTTATAACGCATCATACATGTTTGTCGGTCCATTTGAAAGATGTTTACAGCTTAATTTATCGAACCATATGGTATTCAATAGATTACTGAAGAAAAAAATAATTTGTCAAAATTTTCGTCCAGTTATGGCACATATAACTTAAAGATATTTTATTTGATAAACCTACTCTTTCTGTGTAGGAGTTGAGGTTGCGTAGACATTGTTCTCTCAGTAATGTCCTCAGACTATCTAGATTCTTAGTAAGCGCCCTGGCTAACGGACGCATACTTGCACTTTCCACTTCTCGGTTCATAATACTTGACCCAGCAGCCAGACACTGAAAATAACGAAATTAGTTATTCAAACACTTCAAGTGTCCAGCAATCCTTTGCTATTATATTTTTTATTTATCGTAACAAAATTCAACTCAACAGAAAATTGGGGTATCGAGACATCTGCTTATATATATGACCACTTTTCTGGAATCCTAAATGGCCAAATTCACAAGAATTACAATTAATTATGAGTATCGCCCATGCCTCATAGTTGATTTATTACATAACTATAATGAAATATTTAAAAACATAGTATAGTTTAGAATCCCTATGTTTCACAGGCGTTGAATCCCACATTCTTAAATGAATCCTGCAACAATTAGGTGTGTTGATGTGATAATTCTGGCCTTTAGCTATATTCCAAGATTGTTTAGGATTGGACTAGTCTTATACTTTTTGAGAAAAAGAGCTAAGTATAGTTTAGCATCACTAAGTTTCACAGCCTCTGAATCCCAACAATTAGGTGTGCTAATGTGATGATGATGTCCTTCAGCTATGTTTAAAGTTTGGTTAGGATTGGACATATCCTTTTTGAGAAACAGCAAAACTTTAAAGTGAAATATTGACGACAAAGCTGATGCTGCTAGAAAAGTAACACCATAGTATATATCACCTTCATGAATTATCATCATGGGCGGTACAAAAATAAAATGGACATGTGTACATATAAAAATAAGACTATTTTAACTGTAAAACCTTTTTCTCTTTGTCCCTTAGTTGGTCTATTTAGAGATTTGGCTATGCTTTGATCTAGAATATCTCATGATAATGTTATATGTTCAAATGATCCGTATGCCATGGTTATAATAACTGCAATATGCTTACTCAAAGGATTTAGTCCGAGATTGTAATGATTTATAGCCAATCACAGTCTGAGATTGTAATGATTTATAGCCAACCACAGTCTGAGATTGTAATGATTTATAGCCAATCACAGTCTGAGATTGTAATGATTTATAGCCAATCATAGTCTGAGATTGTAATGATTTATAGCCAATCACAGTCTGAGATTGTAATGATTTATAGCCAATCACAGTCTGAGATTGTAATGATTTATAGCCAATCACAGTCTGAGATTGTAATGATTTATAGCCAATCACAGTCTGAGATTGTAATGATTTATAGCCAACCACAGTCTGAGATTGTAATGATTTATAGCCAATCACAGTCTGAGATTGTAATGATTTATAGCCAATCACTCACCAAAGCATTCTTTATCTGAAAAACTATCTATATCAACAATGAATCAAGTCATATTTCAAATTATAAAAAAGAAAGCCTTGACATGGTAAGAATTTAAATGAGAAGAATACCTCGGCTCCAAACCAGAGTTGTCCGGCCAGATTTTCCTGTTGGACGTCATCAGGAAACTTGACTCTGTAGTCCCTGCTGGCCTTTTGACTACTAACAGCTTCATCAATGATCTTCTGTATTATAACAAGCACTTTGTCTTGACAACTCCTCAACTTATTTACAAGGCTTGTGCATCTTTCTGGATCTTTCCTTCCATCAAAGCTATCGAGTTCAGCAGCCACAAAGTTCAGTTCTTCGTCAGCAAAAAAGAACTTTGCCAGCAGTGAGGTATCAGTTTTCTGAAATTTAATTTACCGGTATATTAATTTTTATGGTGTATCAACAGCAAACGTATACGTAATGCCCCTAACTGTCCCAATCTGTCCTTATTACCGTTTAGTAAAATTGCCTACATTGACTATTTTGTAGTCCAGTATGGAGCTCTGACTTTAAGCCATGATTAAAGAAAGCCTAAAATATCCAAATTTACGAGCAGAAAACCTATCTATGTTTGTCTAAATGCTATTTAGACTCTTTTTTTTTATTTTTCAGGACAGAATTTTTTTTACAAACATCATTTTTCAACATAAGAAACCCAAGGGCCTTAACTGTCACCTGACTATCTAAAGCTTGGCAATAGTCATATAGGAAATTAATTAAATATGGTGTCATGGTAGCCATCTTCGATTTGGGATCAACCTGAGATGTAACAACACTTTGTAAAGATCATGTCAGGAACATTCCAGCCAAGTTTCAACCAATTTAAACCATACAGGTAGAACTTAGGAAGTTTAAAATGTGTTTTCAAGATGGCCCCCATCTTGAATTTCTGATTGGCCCGGAAAGTAATAATAACAAGTTTCAGCCAATTCGCACTGGTAGAACTTGAGAAGAAGTTAGAATTATGTGATTTCAGAAAATCTCGAATTAATCTCCAAAAATGTGAAAAGTTTACACACAGCGCACGCGACGGACGAAAACATTATGAAGGACACGGTTTAGTGCCATATATACTAATCATGGCTTTGAGAAACACTAACATTTCTGTTGTATTAAACATTTGTAGGTCATTTAATACACGGTAAAGTTGTCATATTTAGAGGACAATCAAGACTTTCAGTTTCTAACAAGAAGCATCATGGCGACCAAGTAAGGCTTGTCAGAGATGTCAGCCATTGAAATGTGCTTACAAAATACAAACATAATTAAGACATATGGAGGCATGGAGGTGGGTAAATAAAATCAGTTTATGCTAGAAATGTTTGATATTGTTAAATTCAATTACAAATTTACTTGACACATGCGAGTTGTATCATGTTCATCCTTTGTTCTGAGCTACATCATCATAGCTAGCTTTAGGTTCAGCTGTTCTGTATCGCTCCAAATCATGTGATCAAACAATACAAATCTAGCTGATTTTCAACTAAAATTTGAGCATTAGAAAACCAGACAATTATATAATGATCAATCACTCAGTAATTAAAAGTCTAAAATCTAGAAAACAAATGCAGTATAAGTATCATTAAATTTAATTAAACATTAAATTCAGATCCAGCATATTGCAAATCACAACTCCTTACAATTATTTTTGCACCCCGGACAGAAATGTCCCCAAATGATTGGAAGAGAGCCGTGGTGACCCCCTAACACTTTATAGAGGGTACGTGGGTAAATTTTGTTATGGTACAATATGGCGGCTGTCGTACTCGCTTCAAAATTAAAACATATTCTCTGCAAGTAAATTACAATTTCATTACAGTAAAAATATATAGTACTATTTTTTTAGTTTTAGTGAAAAATTAACTTTGATTGTTTTAATACTTCAAGATAGACAAGAGTTGCTTCCCCTACCCCAGTTTGAAAGTTGATGACGTGGTAAAAGTCAAACGTAAGTAACAATTCAAGCGTTTTCTGGACTGTGATTTTAAACATACCATAGATCCTCACTCGACAATCAATGAATCGGCATAACTTTTAATGTGTACACGGAATGGTTTGGTATAAAAGGCTTGAAAAATGCGTCATTGGATAAAATTTAGACTGGCGAAAGTACGAGTTTCATAGTGATTACGGTATTAGAGAAAATGCAACTTTTCTTTACAACACACCTGAAGCCTCAAGCCATTCACCCCGATTCGGGACCCCTGACCTGTGACGTCACGAGGACAACGGGACGTACTCTACTCGCATAAGATAGAGTGGCGATTTGCGGTGTCTGCCATCTAATATAAACTATCTGTTTGTAAATATCGATTTTGAAGACACAAATACCTGTGTAAATGTCCGATACTTATTTTATATCATCCTCTATCACAGATATGAATTTGGAGTACGCTTGAAAATAGGGATTTATACCATGCATATATTGATGTACCTGTCATAAATAAATGAACATCTATGTGCAATTTCTGCATTATTATACACAATAAAATGCACATAATAACCCACGTACGTTTTATATCTGCGGTGTTTGGAGCCACATCCACATGAATATTATATCAAGGATTTTTGATTATGTTATCCAAAACCCGACTCAGGTCGTTGATTACTACTGGTCAAACTAGCTTTACAAATTTCTGACTTTTTCATAAAACCTACCTATACAATGAAGTTATGATTCTAAACAGAATTTTTTGCATATATGCAAATGCATTCACTAATTGCATTATATCTGAAATCCATCCATTGTTTTTTGACGAAATACATTCAGCTTTCATATAATACAGTACATTAGACGACTTGTTGATATTTCGCTCAAGTTCATTCATTAGTGTCTTAATTGAAAAATAAATCAGGGATGGTTCAGATGAAAAAAATGAGACTGAACATATCTATGTCTAATCCAAGTAGCAGATATCAAGTACAGAAAAAAATCAGAAGTGTACTTCCGAATAGCCAATGTCGTGCTGCATTAATCTCTATACCTGTATACTGCAATAACTAAAACGCGTAGTCAACCGAGACTAATGAGGGGGCTAACCAGATTACGAAAGAAGGGTGTTTAGTGACCTGTCGCGCTTTGTTGATTAGCTCGCGTTAGGTGTCAAAAGTACGATCACAGGTAAGTTAGCGATGGACCATCATGTAATTGTTGTATAATGTCATATTTGTTTACACTTATAAATCCTTGGTTTACAGTAAATATACCGTTCGAACATAATATATAACAAATGTATCAATCACTAGATGTATACATTTCAGAAAGACTCATACGTTTGTCTTGTATATTATGTTTCTGGTTACATGTAAATACATTTTTATAACAGAAACTAAAAAAATTATCTACAAATGACATGTCGAGAAAGAACAATGCAAATATAATGCTCAATGTCAGAATTTTGTTATTTCTGATAGTTGCTAGATTTCGGATATCCAATTCGTTGTGAATTTTGGTCAATATCGATCATTATATAATACCAATAATGATAATCTATATGACCAATAATTTATATATATATATACATATATAAATATATATAAATGTACTGTTGAAGATTGTTAAAATAACACCTGTTGTCATACATATAGCTTTAACAGGAAGAGGGACTCGTTACAGCTATAAATTAATTATACATTTTAAATTCAATCTCTCAAGTGTTTTTTTTTTTTCACTCCCCCTCCGATTTATGTCTATGATATCTACATGTATTGAAATATGAAATACATTTAAGACATTTGCTATTCGTTATACTGGTTCTTGAAATCTACAAGCCTAGTGAATTTTTATTTATACAGAAACATAATCAAATGGATTATTATATGACCATCATTTTTCGATTTCATCTCTTTTTAGATCACATTATGGAAATAATATATTCCCGAGTTTTGATAATTTAGTAAGCTGTTAAAACAGAGATAAGATCTCTAGTTAAAAGTTTTTACACAAGGTACATGTACACCTGGCATGCTTCAGTGATATAGCACTATAAAAAGGGCAAAAGTTCCACTATACAAGAAGACACAACATGAATATACCTCAGCCTCCCGAAACACGCACCTCGCTCAACATACACGCAACACACCGCATACATGGGAGGCCGTCCTTACATGACCATAGCTGTTAATAGGACGTTAATTAATCAAACAAACAAACAAACAAACCTGGCTTATACCAGAAATATATATAACTTATATATGTTTCCGCTAATCTACATATGCATTTAGCCCAATTTCAATTGCAATATTTCCAATTTATATATACAATAATTAAATCGTCATCATAACTGAATACTGTATATATGTTTGTAAAATTCTCATAACCCCATTTCAGGAATACATATATGTCCACCTTTGTGCTATAACCCCACTACCAAACACCTCACTGCCGTTGTCCTCGTGACGTCATATCGGGTTATTCCCGAAATCAGCTTGAGCGGTCGATTCCCTGATTAGCAGTCAATATACAGGTAAAAATCGGGCACTTTGGAGGGCGGTATCTCTGTACTGAAGCGGCCTATTTCGATGCGGTTTTCAACATTCTTGTCAGGAGATCAAACAGAATAACATATAAATATCATTTTCTGTTCCGTGTACACTTTTAAAGATGCTCCAAGCCGACAGAGCATAAATGATACAGACATCGCGAAAGTTGAAAAAATGGCTGGACATTTTGACCGACAAGGACTGTGATTAAGCCGGACCAAACAATATTTTGCCGGACGAAACAATAATGTGAATTTTTGAAGTAAACATTACTTCCTGGTATTAGTGTCCAGGCAGCTGCTTTCATGATTATCTTATGCAGTTTATATTCTAGCTACCTTGCTGTGGGGTTAAAAAAACAATTTTGTTGAATCAAATGATGACTTTTTACTGACTTCCGGTACTCAATAATTGCCGGACAGTCGCGATCGGTCCGGACTGGATTTAAAAATAGATGGTCCGAGTCAAATTTTGTCTGACATGTCTGTCGGACCGGCAAATTTCGCGATGTCTTATATATGATATTAATCATTTGAACAATAATTGGTGTTTAATCATGTATATATATGTCTAATTAACACAGAAAATAACATAAAATGATTTATTTTGCCTTTGGTGCATGCGTAATCAGTACTTCATTCCATATAGGATTAAGTGCCGCAGACTTTTTTCGGGATGCAATTTATTACTTTTCATACTTTTAACTTGAAGTAAAATTAGAAGCTCAAACTTTTCAATGGTGTTAATGGTGTAAAGTAAGTAACTTTTGTAACTGACAAAAAATACTTAATCGTCTGCTCCTGTTTTAGATAGTAAAAAAATACCATTTGTCAGCGGTGGAGCATCTTTAAATGATTATACCAGCAAGAATGCAGAATTGATCAAGGTGATAGCACTTTAAATGTTGGATTGATGTTTTTGTCTTTTTTGTTGTGATGCTTTCAATATATACAGCCACTCTGATGCTGCAGGTTTTTTTATACATTTGTATATGTTTGCAGATTCTGGAAAGATATACGGAAATAAATATGTAGGCATAGGCCACTTCTGAATTATTTTAAAAGCTGTGATTGGCTGTATCATTCACCAACATGATTTCAGATTCTTGACAAAATAAGTAATAAACAAAAACCCAATGATGCGATAAATTTGTTATATAGTCAGTAACTGTCCCCCTATAAAGGCATAGAGGGTCAGTAAGATATAAAGGGGGTGAGCGCGTAGCTTATTAATAATATACAGTATTACTTTTTGTGGAGCGTGCACATATACTATACATGATGATTACTAAGGAATTAACATGTAACATTATATGTGATGATTACTGAGAAATTAACATGTAACATTACTATGTGATGATTACTGAGAAATTAACATGTAACATGACTATGTGATGATTACTGAGAAATTAACATGTGACATTTGTATGTGATGATTACTGAGAAATTAACATGTAACATTACTATGTGATGATTACTGAGAAATTAACATGTAACATTACTATGTGATGATTACTGAGAAATTAACATGTAACATTACTATGTGATGATTACTGAGAAATTAACATGTAACATTACTATGTGATGATTACTGAGAAATTAACATGTAACATTACTATGTGATGATTACTGAGAAATTAACATGTAACATTACTATGTGTGATGATTACTGAGAAATTAACATGTAACATTACTATGTGATGATTACTAAGAAATTAACATGTAACATTACTATGTGATGATTACTGAGAAATTAACATGTAACATTACTATGTGATGATTACTGAGAAATTAACATGTAACATTACTATGTGATGATTACTAAGAAATTAACATGTAACATTACTATGTGATGATTACTGAGAAATTAACATGTAACATTACTATGTGATGATTACTGAGAAATTAACATGTAACATTACTATGTGATGATTACTGAGAAATTAACATGTAACATTACTATGTGATGATTACTGAGAAATTAACATGTAACATTACTATGTGATGATTACTGAGAAATTAACATGTAACATTACTATGTGATGATTACTGAGAAATTAACATGTAACATTACTATGTGATGATTACTGAGAAATTAACATGTAACATTACTATGTGATATTACTGAGAATAACATGTAACTTACTATGTGATGATTACTGAGAAATTAATTAACATGTAACATTACTATGTGATGATTACTGAGAAATTAACATGTAACATTACTATGTGATGATTACTAAGAAATTAACATGTAACATTACTATGTGATGATTACTGAGAAATTAACATGTAACATTATATACTACGTATACGTGATGATTACTGCGAAATTAACATGTAACATTACTATGTGATGATTACTGAGAAATTAACATGTAACATTACTATGTGATGATTACTGAGAAATTAACATGTAACATTACTATGTGATGATTACTGCGGAATTAACATGTAACATTACTATGTGATGTTTTACTGAGAAATTAACATGTAACATTATATACTATGTGATGATTACTGAGAAATTAACATGTAACATTACTATGTGATGATTACTGAGAAATTAACATGTAACATTACTATGTGATGATTACTGAGAAATTAACATGTAACATTACTATGTGATGATTACTGAGAAATTAACATGTAACATTATATGTGATGATTACTGAGAAATTAACATGTAACATTACTATGTGATGATTACTGAGAAATTAACATGTAACATTACTATGTGATGATTACTGAGAAATTAACATGTAACATTACTATGTGATGATTACTGAGAAATTAACATGTAACATTACTATGTGATGATTACTGAGAAATTAACATGTAACATTACTATGTGATGATTACTGAGAAATTAACATGTAACATTACTATGTGATGATTACTGAGAAATTAACATGTAACATTACTATGTGATGATTACTGAGAAATTAACATGTAACATTACTATGTGATGATTACTGAGAAATTAACATGTAACATTACTATGTGAATGATTACTGAGAAATTAACATGTAACATTACTATGTGATGATTACTGAGAAATTAACATGTAACATTACTATGTGATGATTACTGAGAAATTAACATGTAACATTACTATGTGATGATTACTGAGAAATTAACATGTAACATTACTATGTGATGATTACTGAGAAATTAACATGTAACATTACTATGTGATGATTACTGAGAAATTAACATGTAACATTACTATGTGATGATTACTGAGAAATTAACATGTAACAATTACTATGTGATGATTACTGAGAAATTAACATGTAACATTACTATGTGATGATTACTGAGAAATTAACATGTAACATTACTATGTGATGATTACTGAGAAATTAACATGTAACATTACTATGTGATGATTACTGAGAAATTAACATGTAACATTACTATGTGATGATTACTGAGAAATTAACATGTAACATTACTATGTGATGATTACTGAGAAATTAACATGTAACATTACTATGTGATGATTACTGAGAAATTAACATGTAACATTACTATGTGATGATTACTGAGAAATTAACATGTAACATTACTAATGATGTGTGATGATTACGAGAAATTAACATGTAACATTACTATGTGATGATTACTGAGAAATTAACATGTAACATTACTATGTGATGATTACTGAGAAATTAACATGTAACATTACTATGTGATGATTACTGAGAAATTAACATGTAACATTACTATGTGATGATTACTGAGAAATTAACATGTAACATTACTATGATTGATGATTACTGAGAAATTAACATGTAACATTACTATGTGATGATTACTGAGAAATTAACATGTAACATGACTATGTGATGATTACTAAGAAATTAACATGTAACATTACTATGTGATGATTACTGAGAAATTAACATGTAACATTACTATGTGATGATTACTGAGAAATTAACATGTAACATTACTATGTGATGATTACTGAGAAATTAACATGTAACATTACTATGTGATGATTACTGAGAAATTAACATGTAACATTACTATGTGATGATTACTGAGAAATTAACATGTAACATTACTATGTGATGATTACTGAGAAATTAACATGTAACATTACTATGTGATGATTACTGAGAAATTAACATGTAACATTACTATATGTGATGATTACTGAGAAATTAACATGTAACATTACTATGTGATGATTACTGAGAAATTAACATGTAACATTACTATGTGATGATTACTGAGAAATTAACATGTAACATTACTATGTGATGATTACTGAGAAATTAACATGTAACATTAATATGTGATGATTACTGAGAAATTAACATGTAACATTACTATGTGATGATTACTGAGAAATTAACATGTAACATTACTATGTGATGATTACTGAGAAATTAACATGTAACATTATATGTGATGATTACTGAGAAATTAACATGTAACATTACTATGTGATGATTACTGAGAAATTAACATGTAACATTACTATGTGATGATTACTGAGAAATTAACATGTAACATTACTATGTGATGATTACTGAGAAATTAACATGTAACATTACTATGTGATGATTACTGAGAAATTAACATGTAACATTACTATGTGATGATTACTGAGAGAAATTAACATGTAACATTACTATGTGATGATTACTGAGAAATTAACATGTAACATTACTATGTGATGATTACCGAGAAATTAACATGTAACATTACTATGTGATGATTACTGAGAAATTAACATGTAACATTACTATGTGATGATTACTGAGAAATTAACATGTAACATTACTATGTGATGATTACTGAGAAATTAACATATGTAACATTACTATGTGATGATTACTGAGAGAAATTAACATGTAACATTACTATGTGATGATTACTGAGAAATTAACATGTAACATTACTATGTGATGATTACTGAGAAATTAACATGTAACATTACTATGTGATGATTACTGAGAAATTAACATGTAACATTACTATGTGATGATTACTGAGAAATTAACATGTAACATTACTATGTGATGATTACTGAGAAATTAACATGTAACATTACTATGTGATGATTACTGAGAAATTAACATGTAACATTACTATGTGATGATTACTGAGAAATTAACATGTAACATTACTATGTGATGATTACTGAGAAATTAAACATGTAACATTACTATGTGATGATTACTGAGAAATTAACATGTAACATTACTATGTGATGATTACTGAGAAATTAACATGTAACATTACTATGTGATGATTACTGAGAAATTATCATGTTACATTACTATGTGATAATTACTGAGAAATTAACATGTAACATTACTATGTGATGATTACTGAGAAATTAACATGTAACATTACTATGTGATGATTACTGAGAAATTAACATGTACATTACTATGTGATAATTACTGAGAAATTAACATGTAACATTACTATGTGATGATTACTGAGAAATTAACATGTAACATTATATACTATGTGATGATTACTGAGAAATTAACATGTAACATTACTATGTGATGATTACTGAGAAATTAACATGTAACATTACTATGTGATGATTACTAAGAAATTAACATGTAACATTACTATGTGATGATTACTGCGGAATTAACATGTAACATTACTATGTGATGATTACTGAGAAATTAACATGTAACATTACTATGTGATGCCCTACAGCTAATTAGGAGTGATGACAACTGTCACACATGTTTAGTTACACCCTGATCATGAACATGATGTCAACATCACAGTCATGACACATATCAAGTTCAAACGTTACTTTCTCCATAAACGAAATGTATTTTATATATCGGAGTTCAGAAGGGAACCGGAATCGGTGAATCATGAAACAAACAAAGAGGCTATAAGGAATTCATTGTCAGTAAACAATAACCATCAAATATTTTACATTTTTAAACATAAATCTTAAGATATTAGAAGTGTCAATTATCATCATCAGCCTGCCAAAGTCATCTGCTTTCGAAAGTAAAAACCCGATTGCTTATAATTATGTAAAGAATCACCATTCTTATATGATGAATAACAACAACATGACAATATCCGCATTGTTATATGAACCGAGACAAAACTTGTAACAACAAAACATGTCATATGTCATCTGTCGTCGAATTGAATTTTCGACGTTTACAAATATGTGTGTCATCGTCGACGCTCAATCTAAGTACCTTTGGTCTGTACAGCCATCTCCGTAAGGAATTCATTGTTATCAAGTTTGGTTTGCATCACAAGAAAATTTGTCTTCCTCATTTAAAGTCACATGAAACTGTCGCTTTAAATAGTCATCTCATCCCCCACCTTTCCCTCAGGAATACATAATCTCGTGTGTTAACGCGAGAACCTTTCAAGACTTCCTGTTTAGATCATAGTCTTTAAAATGTTTTATTAAAAGGTACAAAAACGTTAAGTGATTTGAGCGTCAAATACACAAAGAATGTTTCTCCACCCCGATCAGAAAAAAACATCGCTAAAACAGAAATCTACATTTTCTGACCAAAAACAGTGATCAAATTGGACTTGACATGTATTTATAGTTATGGCCGAAAAGCAGACACGCTTTCCAGAAGCATGGAAGGACGACGCAAGGATGTCAGTTTTGTTTGCACCTTTTCGGGACAAATCGTTGAATCCCAGCTCATGGAATCAGAAAATGACATTTTGGTCCAACTTGATTGTATCCAATTGTATAGACTGTGGTGACATTGTCATTGATGTGAAAACATTGCCATGCAGATTTGAAAGGAAAGGCAAGACTCCTATATGTCTTAATTCAGTGATAAATGAGATGGAAAGGTCTCGGAATAAAATAACAATAAGTTTTTTAGTGTTAAAATGGCCAGGTAGCTCCCCCAGTCGGTAGCTACACATTTTCTCCTAATCGTTATCGGCTACCTGACAAATTTGAACGATATTTTCAATCAGTACTTTCAATTTGTAACTTATGCAGCACTACCATAATTCACACTGTAAAGTTGTAAATTATAATCTGAATTATAAAATGTCGGGTACTATTAAAATTGTGTTTATGTGGCATGCTGAAGGAATTTTATGTACATCAATGCTATCACAGACGATTTGCACACATATGATTTTAGATCATACAGCTAGATCCGGTACAAGAGATTTTTCTCTGCTTTTGAGGAATGATGCTTATCTATCATGACCACTGTATTAGCAACCCTTTCTCTGCATAGCAATTATTATAAAATTGAAGTTTTAAATGATGTCATTAATATAATTTAAAAGCTGACCCCGATGTGCCTTTTATTTCCTGCAGTTTACGGGTCCCAAATTCTGACATTAATTGGCTCGACAAAGGCCTATAAAAGAAAAAAAGATTATATATAGAAAAGTAAAATGATATTTTATGCATGCTTGTAAAACTGGGTTTAAAAGATACATGTATTAGGACAGCAGATTCCATATATTTACAACAATTTTATCTAAAGTTAACATTATTTTAACACACACTTTGACTACTGCATCATTACTAGTACTGGTTGATCTGTTTGTTGCTGACTCGCATGCTCAACAGTACTTCAATACAAGTCAGCCAATAGGGTAGTACAGCATTAAACAGCTTCTTGTCAATAACTGAAATGTGTAGAAGCCTGTCATTGGATCTGTAGCATGCTGAAGGGCTACCAAGTTTTATCAATTTAATTACCTTGACAGTTATTTAAGGTCAAAGGGGTCAAAAAATCTAAAGTCTTCTTGTCAATAACTAAGGCTCAGGGTACTTATATTAGACCTATAGCATACTTGGATGAAGGGCTACCATGTTTGTTCAAGTGAATGACCTTGACCTACTTTTAAGATCAAAGTCATCAAATATATGGAAAACTTCAAACTTTAATGAAAGAGTTCCTTGAATTGCCTTAATTGTTAGACATTAATGTATACTATGACAGAGTTGTTTGATGCCAATAGTCACATGGTCATTAAGGCCCATGGGTCTTTTGTTCCTGAAATTATTTCTTCCGTGTTGCCATTTTAAATATTGTTAGATACAGGTGAAAATTGTTAAAAAAGGATTATGTGTTAAAAAAGGGTTATGAGGGATAACAAACACAATGATACAATATCACACGAAGTACTTATGAAAGGTATAGCAATATTATGTATTTGATTAAAATTATTTTTCAGAGTGGGGAAGCTGAAGCCAGTAACAGATACAGAGATGTCGCCGTCAAAACAAGGCGGTGCCAGTAAAGGATGGATGTGGTGGGGAGTGGATACGTTTATAAAGGCTCCCGTCTCATTGGGCTGGAGTCTTATCTCTAAGCCATCTACATCTAAACGAGTTGTTGTGGACGCTCTAAAGGTAACATCATCTTGTTTTGCTTTTTCAGTGAAAGGTTTGGTCACCTGGGATGATGTCTCAAGTGCTAATTGTTGTTTGTCTATCGTCATGTGCATTGTCTGGGCCGTCTGTCTGTAAATAACGGGGGGGGGGGGGGGTACATTTTCGACTGTCGGGGGGTGGGGATATAAGGGGGGGGGGAAGTGACTTAAATTCAAAGAGAAAAAACCTTATCAACTCACAGATGTGGTAGAATCAAATACTGTTTGTAGAAGGGTTTTACAAAATAATGAATTCCATGGCCCTTGGGTCTCCGAATTTCCTCATGGGGAGCTTTAAAGATGCTCCACCACTGATAAATGGTATTTTTAGCCCACCATCTGATTCAAATCGCCTTTTGTCCGTGGTCCATCCGTCCTAACAATTTTTGTTACAGCTATTTCTCAGAAAGTACTAAAGGGATCTTTTTCAAATTCCAAATATAGGTTCCCCTATAGGGTCCTAGTTGTGCATATTGCATTTTGGGACGGATCGGTCAACAAGATGGCCACCAGGCAGCCATCTTGGATTTTGATAGTTAAAGTTTGTTACCACTATATGTAGGTTGCCCTAGGACCCTAGTTGTGCATATTGCATTTCGGGACTGATCTGTTAACAAGACAGCTTACAGGTGGCCATTTTGGATTTTGATGGTTGAAGTTTGTTACCGCTATTTCTCAGAAAGTACTAAAGGGGATCTGTCTCAAATTTCATAAGTAGGTTCCCATAGTATCCTAGTTTTGCATATTGCATTTTGAGACTGATTGGTCAACAAGATGGCCGACCGGCTGCCATCTTGCATTTTGATAGTTGAAGTTTATTACCGCTACATCTCAGAAAGTACTAAAGGAATATGTCTCAAATTTCATATATAGGTTCCCCTAGGGCCCTAGTTTTGCACATTGCATTTAGGAACCAATCAGTGAACAAGATGGCAAACAGGCCACCATCTTGGATTTTGATAATTGCAATTTGTTACTGCTATTTCTCGGTAAGTACCGAAGTGATCTGTCTCAAATTTCATATTTAGGTTCCCCTAGGACCTTCGTTGTGCATAATACATTTTGAGACCAATCGGTTAACAAGATGGGCGACAGGTAGCCATCTTATATTTTGATAATTGAAGTTTGCTACTGCGATATATCTCAGAAATTAAGGAAAGGATCTTCTCAAATTTCATATATAGTATGTAGTAAAAGTTTGAAAAGCAGAGAAAAGATCCTTCTTTCCTTTGCCAGATGTAGATCATTCTTTGGTGGGCACCAAGATCCCTCTGGGATCTCTTGTGACAATTGAAGTTTGTTACTGCTATTTATCAGAAAGTAATGAAGGGATCTGTCTGAAACTTCATGTGCAGGTTCCCCTAGGGGTGTTGTTGTACGTTGCACATTGGATTTTGATCATTGAAGTTCATTGAAGGAATCTTTCTCTATTTTCATATGTAGTAATATGTAGGGAAAGTTTGAAAAGCAGAGAATAGATCCCTCTTTCCTTTGTTAGATATAGATCATTCTTTGGTGGGCTCCAAGATCCCTCTGCGATCTCTTGTTTCTCTATCAAAAACAGCAGCAGAAGATTGCATAATTTTCTTCAGTTAATAACTTTACACTATTACCACCATTGAAAGGTTTGAGCTTCTAATTTTACATTAAGATAAAAAATATTAAAAATAATTAATTGCATCCCAAAAAAAATTCCCTGGCACTATGTCCTATTTGGAATGAAGTACCGATTGCATATGCACCGAAAGCAAAATGAATTATGTATTTTATTTTTGCGTTCATTAGATATATATATACACAATTAAACACCAATTACTGTTCAAATGATGAGTGTCATTTATGCTCTGTCGGCGGTGGAGCATCTTTAAGAATAGTTGTTATTGACCATAGTTTATATAGGTAAAGCATATTTTTGAGCATGATATGTTCAATTTCTATGGGAATAAGATCAAACTTGGTTAGAGTTATTAGCCTAAAATAGCATTTTAACATGAAGTCTGTCTTGGCTGACCCTCGGGCCACAGGGGCGGGCCAAAAAGATCAAAATGATTAAAGTTTCAAAACACTTCTGAATTTACAGATGTGACAGATTAAAATACTGTTCTTATACAGTGTATTGAAAGGTCAAATTGATAAAATCACTTTGATTAATCCATTTTGTGAAAGTTTGTTTTTATTAAATATAAAAAGATAAGACACATTGGGGCCATTTTTAGCATTATGTAAAATAATATGCTCACATTATGTAATTAGTCCTTACATGACTTCTTGTTTTCAGACCAAATGTGATGAGGTGTGTAGACTACAGTGTAGCAGTATGAGCTGTGATTTAACAGACTCGGTCATTGAGTACTCAGAACTGTGGCAGAGGTGTCAACTACTGTGTAAGACAGAGGCTGACTTCTACCTTGTGTTAAAGGAGCTAGCAAAGGAAAAACGAGTCAATCTACATCATACAGATACAAATCTGGTAATAATTGGGTTACTACGTCATGCAGATACAAATCTGGTAATTAATAGGTTACTACATCATACAGATACAAATCAGGTAATTATTGGGGTTACTACATCATACAGATACAAATCTGGTAAATAATGGGTTACTACGTCATACAGATACAAATCTGGTAAATAATGGTTTACTACGTCATACAGATACAAATCTGGTAATTAATGGGGTTACTATATCATACAGATACAAATCTGGTAAATAATGGGTTACTACATCATACAGATACAGATCTGGTAATTAATGGGTTACTATATCATACAGATACAAATCTGGTAATTAATAGGTTACTACATCATACAGATACAAATCTCAGGTAAATAATGGGTTACTACATCATACAGATACAAATCTGGTAATTAATGGGTTACTACATCATACAGATACAAACTAGGTAATTAATGGGTTACTACTCATACAGATACAAATCTGGTAATTAATGGGTTACTACATCATACAGATACAAATCTGGTAATTAATGGTTACAAATTGGATATACTCATCGTCATACAGATACATAAATCAAATGGTTAATTAATGGGTTACTACATCATACAGATACAAATCTGGTAATTAATGGGTTACTACATCATACAGATACAAATCTGGTAATTAATGGGTTACTACATCATACAGATACAAATCTGGTAATTAATGGGTACTACATCATACAGATACAAATCTGGTATTATGGGTTACTATCATACAGATACAAATCTGGTAATTAATGGGTTACTACGTCATACAGATACAAATCTGGTAATTAATGGGTTACTATATCATACAGATACAAATCTGGTAATTAATGGGTTACTAAATCATACAGATACAAATCTGGTAATTAATGGGTTACTATGTCATACAGATACAAATCTGGTAATTAATGGGTAACTACATCATACAGATACAAATCTGGTAATTAATGGGTTACTACGTCATACAGATACAAATCTGGTAATTAATGGGTTACTATGTCATACAGATACAAATCTGGTAATTAATGGGTAACTACATCATACAGATACAAATCTGGTAATTAATGGGTTACTATGTCATCATACAGATACAAATCTGGTAATTAATGGGTTACTACGTCATACAGATACAAATCTGGTAATTAATGGGTTACTACGTCATACAGATACAAATCAGGTAATTAATGGGTTACTACATCATACAGATAACAAATCTGGTAATTAATGGGTTATATATCATATACAGATACAAATCTGGTAATTAATGGGTTACTACATCATACAGATACAAATCTGGTAAATTAATGGGTTACTACATCATACAGATACAAATCTGGTAATTAATGGGTTACTACATCATACAGATACAAATCTGGTAATTAATGGGTTACTACATCATACAGATACAAATCTGGTAATTAATGGGTTACTACATCATACAGATACAAATCTGGTAATTAATGGGTTACTACATCATACAGATACAAATCTGGTAATTAATGGGTTACTACATCATACAGATACAAATCTGGTAATTAATGGGTTACTACATCATACAGATACAAATCTGGTAATTAATAGGTTACTATATCATACAGATACAAATCTGGTAATTAATGGGTTACTACATCATACAGATACAAATCTGGTAATTAATAGGTTACTACATCATACAGATACAAATCTGGTAATTAATGGGTTACTACATCATACAGATACAAATCTGGTAATTAATGGGTTACTACATCATACAGATACAAATCTGGTAATTAATGGGTTACTACATCATACAGATACAAATCTGGTAATTAATGGGGTTACTATATCATACAGATACAAATCTGGTAATTAATGGGTTACTACGTCATACAGATACAAATCTGGTAATTAATGGGTTACTACATCATACAGATACAAATCTGGTAATTAATGGGTTACTACATCATACAGATACAAAAATCTGGTAATTAATGGGTTACTATATCATACAGATACAAATCTGGTAATTAATGGGTTACTACGTCATACAGATACAAATCTGGTAATTAATGGGTTACTACATCATACAGATACAAATCTGGTAATTAATGGGTTACTACATCATACAGATACAAATCTGGTAATTAATGGGTTACTACGTCATACAGATACAAATCTGGTAATTAATGGGTTATTATCTACAGATACAAACTGTAATTAATGGGTACAAATACTACAATCTGGTAATTAAGGTTACTACGTCATACAGATACAAATCTGGTAATTAATGGGTTACTACATCATACAGATACAAATCTAGTAATTAATGGGTTACTACATCATACAGATACAAATCTGGTAATTAATGTAGTTACTACGTCATACAATACAGATACAAATCTGGTAAATAATGGGTTACTACGTCATACAGATACAAATCTGGTAAATAATGGTTACTACGTCATACAGATACAAATCTGGTAATTAATGGGTTACTATATCATACAGATACAAATCTGGTAATTAATGGGTTACTACATCATACAGATACAAATCTGGTAATTAATGGGTTACTACATCATACAGATACAAATCTGGTAATTAATGGGTTACTATATCATACAGATACAAATCTGGTAATTAATAGGTTACTACATCATACAGATACAAATCTGGTAATTAATGGGTTACTACATCCATACAGATACAGATCTGGTAATTAATAGGTTACTACATCATACAG
The DNA here is from genome assembly GCF_041381155.1 of Argopecten irradians. Taxonomy (NCBI): domain Eukaryota; kingdom Metazoa; phylum Mollusca; class Bivalvia; order Pectinida; family Pectinidae; genus Argopecten; species Argopecten irradians. The sequence goes on from NC_091144.1 coordinate 41,403,122, forward strand.
ATACAAATCTGGTAATTAATGGGTTACTACATCATACAGATACAAATCTGGTAATTAATGGGTTACTACATCATACAGATACAAATCTGGTAATTAATGGGTTACTATATCATACAGATACAAATCTGGTAATTAATGGGTTACTAAATCATACAGATACAAATCTGGTAATTAATAGGTTACTACATCATACAGATACAAATCCAGTAATTAATGGGTTACTATATCATACAGATACAAATCTGGTAATTAATGGGTTACTATATCATACAGATACAAATCTGGTAATTAATGGGTTACTATATCATACAGATACAAATCTGGTAATTAATGGGTTACTACATCATACAGATACAAATCTGGTAATTAATGGGTTACTACATCATACAGATACAAATCTGGTAATTATGGGTTACTATATCATACAGATACAAATCTGGTAATTAATGGTTACTACATCATACAGATACAAATCTGGTAATTAATGGGTTACTACATCATACAGATACAAATCTGGTAATTAATGGGTTACTACATCATACAGATACAAATCTGGTAATTAATGGGTTACTACATCATACAGATACAAATCCTGGTAATTAATGGGTTACTACATCATACAGATACAAATCTGGTAATTAATGGGTTACTACATCATACAGATACAAATCTGGTAATTAATGGGTTACTACATCATACAGATACAAATCTGGTAATTAATGGGTTACTATATCATACAGATACAAATCTGGTAATTAATAGGTTACTACATCATACAGATACAAATCTGGTAATTAATGGGTTACTACATCATACAGATACAAATCTGGTAATTAATGGGTTACTACATCATACAGATACAAATCTGGTAATTAATGGGTTACTATATCATACAGATACAAATCTGGTAATTAATGGGTTACTATATCATACAGATACAAATCTGGTAATTAATGGGTTACTACATCATACAGATACAAATCCAGTAATTAATGGGTTACTATATCATACAGATACAAATCTGGTAATTAATGGGTTACTATATCATACAGATACAAATCTGGTAATTAATGGGTTACTATATCATACAGATACAAATCTGGTAATTAATGGGTTACTACATCATACAGATACAAATCCAGTAATTAATGGGTTACTACATCATACAGATACAAATCTGGTAATTAATGGGTTACTATATCATACAGATACAAATCTGGTAATTAATGGTTACTACATCATACAGATACAAATCTGGTAATTAATAGGTTACTATATCATACAGATACAAATCTGGTAATTAATGGGTTACTACATCATACAGATACAAATCTGGTAATTAATGTGGTTACTACATCATACAGATACAAATCTGGTAATTAATGGGTTACTACATCATACAGATACAAATCTGGTAATTAATGGGTTACTACATCATACAGATACAAATCTGGTAATTAATGGGTTACTACGTCATACAGATACAAATCTGGTAATTAATGGGTTACTACATCATACAGATACAAATCTGGTAATTAATGGTTACTACATCATACAGATACAAATCTGGTAATTAATGGGTTACTACATCATACAGATACAAATCTGGTAATTAATGGGTTACTACATCATACAGATACAAATCTGGTAATTAATGGGTTACTACATCATACAGATACAAATCTGGTAATTAATGGGTTACTACATCATACAGATACAAATCTGGTAATTAATGGGTTACTACATCATACAGATACAAATCTGGTAATTAATGGGTTACTACATCATACAGATACAAATCTGGTAATTAATAGGTTACTACATCATACAGATACAAATCTGGTAATTAATGGGTTACTACATCATACAGATACAAATCTGGTAATTAATGGGTTACTATATCATACAGATACAAATCTGGTAATTAATGGGTTACTACGTCATACAGATACAAATCTGGTAATTAATGGTTTACTACATCATACAGATACAAATCTGGTAATTAATAGGTTACTACATCATACAGATACAAATCTGGTAATTAATGGGTTACTACATCATACAGATACAAATCTGGTAATTAAGGGTTACTACATCATACAGATACAAATCTGGTAATTAATAGGTTACTACATCATACAGATACAAATCTGGTAATTAATGGGTTACTACATCATACAGATACAAATCTGGTAATTAATAGGTTACTATATCATACAGATACAAATCTGGTAATTAATGGGTTACTAATCATACAGATACAAATCTGGTAATTAATGGGTTACTATATCATACAGATACAAATCTGGTAATTAATGGGTTACTACATCATACAGATACAAATCTGGTAATTAATGGGTTACTACATCATACAGATACAAATCTGGTAATTAATGGGTTACTACATCATACAGATACAAATCTGGTAATTAATGGGTTACTACATCATACAGATACAAATCTGGTAATTAATGGGTTACTACATCATACAGATACAAATCTGGTAATTAATGGGTTACTACATCATACAGATACAAATCTGGTAATTAATGGGTTACTAATCATACAGATACAAATCTGGTAATTAATGGGTTACTATATCATACAGATACAAATCTGGTAATTAATGGGTTACTACATCATACAGATACAAATCTGGTAATTAATAGGTTACTACATCATACAGATACAAATCTGGTAATTAATGGGTTACTACATCATACAGATACAAATCTGGTAATTAATGGGTTACTACATCATACAGATACAAATCTGGTAATTAATGGGTTACTACATCATACAGATACAAATCTGGTAATTAATGGGTTACTACATCATACAGATACAAATCTGGTAATTAATGGGTTACTACATCATACAGATACAAATCTGGTAATTAATGGGTTACTATATCATACAGATACAAATCTGGTAATTAATGGGTTACTACATCATACAGATACAAATCTGGTAATTAATGGGTTACTACATCATACAGATACAAATCTGGTAATTAATGGGTTACTACATCATACAGATACAAATCTGGTAATTAATGGGTTACTATATCATACAGATACAAATCTGGTAATTAATGGGTTACTATATCATACAGATACAAATCTGGTAATTAATGGGTTACTACATCATACAGATACAAAATCTGGTAATTAATGGGTTACTACATCATACAGATACAAATCTGGTAATTAATCGGGTTACTATATCATACAGATACAAATCTGTTAATTAATGGTTACTACATCATACAGATACAAATCTGGTAATTAATGGGTTACTACATCATACAGATACAAATCTGGTAATTAATAGGTTACTATATCATACAGATACAAATCTGGTAATTAATGGGTTACTACATCATACAGATACAAATCTGGTAATTAATAGGTTACTACATCATACAGATACAAATCTGGTAATTAATGGGTTACTACATCATACAGATACAATCTGGTAATTAATGGGTTACTAATCATACAGATACAAATCTGGTAATTAATGTGGGTTACTACATCATACAGATACAAATCTGGTAATTAATGGGTTACTATATCATACAGATACAAATCTGGTAATTAATGGGTTACTACATCATACAGATACAAATCTGGTAATTAATGGGTTACTACATCATACAGATACAAATCTGGTAATTAATAGGTTACTACATCATACAGATACAAATCTGGTAATTAATGGGTTACTACATCATACAGATACAAATCTGGTAATTAATGGGTTACTACATCAAACAGATACAAATCTGGTAATTAATGGGTTACTACATCATACAGATACAAATCTGGTAATTAATGGGTTACTATATCATACAGATACAAATCTGGTAAATAATGGGTTACTACATCATACAGATACAAATCTGGTAATTAATGTGGTTACTACATCATACAGATACAAATCTGGTAATTAATGGGTTACTACATCATACAGATACAAATCTGGTAATTAATGGGTTACTAGGGTACATCATACAGATACAAATCTGTAATTAATGGGTTACTACACGTCATACAGATACAAATCTGGTAATTAATGGGTTACTACATCATACAGATACAAATCTGGTAATTAATGGGTTACTACATCATACAGATACAAATCAGTAATTAATGGGTTACTACATCATACAGATACAAATCTGGTAATTAATGGGTTACTACATCATACAGATACAAATCTGGTAATTAATGGGGTTACTACGTCATACAGATACAAATCTGGTAATTAATGTAGTTACTACGTCATACAGATACAAATCAGGTAATTATTGGGGTTACTATATCATACAGATACAAATCTGGTAATTAATGGGTTACTACATCATACAGATACAAATCTGGTAATTAATGGGTTACTACATCATACAGATACAAATCTGGTAATTAATGGGTTACTACATCATACAGATACAAATCTGGTAATTAATGGGTTACTACATCATACAGATACAAATCTGGTAATTAATGGGTTACTACATCATACAGATACAAATCTGGTAATTAATGGGTTACTATATCATACAGATACAAATCTGGTAATTAATGGGTTACTATATCATACAGATACAAATCTGGTAATTAATGTGGTTACTACTTCATACAGATACAAATCTGGTAATTAATGGGTTACTACATCATACAGATACAAATCTGGTAATTAATGGTTTACTACATCATACAGATACAAATCTGGTAATTAATGGGTTACTATATCATACAGATTACAAATCTGGTAATTAATGGGTTACTACATCATTACAGATACAAATCTGGTAATTAATGGGTTACTACATCATACAGATACAAATCTGGTAATTAATGGGTTACTACATCATACAGATACAAATCTGGGGTAATTAATCTGTTAGGTTACTACATCATACAGATACAAATCTGGTAATTAATGGGTTACTACATCATACAGATACAAATCTGGTAATTAATGGGTTACTACATCATACAGATACAAATCTGGTAATTAATGGGTTACTATATCATACAGATACAAATCTGGTAATTAATGGGTTACTACATCATACAGATACAAATCTGGTAATTAATGGGTTACTACATCATACAGATACAAATCTGGTAATTAATGGGTTACTATATCATACAGATACAAATCTGGTAATTAATGGGTTACTACATCATACAGATACAAATCTGGTAATTAATGGGTTACTACATCATACAGATACAAATCTGGTAATTAATGGGTTACTACATCATACAGATACAAATCTGGTAATTAATGGGTTACTACATCATACAGATACAAATCTGGTAATTAATGGGTTACTACATCATACAGATACAAATCTGGTAATTAATGGGTTACTACATCATACAGATACAAATCTGGTAATTAATGGGTTACTACATCATACAGATACAAATCTGGTAATTAATGGGTTACTACATCATACAGATACAAATCTGGTAATTAATGGGTTACTATATCCATACAGATACAAATCTGGTAATTAATGGGTTACTATATCATACAGATACAATCTTGGTAATTAATGGGTTACTATATCATACAATACAAATCCAAGTAATTAATGGGTTACTACATCATACAGATACAAATCCAGTAATTAATGGGTTACTATATCATACAGATACAAATCCAGTAATTAAATAATTAATGGGTTACTATATCATACAGATACAAATCCAGTAATTAATGGGTTACTATATCATACAGATACAAATCCAGTAATTAATGGGTTACTATCACTACATCATCAACAGATACAAATCTGGTAATTAATAGGTTACTATATCATACAGATACAAATCTGTTAATTAATGGGTTACTACATCATACAGATACAAATCTGGTAATTAATGGGTTACTACATCATACAGATACAAATCTGGTAATTAATGGGTTACTACATCATACAGATACAAATCAGGTAATTAATGGGTTACTACATCATACAGATACAAATCTGGTAATTAATAGGTTACTACATCATACAGATACAAATCTGGTAATTAATGGGTTACTACATCATACAGATACAAATCTGGTAATTAATGGGTTACTACATCATACAGATACAAATCTGGTAATTAATAGGTTACTACATCATACAGATACAAATCTGGTAATTAATAGGTTACTACATCATACAGATACAAATCTGGTAATTAATAGGTTACTACATCATACAGATACAGATCTGGTAATTAATAGGTTACTACGTCATACAGATACAAATCTGGTAAATAATGGTTTACTACGTCATACAGATACAAATCTGGTAATTAATAGGTTACTACATCATACAGATACAAATCTGGTAATTAATAGGTTACTACATCATACAGATACAAATCTGGTAATTAATAGGTTACTACGTCATACAGATACAAATCTGGTAATTATTGGGGTTACTACGTCATACAGATACAAATCAGGCAATTAATGGGTTACTACATCATACAGATACAAATCTGGTAATTAATGGGTTACTACATCAATACAGATACAAATCTGGTAATTAATAGGGTTACTACATCATACAGATACAAATCTGGTAATTAATGGGTTACTACATCATACAGATACAAATCAGGTAATTAATGGGTTACTACATCATACAGATACAAATCTGGTAATTAATGGGTTACTACATCATACAGATACAAATCTGGTAATTAATGGTTTACTACATCATACAGATACAAATCTGGTAATTAATGGGTTACTACATCATACAGATACAAATCTGGTAATTAATAGGTTACTACATCATACAGATACAAATCTGGTAATTAATGGGTTACTACATCATACAGATACAAATCTGGTAATTAATGGGTTACTACATCATACAGATACAAATCTGGTAATTAATGGGTTACTACATCATACAGATACAAATCTGGTAATTAATGTAGTTACTACATCATACAGATACAAATCTGGTAATTAATGGGTTACTACATCATACAGATACAAATCTGGTAATTAATGGGTTACTATATCATACAGATACAAATCTGGTAATTAATGGGTTACTACATCATACAGATACAAATCTGGTAATTAATGGGTTACTACATCATACAGATACAAATCTGGTAATTAATGGGTTACTACATCATACAGATACAAATCTGGTAATTAATGGGTTACTACATCATACAGATACAAATCTGGTAATTATTGGGGTTACTACATCATACAGATACAAATCTGGTAATTAATGGGTTACTACATCATACAGATACAAATCTGGTAATTAATAGGTTACTACATCATACAGATACAAATCTGGTAATTAATGGGTTACTATCATACAGATACAAATCATGGGATACAGATACATCTGGTAATTAATGGGTTACTACATCATACAGATACAAATCTCTGGTAATTAATGGGTTACTACATCATACAGATACAAATCTGGTAATTAATAGGTTACTACATCATACAGATACAAATCTGGTAATTAATGGGGTTACTACGTCATACAGATACAAATCTGGTAATTAATGGGGTTACTACGTCATACAGATACAAATCTGGTAATTAATAGGTTACTACATCATACAGATACAAATCTGGTAATTAATAGGTTACTACATCATACAGATACAAATCATGTAAATAATTGGGGTTACTACATCATACAGATACAAATCTGGTAATTAATGGGTTACTACATCATACAGATACAAATCTGGTAATTAATGGGTTACTACATCATACAGATACAAATCTGGTAATTAATGGGTTACTACGTCATACAGATACAAATCTGGTAATTAATGGGTTACTACATCATACAGATACAAATCTGGTAATTAATAGGTTACTACATCATACAGATACAAATCTGGTAATTAATGGGTTACTACATCATACAGATACAAATCTGGTAATTAATGGGTTACTACATCATACAGATACAAATCCAGTAATTAATGGGTTACTACATCATACAGATACAAATCTGGTAATTAATGGGTTACTACATCATACAGATACAAATCTGGTAATTAATGGGTTACTACATCATACAGATACAAATCTGGTAATTAATGGGGTTACTACATCATACAGATACAAATCTGGTAATTAATAGGTTACTACATCATACAGATACAAATCTGGTAATTAATAGGTTACTACATCATACAGATACAAATCTGGTAATTAATGGGTTACTACATCATACAGATACAAATCTGGTAATTAATGGGTTACTACATCATACAGATACAAATCTGGTAATTAAGAGGTTACTACATCATACAGATACAAATCTGGTAATTAATGGGTTACTACATCATACAGATACAAATCTGGTAATTAATAGGTTACTACGTCATACAGATACAAATCTGGTAATTAATGGGTTACTACATCATACAGATACAAATCTGGTAATTAATGGTTACTACATCATACAGATACAAATCTGGTAATTAATGGTTACTACGTCATACAGATACAAATCTGGTAATTAATGGGTTACTACGTCATACAGATACAAATCTGGTAATTAATAGGTTACTACATCATACAGATACAAATCCAGTAATTAATGGGTTACTATATCATACAGATACAAATCTGGTAATTAATGGGTTACTATATCATACAGATACAAATCTGGTAATTAATAGGTTACTACATCATACAGATACAAATCTGGTAATTAATAGGTTACTACATCATACAGATACAAATCTGGTAATTAATGGGTTACTACATCATACAGATACAAATCTGGTAATTAATGGGTTACTACATCATACAGATACAAATCTGGTAATTAATGGGTTACTACATCATACAGATACAAATCTGGTAATTAATAGGTTACTACATCATACAGATACAAATCTGGTAATTAATGGGTTACTACATCATACAGATACAAATCTGGTAATTAATAGGTTACTACATCATACAGATACAAATCTGGTAATTAATGGGTTACTACATCATACAGATACAAATCTGGTAATTAATAGGTTACTACATCATACAGATACAAATCTGGTAATTAATGGGTTACTACGTCATACAGATACAAATCTGGTAAATAATGGTTTACTATATCATACAGATACAAATCTGGTAATTAATAGGTTACTACATCATACAGATACAAATCTGGTAATTAATGGGGTTACTACATCATACAGATACAAATCTGGTAATTAATGGGTTACTACATCATACAGATACAAATCTGGTAATTAATAGGTTACTACATCATACAGATACAAATCTGGTAATTAATGGGTTACTACATCATACAGATACAAATCTGGTAATTAATAGGTTACTACATCATACAGATACAAATCTGGTAATTAATGGGTTACTACATCATACAGATACAAATCTGGTAATTAATGGGTTACTACATCATACAGATACAAATCTGGTAATTAATGGGTTACTATATCATACAGATACAAATCTGGTAATTAATGGGTTACTACATCATACAGATACAAATCTGGTAATTAATGGGTTACTACATCATACAGATACAAATCTGGTAATTATTGGGGTTACTACGTCATACAGATACAAATCTGGTAATTAATGGGTTACTACGTCATACAGATACAAATCTGGTAATTAATAGGTTACTACATCATACAGATACAAATCTGGTAATTAATGGGTTACTACATCATACAGATACAAATCTGGTAATTAATGGGTTACTACATCATACAGATACAAATCTGGTAATTAATGGGTTACTACATCATACAGATACAAATCTGGTAATTAATGGGTTACTACATCATACAGATACAAATCTGGTAATTAATGGGTTACTACATCATACAGATACAAATCTGGTAATTAATGGGTTACTACATCATACAGATACAAATCTGGTAATTAATGGGTTACTACATCATACAGATACAAATCTGGTAATTAATGTGGTTACTACATCATACAGATACAAATCTGGTAATTAATGGGTTACTACATCATACAGATACAAATCTGGTAATTAAATGGGTTACTACATCATACAGATACAAATCTGGTAATTAATGGGTTACTACATCATACAGATACAAATCTGGTAATTAATGGGTTACTACATCATACAGATACAAATCTGGTAATTAATGGGTTACTACGTCATACAGATACAAATCTGGTAATTATTGGGGTTACTACGTCATACAGATACAAATCTGGTAAATAATGGGTTACTACATCATACAGATACAAATCTGGTAATTAATGGGTTACTACATCATACAGATACAAATCTGGTAATTAATGGGTTACTACATCATACAGATACAAATCTGGTAATTAATGGGTTACTACATCATACAGATACAAATCTGGTAATTAATGGGTTACTACATCATACAGATACAAATCTGGTAATTAATGGGTTACTACATCATACAGATACAAATCTGGTAATTAATGGGTTACTACATCATACAGATACAAATCTGGTAATTAATGGGTTACTACATCATACAGATACAAATCTGGTAATTAATGGGTTACTACATCATACAGATACAAATCTGGTAATTAATGTGGTTACTACATCATACAGATACAAATCTGGTAATTAATGGGTTACTACATCATACAGATACAAATCTGGTAATTAATGGGTTACTACGTCATACAGATACAAATCTGGTAATTAATGGGTTACTACATCATACAGATACAAATCTGGTAATTAATGGGTTACTACATCATACAGATACAAATCTGGTAATTAATGGGTTACTATATCATACAGATACAAATCTGGTAATTAATAGGTTACTACATCATACAGATACAAATCTGGTAATTAATGGGTTACTACATCATACAGATACAAATCTGGTAATTAATGGGTTACTACATCATACAGATACAAATCTGGTAATTAATGGGTTACTACATCATACAGATACAAATCTGGTAATTAATGGGTTACTACATCATACAGATACAAATCTGGTAATTAATGGGTTACTACATCATACAGATACAAATCTGGTAATTAATAGGTTACTACATCATACAGATACAAATCAGGTAATTAATGGGTTACTACATCATACAGATACAAATCTGGTAATTAATGGGTTACTATATCATACAGATACAAATCTGGTAATTAATGGGTAATTAATGGGTTACTACATCATACAGATACAGATCTGGTAATTAATAGATTACTACATCATACAGATACAGATCTGGTAATTAATAGGTTACTACATCATACAGATACAAATCTGGTAATTAATGGGTTACTACATCATACAGATACAAATCTGGTAATTAATGGGTTACTATATCATACAGATACAAATCTGGTAATTAATGGGTTACTACATCATACAGATACAAATCTGGTAATTAATAGGTTACTACATCATACAGATACAAATCTGGTAATTAATGGGTTACTACATCATACAGATACAAATCTGGTAATTAATGGGTTACTATATCATACAGATACAAATCTGGTAATTAATGGGTTACTACATCATACAGATACAAATCTGGTAATTAATAGGTTACTACATCATACAGATACAAATCTGGTAATTAATGGGTTACTACGTCATGCAGATACAAATCTGGTAATTAATGGGTTACTATATCATACAGATACAAATCTGGTAATTAATGGGTTACTACATCATACAGATACAAATCTGGTAATTAATAGGTTACTACATCATACAGATACAGATCTGTTAATTAATAAGTTACTACATCATACAGATACAAATCTGTTAATTAATAAGTTACTACATCATACAGATACAAATCTGGTAATTAATAGGTTACTACATCATACAGATACAAATCTGGTAATTAATGGGTTACTACATCATACAGATACAGATCTGGTAATTGATAGGTTACTACATCATACAGATACAAATCTGGTAATTAATGGGTTACTACATCATATAGATACAAAACTGGTAATTAATAGGTTACTATATCATACAGATACAAATCTGGTAATTAATAGGTTACTATATCATACAGATACAAATCTGGTAATTAATGGGTTACTATATCATACAGATACAGATCTGGTAATTAATAGGTTACTACATCATACAGATACAAATCTTGTAATTAATGGGTTACTACGTCATACAGATACAAATCTGGTAATTAATAGGTTACTATATCATACAGATACAAATCTGGTAATTAATGGGTTACTACGTCATACAGATACAGATCTGGTAATTAATGGGTTACTACATCATACGGATACAAATCTGGTAATTAATGGGTTACTACATCATACAGATACAAATCTGGTAATTATTGGGTTACTACATCATACAGATACAAATCAGGTAATTAATGGGTTACTACATCATACAGATACAAATCTGGTAATTAATAGGTTACTACATCATACAGATACAAATCCAGTAATTAATGGGTTACTACATCATACAGATACAAATCTGGTAATTAATGGGTTACTACATCATACAGATACAAATCCAGTAATTAATGGGTTACTACATCATACAGATACAAATCTGGTAATTAATGGGTTACTACATCATACAGATACAAATCTGGTAATTAATGGGTTACTACATCATACAGATACAAATCTGGTAATTATTGGGGTTACTACATCATACAGATACAAATCAGGTAATTAATGGGTTACTACATCATACAGATACAAATCTGGTAATTAATAGGTTACTACATCATACAGATACAAATCTAGTGATTAATGATTTTCACAGCTTAATTCATCAAGGTTAATGGTGTTCAACAGATTAATAAAGAAAAAATAACGTGTCCAATTTTTGGGCCCATGCAGTTATGGCACATTTAACTTTTATAGAATGATTTCCAGACATCAGGTAAGCAATTACGGGAGATGTACATTTCCATTTCTTTATATTTATCTACCTATATTTTACAGCTTGTGAAGTTTCCAAATCGATCAGAGTCTACAGTAGAACGTGTGACAGAACAAGACCTACAGATATATAGGTATTATAGTGTATACCAACTCACTTCACAAATAGGGAAGCATTATATCAATATATGTTGATCTTAAAAGATCAGAAAACAAAGTCTGTTCAAATGAATGACCTTGACCACCATTCAAGGTCACAAGGATTAAATAGGCTAAAATCTTTAAATGACTTATTGTAAAAAACAAATAAGAGGCCTGAAGACCTAATATTGGGCCTGTGGCATGCTGGGATGAATGGCTTCCAATGTTTTTCAAATGAATGACCTTGACTTTCATTTAAGGTCACAGGGGTAAAATATGCTAAAATCTTTAAATGACTTCTTGTAAATAACTAAGAGGCCAAGAGACCTGATATTGGGCATGTGCATGCTAGGCATGCTAGGATGAAGGACTACCAAAATTGATTAAATGAATGACCTTGATCTTCATTCAAGGTCACAGGGGTCAAATAGACTAAAATCGAGCACTCATATTGCAATGGTAGCATCCTTATAGGGTAGGGATTCAAAATCGTACAAATGATAATCTAGGCATACTGGTACCTAGGAAATATCAAACTAAAAAACGTTTCTTAATTTATAGTAAGGAATTGAATATTGCATCTGTGTGTACTTTTTATTGTTACAGTCTAAAAAAGGCCTCCCTGGTTCTCCTTGATAGAATAGAACAGCTTGGAAAAGATGTAGACCGGTAAGTCAAAACAGATCATTAGTTGATATATTTGACGCTTGGTATGTTGCAGTTAATATTTACTGATCAGATTACTTCGAGTATCGCAAAACAGGTTTTGACATATTTATGATTTCTACAATCAAGATCAGAGATATTAGATATAATTCTAACTAAATAATGGACAATAATTAAATGCGCATTCATGTACAGACTGTCAAATTTATGTGTGCAATAACACAGATGATCAGGAACACTATTCTACAGCCAACAATTACTTTAGGTAAACTCTTAAAATTATGGTATCAATAATTAAATTGTGTTTTTGAATTTAGCTGCTGACCTCTCCTTTCTGTTGTTACAATGTAACACTATAATAAGCATATTTTTTAATCTGTTTAGGTTAACTGTTGAAGCAAAAATGCATAAAAGAAAAGACATGAAGCAATATGTAAGTCTGGTGCCTCTTTGTATAAAGTTTTGTTCCAGATACTTTTAGAAACCACATAGATATCTGGGGGGTAGAAGACTCTTGCCTAACTACCCTAACCATTGACAACTTAGTTACACCTGAATAGTTTAAATCGTGTAAGAAAACCAGGATTCCAATATACTGGTACAAACTTTGCTATTATTGATGAGACTTAATCATAATGTAATATGTTTACATACCCTTATTCTTAATCTGATATTTAGACAGGAATTACGTTCACTGCTAGATATTTGTTCCTGAGTATTTATGATTTTTCAGGCTTTGAGAACACTACGACAGCGCCGTCGTACACAGAACAGGATGAGTAAATTGTCAGCTTCTTTGGACATGATTGACAATGTCCTGAGCCGGATACAGCATGCGGCGTCTGATGAAATGGTAAAGTTTTCCAAAGCTATAAATAACAAGAGATCCCAGAGGGATCTTGGCGCCCACCAAAGAATGATCTATATCTGACAATGGAAAGATTGATCTTTTCTCTACTTTTTAAACTTTTTCAAACATACTACATATAAAATTTGAGACAGATCGCTTCAGTACCTTTTTAGAAATAGCGGTAACAAACTTCAACTATCAAAATCCAAGATGACTCCTTGGCGGCCATCTTGATGACCGATCGGTCCCAAATCACAATATGTACAACTAGGGCCCTAGGGGAACCTACATATGAATTTTGAGACAGATCCCTTCAGAACTTTCTGAGAAATAGCGATAACAAACTTTGAATATCAAAATCCAAGATGGCTGCCTGGCGGCCATCTTGTTGACCGATCGGTCCCAAAATGCAATATGCACAACAAGGTCCAAAGGGGAACCTACATATGAAATTTGAGACAGAGCCCTTCAGTACTATCTGAGAAATAGCGATAACAAACTTTAACTATCAAAATCCAAGATGGCGGCCTGGCAGCCATCTTGTTCACCGATTGGTCCAAAAATACATTATGCACAACTAGGACCCTAGGGGAACCTAATATTATATTTGAGAAAGATCCTTTAGCACTTTTTGAGAAATAGGGATATCAAACCTTAACTATCAAAATCCAAGATGTCCGCCTGGCGTCCATCTTGTTTTTGCGATCAGCCTCAAAATCTGTATGGCACAACTAGGGACCAAGGGTAACCTCCATGTGAAGTTTGAACAAAATCCCTTCTGTAGTTCTCAAGAAATATCGATAACAAACTTCAACTGCCAAAATCAAAGATGGCTGCCTGGCGGCCATCTTGTTTTTCCGATCAGCCACTGATGATGGTGGGCTAATAAGTCAGAATAAAATGGATACTGTAAATGTTCTTATTTAACGTACACTATAGTCAAATTTTAGAGCAATTTTGAAAAAATTTAAATTATGATTTATTAGCATGAATATAGATTTGTGGAATTTAGTAGTTAAATACCCTTTTACAAAAGTTAGCACTGAAAAGTGCTAAAATTAAATTACCACAAAATATATAAAACAATTTTTTATTCCGTAAGTTTACAACTTATTGGAATAATGAAACATAACATCCGTATCTATATACAATCAGGTGAAAATTTAGTACCACTACATTATCAAAGACAAGTTACAATTGTAATATACATTTAAAGCTTAAATTTGTATTTGTACATCAGAGTTGTGTGGATTATATGCAGTTACTTCATATAATTTAAAAGTTGTTCTCAAATAATATTAGTTTACTTAACAAAGGCTTTACAACTTAAGGTTAAGTATACAATGCTATGATATAAGTATGTATGCAGTAATTTATGAATATCAAATTGTTAAAAAAAGCATTTAATATCATTGAATAACTGGGATTGTGAATACAAAGCATAGTGTTAATTTGAGGATGAATAAGTATATGCTTCTCTCTTCCTTACACAGGATGTAGGCAAAATGTAGGCAAATATGCAAACATACAAGGAAAACATAATTTGGGAAATGTTTCATGAAATTGGTATTTGAACAAGAATTTTTACGATATTTTTATCTCTTTAAATTGTAAGAGTTTCTATCCTTACAGGTTTGAACTCTGAAAGCTCTTCAAGCTGGTTCTGGAGCATTGAAGACTTTAACAGACAAAACTGGTTTGGAGGAAGTTCATCGAACAATGGATAACTTAGCTGAGGTTTGTGTCCATAGATAACTTAGCTGGAGGTTTGTGTTTCCATAGATAACTTAGTTGGGGTTTGTGTCCATAGATAACTTAGCTGGGGTTTGTGTCCATAGATAACTTAGCTGAGGTTTGTGTCCATAGATAACTTAGCTGAGGTTTGTGTCCATAGATAACTTAGCTGAGGTTTGTGTCCATAGATAACTTAGCTGGGGTTTGTGTCCATAGATAACTTAGCTGAGGTTTGTGTCCATAGATAACTTAGCTGAGGTTTGTGTCCATAGATAACTTAGCTGAGGTTTGTGTCCATAGATAACTTAGCTGGGGTTTGTGTCCATAGATAACTTAGCTGAGGTTTGTGTCCATAGATAACTTAGCTGAGGTTTGTGTCCATAGATAACTTAGCTGAGGTTTGTGTCCATAGATAACTTAGCTGAGGTTTGTGTTTGTTTGTGTCCATAGATAACTTAGCTGAGGTTTGTGTCCATAGATAACTTAGCTGAGGTTTGTGTCCATAGATAACTTAGCTGATGTTTGTGTCCATAGATAACTTAGCTGAGGTTTGTGTCCATAGATAACTTAGCTGAGGTTTGTGTCCATAGATAACTTAGCTGAGGTTTGTGTCCATAGATAACTTAGTGAGGTTTGTGTCCATAGATAACTTAGCTGAGGTTTGTGTCCATAGATAACTTAGCTAAGGTTTGTGTCCATAGATAACTTAGCTGGGTTTGTGTCCATAGATAACTTAGCTGGGGTTTGTGTCCATAGATAACTTAGCTGAGGTTTGTGTCCATAGATAACTTAGCTAAGGTTTGTGTCCATAGATAACTTAGCTGAGGTTTGTGTCCATAGATAACTTAGATGAGGTTTGTGTCCATAGATAACTTAGCTAAGGTTTGTGTCCATAGATAACTTAGTGGGTTTGTGTCCATAGATAACTTAGCTGAGGTTTGTGTCCATAGATAACTTAGCTGGGGTTTGTGTCCATAGATAACTTAGCTGAGGTTTGTGTCCATAGATAACTTAGCTGGGTTTGTGTCCATAGATAACTTAGCTGGGTTTTGTGTCCATAGATAACTTAGCTGAGGTTTGTGTCCATAGATAACTTAGCTGAGGTTTGTGTCCATAGATAACTTAGCTGAGGTTTGTGTCCATAGATAACTTAGCTGAGGTTTGTGTCCATAGATAACTTAGCTGAGGTTTGTGTCCATAGATAACTTAGCTGAGGTTTGTGTCCATAGATAACTTAGCTGAGGTTTGTGTCCATAGATAACTTAGCTGAGGTTTGTGTCCATAGATAACTTAGCTGAGGTTTGTTGTCCATAGATAACTTAGCTGAGGTTTGTGTCCATAGATAACTTAGCTGAGGTTTGTGTCCATAGATAACTTATCTGAGGTTTGTGTCATAGATAACTTAGCTGAGGTTTGTGTCCATAGATAACTTAGCTGAGGTTTGTGTCCATAGATAACTTAGCTGAGGTTTGTGTCCATAGATAACTTAGCTGAGGTTTGTGTCCATAGATAACTTAGCTGAGGTTTGTGTCCATAGATAACTTAGCTGAGGTTTGTGTCCATAGATAACTTAGCTGAGGTTTGTGTCCATAGATAACTTAGCTGAGGTTTGTGTCCATAGATAACTTAGCTGAGGTTTGTGTCCATAGATAACTTAGCTGAGTTTGTGTCCATAGATAACTTAGCTGAGGTTTGTGTCCATAGATAACTTAGCTGAGGTTTGTGTCCATAGATAACTTAGCTGAGGTTTGTGTCCATAGATAACTTAGCTGAGGTTTGTGTCCATAGATAACTTAGCTGAGGTTTGTGTCCATAGATAACTTAGCTGAGGTTTGTGTCCATAGATAACTTAGCTGAGGTTTGTGTCCATAGATAACTTAGCTGAGGTTTGTGTCCATAGATAACTTAGCTGAGGTTTGTGTCCATAGATAACTTAGCTGAGGTTTGTGTCCATAGATAACTTAGCTGAGGTTTGTGTCCATAGATAACTTAGCTGGGGTTTGTGTCCATAGATAACTTAGCTGATGTTTGTGTCCATAGATAACTTAGCTGATAAGTTAGCTGAGGTTTGTGTCCATAGATAACTTAGCTGAGGTTTGTGTCCATAGATAACTTAGCTGAGGTTTGTGTCCATAGATAACTTAGCTGAGGTTTGTGTCCATAGATAACTTAGCTGAGGTTTGTGTGTCCATAGATAACTTAGCTGAGGTTTGTGTCCATAGATAACTTAGCTGAGGTTTGTGTCCATAGATAACTTAGCTGAGGTTTGTGTCCATAGATAACTTAGCTGAGGTTTGTGTCCATAGATAACTTAGCTGAGGTTTGTGTCCATAGATAACTTAGCTGAGGTTTGTGTCCATAGATAACTTAGCTGGGTTTGTGTCCATAGATAACTTAGCTGAGGTTTGTGCATAGATAACTTAGCTGAGGTTTGTGTCCATAGATAACTTAGCTGGGTTTGTGTCCATAGATAACTTAGCTGAGGTTTGTGTCCATAGATAACTTAGCTGAGGTTTGTGTCCATAGATAACTTAGCTGAGGTTTGTGTCCATAGATAACTTAGCTGAGGTTTGTGTCCATAGATAACTTAGCTGAGGTTTGTGTGTCCATAGATAACTTAGCTGAGGTTTGTGTCCATAGATAACTTAGCTGAGGTTTGTGTCCATAGATAACTTAGCTGGGTTTGTGTCCATAGATAACTTAGCTGAGGTTTGTGTCCATAGATAACTTAGCTGAGGTTTGTGTCCATAGATAACTTAGCTGAGGTTTGTGTCCATAGATAACTTAGCTGAGGTTTGTGTCCATAGATAACTTAGCTGAGGTTTGTGTCCATAGATAACTTAGCTGGGGTTTGTGTCCATAGATAACTTAGCTGGGGTTTGTGTCCATAGATAACTTAGCTGAGGTTTGTGTCCATAGATAACTTAGCTGAGGTTTGTGTCCATAGATAACTTAGCTGAGGTTTGTGTCCATAGATAACTTAGCTGAGGTTTGTGTCCATAGATAACTTAGCTGAGGTTTGTGTCCATAGATAACTTAGCTGAAGTTTGTGTTTATTTAGCTGAGGTTTGTGTCCATAGATAACTTAGCTGAGGTTTGTGTCCATAGATAACTTAGCTGGGGTTTGTGTCCATAGATAACTTAGCTGGGGTTTGTGTCCATAGATAACTTAGCTGAGGTTTGTGTCCATAGATAACTTAGCTGAGGTTTGTGTCCATAGATAACTTAGCTGAGGTTTGTGTCCATAGATAACTTAGCTGAGGTTTGTGTCCATAGATAACTTAGCTGAGGTTTGTGTCCATAGATAACTTAGCTGAGGTTTGTGTCCATAGATAACTTAGCTGAGGTTTGTGTCCATAGATAACTTAGCTGAGGTTTGTGTCCATAGATAACTTAGCTGAGGTTTGTGTCCATAGATAACTTAGCTGAGGTTTGTGTCCATAGATAACTTAGCTGAGGTTTGTGTCCATAGATAACTTAGCTGAGGTTTGTGTCCATAGATAACTTAGCTGAGGTTTGTGTCCATAGATAACTTAGCTGAGGTTTGTGTCCATAGATAACTTAGCTGATGTTTGTGTCCATAGATAACTTAGCTGATAAGTTAGCTGAGGTTTGTGTGATAACTTAGCTGAGGTTTGTGTCCATAGATAACTTAGCTGAGGTTTGTGTCCATAGATAACTTAGCTGATGTTTGTGTCCATAGATAACTTAGCTGAGGTTTGTGTCCATAGATAACTTAGCTGAGGTTTGTGTCCATAGATAACTTAGCTGAGGTTTGTGTCCATAGATAACTTAGCTGGGGTTTGTGTCCATAGATAACTTAGCTGAGGTTTGTGTCCATAGATAACTTAGCTGAGGTTTGTGTCCATAGATAACTTAGCTGAGGTTTGTGTCCATAGATAACTTAGCTGAGGTTTGTGTCCATAGATAACTTAGCTGAGGTTTGTGTCCATAGATAACTTAGCTGAGGTTTGTGTCCATAGATAACTTAGCTGAGGTTTGTGTCCATAGATAACTTAGCTGAGGTTTGTGTCCATAGATAACTTAGCTGGGGTTTGTGTCCATAGATAACTTAGCTGAGGTTTGTGTCCATAGATAACTTAGCTGAGGTTTGTGTCCATAGATAACTTAGCTGAGGTTTGTGTCCATAGATAACTTAGCTGGGGTTTGTGTCCATAGATAACTTAGCTGAGGTTTGTGTGTCCATAGATAACTTAGCTGAGGTTTGTGTCCATAGATAACTTAGCTGAGGTTTGTGTCCATAGATAACTTAGCTGAGGTTTGTGTCCATAGATAACTTAGCTGAGGTTTGTGTCCATAGATAACTTAGCTGAGGTTTGTGTCCATAGATAACTTAGCTGAGGTTTGTGTCCATAGATAACTTAGCTGGGGTTTGTGTCCATAGATAACTTAGCTGGGGTTTGTGTCCATAGATAACTTAGCTGAGGTTTGTGTCCATAGATAACTTAGCTGAGGTTTGTGTCCATAGATAACTTAGCTGAGGTTTGTGTCCATAGATAACTTAGCTGAGGTTTGTGTCCATAGATAACTTAGCTGGGGTTTGTGTCCATAGATAACTTAGCTGAGGTTTGTGTCCATAGATAACTTAGCTGGGTTTGTGTCCATAGATAACTTAGCTGAGGTTTGTGTCCATAGATAACTTAGCTGAGGTTTGTGTCCATAGATAACTTAGCTGAGGTTTGTGTCCATAGATAACTTAGCTGAGGTTTGTGTCCATAGATAACTTAGCTGAGGTTTGTGTCCATAGATAACTTAGCTGAGGTTTGTGTCCATAGATAACTTAGCTGAGGTTTGTGTCCATAGATAACTTAGCTGAGGTTTGTGTCCATAGATAACTTAGCTGAGGTTTGTGTTTATTAATAGATAACTTAGCTGATGTTTGTGTCCATAGATAACTTAGCTGAGGTTTGTGTCCATAGATAACTTAGCTGAGGTTTGTGTTTATTTAAGTTGTTTATTTAGTTGGTGTTTGTGTCCATAGATAACTTAGCTGAGGTTTGTGTCCATAGATAACTTAGCTGAGGTTTGTGTCCATAGATAACTTAGCTGAGGTTTGTGTCCATAGATAACTTAGCTGAGGTTTGTGTCCATAGATAACTTAGCTGAGGTTTGTGTCCATAGATAACTTAGCTGAGGTTTGTGTCCATAGATAACTTAGCTGTCCATAGATAACTTAGCTGGGTTTGTGTCCATAGATAACTTAGCTGAGGTTTGTGTCCATAGATAACTTAGCTGAGGTTTGTGTCCATAGATAACTTAGCTGAGGTTTGTGTCCATAGATAACTTAGCTGAGGTTTGTGTCCATAGATAACTTAGCTGAGGTTTGTGTCCATAGATAACTTAGCTGAGGTTTGTGTCCATAGATAACTTAGCTGAGGTTTGTGTCCATAGATAACTTAGCTGAGGTTTGTGTCCATAGATAACTTAGCTGAGGTTTGTGTCCATAGATAACTTAGCTGAGGTTTGTGTCCATAGATAACTTAGCTGAGGTTTGTGTCCATAGATAACTTAGCTGAGGTTTGTGTCCATAGATAACTTAGCTGAGTGTTTGTGTCCATGTGTCCATAGATAACTTAGCTGAGGTTTGTGTCCATAGATAACTTAGCTGAGGTTTGTGTCCATAGATAACTTAGCTGAGGGTTTGTGTCCATAGATAACTTAGCTGAGGTTTGTGTCCATAGATAACTTAGCTGAGGTTTGTGTCCATAGATAACTTAGCTGAGGTTTGTGTCCATAGATAACTTAGCTGAGGTTTGTGTCCATAGATAACTTAGCTGAGGTTTGTGTCCATAGATAACTTAGCTGAGGTTTGTGTCCATAGATAACTTAGCTGAGGTTGTGTCATGATAACTTAGCTGAGGTTTGTGTCCATAGATAACTTAGCTGAGGTTTGTGTCCATAGATAACTTAGCTGAGGTTTGTGTCCATAGATAACTTAGCTGAGGTTTGTGTCCATAGATAACTTAGCTGAGGTTTGTGTCCATAGATAACTTAGCTGAGGTTTGTGTCCATAGATAACTTAGCTGAGGTTTGTGTCCATAGATAACTTAGCTGAGGTTTGTGTCCATAGATAACTTAGCTGAGGTTTGTGTCCATAGATAACTTAGCTGAGGTTTGTGTCCATAGATAACTTAGCTGAGGTTTGTGTTCCATAGATAACTTAGCTGAGGTTTGTGTCCATAGATAACTTAGCTGAGGTTTGTGTCCATAGATAACTTAGCTGAGGTTTGTGTCCATAGATAACTTAGCTGGGTTTGTGTCCATAGATAACTTAGCTGAGGTTTGTGTCCATAGATAACTTAGCTGAGGTTTGTGTCCATAGATAACTTAGCTGAGGTTTGTGTCCATAGATAACTTAGCTGAGGTTTGTGTCCATAGATAACTTAGCTGAGGTTTGTGTCCATAGATAACTTAGCTGAGGTTTGTGTCCATAGATAACTTAGCTGAGGTTTTGTGTCCATAGATAACTTAGCTGAGGTTTGTGTCCATAGATAACTTAGCTGAGGTTTGTGTCCATAGATAACTTAGCTGAGGTTTGTGTCCATAGATAACTTAGCTGAGGTTTGTGTCCATAGATAACTTAGCTGAGGTTTGTGTCCATAGATAACTTAGCTGATAAGTTAGCTGAGGTTTGTGTCCATAGATAACTTAGCTGAGGTTTGTGTCCATAGATAACTTAGCTGAGGTTTGTGTCCATAGATAACTTAGCTGAGGTTTGTGTCCATAGATAACTTAGCTGAGGTTTGTGTCCATAGATAACTTAGCTGAGGTTTGTGTCCATAGATAACTTAGCTGAGGTTTGTGTCCATAGATAACTTAGCTGAGGTTTGTGTCCATAGATAACTTAGCTGAGGTTTGTGTCCATAGATAACTTAGCTGAGGTTTGTGTCCATAGATAACTTAGCTGGGGTTTGTGTCCATAGATAACTTAGCTGAGGTTTGTGTCCATAGATAACTTAGCTGAGGTTTGTGTCCATAGATAACTTAGCTGAGGTTTGTGTCCATAGATAACTTAGCTGAGGTTTGTGTCCATAGATAACTTAGCTGGGGTTTGTGTCCATAGATAACTTAGCTGAGGTTTGTGTCCATAGATAACTTAGCTGATGTTTGTGTCCATAGATAACTTAGCTGAGGTTTGTGTCCATAGATAACTTAGCTGGGGTTTGTGTCCATAGATAACTTAGCTGAGGTTTGTGTTCATAGATAACTTAGCTGGGGTTTGTGTCCATAGATAACTTAGCTGAGGTTTGTGTTCATAGATAGCTTAACTGAGGTTTGTGTCCATGGATAACTTAGCTGATGTTTGTGTCCATATATATGTGTATATATCTCTTTGTTTGCCAATACAAATCATTGTATAGACTAGATTACAAAACAATTGTTTTATAAATCAAAACAGTAACAGTACTCGCCAAATGGATAAATGGTCTTTTCAAAGTTAAGATTTGTTCATATCTGTTTTTAATTAAGTGCTTGATTAAACATAAAATAAATAGGAAGGTGTTACTAATCCACCTTCATGATTGAATTTTATCATTAAGTTTACAAAACATTACGCGTAGGGGAAATATTGGCGATCGGGCAAACTTCCGTGTAATTAGCGTAAATTACCCCCTCGCATAAATGTCCACGTTTACAGTATACTTTGACACATCACACATAACGATTACCATGGAAACACAATTTGGTTGTCATATAGTCTCAAAATCAATTCTTACACTATAGTCTATCAATATATCTTACACTATTATATATAATAGTTAATTAATTTATCTGCCATATACCCTATCTCTGAATACAAAAGATATCAATGTAGATCATCTTTAACAGATTTTGGACCATCAAAATGAGATTGAGTCGGAAATGTCCAGGATTGGAGATGTCAGCTCAGAGGATCTAGAAAAGGAACTTGAAAATCTTATTGGAGATCAAATGTCCTCTCCAGGGGGCAGCTCTGTTGTGCCACTGGAGGAAGCTACTATCTTACCACAAGGGGACATTACTCCATCACCAGGCCCAGTGGGCAGTGGTACTGACGGAGCAAGAATCCCACCTACAGATGATGTGGTGGAGATAGCCGATCTTCTGGCAGGTTAGAAATGTATTACATTGTAAATCAGTGTTCATGAATCTTAATAAGTTTATAGTGTTCTGAGCCATGGTAAGCAAAATGAAAACTTTGAAACAAAAACAAGACAAAAGCATAAATTTAGAAGAATAAACTTTGGCCATGAGCAACTCGATCAATCTCCTATAGATCTTGGGTGAAAGATTCCCATACTACCAATGAAACAATTGTATGTTTGTCTTGACTTGCTGTAATTCCACGTTCATGTTTCAGATCTTGACTTTGGCTCACCCTCTCGCCCGTACGTCCTTAAAAGTTCACTGTCTAGCCAGGACGTTCTTAAAAGTTCACCATCTCACCCAGACATCCTAAAAAGTTCACCAAATAGTTGTTACACTGAAACCTGTGACATTGACTTCCCTGAGGTGCCAAATTTTGCTCCAGGAACATCAAAAACATCGAAAGAACGAGAAAAAACACGGACTAAATCCCCACAAAAAGTAGCAGCATGGTCTTAAGAAAACCTTTTTACTCCTTATTGTGTCATAATAACAATTCTTGTTACTGCAATTTGTCGGAAGCCACTGAAGGGATCTTTCTCAAAGTTCATGTATAGATTCTCCTTCGTCTTTAGTTGGGCATATTGAATTTTGAGACCGAACAGTCAACAAGATGGCAAATAGGCCGCCATCTTGGATTTTGATAGTTGAAGCTTGTAAAGCAGAGAAAACATCTCTCTTTTAATTATCATACATAAGATCCTGCTTTAGTGGATACCAAGATCCCTCTGTGATCTCTTGTATAAAATGTGATTATGGTAAATATATGTTTGTATTTATTGTATGTTTTAAAATGAAAATTCTCTTGTTATGTTTACAATCATGAATTCAGAAAAATAAAATACAATATTTTCAACCAATAAATCCATTTTATTATCCAAGGGCAATTCACCAATAATTCACCATCTGACCACTCATAGCAATCAATTTACAGGTCATACCACAGAATTCTAAAGAGATTTGGATTTTTAAAGAGAATTTTTTATTTCAAACCCTGATGAAAAAACATAAATAGTTTAATTTCCTCTAAGTAGTTTTTCATTGTATGTTAATTTTACAATGGCATAATTCATACTGGTTAAAAAGAATGCTATATTATGTTAGACTTGTGGTTTCCTCTGACACCATAGAAACACATTAAAAACACATCTATTGTAGATACAATAGTATCTATTGTAAACTAGGCCCACAATTGATCACAGATTACCAAGTAGGGTGACTAACTCAAGCTGTCCCATTATAACCGAGTTTATTGCACAAGTTGGTCCAATGTTTTCACAAACAAACATTGTTATCTGGTCCAATATTTTCACAATACATCGTTATCAAGACTTTAAAGTCATCCTCTTTCACATATCAGATCAATCACCTGTGAATAAAAAAAGGGTAAATTGGCTTTAAAGAGTAAAGTTTAAACATTGATAAGAGATCATTCGGAATTATTGTTGGAGCCCGTTCCTTTACATTAATAAACAAAGTGATAAATTGTCATGGTGACGTTGACCTTGATATTACCCTAGTAATGATAACGGTGTCCTTGACCTTGATATTACCCTAGTAATGATAATGGTGTCCTTGAACTTGATATTACCCTAGTAATGATAACGGTGTCCTTGACCTTGATATTGCCCTAGTAATGATAATGGTGTCCTTGACCTTGATATTGCCCTAGTAATGATAACAGTGTCCTTGACCTTGATATTGCCCTAGTAATGATAATGGTGTCCTTGACCTTGATATTGCCCTAGTAATGATAACGGTGTCCTTGACCTTGATATTGCCCTAGTAATGATAACAGTGACCTTGACATTGATATTGCCCTAGTTACGATAACGGTGTCCTTGACCTTGATATTGCCCTAGTAACAATAACGGTGTCCTTGACCTTGATATTACCCTAGTAATGATATTGGTGACCTTGACATTATCCCTGTAATACCTTATTTATCCTAGTAATTATGACTATAATTAATTAATAATGACATATGGGGACCTTGACTAATACTTACACTTTGCTCCATAAGGACTGCATCAAGACACCTATGAACAGTACTGCCTACAATTTCATCCAGTAGCACTTGAACCAAACTGAAACAAAATACATGCACACATCTTAAATAGAGTTTTTAAAATAGTACAATTTTATTGTACATGTACTGCTATTATATAACCAAATGGGAAAACAGTTTTAATACATAAATGTACATAATTGTTTAGTCATATTGAGACCCTTTTTTCCAGCTCGAGACCCTTTTTTCCAGCTCTTAGAGTCAGACCAAATCCCCAGAATACAACTAGAATATCCAGAGGTAGGGGAAACAACTTTTCATCTAACACAAATCTCGAGAGATAGGTGGGACAATTAACAAATCTCCAGAGGGAGGGGAGGCAACTTACTTTTCATCTGATACAAATCTCCATAGGTAAAGTTGAAGATAGTTAGTGTCAACTTGTATCTGTTGTAACCCATAGCGACCAAACGTTCGTAGTCGAACACACTCCATGAATGTCTGTCAAAACATAAACCAGTATATAATTGATTGATTGTAAAACAGCAATCATAGCTACGCTCAGCAAGCGAGGATGTTTATCAATGCTTACTTTGAACTAATTCAATTTCATATTCATGAGTGTGTATTCCCAAGCATAACTTAAGCCATATTTGATGAAATGTATTATCTGTCGATTAAGTAACAGGTCACATCTGGTTAAGACAAGTTACACTCTATTGCTTTTCTATTGTATACGATTGATTTACTCCACCTTTAAACTGATCTTCACTATCCCGGTCAGCACGGACACTTTGGAGAACTCTACTGTGCTGAAGATCTCAATCTTCTCCGAGAACAGCTTCTGGATATTACTCATCAGGCTATTGTCGATACTGTAACAGATAAAGAGCATTGTTTGGTGGTGGAGACAGAGAAAATTGTTCTGGTATGGAGACAAGAGAGTGTAGTTTGGTATGGAGACAGAGAAAATTGTTTGGTATGGAGACAGAGAGTGTAGTT
This sequence comes from Argopecten irradians, assembly GCF_041381155.1. Lineage (NCBI taxonomy): Eukaryota > Metazoa > Mollusca > Bivalvia > Pectinida > Pectinidae > Argopecten > Argopecten irradians. The sequence continues at coordinate 41,430,611 of NC_091144.1, forward strand.
TGGTATGGAGACAGAGAAAAATTGTTTGGTGTGGAGACAGAGAAAATTGTTTGGTATGGAGACAGAGAGTTTAGTTTGGTATGGAGACAGAGAGAATTGATTTGGTTTGTTTGGTATGGAGACAGAGAGAAAGTCATTGTTTGGTATGGAGACAGAGATCATTGTTTGGTATGGAGACACAGGACATTGGTTGGTATGGAGACAGAGAAAATTGTTTGGTGGTGGAGACAGGGAGATAATTGTTTGGTATGGAGACAGAGAGAATTGTTTGGTATGGAGACAGAGAATTGTTTGATATGGAGACAGAGATAGAATTGTTTGGTGTGGAGACCAGAGATCATTGTTTGGTTGTGGAGACAGAGAAAATTGTTTGGTATGGAGACAGGGAGAATTGTTTGTATGGAGGACAGAGAGAATTGTTTGGTATGGAGACAGAGATCATTTGTTTGGTATGGAGACAGAGAGAATTGTTTGGTATGGAGACAGAGAAATTGTTTGGTATGGAGACAGAGAGCAAATTGTTTGGTATGGAGACAGAGAGAATTGTTTTGGTATGGAGACAGAGAAAATTGTTTGGTGTGGAGACAGAGAGATATTTGTTTGGTGTGGAGAGAGAATATTGTTTGGTATGGAGTAGATTATTGTTGGATATGGAGACAGGAAAATTGTTTGGTGGGACAGATGGAGATAGAGAACAATCATTGTTTGGTGTGGAGACAGAGAAAATTGTTTGGTATGGGAGACAGAGATCATTGTTTGGTATGGAGACAGAGAGAATTGTTTGGTATGGAGACAGAGAGAATTGTTTGGTATGGAGACAAAGAAAATTGTTTGGTGTGGAGACATTGTTTGGTATGGAGACAGAGAGAGATAATTGTTTGGTATGGAGACAGAGATCCATTGTTTGGTGTGGAGACAGAGAAAATTGTATTGGTATGGAGACAGAGAGAATTGTTTGGTATGGAGACAGAGAAGGATTGTTTGGTATGGAGACAGAGAGCGAATTGTTTGGTATGAGAGACAGAGAAAAATAATGTTTGGTATGGAGGACAGAGAGAGATTGTTTGGTATGGAGACAGAGAGAATTGTTTGGTATGGAGACAGAGAGAATTGTTTGGTAATTGAGACAGAGAATCATTGTTTTGTATGGAGACAGAGAATTGTTTGGTATGGAGACAGACATCATTGTTTGGTATGGAGACAGAAGATCATTGTTTGGTATGGAGACAGAGAGAATTGTTTGGTATGGAGACAGAGAGAATTGTTTTGGGGTTTTGGTATGGAGACAGAGAGAAATTGTTTGGTATGGAGACAGAGATAATTGTTTGGTTTGGAGACAGAGATCAATTGTTTGGTATGGAGACAAGAGAGAATTGTTTTGGTATGGAAGACAGAGAGAATTGTTTGGTTTGGTATTTGGTGTGGAGACAAAGATCATTGTTTGGTGTGGAGGGGGGAAACAGAGAGAATTTGTTTGGTATGGAGACAGAGAGAATTGTTTGGTATGGAGACAGAGAGATCATTGTTTGGTATGGAGACAGAGATCATTGTTTGGTATGGAGACAGAGAGCATTGTTTGGTATGGAGACAGAGAGCATTGTTTGGTATGGAGACAGAGATAATTGTTTGGTATGGAGACAGAGAGAATTGTTTGGTATGGAGACAGAGATCATTGTTTGGTATGGAGACAGAGAGTATTGTTTGGTATGGAGACAGAGATCATTGTTTGGTATGGAGACAGAGAGAATTGTTTGGTATGGAGACAGAGAGAATTGTTTGGTATGGAGTCAGAGAGAATCATTGTTTGGTATGGAGACACAGACATCATTGTTTGGTATGGAGACAGAGAGAAATTGTTTGGTATGGAGCCAGACAGAAGATCATTGTTTGGTATGGAGACAGAGAAATTTGTTTGGTAAGGAGACAGAGAGAATTGTTTGGTATGGAGACAGAGAGATCATTGTTTGGTATGGAGACAGAGAGAAATTGTTTGGTATGGAGACAGAGAGAAATTGTTTTGTTTGTTTGGTAATGGAGGAGACAGAGAGGAATTGTTTGTTTGGAGTATGTGAGACAGAGAAAATTGTTTGGTATGTGACAGAGCAGAATTATTTGTGTATTGGAGACCAAGATCATTGTTTGGTATGGAGACAGAGAGAGAATATTGTTTTTGGTATGGTGAGACAGAGAGAATTGTTTGGTATGGAGACAGAGATCAATTGTTTGCTTTGGAGGACAGAGAGAATTATTTGGTATGGAGACACCAGAGATCATTGTTTGGTATTGGAGACAGTTTTGGAGAGAAATTGTTTGTATGGTATGGAGACAGAGAGATAATTGTTTGGTATGGAGACAGAGAGAAATTTGTTTGGTATGGAGACAGAGAAAATTGTTTGGTATGGAGACAGAGAAAATTGTTTGGTATGGAGACAGAGAGAATTGTTTGGTATGGAGACAGAGAAAATTGTTTGGTATGGAGACACAGAAAGATTGTTTGGTATGGAGGACAGAGAAAATTGTTTTGTGTGGAGACAGAGAAAATTGTTTGGTATGGAGACAGAGAGAATTGTTTGGTATGGAGACAGAGAGTGTTTGAATGTTTGGTATGGAGACAGAGAAAATTGTTTGGTATGGAGACAGAGAGACAATTGTTTGGTATGGAGACAGAGAAAATTGTTTGGTATATGGAGACAAAGATCATTGTTTGGTACATGGAGACAGAGAGATAATTGTTTGGTTGGAGACAGAGAGAATTGTTTGTATGGAGACAGAGAGAATTGTTTGGTATGGAGACAGAGATCATTGTTTGGTATGGAGACAGAGAGAATTGTTTGGTATGGAGACAGAGAGTATTGTTTGGTATGGAGACAGAGAGAATTGTTTGGTATGGAGACAGAGAGAATTGTTTGGTATGGAGACAGAGATAATTGTTTGGTATGGAGACAGAGATCATTGTTTGGTATGGAGACAGAGAGTGTAGTTTGGTATGGAGACAGAGAGAATTGTTTGGTATGGAGACAGAGAGAATTGTTTGGTATGGAGACAGAGAAAATTGTTTGGTGTGGAGACAGAGAAAATTGTTTGGTATGGAGACAGAGAGAATTGTTTGGTATGGAGACAGAGAGAATTGTATGGTATGGAAACAGAGAGCATTGTTTGGTATGGAGACAGAGAGTATTGTTTGGTATGGAGACAGAGAGAATTGTTTGGTATGGAGACAGAGATAAAATTGTTTTTGGTATGGAGACAGAGAGAATTGTTTGGTATGGAGACAGAGAAATTGTTTGGTATGGAGACAGAGAGAATTGTTTGGTATGGAGACAGAGAGAGAATTGTTTGGTATGGAGACAGAGATTTTTGGTGTGGAGACAAAGAACATTGTTTGGTATGGAGACAGAGAGGAATTGTTTTGTATGGAGACAGAGAAAATTGTTTGGTATGGAGACAAAGAATCATTGTTTGGTATGGAGACAGGAGAGTATTGTTTGGTATGGAGACAGAGAGAAATTGTTTGGTATGGAGACAGAGAAAATTGTTTGGTATGGAGACAAAGATCATTGTTTGGTATGGAGACAGAGATCATTGTTTGGTATGGAGACAGAGAGAATTGTTTGGTATGGAGACAGAGAGAATTGTTTGGTATGGAGACAGAGAGAATTGTTTGGTATGGAGACAGAGAGAATTGTTTGGTATGGAGACAGAGAGAATTGTTTGGTATGGAGACAGAGATAATTGTTTGGTATGGAGACAGAGAGAATTGTTTGGTATGGAGACAGAGATAATTGTTTGGTATGGAGACAGAGAGAATTGTTTGGTATGGAGACAGAGAGAATTGTTTGGTATGGAGACAGAGAGAATTGTTTGGTATGGAGACAGAGATCATTGTTTGGTATGGAGACAGAGAAAATTGTTTGGTATGGAGACAGAGAGAATTGTTTGGTATGGAGACAGAGATCATTGTTTGGTATGGAGACAGAGAGAATTGTTTGGTATGGAGACAGAGAGTATTGTTTGGTATGGAGACAGAGAGAATTGTTTGGTATGGAGACAGAGATCATTGTTTGGTATGGAGACAGAGAAAATTGTTTGGTATGGAGACAGAGAAAATTGTTTGGTATGGAGACAGAGAATCATTGTTTGGTATGGAGACAGAGATCATTGTTTGGTATGGAGACAGAGAGATCATTGTTTGGTATGGAGACAGAGAGTAAGTTGTTTGGTATGGAGACAGAGAGAATTGTTTGGTATGGAGACAGAGAGAATTGTTTGGTATGGAGACAAGACATCATTGTTTGGTATGGAGACAGAGAGTATTGTTTGGTATGGAGACAGAGAGAATTGTTTGGTATGGAGACAGAGAGAATTGTTTGGTATGGAGACAGAGAGAATTGTTTGGTATGGAGACAGAGAGAATTGTTTTGGTATGGAGACAGAGATCAATTGTTTGGTGTGGAGACAAAGATCATTGTTTGGTATGGAGACAGAGAGTATTGTTTGGTATGGAGACAGAGAGAATTGTTTGGTATGGAGACAGAGAGAATTGTTTGGTATGGAGACAGAGAGAATTGTTTGGTATGGAGACAGAGAGAATTGTTTGGTATGGAGACAGAGAGAATTGTTTGGTATGGAGACAGAGAGAATTGTTTGGTATGGAGACAGAGAGAATTGTTTGGTATGGAGACAGAGAGAATTGTTTGGTATGGAGACAGAGATCATTGTTTGGTATGGAGACAGAGATAATTGTTTGGTATGGAGACAGAGAGAATTGTTTGGTATGGAGACAGAGAAAATTGTTTGGTAGCGACAGAGAGCATTGTTTGGTATGGCGACACAGAAAATTGTTTGGTATGGGAGACAGAGAAAATTGTTTGGTATGGAGACAGAGATCATTGTTTGGTATGGAGACAGAGAGAATGTGTTTGGTATGGAGACAGAGAGTATTGGTTTGGTATGGAGACAGAGAAAATTGTTTGGTATGGAGACAGAGATCATTGTTTGGTGTGGAGACAGAGAAAATTGTTTGGTATGGAGACGGAGAGAATTGTTTGGTAAGGAGACGGAGAGAATTGTTTGATAAAGGAGACAGAGAAATGTTTGATATGGAGACAGAGAGAATTGTTTGGTATGGAGACAGAGAACATTGTTTGGTATGGAGACCAGAGAGAAAATTGTTTGGTGTGGAGACAAAGATCATTGTTTGGTGTGGAGACAGAGAATATTGTTTGGTATGGAGACAGAGAGAATTGTTTGATATGGAGACAGAGAAGAATTGTTTGGTATGGAGACAGAGAGAATTGTTTGGTATTGAGACAAAAAAAAAATGTTTGGTATGGAGACAGAGAGAATTGTTTGGTATGGAGACAGAGATAATTGTTTGGTATGGAGACAGAGAAAATTGTTTGGTATTGGAGACAAAAAAAATTGTTTGGTATGGAGACAGAGATAATTGTTTGGTATGGAGACAGACATCATTGTTTTTGGTATGGAGCCAGAAACATCATTGTTTGGTATGGAGACAGAGAGAATTGTTTGGTATGGAGACAGAGAGAATTGTTTGGTATGGAGACAGAGAGAATTGTTTGGTGTGGAGACAAAGATCATTGTTTGGTGTGGAGACAGAGAAAATTGTTTGGTATGGAGACAGAGAGAATTGTTTGGTATGGAGACAGAGAGAATTGTTTGGTATGGAGACAGAGATCATTGTTTGGTATGGAGACAGAGAGTATTGTTTGGTATGGAGACAGAGAGAATTGTTTGGTATGGAGACAGAGAGAATTGTTTGGTATGGAGACAGAGAGAATTGTTTGGTATGGAGACAAAGAAAATTGTTTGGTATGGAGACAGAGATCATTGTTTGGTATGGAGACAGAGATCATTGTTTGGTATGGAGACAGAGAGAATTGTTTGGTATGGAGACAGAGAAAATTGTTTGGTATGGAGACAGAGAGAATTGTTTGGTATGGAGACAGAGATAATTGTTTGGTATGGAGACAGAGAGAATTGTTTGGTATGGAGACAAAGATCATTGTTTGGTATGGAGACAGAGATAATTGTTTGGTATGGAGACAGAGAGAATTGTTTGGTATGGAGACAGAGATCATTGTTTGGTATGGAGACAGAGAGAATTGTTTGGTATGGAGACAGAGATAATTGTTTGGTATGGAGACAGAGAGAATTGTTTGGTATGGAGACAGAGATCATTGTTTGGTATGAGAGACAGTTTGGTATGGAGACATCATTGTTTGGTATGGAGACAGAGAGTATTGTTTGGTATGGAGACAGAGAGTATTGTTTGGTATGGAGACAGAGAGAATTGTTTGACGAGGATAATCACCTTGGAGCGTAGTTCCACTGGCCGGGTTTCTTATTCTGTGATACACTGTAGCTGTGTGTACGTCGACTCGAATCACTGCTCCGCTCCTTACGACAGCCCTCTTCATATAGCTGCCCCACCTGGATATCAATAGCTGTAATATCCTCAATAACTCGCTTCATCACTGCGCGAACATTTCTCGGCTCAATTGTGTTCAGCCAATCTCTTGTCTCAACACTCTTTCTCAGCATCTAGAAAACAAAGCCATTCAACATCAAAAATATCAATTTGAAAATTTTGAAAATAAAGTTTATATATAAAGGCCAATTCTGATGATCTAAAAAGTCACTGACCTGTGAAATTGAGATTCTCTGACCTGTAATATAAAGTCACTGACCTGTGATATTGAGGGTCATTGAGAGTCACTGACCTGTGATATTGAGAATCATTGACCTGTAATATAAAGTCACTGACCTGTGATATTGAGGGTCATTGAGAGTCACTGACCTGTGATATTGAGAATCACTGACCTGTAATATAAAGTCACTGACCTGTGATATTGAGAGTCACTGACCTGTGATATTGAGAGTCAATTACCTGTGATATTGAGAGTCACTGACCTGTGATATTGAGGGTCAATTACCTGTGATATTGAGAGTCAATTACCTGTGATATTGAGAGTCACTGACCTGTGATATTGAGAGTCACTGACCTGTGATATTGAGGGTCAATTACCTGTGATATTGAGAGTCAATTACCTGTGATATTGAGAGTCACTGACCTGTGATATTGAGAGTCACTGACCTGTGATATTGAGGGTCAATTACCTGTGATATTGAGGGTCAATTACCTGTGATATTGAGAGTCACTGACCTGTGATATTGAGAGTCACTGACCTGTGATATTGAGGGTCAATTACCTGTGATATTGAGGGTCAATTACCTGTGATATTGAGAGTCACTGACCTGTGATATTGAGAGACCCTGACCTGTGATCTTGAGAGTTACTGACCTGTGATATTGAGAGTCACTGACCAGTGATATTGAGAGTCACTGACCTGTGATATTGAGAGTTACTGACCTGTGATATTGAGAGTCACTGACCTGTGATATTGAGAGTCACTGACCTGTGATATTGAGAGTCACTGACCTGTGATATTGAGAGTCACTGACCTGTGATCTTGAGAGTTACTGACCTGTGATATTGAGAGTCACTGACCTGTGATATTGAGAGTCACTGACCTGTGATATTGAGAGTCACTGACCTGTGATATTCAGGGTCATTGAGAGTCACTGACCTGTGATATTGCGAGTTACTGACCTGTGATATTGAGAGTCACTGACCTGTGATATTGAAAGACCCTGGACTTTGACGTAGTGGTTTAGAAGTCGCTGGGCTGTGTCTTTGGCCTTGTTACAGAGGTCAGACATGGGGGTCAGCGGGTGACTTGGGTGTTCCTCCAATAAAAACTGCTCCTCAGTTAGGGTCAACTACATCAAACAATAAATCAAAAGTTAGGATATATTTTATATACCAACACTGCAATATACAGTATCCCCTGTGTCACATTACATACACTTTACCCACACTGTACTATACACTATCCCCTGTGTCACGTTACATACACTTTACCCACACTGTACTATACACTATCCCCTGTGTCACGTTACATACACTTTACCCACACTGTACTATACACTATCCCCTGTGTCACATTACATACACTTTACCCACACTGTACTATACACTATCCCCTGTGTCACATTACATACACTTTACCCACACTGTACTATACACTATCCCCTGTGTCACGTTACATACACTTTACCCACACTGTACTATACACTATCCCCTGTGTCACGTTACATACACTTTACCCACACTGTACTATACACTATCCCCTGTGTCACATACACTTTACCCACACTGTACGTATACACTATCGCCTGTATCACGTTACATACACACTTTACCCACACTGTACTATACACTATCCCCTGTGTCACATTACATACACTTTACCCACACTGTACTATACACTATCCCCTGTGTCACATTACATACACTTTACCCACACTGTACTATACACTATCCCCTGTGTCACATTACATACACTTTACCCACACTGTACTATACACTATCCCCTGTGTCACATTACATACACTTTACCCACACTGTACTATACACTATCCCCTGTGTCACATTACATACACTTTACCCACACTGTACTATACACTATCCCCTGTGTCACATTACATACACTTTACCCACACTGTACTATACACTATCCCCTGTGTCACATTACATACACTTTACCCACACTGTACTATACACTATCCCCTGTGTCACATTACATACACTTTACCCACACTGTACTATACACTATCCCCTGTGTCACATTACATACACTTTACCCACACTGTACTATACACTATCCCCTGTGTCACATTACATACACTTTACCCACACTGTACTATACACTATCCCCTGTGTCACGTTACATACACTTTACCCACACTGTACTATACACTATCCCCTGTGTCACGTTACATACACTTTACCCACACTGTACTATACACTATCCCCTGTGTCACGTTACATACACTTTACCCACACTGTACTATACACTATCCCCTGTGTCACACGTTACATACACTTTACCCCACACTGTACTATACACTATCCCCTGTGTCACGTTACATACACTTTACCCACACTGTACTATACACTATCCCCTGTGTCACATTACATACACTTTACCCACACTGTACTATACACTATCCCCTGTGTCACATTACATACACTTTACCCACACTGTACTATACACTATCCCCTGTGTCACATTACATACACTTTACCCACACTGTACTATACACTATCCCCCTGTGTCATGTTACATACACTTTACCCACACTGTACTATACACTATCCCCTGTGTCACGTTACATACACTTTACCCACACTGTACTATACACTATCCCCTGTGTCACATTACATACACTTTACCCACACTGTACTATACACTATCCCCTGTGTCACATTACATACACTTTACCCACACTGTACTATACACTATCCCCTGTGTCATGTTACATACACTTTACCCACACTGTACTATACACTATCCCCTGTGTCACGTTACATACACTTTACCCACACTGTACTATACACTATCCCCTGTGTCACGTTTACATACACACTTTACCAACACTGTACTATACACTATCCCCTGTGTCACGTTACATACACTTTACCCACACTGTACTATACACTATCCCCTGTGTCACATTACATACACTTTACCCACACTGTACTATACACTATCCCCTGTGTCACATTACATACACTTTACCCACACTGTACTATACACTATCCCCTGTGTCACATTACATACACTTTACCCACACTGTACTATACACTATCCCCTGTGTCACGTTACATACACTTTACCCACACTGTACTATACACTATCCCCTGTGTCACATTACATACACTTTACCCACACTGTACTATACACTATCCCCTGTGTCACATTACATACACTTTACCCACACTGTACTATACACTATCCCCTGTGTCACGTTACATACACTTTACCCACACTGTACTATACACTATCCCCTGTGTCACGTTACATACACTTTACCCACACTGTACTATACACTATCCCCTGTGTCACATTACATACACTTTACCCACACTGTACTATACACTATCCCCTGTGTCACGTACATACACTTTACCCACACTGTACTATACACTATCCCCTGTGTCACGTTTACATACACTTTACCCACACTGTACTATACACTATCCCCTGTGTCACATTACATACACTTTACCCACACTGTACTATACACTATCCCCTGTGTCACGTTACATACACTTTACCCACACTGTACTATACACTATCCCCTGTGTCACATTTACATACACTTTACCCACACTGTACTATACACTATCCCCTGTGTCACGTTACATACACTTTACCCACAATGTACTATACACTATCCCCTGTGTCACATTACATACACTTTACCCACACTGTACTATACACTATCCCCTGTGTCACATACACTTACACTTTACCCACACTATCAGTACTATACACTATCCCCTGTGTCACATTACATACACTTTACCCACACTGTACTATACACTATCCCCTGTGTCACATACACTTTACCCACACTGTACTATACACTATCCCCTGTGTCACGTTACATACACTTTACCCACACTGTACTATACACTATCCCCTGTGTCACGTTACATACACTTTACCCACACTGTACTATACACTATCCCCTGTGTCACATTACATACACTTTACCCACACTGTACTATACACTATCCCCTGTGTCACATTACATACACTTTACCCACACTGTACTATACACTATCCCCTGTGTCACGTTACATACACTTTACCCACACTGTACTATACACTATCCCCTGTGTCACATTACATACACTTTACCCACACTGTACTATACACTATCCCCTGTGTCACGTTACATACACTTTACCCACACTGTACTATACACTATCCCCTGTGTCACGTTACATACACTTTACCCACACTGTACTATACACTATCCCCTGTGTCACGTTACATACACTTTACCCACACTGTACTATACACTATCCCCTGTGTCACGTTACATACACTTTACCCACACTGTACTATACACTATCCCCTGTGTCACGTTACATACACTTTACCCACACTGTACTATACACTATCCCCTGTGTCACATTACATACACTTTACCCACACTGTACTATACACTATCCCCTGTGTCACGTTACATACACTTTACCCACACTGTACTATACACTATATCCCCTGTGTCACGTTACATACACTTTACCCACACTGTACTATACACTATCCCCTGTGTCACGTTACATACACTTTACCCACACTGTACTATACACTATCCCCTGTGTCACGTTACATACACTTTACCCACACTGTACTATACACTATCCCCTGTGTCACATTACATACACTTTACCCACACTGTACTATACACTATCCCCTGTGTCACGTTACATACACTTTACCCACACTGTACTATACACTATCCCCTGTGTCACTTACATACACTTTACCCACACTGTACTATACACTATCCCCTGTGTCACGTTACATACACTTTACCCACACTGTACTATACACTATCCCCTGTGTCACATTACATACACTTTACCCACACTGTACTATACACTATCCCCTGTGTCACATTACATACACTTTACCCACACTGTACTATACACTATCCCCTGTGTCACGTTACATACACTTTACCCACACTGTACTATACACTATCCCCTGTGTCACATTACATACACTTTACCCACACTGTACTATACACTATCCCCTGTGTCACATTACATACACTTTACCCACACTGTACTATACACTATCCCCTGTGTCACGTTACATACACTTTACCCACACTGTACTATACACTATCCCCTGTGTCACATTACATACACTTTAACCCACACTGTACTATACACTATCCCCTGTGTCACATTTACATACACTTTACCCACACTGTACTATACACTATCCCCTGTGTCACATTACATACACTTTACCCACACTGTACTATACACTATCCCCTGTGTCATGTTACATACACTTTACCCACACTGTACTATACACTATCCCCTGTGTCACATTACATACACTTTACCCACACTGTACTATACACTATCCCCTGTGTCATGTTACATACACTTTACCCACACTGTACTATACACTATCCCCTGTGTCACGTTACATACACTTTACCCACACTGTACTATACACTATCCCCTGTGTCACATTACATACACTTTTACCCACACTGTACTATACACTATCCCCTGTGTCACATTACATGCACTTTACCCACACTGTACTATACACTATCCCCTGTGTCACATTACATACACTTTACCCACACTGTAATATACACTATCCCCTGTGTCACGTTACATACACTTTACCCACACTGTACTATACACTATCCCCTGTGTCATTTACATACACTTTACCAACACTGTACTATACACTATCCCCTGTGTCACATTACATACACTTTACCCACACTGTACTATACACTATCCCCTGTGTCATGTTACATACACTTTACCCACACTGTACTATACACTATCCCCTGTGTCACATTACATACACTTTACCCACACTGTACTATACACTATCCCCTGTGTCACATTACATGCACTTTACCCACACTGTACTATACACTATCCCCTGTGTCACATTACATACACTTTACCCACACTGTACTATACACTATCCCCTGTGTCACGTTACATACACTTTACCCACACTGTACTATACACTATCCCCTGTGTCACGTTACATACACTTTACCCACACTGTACTATACACTATCCCCTGTGTCACTTACATACACTCCCTGTTACCCACACTTTACCCACACTGTACTATACACTATCCCCTGTGTCACATTACATACACTTTACCCACACTGTACTATACACTATCCCCTGTGTCATGTTACATACACTTTACCCACACTGTACTATACACTATCCCCTGTGTCACATTACATACACTTTACCCACACTGTACTATACACTATCCCCTGTGTCACATTACATACACTTTACCCACACTGTACTATACACTATCCCCTGTGTCACGTTACATACACTTTACCCACACTGTACTATACACTATCCCCTGTGTCACATTACATACACTTTACCCACACTGTACTATACACTATCCCCTGTGTCACGTTACATACACTTTACCCACACTGTACTATACACTATCCCCTGTGTCACGTTACATACACTTTACCCACACTGTACTATACACTATCCCCTGTGTCACATTACATACACTTTACCCACACTGTACTATACACTATCCCCTGTGTCACGTTACATACACTTTACCCACACTGTACTATACACTATCCCCTGTGTCACATTACATACACTTTACCCACACTGTACTATACACTATCCCCTGTGTCATGTTACATACACTTTACCCACACTGTACTATACACTATCCCCTGTGTCACGTTACATACACTTTACCCACACTGTACTATACACTATCCCCTGTGTCACATTACATACACTTTACCCACACTGTACTATACACTATCCCCTGTGTCACGTTACATACACTTTACCCACACTGTACTATACACTATCCCCTGTGTCACATTACATACACTTTACCCACACTGTACTATACACTATCCCCTGTGTCACATTACATACACTTTACCCACACTGTACTATACACTATCCCCTGTGTCACATTACATACACTTTACCCACACTGTAACTATAACACTATCCCCTGTGTCACATTACATACACTTTACCCACACTGTACTATACACTATCCCCTGTGTCATGTTACATACACTTTACCCACACTGTACTATACACTATCCCCTGTGTCACATTACATACACTTTACCCACACTGTACTATACACTATCCCCTGTGTCATGTTACATACACTTTACCCACACTGTACTATACACTATCCCCTGTGTCATGTCACATACACTTTACCCACACTGTACTATACACTATCCCCTGTGTCACATTACATACACTTTACCCACACTGTACTATACACTATCCCCTGTGTCACATTACATACACTTTACCCACACTGTACTATACACTATCCCCTGTGTCACATTACATACACTTTACCCACACTGTACTATACACTATCCCCTGTGTCACATTACATACACTTTACCCACACTGTACTATACACTATCCCCTGTGTCACATTACATACACTTTACCAACACTGTACTATACACTATCCCCTGTGTCACATTACATACACTTTACCCACACTGTACTATACACTATCCCCTGTGTCACATTACATACACTTTACCCACACTGTACTATACACTATCCCCTGTGTCACGTTACATACACTTTACCCACACTGTACTATACACTATCCCCTGTGTCACATTACATACACTTTACCCACACTGTACTATACACTATCCCCTGTGTCACATTACATACACTTTACCCACACTGTACTATACACTATCCCCTGTGTCACATTACATACACTTTACCCACACTGTACTATACACTATCCCCTGTGTCACGTTACATACACTTTACCCACACTGTACTATACACTATCCCCTGTGTCACATTACATACACTTTACCCACACTGTACTATACACTATCCCCTGTGTCACATTACATACACTTTACCCACACTGTACTATACACTATCCCCTGTGTCACATTACATACACTTTACCCACACTGTACTATACACTATCCCCTGTGTCACATTACATACACTTTACCCACACTGTACTATACACTATCCCCTGTGTCATGTTACATACACTTTACCCACACTGTACTATACACTATCCCCTGTGTCACATTACATACACTTTACCCACACTGTACTATACACTATCCCCTGTGTCACATTACATACACTTTACCCACACTGTACTATACACTATCCCCTGTGTCACATTACATACACTTTACCCACACTGTACTATACACTATCCCCTGTGTCACATTACATACACTTTACCCACACTGTACTATACACTATCCCCTGTGTCACATTACATACACTTTACCCACACTGTACTATACACTATCCCCTGTGTCACATTACATACACTTTACCCACACTGACTATGTTACTACACTATACCCACACTGTATGTTACACTATCGCCTGTATCACGTTAAACACACTTTATCAACACTTTATTATACACAAAAGTAAATTGCACTGGAAAGAAATTGTATTTACACTATCATAAAGTTGAGTTATTTTTCACATTAGAATAAAGAGTTGCCAATTACTTACCAAGTAGGATACAGTGGAAGCTTCCAAGTCCACACACAACCTAGACAGTATGAGGAGTAGGGCGGGAGGTACAGATCCTCTGTCTCCTGTACTCTCACAGAACTCCTGTAATAAGGTAAATAACATTTAATGTCCACACACAACCTAGACAGTATGAGGAGTAGGGCGGGAGGTACAGATCCCCTGTCTCCTGTACTCTCACAGAACTCCTGTAATAAGGTAAATAACATTTAATGTCCACACACAACCTAGACAGTATGAGGAGTAGGGCGGGAGGTACAGATCCTCTGTCTCCTGTACTCTCACAGAACTCCTGTAATAAGGTAAATAACATTTAATGTCCACACACAACCTAGACAGTATGAGGAGTAGGGCGGGAGGTACAGATCCCCTGTCTCCTGTACTCTCACAGAACTCCTGTAATAAGGTAAATAACATTTAATGTCCACACACAACCTAGACAGTATGAGGAGTAGGGCGGGAGGTACAGATCCCCTGTCTCCTGTACTCTCACAGAACTCCTGTAATAAGGTAAATAACATTTAATGTCCACACACAACCTAGACAGTATGAGGAGTAGGGCGGGAGGTACAGATCCCCTGTCTCCTGTACTCTCACAGAACTCCTGTAATAAGGTAAATAACATTTAATGTCCACACACAACCTAGACAGTATGAGGAGTAGGGCGGGAGGTACAGATCCCCTGTCTCCTGTACTCTCACAGAACTCCTGTAATAAGGTAAATAACATTTAATGTCCACACACAACCTAGACAGTATGAGGAGTAGGGTGGGAGGTACAGATCCCCTGTCTCCTGTACTCTCACAGAACTCCTGTAATAAGGTAAATAACATTTAATGTCCACACACAACCTAGACAGTATGAGGAGTAGGGTGGGAGGTACAGATCCTCTGTCTCCTGTACTCTCACAGAACTCCTGTAATAAGGTAAATAACATTTAATGTCCACACACACAACCTAGACAGTATGAGGAGTAGGGCGGGAGGTACAGATCCTCTGTCTCCTGTACTCTCACAGAACTCCTGTAATAAGGTAAATAACATTTAATGTCCACACACAACCTAGACAGTATGAGGAGTAGGGCGGGAGGTACAGATCCTCTGTCTCCTGTACTCTCACAGAACTCCTGTAATAAGGTAAATAACATTTAATGTCCACACACACAACCTAGACAGTATGAGGAGTAGGGCGGGAGGTACAGATCCCTCTGTCACCTGTACTCTCACAGAACTCCTGTAATAAGGTAAATAACATTTAATGTCCACACACAACCTAGACAGTATGAGAAGTAGGGTGGGAGGTACAGATCCCCTGTCTCCTGTACTCTCACAGAACTCCTGTAATAAGGTAAATAACATTTAATGTCCACACACAACCTAGACAGTATGAGGAGTAGGGTGGGAGGTACAGATCCCCTGTCTCCTGTACTCTCACAGAACTCCTGTAATAAGGTAAATAACATTTAATGTCCACACACAACCTAGACAGTATGAGGAGTAGGGCGGGAGGTACAGATCCTCTGTCTCCTGTACTCTCACAGAACTCCTGTAATAAGGTAAATAACATTTAATGTCCACACACAACCTAGACAGTATGAGGAGTAGGGTGGGAGGTACAGATCCCCTGTCTCCTGTACTCTCACAGAACTCCTGTAATAAGGTAAATAACATTTAATGTCCACACACAACCTAGACAGTATGAGGAGTAGGGTGGGAGGTACAGATCCTCTGTCTCCTGTACTCTCACAGAACTCCTGTAATAAGGTAAATAACATTTAATGTCCACACACAACCTAGACAGTATGAGGAGTAGGGCGGGAGGTACAGATCCTCTGTCTCCTGTACTCTCACAGAACTCCTGTAATAAGGTAAATAACATTTAATGTCCACACACAACCTAGACAGTATGAGGAGTAGGGTGGGAGGTACAGATCCTCTGTCTCCTGTACTCTCACAGAACTCCTGTAATAAGGTAAATAACATTTAATGTCCACACACAACCTAGACAGTATGAGGAGTAGGGCGGGAGGTACAGATCCTCTGTCTCCTGTACTCTCACAGAACTCCTGTAATAAGGTAAATAACATTTAATGTCCACACACAACCTAGACAGTATGAGGAGTAGGGCGGGAGGTACAGATCCCCTGTCTCCTGTACTCTCACAGAACTCCTGTAATAAGGTAAATAACATTTAATGTCCACACACAACCTAGACAGTATGAGGAGAGTAGGGCGGGAGGTACAGATCCTCTGTCTCCTGTACTCTCACAGAACTCCTGTAATAAGGTAAATAACATTTAATGTCCACACACAACCTAGACAGTATGAGGAGTAGGGCGGGAGGTACAGATCCTCTGTCTCCTGTACTCTCACAGAACTCCTGTAATAAGGTAAATAACATTTAATGTCCACACACAACCTAGACAGTATGAGGAGTAGGGCGGGAGGTACAGATCCTCTGTCTCCTGTACTCTCACAGAACTCCTGTAATAAGGTAAATAACATTTAATGTCCACACACAACCTAGACAGTATGAGGAGTAGGGCGGGAGGTACAGATCCTCTGTCCTCCTGTACTCTCACAGAACTCCTGTAATAAGGTAAATAACATTTAATGTCCACACACAACCTAGACAGTATGAGGAGTAGGGCGGGAGGTACAGATCCTCTGTCTCCTGTACTCTCACAGAACTCCTGTAATAAGGTAAAATAACATTTAATGTCCACACACAACCTAGACAGTATGAGGAGTAGGGCGGGAGGTACAGATCCTCTGTCTCCTGTACTCTCACAGAACTCCTGTAATAAGGTAAATAACATTTAATGTCCACACACAACCTAGACAGTATGAGGAGTAGGGCGGGAGGTACAGATCCTCTGTCTCCTGTACTCTCACAGAACTCCTGTAATAAGGTAAATAACATTTAATGTCCACACACAACCTAGACAGTATGAGGAGTAGGGCGGGAGGTACAGATCCTCTGTCTCCTGTACTCTCACAGAACTCCTGTAATAAGGTAAATAACATTTAATGTCCACACACAACCTAGACAGTATGAGGAGTAGGGCGGGAGGTACAGATCCTCTGTCTCCTGTACTCTCACAGAACTCCTGTAATAAGGTAAATAACATTTAATGTCCACACACAACCTAGACAGTATGAGGAGTAGGGTGGGAGGTACAGATCCTCTGTCTCCTGTACTCTCACAGAACTCCTGTAATAAGGTAAATAACATTTAATGTCCACACACAACCTAGACAGTATGAGGAGTAGGGTGGGAGGTACAGATCCTCTGTCTCCTGTACTCTCACAGAACTCCTGTAATAAGGTAAATAACATTTAATGTCCACACACAACCTAGACAGTATGAGGAGTAGGGTGGGAGGTACAGATCCTCTGTCTCCTGTACTCTCTCTCAGAACTCCTGTAATAAGGTAAATAACATTTAATGTCCACACACAACCTAGACAGTATGAGGAGTAGGGTGGGAGGTACAGATCCTCTGTCTCCTGTACTCTCACAGAACTCCTGTAATAAGGTAAATAACATTTAATGTCCACACACAACCTAGACAGTATGAGGAGTAGGGTGGGAGGTACAGATCCTCTGTCTCCTGTACTCTCACAGAACTCCTGTAATAAGGTAAATAACATTTAATGTCCACACACACAACCTAGACAGTATGAGGAGTAGGGCGGGAGGTACAGATCCTCTGTCTCCTGTACTCTCACAGAACTCCTGTAATAAGGTAAATAACATTTAATGTCCACACACAACCTAGACAGTATGAGGAGTAGGGACGGGAGGTACAGATCCTCTGTCTCCTGTACTCTCACAGAACTCCTGTAATAAGGTAAATAACATTTAATGTCCACACACAACCTAGACAGTATGAGGAGTAGGGCGGGAGGTACAGATCCTCTGTCTCCTGTACTCTCACAGAACTCCTGTAATAAGGTAAATAACATTTAATGTCCACACACAACCTAGACAGTATGAGGAGTAGGGCGGGAGGTACAGATCCTCTGTCTCCTGTACTCTCACAGAACTCCTGTAATAAGGTAAATAACATTTAATGTCCACACACAACCTAGACAGTATGAGGAGTAGGGCGGGAGGTACAGATCCTCTGTCTCCTGTACTCTCACAGAACTCCTGTAATAAGGTAAATAACATTTAATGTCCACACACAACCTAGACAGTATGAGGAGTAGGGCGGGAGGTACAGATCCCCTGTCTCCTGTACTCTCACAGAACTCCTGTAATAAGGTAAATAACATTTAATGTCCACACACAACCTAGACAGTATGAGGAGTAGGGCGGGAGGTACAGATCCCCTGTCTCCTGTACTCTCACAGAACTCCTGTAATAAGGTAAATAACATTTAATGTCCACACACAACCTAGACAGTATGAGGAGTAGGGCGGGAGGTACAGATCCCCTGTCTCCTGTACTCTCACAGAACTCCTGTAATAAGGTAAATAACATTTAATGTCCACACACAACCTAGACAGTATGAGGAGTAGGGCGGGAGGTACAGATCCCCTGTCTCCTGTACTCTCACAGAACTCCTGTAATAAGGTAAATAACATGACACTCATGGTTAATAACACATGTTTGGTAACTCACATACAACATTAATCCCATCACCAAGAGAGACTAGACATACCTCACATACGGAGTTGATGTGGTTGAGGAAGCCAACAATTAGTCCTTCTCTCACATCATCCGTACAGAATGGCCCTCGGAAGTACGGCTTCATTGCAAACGTGATATCTGATGCTGTGAAGGCCTAAACCAATCAAAAGATAATCATGATAATATCAGTGTTATCTATGACAAGTCATGGCAGTTTGTAGTAAGGTAACTAGTTAGACCCTGTGGCAGAGATTGGATAGAAACATGATAGGTCGGGGTGGGGGATATAATGTATTGGGGAACGCAAACTTTGTGGCATCCAACCACACAAATTTTCACAATGACATATACTTTGTATCCATTAGTTCCAATTCTACAGTTTATAATCCTTATCAGTACTTTGAACAAAACCAACATACATGTTTTACATGTAAAGATTAATCAAATGAACAGCAATATCTCAATATCTAACAGCAAATCTGTATGCGTATGACTAGTACTGGACAGACAAACTGTATGACTAGTACTGGACAGCAATCTGTATGGTGTATGACTAGTACTGGACAGCCAATCTGTATGGTGTATGACTATTGATGGAGAGCCAATCTGTATGGTGTATGACTAGTACTGGGAACAGACAACTGTATGTGTGTATGACTAGTACTGGACAGACAAACTGTATGGTGTATGACTAGTACTGGACAGACAATCTGTATGGTGTATGACTAGTACTGGACAGCCAATCTGTATGGTGTATGACTAGTACTGGACAGACAATCTGTATGGTGTATGACTAGTACTGAACAGACAAACTGTATGGTGTATGACTAGTACTGGACAGCCCAATCTGTATGGTGTTATGACTAGTACTGGACAGACAAACTGTAGAATGGTGTATATGATATAGTAGGACAGACAATCTGTATGGTGTATGACTAGTACTGGACAGACAATCTGTATGGTGTATGACTAGTACTGGACAGACAATCTGTATGGTGTATGACTAGTACTGGACAGCCAATCTGTATGGTGTATGACTAGTACTGGACAGACAATCTGTATGGTGTATGACTAGTACTGGACAGACAATCTGTATGGTGTATGACTAGTACTGGACAGACAATCTGTATGGTGTATGACTAGTACTGGACAGCCAATCTGTATGGTGTATGACTAGTACTGGACAGACAATCTGTATGGTGTATGACTAGTACTGGACAGACAATCTGTATGGTGTATGACTAGTACTGGACAGACAATCTGTATGGTGTATGACTAGTACTGGACAGACAATCTGTATGGTGTATGACTAGTACTGGACAGACAATCTGTATGGTGTATGACTAGTACTGGACAGACAATCTGTATGGTGTATGACTAGTACTGGACAGCCAATCTGTATGGTGTATGACTAGTACTGAACAGACAATCTGTATGGTGTATGACTAGTACTGGACAGACAATCTGTATGGTGTTATGACTATACTTGGACAGACAGACAATCCTGTATGGTGTATTGTCGTATGACTAGTACTTGGACAGACAATCTGTATGGTGTAATGGACTAGACTAGTACTGTACAGGACAAATCTGTATGGTGTATGACTAGTACTGGACAGTGACAATCTGTATGGTAGTGTATGACTAGTACTGGACAGACAATCTGTATGGTGTATGACTAGTACTGGACAGACAATCTGTATGGTGTATGACTAGTACTGGACAGACAATCTGTATGGTGTATGACTAGTACTGGACAGACAAACTGTATGGTGTATGACTAGTACTGGACAGACAATCTGTATGGTGTATGACTAGTACTGGACAGCCAATCTGTATGGTGTATGACTAGTACTGGACAGACAATCTGTATGGTGTATGAACAATCACTAGTACTGAACAGACAAATCTGTATGGTGTATGACTAGTACTGGACAGACAATCTGTATGGTGTATGACTAGTACTGGACAGACAATCTGTATGGTGTAATGAATGTAGTACTGGACAACAATCTGTATGGTTGTATGACTAGTACTGGACAGACAATCTGTATGGTGTATGACTAGTACTGGGACAGCTTAACAAATCTGTATGGGTGTATGACTAGTACTGGAACAGACAATCTGTATGGTATGAGTAGTAGGACCAGCAAATGACTGTAGTATTGTGGACATGACCAAATTGTATGTGTGTATGACTAGTACTGAGTGGACAGGACAATCTGTATGGTGTATGACTAGTACTGGACAGACAATCTGTATGGTGTATGACTAGTACTGGACAGACAAACTGTATGGTGTATGACTGACTAGTACTGGACAGACCAATCTGTATGTGTGTATTATGATAGTACTGGAACAGACAATCTGTATGGTGTATGACTAGTACTGAACAGACAATACTGTATGTGGGACTAGTAACTGGACAGACAAACTGTATGGTGTATGACTAGTACTGGACAGACAAACTGTATGGTGTATGACTAGTACTGGACAGACAATCTGTATGGTGTATGACTAGTACTGGACAGACAATCTGTATGGTGTATGACTAGTACTGGACAGACAAACTGTATGGTGTATGACTAGTACTGAACAGACAAACTGTATGGTGTATGACTAGTACTGGACAGCCAATCTGTATGGTGTATGACTAGTACTGGACAGACAATCTGTATGGTGTATGACTAGTACTGGACAGACAATCTGTATGAACTGTGTGTATGACTATTTTGTACTGGACAGCCAATCTGTATGGTGTATGACTAGTACTGAACAGACAATCTGTATGGTGTATGACTAGTACTGGACAGACAATCTGGTATGGTGTATGTACTACTGGACAACAATATGTATGGTGTATACTAGTACTGACAGACAATCTGTATGGTGTATGAAGTGACTAGTTACTGGACAGACAATCTGTATGGTGTATGACTAGTACTGACAGACAATCTGTATGGTGTATCGACTAGTACTGGACAGCCAATCCTGTATGGGGTGTATGACTAGTACTGGACAGACAATCTGTATGTGTATGACTAGTATGGACAGGACTAATACTGTATGGTGTATGACTAGTACTGGACAGCCAATCTGTATGGTGTATGACTAGTACTGGACAGACAAACTGTATGGTGTATGACTAGTACTTGACAGACAATCTGTATGGTGTATGACTAGTACTGAACAGCCAATCTGTATGGTGTATTACTAGTACTGGACAGCAAATCTGTATGGTGTATGACTAGTACTGGACAGCTATCTGTATGGTGTATGACTAGTACTGAACAGACAATCTGTATGGTGTATGACTAAGTACTGAACAGACAATCTGTATGG
Organism: Argopecten irradians; assembly: GCF_041381155.1. NCBI lineage: Eukaryota > Metazoa > Mollusca > Bivalvia > Pectinida > Pectinidae > Argopecten > Argopecten irradians. The sequence continues at coordinate 41,453,825 of NC_091144.1, forward strand.
TGTATGACTAGTACTGGACAGACAATCTGTATGGTGTATGACTAGTACTGAACAGACAATCTGTATGGTGTGTATGACTAGTACTGAACAGACAATCTGTATGGTGTATGACTAGTACTGGACAGACTAATCTGTATGGTGTATGACTAGTACTGGACAGAACAATCTGTATGGTGTATGACTAGTACTGGACAGTACTGAAAAGACCAATCTGTATGGTGTATGACTAGTACTGTATGTTTAGTACTGGAACAGCCAATCTGTATGGTGACTAGTACGGACAGAAATCTGTATGGCGTATGACTAGTACTGGACAGCCAATCTGTATGGTGTATGACTAGTACTGGACAGACAATCTGTATGGTGTATGACTAGTACTGGACAGACAATCTGTATGGTGTATGACTAGTACTGGACAGACAATCTGTATGTATGGTGTATGACTAGTACTGGACAGCAAATCTGTATGGTGTGATGACTAGTACTGGACAGACAATCTGTTATGGTGTATGGACATAGTACTGGACAGACAAACTGTATGGTGTATGACTAGTACTGGACAGACAATCTGTATGGTGTATGACTAGTACTGGACAGCCAATCTGTATGGTGTATGAACTTAGTACTGAACAGACAAACTGTATGGTGTATGACTAGTACCTGGACAGACAATCTGTATGGTGTATGACTAGTACTGGACAGACAATCTGTATGGTGTATGACTAGTACTGGAACAGACAATCTGTATGGTGATATGACTAGTACTTGAACAGACCAATCTGTATGGTGTATGACTAGTACTAAGGACAGACCAATCTGTATGTGTATGACTAGTGACATGAACAGACAATCTGTATGGTGTATGACTAATTACTGGACAGACAATCTAGTATGGTGTAATGACTAGTACTGGACAGCCAATCTGTATGGTGTATGACTAGATACAGGGGGTACTGGACAGACAAACTGTATGTGTATGACTAGTACCTGGACAGACAATCTGTATGGTGTATGACTAGTACTGGACATCCAATCTGTATGGTGTATGACTAGTACTGGACAGACAATCTCGTATGTGTAGTGACTAGTATGGACAGTGACAATCTGTATGTGTAATACTAGTACTACTGGACAGACAATCAGTATGGTTGTAATTACTAGTACTGGAACAGACAATCTGTATGGTGATATGACTAGTACTGGACAGACTTCATGGTGTAACTGAATGACAAACTGTATGGTGTATGTTTATGACTAGTACTATACTGGACAGCACAATCTGTATGGTGTATGACTAGTACTGGACAAGACAATCTGTATGGTGTATGACTAGTACTGAGGACATGGTGTATGACTCAGTACTGAACAGACAATCTGTATGTGTGTGATGGGACTAGTAACTGACAGACAATCTGTATGGGTGTTATACTAGTTACTGGGACAGCCAATCTGTATGGTGTATGTGACAAGTACTGGACAGACAACTGTATGGTGTATGACTAGTACTGGAACAGAGCCAATCTGTATGGTGTGTATGACTAGTACTGGACAGACAAATCTGTATGGTGTATGACTAGTACTGGACAGCCAATCTGTATTGACGCATGAACGGACATAAAACAAAGGTGTATAGATATCCCCTGTTCACCTAACACATTATCTAACATTGGTGACAGCAGTTTCATAGGACGTCAACTGTCTCTATATATGTGTGAGACTTATCTCTGGATAGCCCTGGAGATTTCCGAGGACGGAAGTTGATCTGTTCCAGGTATAGTGGTTGACTGGAGCAGCAAGTGGAATGGAGCAAGTCTGATAGCTGGGCCGAACTCTCCTGTTTTCCAACCAAACGTGGTGCGGCAAGGTTTTGTCTTATGTCTGTCAGACAATCTGGGTAAAAAAAAAGTCAGGGCAATAATGGTACAAAATCTAAGATATCGTAATATATCAGTGTGTGATAGTGGTAAATCTAAGATATCTAAGTCAGTGTGTCAGTGGTAAATCTTAAAGTATCTAAGTCAGTGTGACAGTGGGTAAATCTAAGATATCTTAGTCAGTGTGACAGTGGTAAATCTAAGATATCTAAGTCAGTGTGTCAGTGTGACAGTGGTAAATCTAAGATATCTAAGTCAGTGTGACAGGGGATAAATCTAAGATATGTCAGTGTGACAGTGGTAATCTAAGATATCTTAGTCAGTGTGACAGTGGTAAATTCTACAGATATCTAAGTCAGATGTGACAGTCAGTGTGTAGTGGTAAATCTAAGATATCTAGTCTAAGTCAGTGTGAGTCAGTGGTAAATCTTAGATATCTAAAGTGGTGTCAGTGGTATCTAAGTCTAGTCAGTGTGACAGTGGATAAAAAATCTAAGGTTGGAATCTAAGTCAGTGTGACAGTGGTAATAATCTAAGATATCGTAAGTCCGTGTCGTCAGTGTGACAGTGGTAAATCTAAGATATCTAAGTCAGTGTGACAGTGGTAAATCTAAGATATCTTAGTCAGCGAGTGTAAAAGACCAGTGTGACAGGTAAATCTGAAGATATCTAAGTCAGTGTGACAGTGGTAATCTAAGATATCTAAAGTCAGGTGTGACAAGTGGTAAATCTAAGATATTCTAAGTCAGTGTGACAGTGGTAAATCTAAGATATCTAAGTCAGTGTGACAGTGTAAATCTTATAGATATCTAAGTCAGAGTGACATAAATCTAAGATATCAAAGTCAGTCTGACAGTGACATGATAAATCTAAGATATCTAAGTCAGTGTGACAGTGGTAAATCTAAGATATCTATCAGTCAGTGTGACAGTGGTATCTAAGATTATCTAATCGTCAGATATCTAAAGTCAGATATTGTGACAGTGACAGTGGTAAATCTATAGATATCTAAGTAAATGCTATGGTCATTGTGTCAGTGGTAAATCTAAGATATCTAGTCAGTGTGTCTAGTGTGACAGTGGTAAATTCTAAGATATCCTTATTAAGTCAGTGTGACAGTGGTAAAATCTAAGATATCTAAGTCAGTGTGACAGTGGTAAATCTAAGATATCCTAGTAGTAAATCTCAGATGTGACAGTGAGACAATGGTAATAATCTAAGATAAATCTATCTCTAAGTCAGTGTGACAGTGGTAGAAATCTAAGATATCTAAGTCAGTGTGACAGTGGTTAATCTAAGTAAGTGAATATCTAAGTCATAGTGTGACAGTGGTAAATCTAAGATATCTAAAGTCAGTGTGACAGTGATTAAATCGGTAAGACAATCTTAGTCTAAGTTGTGACAGTGGTTAAATCTAAGATATCTAAGTAGAGTGACAGTGTGATCTAAGTGGAAGTCATCTACAGTGATAAATTTAAGTATCAAGGACAGTGTGACAGTGGTAAATCTAAGATATCTAAGTCAGTGTGGTGGTGTAAATGTTAGATATCTTAAGTCAGTGACAGTGGTAAATCTAAGATATCTAAGTCAGTGTGACAGTGGTAAATCTATAGATATTCCTAAGTCAGTGTGTCAGTGGCTTAAATCTAAGATATCTAAGTCAGTGTGACAGTGGGTAAATCTAAGATACACTTAAATCTAAGTCAGTCTGTTGACCAGTGGTAAAATCTAATGATATCTAAGTCAGTGTGACAGTGGTAAATCTTAAGATATCTATAGTCAGTGTGACAGTGGTAAATCTAAGATATTTAATAGTCAGTGTGACAGTGGTAAATCTAAGATATCTAGTGTCAGTGGTGTGATTATCAGTGTTGTCAGTGGTAAATCTAAGATATCTAAGTCAGTGTGACAGTGGTAAATCTAAGATATCTAAGTCAGTGTGACAGTGGTAAATCTAAGATATCTAAGTCAGTGTGACAGTGGTAAATCTAAGATATCTAAGTCAGTGTGACAGTGGTAAATCTAAGATATCTAAGTCAGTGTGACAGTGGTAAATCTAAGATATCTAAGTCAGTGTGACAGTGGTAAATCTAAGATATCTAAGTCAGTGTGACAGTGGTAAATCTAAGATATCTAAGTCAGTGTGACAGTGGTAAATCTAAGATATCTAAGTCAGTGTGACAGTGGTAAATCTAAGATATCTAAGTCAGTGTGGACCGTGTAAATCTTAAATATCTAAGTCATGTGACAGTAAGTTAAATCTAAGATATTCATAAGATATTCTAAGTGTGACTGTGGTAAATCTAAGATATCTAAGTCAGTGTGATCAGTGTAAACTAAGATTTGGTAAATCTAAGATATCTAAGTATCTAATTCAGTCAGTGACAGTGTAAATCTAAGATATCTAAGTCAGTGTGACAGTGGTAAATCTAAGATATCTAAGTCAGTGTGATCAGTATGGTAAAATCTAAGATATACTAAGTCAGTGTGACAGTGGTGAATTGGTAATCTAAGATATCTAAGTCAGAGTGACAGTGGTGGTAAATCTAAGATAGTTATCTAAGTCAGTGTGAACCGTGGTAAATTCAGACAGTGGTAAATCTAAGATATCTAAGTGTGACAGTGGTATAAATCTAAGATATCTAATTCAGTCGTGGGACAGTGGTAAATCTAGTCTATGTAAGTCATTGTAAGACATCTAAATCACAGTGATAAATCTAAGATATAAGTCATGTGACAGTGGGTAAATCTAAGTGTGTACAGTGTGACAGTGGTAAATCTAAGATATCTAAAGTCAGTGTGACAGTGGTAAATCCAAAGATTATCTAACGACGAGTGTGACAGTGGTAAATCTAAGATAAATCTAAGTCAGTGTGACTTGTGGTAAATCTAAAATATCTAAGTCTGTCTGACAGTGGTAAATCTAAGTTATCTAAGTCAGTGTGACAGTGGTAAATCTAAGATATCTAAGTCAGTGGTAAATCTGATATTAAGTCAGTCTGACAGTGGTAAATCTAAGATATCTAAGTCAGTGTGGAGATCTCAGTGGTTGACAGTGGTAAATCTAAGATATCTAAGTCAGTGTGACAGTGGTAAATCTAAGAATACAGTGTAAATCTAAGTCAGTGTAGTACACAGTGGTAAATCTAAGATATCTAAGTCAGTCTGTGACAGTGGTAAATCTAAGATATCTAAGTCAATGTAAGTCAGTGTGACAGTAAAATCTAAAGATCATGTACAGTCAAATGTGACAGTGGTAAGTAATCTACAGATATCATCTAAGTCGTGTGACAGAGGAAAATCTAAGATATCTAAGTCAGTGTGACAGTGGTAAATCTAAGTCAGTGTGACAAGTAAGATCTAAGTTCTGTGTGACAGTGGTAAATCTAAGATATCTAAGTCAGTGGTGACAGTGGTAAATCTAAAGAGTGGTAATTAAGTCAGTGTAAGACAGTGGTAAATCTAAGATATCTAAGTCAGTGTGCTGTGTGACGTCAGTGGTGGAAAAATATAAGATATCTAAGTCAGTGTGACAGTGGTAAATCTAAGATATCTAAGATATCTAAGTCAGTGTGACAGTGGTAAATCTAAGATATCTAAGTCAGTGTGACAGTGGTAAATCTAAGATATCTAAGTCAGTGTGACAGTGGTAAATCTAAGATATCTAAGTCAGTGTGACAGTGGTAAATCTAAGATATCTAAGTCAGTGTGACAGTGGTAAATCTAAGATATCTAAGTCAGTGTGACAGTGGTAAATCTAAGATATCTAAGTCAGTGTGACAGTGATAAATCTAAGATATCTAAGTCAGTGTGACAGTGGTAAATCTAAGATATCTAAGTCAGTGTGACAGTGGTAAATCTAAGATATCTAAGTCAGTGTGACAGTGGTAAATCTAAGATATCTAAGTCAGTGTGACAGTGGTAAATCTAAGTCAGTGTGACAGTGGTAAATCTAAGTCAGTGTGACAGTGGTAAATCTAAGATATCTAAGTCAGTGTGACAGTGGTAAATCTAAGATATCTAAGTCAGTGTGACAGTGGTAAATCTAAGATATCTAAGTCAGTGTGACAGTGGTAAATCTAAGATATCTAAGTCAGTGTGACAGTGGTAAATCTAAGATATCTAAGTCAGTGTGACAGTGGTAAATCTAAGATATCTAAGTCAGTGTGACAGTGGTAAATCTAAGATATCTAAGTCAGTGTGACAGTGGTAAATCTAAGTCAGTGTGACAGTGGTAAATCTAAGATATCTAAGTCAGTGTGACAGTGGGATCAGTCAGTGTACATCTGGTAATCTTAGATATCTAAGTCAGGGTGACAGTGGTAAATCTAAAGAGTTGAGTGACAGTGGTAAATCTAAGATATCTTAGTCAGTGTGACAGTGGTAAATCTAAGATATCTAAGTCAGTGTGACAGTGGTAAATCTAAGATATCTAAGTCAGTGTGACAGTGGTAAATCTAAGATATCTAAGTCAGTGTGACAGTGGTAAATCTAAGATATCTAAGTCAGTGTGACAGTGGTAAATCTAAGATATCTAAGTCAGTGTGACAGTGGTAAATCTAAGATATCTAAGTCAGTGTGTCAGTGTGACAGTGGTAAATCTAAGATATCTAAGTCAGTGTGACAGTGGTAAATCTAAGATATCTAAGTCAGTGTGACAGTGGTAAATCTAAGATATCTAAGTCAGTGTGACAGTGGTAAATCTAAGATATCTAAGTCAGTGTGACAGTGGTAAATCTAAGATATCTAAGTCAGTGTGACAGTGGTAAATCTAAGATATCTAAGTCAGTCTGACAGTGGTAAATCTAAGATATCTAAGTCAGGAGTGACAGTGACATATCTGGTATAATCTAAATTCATTCGTGATAGTGGTAAATCTAGAAATATCAAGTCAGTGTGACAGTGGTAAATCTAAAGATATTGGACGAGTGTCAGTGTGACAGTGGTAAATCTAAGATATCTAAGTCAGAGTGACAGTGGTAAATCTAAGATATCTAAGTCAGTGTGACAGTGGTAAATCTAAGATATCTAAGTCAGTGTGACAGTGGTAAATCTAAGATATCTAAGTCAGTGTGGACAGTGGTAAAATCTAAGATATCGAAGTCAGTGTGACAGTGTGACATTGGTAAATCTAAGATATCTACGTGGTAAGTCAGTGTGACAGTGGTAAATCTAAGATATCTAAGTCAGGTGTACGTGACAGTGGTAAATCTAGAGATAAATTCTATATCTAAGTCAGTGTTGACAGTGGTAAATCTAAGTAAATATATCTAAGTCAGTGTGACAGTGGTAAATCTGTTCAGATATCTAAGTCAGTGTGACAGTGGTAAATCTAAGATATCTAAGTCAGTGTGACAGTGGTAAATCTAAGATATCTAAGTCAGTGTGACAGTGGTAAATCTAAGATATCTAAGTCAGTGTGACAGTGGTAAATCTAAGATATCTAAGTCAGTGTGACAGTGGTAAATCTAAGATATCTAAGTCAGTGTGACAGTGGTAAATCTAAGATATCTAAGTCAGTGTGACAGTGGTAAATCTAAGATATCTAAGTCAGTCTAAGTCAGTGTCGACAGTGTAAATCTAAGATATCTAAGTCAGTGTTTTTTCGACAGTTGGTAAATCTGTCAGTGACCAGTGGTAAAAATCTAAGATATCTTAGTCAGTGTGACAGTGGTAAATCTAAGATATCTAAGTCAGTGTGACAGTGGTAAATCTAAGATATCTGAAAGTCAGTGTGACAGTGGTAAATCTAAGATATCTAAGTCAGTGTGACAGTGGTAAATCTAAGATATCTAAGTCAGTGTGACAGTGGTACATTTGACAGATTTTAAATCTAAGTATATCTAAGTCAGTGTGACAGTGGTAAATCTAAGATATCTAAGTCAGTGTGACAGTGGTAAATCTAAGATATCTAAGTCAGTGTGACAGTGGTAAATCTCTAAGATATCTAAGATCAGTGGTAAATCTAAGATACAGTCAGAGTGACAGTGGTAAATCTAAGATATCTAAGTCAGTGTGACAGTGGTAGAAAAAATTAAATCTAAGATATCTAAGTCAGTGTGACAGTGGTATCTAAATGACTAAGATATCTAAGTCAGTGTGACAGTGGTAAATCTAAGATATCTAAGTATCAGTGTGGACAGTATCTAATCTAAGATAATACTTAAAAGTCAGTGTGTGACAGTGGTAAATCTAAGATATCTAAGTCAGTGTGACAGTGGTAAATCTAAGATATCTAAGTACAGTGATAAATCTAAGTGACAGTGGAAAGTGATAAATCTAAGATATCTAAGTCAGTGACATGTGTGACAGTGTGACAATAAATCTAAGATATCTAAGTCAGTGTGACAGTGGTAAATCTAAGATATCTAAGTCAGTGTGGACAGTGGTGGTAAATCTAAGTCATGTCTAAAATCTAAGTCAGTGTGACAGTGTAAATCTAAGATATCTAAGTCAGTGTGACAGTGGTAAAAAGATCTAAGGATATCTAAGTCAGAATATGTGACAGTGAACAGTGGTAAATCTAAGATATCTAAGTCAGTGTGACAGTGGTAAAATCTAAGTTCAGTGTGATAGTTAAATCTAAGTCAGTGTGACAGTGGAGCAAATAAATACTAAGATATCTAAGTCAGTGTGACAGTGTAAGATAAATCTACAGATATCTAAGGTCAGTGTGACAGTGGTAAATCTATAGATATCTAAGTCAGTGTGACAGTGGTAAAGTGGTAAATCAGTGTGAAGTGGATATCTAGAGTCAGTCAAGTGTGACAGTGGTAAATCTAAGATCTAAGTCCGTGTGACAGTGTGTTAAATTAAAGATATCAGTCAGTGTGACAGTGGTAAATCTATATTCTAATCTCTGGGTGACAGTGGTAAATCAGTCTAAGTCAGTCGTGTCAGTGGTAAGGTTCATCTAAGATAATCTAAGTCAGTGTGTCAGTGGTAAGAATCTAAGTGAACAGTTGGTAATCTAAGTCAGTGTGACAGTGCGTGTAAATCAAAGATATCTAAGTCAGTGTGACAGTGGTAAATCTAAGATATCTAAGTCAGTGTGACAGTGGTAAATCTAAGATATCTAAGTCAGTGTGACAGTGGTAAATCTAAGATATCTAAGTCAGTGTGACAGTGGTAAATCTAAGATAATATCTAATGGTAAATCTAAGTGTGACAGTGTGTAAATCTGGGATATAAGATATCTAAGTTCAGTTTGAACAGTGGTACAATATAAAGATATCTAAGTCAGTGTGACAGTGGTAAATCTAAGACATCTAAGTCAGTTGTGACAGTGGTAAATCTAAGATATCTAAGATCTGACAAGTGGTAAATCATAAAGACAGTGTGACCAGTGGTAAATCTGATATCGCTATTCATTTTTCAGTGGTAAGTAAGATAAAATAAGTCAAAAGAGACATAAATCTGTCAGGGGTGTGACAGTACCCGCAAAGATATCTATGTCTTTGCTGACAGTGTAAATGTAAATAATGTCCAACTCTGGTAAGTATCCTGGCAGAGAGCTGAAAGATGGTAAAATCTTAACCCGCAAAATTTCAGTGCCTGGTAAATGAAACGCCAATGTAAGTTTAAGTATAAAATTCAATGAAGCCTCTTGAAACATCAAGTTTCCCCCTCAAGTGCCTGTCCACTTGAAACAGCAATGAACCAGCAATCAATTTTATTTAAGCATTATTTCTCAACTTTTTTGGGTCTGTGAAGTCATAATACATAATGAGCAGAGTTCAACATCAGCTTCACAAAGTTTTGCAATGCTGGTTGCTCGCCAACGATGGGCAGTGTATGCAATGTATTAAAGTGTGTTTAAATTAGGTGCTTTGGTGTTACTAAATGACTCTGGATATCTCACAATGCATCTTTGTCGCTCAATGGTTGAATAGTTGTTTGGCCATCACTTGGAGTTTTTTGCAACAAGGAGTTGTTTGTTTTTACTGTCTGTTGTTTACCCTATGGCCTGTCTATTGTTTACCCCTAGGCCTCATTTGTTTACCCCAAGGCCTGTTATTGTTTACCCCTAGGCCTGTCTAGATTTGTTTTACCCCTAGGCCTGTCTATTGTTTACCCCTAAGGTTCCTGTCTGTGTTTACCCTCTATTGTTTACCCCCTAAGCCTGTCTATTGTTTACCCCTAGTTTACCACCTGGCCTATTGTTTACCCCTAGGCCTGTACCCTATTGTTTACCCCTAGGCCTGTCTATTGTTTACACCTTGGCCTGTCTATTGTTTACCCCTAGGCCTGTCTATTGTTTACCTCTAGGCCTGTCTATTGTTTACCCTTATGTCTATTGTTTACCCCTAAACCTGTCTATTGTTTACCCCTAGGCCTGTCTATTGTTTACACCTCTAGGCCTGTCTATTGTTTACCCCTAGGCCTGTCTATTGTTTTACCCCTAGGTCTGTCTATTGTTTACCCACCTATTTGATCCTAGGTCCTGTCTAGCCTGTTTTACCCCTAGTCTATTGTTTACCCCCTGTCTATTGTTTACCCCTAGGCCTGTCTATTGTTTTACCCCTAGGCCTGTCTATTGTTTACCCCTAGGCCTGTCTATTGTTTACCCCTAGGCCTGTCTATTGTTTTTACCCCTAGGGCTGTCTGGTCTCCTAAGCCTTTTACCCCTAGGCCTGTCTATTGTTTTTACCCCTAGGCCTGTCTATTGTTTAACCCCCTAGGGTTTCCCTGTACTGTCTATTGTTTACCCCTAGGCCTGTCTATTTGTTTACCCCTAGGCCTGTCTATTGTTTAGCCTTTACCCTATTGTTTAAAACCCTAGACCTGTTCTATTGTTTACCCTCTAGCCTGTCTATTGTTTACCCCTAGGCCTGTCTATTGTTTACCCCTAGGCCTGTCTATTGTTTACCCCTAGGCCTGTCTATTGTTTACCCCTAGGCCTGTCTATTGTTTACACCTTATGTCTATTGTTTACCCCTAGGCCTGTCTATTGTTTACCCCTAGGCCTGTCTATTGTTTACCCCTAGGCCTGTCTATTGTTTACCCCTAGGCCTGTCTATTGTTTACCCCTAGGCCTGTCTATTGTTTACCCCTAGGCCTGTCTATTGTTTACCCCTAGGCCTATTGTCTATTGTGTTACCACCTCTATTGTTTCTCTGTCTATTGTTTACACCTAGGCCCTATTGTTTACCCCTAGGCCTGTCTATTGTTTACCCCTATGTCTATTGTTTTACCCTGTCTATTGTTTACCCCTAGGCCTGTCTATTGTTTACCCCTAGGCCTGTCTATTGTTTTACACCCCTATTATTGTTTACTAGGCTGTCTATTGGCCCTGTCTATTGTTTACCCCTAGGCCTGTCTATTGTTTACCCTTAGGCCTGTCTATTGTTTACCCCTAGGCCTGTCTATTGTTTACCCCCTAGGTTTTACCTGTCTATTATTGTTTACCCCTAGGCCTGTCTATTGTTACCCCTTGTCCCCTAGGCCCTGTCTATTGTTTACCCCTAGGCCTGTCTATTGTCTATTTTACCCCTAGGCCTTGTCCTTGTCTATTGTTTACCTCAGGCCTATTGTTTTAGCCCTGTCTGTCTTGTTTACCCCTATGGCCTGTCTATTGTTTACCCCTAGGCCCTGTACCCCTAGGCCTTCTATTGTTTACCCCTAGGCCTTGTCTATTGTTTACCCCTAGGTCTGTTACCCCCTATCTGTCTATTGTTTACCCCTTAGTCTGTCTATTGTTTACCCCTAGGCCTGTCTATTGTTTACCCCTAGGCCTGTCTATTGTTTACCCCTAGGCCTGTCTATTGTTTACCCCTAGGCCTGTCTATTGTTTACCCCTAGGCCTGTCTATTGTTTACCCCTAGGCCTGTCTATTGTTTTACCCCCTATTGGCCTATTGTCTATTGTCTTATGTTACCCTAGGTCTGTCTATTGTTTACCCCTAGGCCTGTCTATTGTTTACCCCTAGGCCTGTCTATTGTTTACCCTTATGTCTATTGTTTACCCCTAGGCCTGTCTATTGTTTACCCCTAGGCCTGTCTATTGTTTACCCCTAGGCCTGTCTATTGTTTACCCCTAGGCCTGTCTATTGTTTACCCCTAGGCCTGTCTATTGTTTACCCCTAGGCCTGTCTATTGTTTACCCCTAGGCCTGTCTATTGTTTACCCCTAGGCCTGTCTATTGTTTACCCCTAGGCCTGTCTATTGTTTACCCCTAGGCCTGTCTATTGTTTACCCCTAGGCCTGTCTATTGTTTACCCCTAGGTCTGTCTATTGTTTACCCCTAGGCCTGTCTATTGTTTACCCCTAGGACTGTCTATTGTTTACCCCTAGGCCTGTATATAGGCCTGTAGGTCTGTTATTGTTTACCCCTAAGGCTTGTCTATTGTTTACCCCTAGGCCTGTTTGTCTATTGTTTACCCCTAAGGCCTGTCTATTGTTTACCCCTAGGCCTGTCTATTGTTTACCCCTAGGCCTGTCTATTGTTTACCCCTAAGCCTGTCTATTGTTTACCCCTAGGCCTGTCTATTGTTTACCCCTAGGCCTGTCTATTGTTTACCCCTAGGCCTGTCTATTGTTTACCCCTAAGCCTGTCTACTGTTTACCCCTAGGCATGTCTATTGTTTACCCCTAAGTCTGTCTATTGTACCCTCCTACCTCTATTGCCTGTCTATTGTTTACCCCCTAGGCCTGTCTATTGTTTACCCCTAGTTTACACCCTGTCTATTGTTTACCCTTGTTAACCCCCTGTCTATTGTTTTACCCCTAGGCATGTCTGTCTATTGTTTACCCCTAGGCCTGTCTATTGTTTACCCCTAGGCCTGTCTATTGTTTACCCCTAGACCTGTCTATTGTTTACCCCTAGGCCTGTCTATTGTTTACCCCTAGGCCTGTCTATTGTTTACCCCTAGGCCTGTCTATTGTTTACCCCTAGGCCTGTCTATTGTTTACCCCTAGGCCTGTCTATTGTTTACCCCTAGGCCTGTCTATTGTTTACCCCTAAGTCTGTCTATTGTTTACCCCTAGGCCTGTCTATTGTTTACCCCTAGGCCTGTCTATTGTTTACCCCTAGGTCTGTCTATTGTTTACCCCTAGGCCTGTCTATTGTTTTACCCCTAGGTTACCCCTGTCTATTGTTTACCCCTAGGCCTGTCTATTGTTTACCCCTAGGCTTGTTGTTTACTATCTGTTTCTATTCGGCCTGTCTTTGTCTATTGTTTACCCCTAGGCCTGTCTATTGTTTACCCCTAGGCCTGTCTATTGTTTACCCCTAGGCCTGTCTATTGTGTTTACCCCTGTAGGCCTGTCTATTGTTTACCCCTAGGCCTGTCTATTGTTTACCCCTAGGTCTCTGTCTATTGTTTACCCCCTAGGCCTGTTATTGTTCTGTCTATTTGTTTATTCCCCCTAGGCCTGTCCTGTCTAGGGCTTGTTTACCCCTAGGCCTGTCTATTGTCTTTACCCCCTAGGTCCCTGTCTATTCTATTGTTTACCCCTAGGCCTGTCTATTATTGTTTACCCCCTCACTGTCTGTCTATTGTTTACCCCTAGGAACCTGTCTATTGTTTACCCCTAGGCCTGTCTATTGTTTACCCCTAGGCCTGTCTATTGTTTACACCCTAGGCCTGTCCCCTAGAGGCCTGTTCTATTTTACCCCTAGGCCTGTCTATTGTTTACCCCTATTGGCCTGTCTATTGTTTACCCCTAGGCCTGTCTATTGTTTTAACCCCTAGGCCTGTCTATTGTTTACCCCTAGGCCTGTCTATTGTTTACCCCTAGGCCTGTCTATTGTTTACCCCTAGGTCTGTCTATTGTTTACCCCTAGGCCTGTCTATTGTTTACCCCTAGGCCTTGTTGTCTATTGTTTACTCCTAGCCTGTCTATTGTTTTCCCCTAGGCCTGTCTATTGTTTACCCCTAGGCCTGTCTATTGTTTACCCCTAGGCCTGTCTATTGTTTACCCTTAAGGCCTAGGCCTGTCTATTGTTTACCCCTAGGCATGTCTGTTGTTTACCCCCTATTGTTTACCCCTAGGTCCCTATGTCTATTGTTTACCCCTAGGCACCTGTCTATTGTTTACCCCTAGGCCTGTCTATTGTTTACCCCTATTGTTTACCCCTGTCTATTGTTTACTCCCTAGGCCTGTCTATTGTTTACCCCTAGGCCTGTCTATTGTTTACCCCTAGGCCTGTCTATTGTTTACCCCTAGGCCTGTCTATTGTTTACCCCTAGGCCTGTCTATTGTTTACCCCTAGGCCTGTCTATTGTTTACCCCTAAGCCTGTCTATTGTTTACCCCTAGGCCTGTCTATTGTTTACCCCTAGGCCTGTCTATTGTTTACCCCTAGGCCTGTCTATTGTTTACCCCTAGGCCTGTCTATTGTTTACCCCTAGGCCTGTCTATTGTTTACCCCTAGGCCTGTCTATTGTTTACCCCTAGGCCTGTCTATTGTTTACCCCTAGGCCTGTCTATTGTTTACCCCTAGGCCTGTCTATTGTTTACCCCTAGGCCTGTCTATTGTTTACCCCTAGGCCTGTCTATTGTTTACCCCTAGGCCTGTCTATTGTTTACCCCTAGGCCTGTCTATTGTTTACCCCTAGGCCTGTCTATTGTTTACCCCTAAGTCTGTCTATTGTTTACCCCTAGACATGTCTATTGTTTACCCCTAGGCCTGTCTATTGTTTACCCCTAGGCCTGTCTATTGTTTACCCCTAGGCCTGTCTATTGTTTACCCCTAGGCCTGTCTTAGGTCTGTCTATTGTTTACCCCCTGTCTATTGTTTACCCCCTGTCTATTGTTTACCCCTACCCTACCTCTAGGCCTGTCTATTGTTTACCCCTAGGCCTGTCTATTGTTTACCCCTAGGTTTACCCCTGTGTCTATTGTTTACCCCTAGGCCTGTCTATTGTTTACCCCCTAGGCCTGTCTATTGTTTTACCCTCCTAGGTCTGTCTATTGTTTACCCCTAGACCTGTCTATTGTTTACCCCCTTTGTCTGTCTACTGTTTACCCCTAGGCCTGTCTATTGTTTACCCCTAGGCCTGTCTGTTTACCCCTATTGTTTACCCCTAGGCCTGTCTATTGTTTACCCCTAGGCCTGTCTATTGTTTACCCCTATACCCTTAGCCTGTCTATTGTTTACCCCTATGACCTGTCTATTGTTTTACCCCCTAGGCCTGTCTATTGTTTTACCCCTAGGCCTGTCTATTGTTTACCCCTGTTTTACCCTAGGCCTGTCTATTGTTTACCCCTAGGCCTGTCTATTGTTTACTCCTAGGCCTGTCTATTGTTTACCCCTAGGCCTGTCTATTGTTTACCCCTAGGCCTGTCTATTGTTTACCCCTAGGCCTGTCTATTGTTTACCCCTAGGCCTGTCTATTGTTTACCCCTAGGCCTGTCTATTGTTTACCCCTAGGCCTGTCTATTGTTTACCCCTAGGCCTGTCTATTGTTTACCCCTAGGCCTGTCTATTGTTTACCCCTAGGCCTGTCTATTGTTTACCCCTAGGCCTGTCTATTGTTTACCCCTAGGCCTGTCTATTGTTTACCCCTAGGCCTGTCTATTGTTTACCCCTAGGCCTGTCTATTGTTTACCCCTAGGCCTGTCTATTGTTTACCCCTAGGCCTGTCTATTGTTTACCCCTAGGCCTGTCTATTGTTTACCCCTAGGGCCTGTCTATTGTTTTACCCCTAGGCCCTGTTTCTATTGTTTACCCCCTAGGCCTGTCTATTGTTTACCCCTAGGCCTGTCTATTGTTTACCCTAGGCCCTGTCTATTGTTTACCCCCTGTCCTCAAATTGTTTACCCCTATACCTGTCTATTTGTTTACCCCTAGGCCTGTCTATTGTTTACCCCTAGGCCTGTCTATTGTTTACCCCCTAGGCCTGTCTATTGTTTACCCCTAGGCATGTCTATTGTTTTACCCTAATTGTTTATTGTTTACCCCTAGGTCTGTCTTACCCCTCTCGGGCCTGTTGTTTACCCCTAGACCTGTCTATTGTTTACCCCTAGGCCTGTCTATTGTTTACCCCTAGGCCTGTCTATTGTTTACCCCTAGGCCTGTCTTTTGTTTAACCCTAAGGCTGTCTATTGTTTACCCCTAGGCCTGTCTTTTTGTTTACCCCTAGGCCTGTCTATTGTTTACCCCTAGGCCTGTCTATTGTTTACCCCTAGGCCTGTCTATTGTTTTATACCCTAGTTTACCCCTGTGTATATTGTTTACCCCTATTGGCCTGTCTATTGTTTACCCCTAGGCCTGTCTATTGTTTACCCCTAGGTCTGTCTATTGTTTTACCCCTATGCTGTCTATTGTTTACCCCTAGGCCTGTCTATTGTTTACCCCTAGGCCTGTCTATTGTTTACCCCTAGGCCTGTCTATTGTTTTACTACCCCTAGGCCTGTCTATTGTTTACCCCTACCCCTATTGGCCTGTCTATTGTTTTACCCCTGTTAGGCCTGTCTATTGTTTACCCCCTAGGCCCTGTCTATTTGTTTACCCCTAGGCCTGTCTATTGTTTACCCCTAGGCCTGTCTATTGTTTTACCCCTAGGCCTGTCTATTGTTTACCCCCCTATTGTTTACCCCTGTCTATTGTTTACCCTAGGCCTGTCTATTGTTTACCCCTTAGGCCTGTCTATTGTTTTTACCCCTAGGCCTGTCTATTTGTTTACCCCTAGGCCTGTCTATTGTTTACTCCCCCTAGGCCTGTCTATTGTTTGTTTACCCCTAGGCCTGTCTATTGTTTACCCCTAGGCCTGTCTATTGTTTACCCCTAGGCCTGTCTATTGTTTACCCCTAGGCCTGTCTATTGTTTACCCCTAGGCCTGTCTATTGTTTACCCCTAGGCCTGTCTATTGTTTACCCCTAGGCCTGTCTATTGTTTACCCCTAGGCCTGTCTATTGTTTACCCCTAGGCCTGTCTATTGTTTACCCCTAGGCCTGCTGTCTATTGTTTACCCCTAGGCTCTGTACCCCTATTGTTTACCCCTAGGCCTGTCTGTTTGTTTACCATAGGCCTGTCTATTGTTTACTCCCTAGGCCTGTCTATTGTTTACCCCTAGGCCTGTGATTCTAGGCCTGTTGTTTTTGTTAGGCTCTGTCTGATTGTTTACCCCGAGGCCTGTCTATTTTTTACCTCCCTAGGCCATCTGGCTACC
Organism: Argopecten irradians; assembly: GCF_041381155.1. Classification (NCBI taxonomy): domain Eukaryota; kingdom Metazoa; phylum Mollusca; class Bivalvia; order Pectinida; family Pectinidae; genus Argopecten; species Argopecten irradians. The sequence goes on from NC_091144.1 coordinate 41,470,813, forward strand.
TGGGTCTATTGTCTACCCCATAGGTCTGTTGTTTACTGGTCCATTCGTTAGTCTTTGTTTACCTGGAGAAATCTGTATCTGGTTGAATTTTATTTATCCTGGAGAAATCTGAGCCTGCCTGTAGATTTTGTTACCTGGAGAATACCTGTATCTGGTAATTCTGTACCTATTTTGAATCTGTATCTTAGATTTTGTTTACCTGGAGAAATCTGTATCTGGTAGATTTTGTTACCTGGAGAAATCTGTATCTGGTAGATTTTTGTTACCTGGAGAAATCTGTATCTGGTAGATTTTGTTACCATGGAGAAATCTGTATCTGGTAGATTTTGTTACCTGGAGAAATCTGTATCTGGTAGATTTTGTTACCTGGAGAAATCTGTATCTGGTAGATTTTGTTACCTGGAGAAATCTGTATCTGGTAGATTTTGTTACCTGGAGAAATCTGTATCTGGTAGATTTTGTTACCTGGTGAAATCTGTATCTGGTAGAAGCTTGTTACCTGGAGAAATCTGTATCTGGTAGAAGCTTGTTACCTGGAGAAATCTGTATCCGGTAGAAGCTTGTTCATGGCCTGAAGTCGTCTGTGGAACCTATCCAAGGCTCGAACCAGGATCGTATTGTCTCCTGTCTCCTTCTGAATTACATAGCATCAATACATCACTAAACATCAGCTTATTATATACAACTAACTTTGTGTGCTTTTTGAGATATAAACAAAAGATCAAAGATACTTTACATAGACTGCATCTTAATATTGTTCACTGTTAATAACAAGCAGCAAAACTCAAGTTCTCACAGAAGCCATGAGACACACAAAACTCAAGTTCTCACAGAAGTCATGGGACAAACAAAACTCAAGTTCTCACAGAAGTCATGAGAAAAACAAAACTTAAGTTCTCACAGAAGTCATGAGAAAAGCAAAACTCAACTTCTCACAGAAGTCATAAGATAAACAAAACTCAAGTTCTCACTGAAGTCATGAGACAAACAAAACTCAAGTTTTCACAGAAGTCATGGGACAAACAAAACTCAAGTTCTCACAGAAGTCATGAGAAAAACCAACCTCAAGCTGGACTCTTCTCTGAACATAGTTAAAATATTTCTCCATTAGCTCATTGACAAAATGTACCAATTTCTTCAATGCCATGGCGTCTGTGTTGTCACTGAAAATATAAAAACCGATATTAAACTACAAACATAAGACCAGTTATTGTGCAGATAGGAATGGATGTTTTTTGGGGTAAAACATCCACTCAACGGTCGAGATTAGGCTTCAGATTCACATCACTGTTAGTCTGGAATGTTTGAGGCTTGTTTCTCAATAGATGGTAATTCATAATAGGTATGAGGAGCAAGAAGGTAGGATTACTGTGATAGTTGTAAAATTTCATGAGTGTAAAATATCACGATTTACTGTTAGGAACTCATTCCCTGGGGTTTATTTTCACACATTATATTTGTAGTCTTACAAAGCGTCATTCTTACCACAGACTATAATATGTGAAACAATGATTTTGATCATTTAACAAGGTATTAAATTTCACAAATTAGGATGGATCTGCATGTTATTAGTAACTATACAGTGTACTGAAAGGAAGACAGTGTATGTATATACTTACTCTTCCTGATGTTTATTTAGGAATGTATCGTTGTAGAAGGCGATCACCAAACAGATGTTACTAAGGAAACCGTTACAACCAGATGTTACTAAGGAAACCGTTACAACCACAGTCTACAAACTCTAGTACATCCTGAAATAGAAACAGGAAACTGTTACAGCCACAGTCTACAAACTCTAGTACATCCTGAAATACAAACAGGAAACTGTTACAGTCACAGTCTACAAACTCTAGTACATCCTGAAATAGAAACAGGAAACTGTTACAGCCACAGTCTACAAACTCTAATACATCCTGAAATAGAAACAGGAAACTGTTACAGCCACAGTCTACAAACTCTAGTACATCCTGAAATAGAAACAGGAAACTGTTACAGTCACAGTCTACAAACTCTTGTACATCCTGAAATACAAACAGGAAACTGTTACAGTCACAGTCTACAAACTCTAGTACATCCTGAAATACAAACAGGAAACTGTTACAGTCACCTGTTTCTGTTACAGTCACAGTCTACAAACTCTAGTACATCCTGAAATAGAAACAGGAAACTGTTACAGTCACAGTCTACAAACTCTAGTACATCCTGAAATAGAAACAGGAAACTGTTACAGCCACAGTCTACAAACTCTAGTACATCCTGAAATAGAAACAGGAAACTGTTACAGTCACAGTCTACAAACTCTAGTACATCCTGAAATAGAAACAGGAAACTGTTACAGTCACAGTCTACAAACTCTAGTACATCCTGAAATAGAAACAGGAAACTGTTACAGTCACAGTCTACAAACTCTAGTACATCCTGAAATAGAAACAGGAAACTGTTACAGCCACAGTCTACAAACTCTAGTACATCCTGAAATAGAAACAGGAAACTGTTACAGTCACAGTCTACAAACTCTAGTACATCCTGAAATAGAAACAGGAAACTGTTACAGTCACCTGTTTCTGTTACAGTCACAGTCTACAAACTCTAGTACATCCTGAAATAGAAACAGGAAACTGTTACAGTCACAGTCTACAAACTCTAGTACATCCTGAAATAGAAACAGGAAACTGTTACAGTCACAGTCTACAAACTCTAGTACATCCTGAAATAGAAACAGGAAACTGTTACAGTCACAGTCTACAAACTCTAGTACATCCTGAAATAGAAACAGGAAACTGTTACAGTCACAGTCTACAAACTCTAGTACATCCTGAAATAGAAACAGGAAACTGTTACAGCTACAGTCCAAACTCTAGTACATCCTGAAAATACAAACAGGAAACTGTTACAGCCCACAGTCTACAAACTCTAGTACATCCTGAAATAGAAACAGGAAAACTGTTACAGCCACAGTCTACAAACTCTAGTACATCCTGAAATAGAAACAGGAAAACTGTTACAGTCACAGTCCACAGTCTACAAACTCTAGTACATCCTGAAATAGAAACAGGAAACTGTTACAGCCACAGTCTACAAACTCTAGTACATCCTGAAATACAAACAGGAAACTGTTACAGTCACAGTCTACAAACTCTAGTACATCCTGAAATAGAAACAGGAAACTGTTACAGCCACAGTCTACAAACTCTAGTACATCCTGAAATACAAACAGGAAACTGTTACAGTCACAGTCTACAAACTCTAGTACATCCTGAAATACAAACAGGAAACAGTTATAGCCACAGTCTACAAACTCTAGTACATCCTGAAATAGAAACAGGAAACTGTTACAGCCACAGTCTACAAACTCTAGTACATCCTGAAATAGAAACAGGAAACTGTTACAGTCACAGTCTACAAACTCTAGTACATCCTGAAATAGAAACAGGAAACTGTTACAGCCACAGTCTACAAACTCTAGTACATCCTGAAATAGAAACAGGAAACTGTTACAGTCACAGTCTACAAACTCTAGTACATCCTGAAAGTGGCTTAAAACAACAAAATATCATAAACATGAGATAACTGTTACATGACCACTAAGATACAAACTCTAGTAAGATAATGAAACTCAGAAACAGACAACTGACAGATAAATGACTCAAATCTCAGACTAACTACAGTACAACAGTCTCAAACTCTAGTACATCCTGAAATAGAAACAGGAAACTGTTACAACACTCACAGTCTACAAACTCTAGATACATCTGAAATAGAATACAGGAAACTGTTACAACTCACAGACTACAAATAATGACAGTACATCCTGAAATAGAAACAACACACTGACTCAGCCCAGATAATGACAAACAACTCAAGTACATCCTGATAATGACAACAACTCAGACTCAGATAATGACAACAACTCAGACTAAGATTAATGACCAACAACTCAGACTAAGATAATGACAACAACTCAAACTAACATAATAACAACAACTCAGACTCAGATAATGACAACAACTCAGACTAAGATAATGACAACAACTCAGACTAAGATAATGACAACAACTCAGACTAAGATAATGACAACAACTCAGACTAAGATAATGACAACAACTCAGACTAAGATAATGACAACAACTCAGACTAAGATAATGACAACAACTCAGACTAAGATAATGACAACAACTCAGACTAAGATAATGACAACAACTCAGACTCAGATAATGACAACAACTCAGACTAAGATAATGACAACAACTCAGACTCAGAGATAATGACAAACAACTCAGGACTAGATAATGACAACAACTCAGACTAAGATAATGACAACAACTCAGACTAAGATAATGACAACAACTCAGACTAGATGACTAGATAAATAACAACAACTCAGAACTAAGATAATGACAACAACTCAGACTCAGATAATGACAACAACTCAGACTAAGATAATGACAACAACTCAGACTAAGATAATGACAACAACTCAGACTAAGATAATGACAACAACTCAGACTCAGATAATGACAACAACTCAGACTAAGATAATGACAACTCAGACTCAGATAATGACAACAACTCAGACTAAGATAATGACAACAACTCAGACTAAGATAATGACAACAACTCAGACTCAGATAATGACAACAACTCAGACTCAGATAATGACAACAACTCAGACTAAGATAATGACAACTCAGACTCAGATAATGACAACAAACTCAGACTAAGATAACAACAACTCAGACTAAGATAATGACAACAAATCAGACAACTCATACTCTAATAATAACAACAAAGATAACAACAACTCAGACTAAGATAATGACAACAACTCAGACTAAGATAATGACAACAACTCAGACTCAGATAATGACAACAACTCAGACTCAGATAATGACAACATCTCAGACTAAGATGATGATAACAACTTAGACTAAGATAATGCATAACACAACTCAGACTAAGATAATGACAACTCAGACTCAGATAATGACAAACAACAACTCAGACTCAGATAGATGATGACACTCACCTCAAACAAAGATAATGACAAACAACTCAGACTAAGATAATGACAACAACTCAGACTCAGATAATGACAACAACTCAGACTCAATAAACAATAATGACAACAACCTCAGACTCAGATAATGACAACACAGATAATGACAACAACTCAGACTAGATAATGACAAACATGACAACAACTCAGACTAAGATAATGACAACACTCAGACTCAGACTAAGATAATGACAAACAACTCAAAACTAAGATAATGACAACAACTCAGACTCAAGATAATGACAACAACTCAGACTAAGATAATGACAACAACTCAGACTAAGATAATGACAACAACTCAGACTAAAGATAATGACAACTCAGACTCAGATAATGACAACAACTCAGACTAAGATAATGACAACAACTCAGACTAAGATAATGACAAACAACTCAGACTAAGATAATGACAACAACTCAGGGACTAAGATAATGACAACAACTCAGACAATAAAGATAATGACAACAACTCAGACTCAGATAATGACAACAACTCAGACTAAGATAATGACAACATCACAACTCAGACTAAGATAATGACAAACAACTCAAACAAAAGAAAAAGACAACTCTGACTCAGAGAAAACAAAGACTAAATAATGACAACAACTCAGACTCAGAAAATGACAACAGACTCAGACTAAGACAAAACTCACAACTCAGATAAGATACATGACAACAACTCAGACTCAGATAATGACAAAATGACAACAACTCAAACTAAGATAATGACAACAACTCAGACTCAGATAATGACAACAACTCAACAACTGACAAAAGATAAGATAATGACAACTCAGACTAAGATAATGACAACAACTCAGACTAAGATAATGACAACAACTCAGACTAAGATAATGACAACAACTCAGACTTAAGATAATGACAACAACTCAGACTAAAGATAATGACATCAACTCAGACTAAAGATAATGACAACTCAGACTTAGATAATGACAACAACTCAGACTAAGATAATGACAACAACTCAGACTCTAGACTAATTAACAACTCAGCTAAGACAATGACAACAACTCAGACTAAGATAATGACAACAACTCAGACTTAAGACAATAACAACTCAGACTAAGATAATGACAACAACTCAGACTCAGATAATGACAACTCAGACAAACAACTCCAGACTAAGATAATGACAACAACTCAGACTCAGATAATGACAACAACTCAGACTCAGATAACATGACAACAACTCAGACTCAGATAATGACAACAATCAGACTCTGATAATGACAACAAATGATCTAACAATCAGACTCAGATAATGACAACAACTCAGACTAAGATAATGACAACAACTCAATAACAACTCAGACTAATGACATTAAACACTCAGACTGTAGGCAATGACAACTATGACTAAAGACATATCAACAACTCAGACTAGACATAATAACAACTCAGCAAAGGACAATAACAACTCAGACTCGGACAATAACAACTCAGACTAAGACAATGACAAACTTCAGACTAAGACATTAACATCTCATGACTAAGGACAATAACAACTCAGCTAAGTCTATAACCATGACTCGAACTAAAGACAATGACAACTAGACTAAGACAATGACAACTCAAGATCTAAGACATCAATCAAACTCAGGAACTCTAGCCATGGGTGTAGGATCCTAGGTATACTGAGTGGACTCTCCCCTCTAAACTTACAAGCTCCTCTCACACTGTAGGCGATATCTGACGGTGAGTAACATCAAATCTTCCTCATTATTTTCTGACGGGGCACACTGTCAAAATTAATTCAAAAAGACTCATTACAATGTACCAGATTATTCTACACACTAGTGAGGAACAGGGGTATTTATTTTTAGAGTACTTTATGTCTTTCAACCACATGTTTGAGAAGGTTTCTTTTCCTTTTTACAGTTTTTGTATTTCGGCAATGTTTAAAAAGTAAGTAAACTCTGATCGCAATATCCTCAACTTTTAATCAAGACAAACTATCTCTTATCTATTCTGTATTGTATACTGATCTTTAAGTCATATCACGGGCTGCTTTATCTTCCGACATGTATACACTGTGAGCTACCTATACAATTCATACTGAATCTACATTAAATTTAGTAAGTTAATCAAGTGAAAGCAAAACTCCAGGTTAATCTTTCTTACTTACTGAGAGAGTAAATTCCTCACATAAGTATCTGCATCAGGTTCACCTAACTGTAGGAGTAGATCACATCACATTCTGCCCAGTTGTTTGGGGTCGACAGAAATTTAATCCATGTTCAAACAAAGCATCTACTTCAGTTCTAACGACAGTAAACAACAGTTCTATAGACACAATACAACAGTTTCTACAGACACTAATACAACAGTTCTACAGACACTTACAACAGTTCTATACAGACACTAATACAACAGTTCTACAGACACTAATACAACAGTTCTATACAACAGTGCTACAGACACTAATACAACAGTTCTACAGACACTACAACAGTTCTACAGACACTAATACAACAGTTTCTACAGACACTAATACAACAGTTCTACAGACACTAATACAACAGTTCTACAGACACTAATACAACAGTTCTACAGACACTAATACAACAGTTCTACAGACACTAATACAACAGTACTACATACAATTAAACCAACATTTCTACAGACACTAATACAACAGTTCTAAGACACTAATACAACAGTTCTACAGACACTAATACAACAGTTTCTACAGACACTAATACAACAGTTCTACAGACACTAATACAACAGTTCTACAGACACTAATACAACAGTTCTACAGACACTAATACAACAGTTCTACAGACACTTATACAACAGTTCTACAGACAACACTAATACAACAGTTCTACCAGACACTAATACAACAGTTCTACAGACACTAATACAACAGTTCTACAGACACTAATACAACAGTTCTACAGACACTAATACAACAGTTCTACAGACACTAATATACAACAGTTCTACAGACACTAATACAACAGTTCTAAACAGACACTAAATAAAACAGTTCCTACAGACACTAGTACACAGTTCTACAACAACTAATACAACAGTTCTACAGACACTAATACAACAGTTTCTACAGACACTAATACAAACAGTTCTACAGACACTAATACAACAGTTCTACAGACACTAATACAACAGTTCTACAGACACTATAATACAACAGTAATTCTACAGACACACAATTTACAACAGTTCTACAGACACTAATACAAACAGTTCTACAGACACTATACAACAGTTCTACAGACACTAATACAACAGTTCTACAGGGGGACACTAATACAACAGTTCTACAGACACTTATTCAACAATTCTACAGACACTAATACAACAGTTCTACAGACAACTTATACAACAGTTCTACAGACACTATTATACAACAGTTCTACAGACACTAATACAACAGTTCTACAGACACTAATACAACAGTTCTACAGACACTAATACAACAGTTCTACAGACACTAATACAACAGTTCTACAGACACTATAATACAACAGTTCTACAGACACTAATACAACAGTTCTACAGACACTTATACAACAGTTTCTACAGACACCTAATACAACAGTTCTACAGACACTAAATACAACAGTTTCTACAGACACTAATACAACAGATTTCTACAGACACTAATACAACAGTTCTACAGACACTAATTACAACAGTTCTACAGACACTAATACAACAGTTCTACAGACACTAATACAACAGTTCTACAGACACTAATACAACAGTTCTACAGACACTAATACAACAGTTCTACAGACACTAATACAACAGTTCTACAGACACTAATACAACAGTTCTACAGACACTAATACAACAGTTCTACAGACACTAATACAACAGTTCTACAGACACTTATACAACAGTTTCTACAGACACTAATACAACAGTTCTACAGACACTAATACAACAGTTCTACAGACACTAATACACAACAGTTCTACAGACACTTATACAACAGTTCTACAGACACTAATACAACAGTTCTACAGACACTAATACAACAGTTCTACAGACACTAATACAACAGTTCTACAGACACTAATACAACAGTTCTACAGACACTAATACAACAGTTCTACAGACACTAATACAACAGTTCTACAGACACTAATACAACAGTTCTACAGACACTATACAACAGTTCTACAGACACTTATACAACAGTTCTACAGACACTAATACAACAGTTCTACAGACACTAATACAAACAGTTCTACAGTTAATACAACTAGTTTCTAACAGACACTAATACAACAGTTCTACAGACACTAATACAACAGTTCTACATACACTTATACAACAGTTCTACAGACATCTAATACAACAGTTCTACAGACACTAATACAACAGTTCTACAGACACTAATACAACAGTTCTACAGACACTTATACAACAGTTCTACAGACACTAATACAACATTTCTACAGACACTAATACAACAGTTCTACAGACACTATATACAACAGTTCTACAGACACTTATACAACAGTTCTACAGACACTAATACAACAGTTCTACAGACACTAATACAACAGTTCTACAGACACTAATACAACAGTTCTACAGACACTAATACAACAGTTCTACAGACACTAATACAACAGTTCTACAGACACTAATACAACAGTTCTACAGACACTAATACAACAGTTCTACAGACACTAATACAACAGTTCTACAGACACTAATACAACAGTTCTACAGACACTAATACACCAGTTCTACATACACTAATACAACAGTTCTACAGACACTAATACAACAGTTCTATAGACACTTATACAACAGTTCTACAGACATTAATACAACAGTTCTACAGATACAACAGTTCTACAGACACTAATACTTCAACAGTTCTACAGACACTAATACAACAGTTCTACAGACACTAATACAACAGTTCTACAGACACTAATACAACAGTTCTACAGACACTAATACAACAGTTCTACAGACACTAATACAACAGTTCTACAGACACTAATACAACAGTTCTACAGACACTAATACAACAGTTCTACAGACACAATACAACAGTTCTACAGACACTAATACAACAGTTCTAAGACACTATACAACAGTTCTCTAATACACATTCTACATACACTAATACAACAGTTCTACAGACACTAATACAACAGTTCTACAGACACTAATACAACAGTTCTACAGACACTAATACAACAGTTCTACAGACACTAATACAACAGTGCTAAAGACACTAATACACAATTCATTTACACCTGGAAGATTCATAGCAGTGACATAAATCAGTTTTGACATTTTATACATCGGTAGTGAGTACACCCTTAGCAGGTATTAAATTGACATAGGATCATCATGTCGTCATTTCTTAGATTTACCTCTAAAGTAAAACTATCTTCTACCAAGAATTTTCCTAGATCTACCTCATATCTTCTACTTAGAATTTCCGTAGATTTAACTCTAAAGTGAAAGTATCTTCTACCCAGAATTTTCCTAGATTTACCTCTAAAGTAAAAGTATCTTCTACAAAGAGATTTCCTAGATTTACCTCTAAAGTAAAAGTATCTTCTACCTTGAATATTCCTAGATCTACCTCATATCTCCTACTTAGAATTTCCGTAGATTTAACTCTAAAGTAAAACTATCTTCTACCTAGAATTTTCCTAGATTTACCTCTAAAGTAAAAGTATCTTCTACCTAGAATTTTCCTAGATTTACCTCTAAAGTAAAAGTATCTTCTACCTAGAATTTTCCTAGATTTAACTCTAAAGTAAAAGTATCTTCTACCTAGAATTTTCCTAGTATCTTCTACCTAGAATTTTCCTAGATTTAACTCTAAAGTAAAAGTATCTTCTACCTAGAATTTTCCTAGATTTACCTCTAAAGTAAAAGTATCTTCTACCAAGAGATTTCCTAAATTTACCTCTAAAGTGAAAGTATTTTCTACCTAGAGATTTCATACCTCTTTGTTCTTGAACTGTTGGCGAAGGAGATGAGAAAGTTCCTGAATGATCTTGTTACAATCTTCACTGATGCCCTTGAAGCTTGGCATGTGTTGGTATTGGTGCAGGATCCTCTTGGCCTTACTGTAATATCTACAATATAAATAGTCTGGGGTTAAGGTCATGGTGCCATCAGAAGGTAAGCTCAAAGGTAGGGGAGTTTTTCAGGCTAATAAAGTCACGAGGCTAGAGCTAGAGCATTAAAAATGATCTGTTGGGAATAATGAACCTAAATGAGTCCAAATGAGCTAAGCTTCCATAGACATTACATTGACACTGAAATGTAAATTGAGTTTGATAAGCTACAGAAATCAGATGAGTAAAGCAACTCAAATGAGGTGAGGTTGCATTGAAAAATCTATGTGAATTTTTGTTGAGGATAATGACTTCTCTCTGGTGGTTAGTACAGATATAGGAGTTGTTTTTGATAAGACAAATTTGAGGATGTTGAATAAATGAAATCAGGTGATGGGAGGTTGAATTAACTTGAATTAACATAGGTTGTTGGAGGGGGGGGGTTGAATTAACGTAATTCGTTGGAGGGGAGGTTGAATTAACGTAATTCGTTGGAGGGGAGGTTGAATTGACGTAATTCCATGGAGGGGAGGTTGAATTAATTTAATCAGGTAAGGGTTGGTTAATGAACTGATGAAATCATGTGAGGGAAGGCTGACTTAATAAGATCTTTACAGGAATTTGAAATAACGAAATCAGTTTGGGGGAGGTTGAATTAATGAGATCTGGCGAGGGGAGGTTGAATTAATGAAATTTAGTGAGAGAAAGTTGAATTAATGAGAGAAGATGAGTTAAGTTGAGCTAATTATATATAATAAAATCAGTTAGTGCTGATATAGGATATTTTAGCAGTAACCTTGAGTTTTTTATGCCAGTATTGTTGCACTAATATTTGCCTGCACTAATTGTATTTCTGTAGATTGTGTACATAAACTGTTGAAGACTGTTTCCTACTAAAATTTGTTTACATCAAACACTTTACAACAATAATGTGAGCTAAAGCTAAAAAGTTAAGGAAAGAAGGTAAAACAAATTTAATTAAAGATCAAAGAATCAATTAAGATAATTTGAATTTAGAGTAGATTAGTTGGGATTAGCCAAGATTAACTCACTCACCGGACTGCTTGACTGTAAGCCTGCATTTCTATACACTTCTTAAGTCTGGCTGGCAGCTCAAACAGAAACTGAAGTTTTTTGAGAAGGGAGTGAACTCCAGACAATTTAGTGATTTGTTGTCGTCGATCCTGAAGTGTGCTGCTGATATTGGCACTGAACTCAGTAATGGACGACATGTTTGTTGCTAAGTGATCCATTTCATCTTCCATCTTCCTAAAATCATTCTTCATCTGAAGAAAACAAAAACAATATTATGCTATTAATGAATCTTACACATCGAGAACCCTTGTTATTCGTGTTGTCAACATCATCAATAAACATCCCCTGAAGAGCAGCAGTAGCTGCAAAACGTAAGGAAAGGCAGATTTGTTTTAATATTTGTTTTTTCAGAGCTTCATAAGTTCAGTGAATATCTATTCAGTTATCATGACTAAATGGTATGATCCTGGTGCTACAAAGGGCAATAACTCTTTGAGTTACTGTCAAATGATGATTTTCTCATGTCAGGCTGCCTACAAAGTTTCATTAAGTTTGATTGGTGAATATTTACTCAAGTTATCTACATTATTTGTTATATAGTTAGTTACAGAGCCCTTATAAAGGCATAGAGGGTCAGTAAGATTTACAGGGGGCGAGGGCGTAGTTATATAGTTAGTTACTGACCCCTTATAAAGGCATAGAGGGTCAGTAAGATTTACAGGGGGCGAGGGCGTAGTTATATAGTTAGTTACTGACCCCTTATAAAGGCATAGAGGGTCAGTAAGATTTACAGGGGGCGAGGGCGTAGTTATATAGTTAGTTACAGAGCCCTTATAAAGGCATAGAGGGTCAGTAAGATTTACAGGGGGCGAGGGCGTAGTTATATAGTTAGTTACTGACCCCTTATAAAGGCATAGAGGGTCAGTAAGATTTACAGGGGGCGAGGGCGTAGTTATATAGTTAGTTACAGAGCCCTTATAAAGGCATAGAGGGTCAGTAAGATTTACAGGGGGCGAGGGCGTAGTTATATAGTTAGTTACTGACCCCTTATAAAGGCATAGAGGGTCAGTAAGATTTACAGGGGGCGAGGGCGTAGTTATATAGTTAGTTACTGACCCCTTATAAAGGCATAGAGGGTCAGTAAGATTTACAGGGGGCGAGGGCAAAGCTGCCTTTGTAGTTGCCTTACAATTAGAAAATTAATATCTTGACATTGAAAACATACAGTTGAAGATATTACTTGAAAATGACTGATGACAGAAATGTACAAGAGAACCCAGAGGTACCTTGGCGCCAACCAAAGAATGATCTATATCTGACAATGGAAAGAGGGATCTTTTCTAAGCTTTTTAAACTTTAAGTATCAAAATGCAGGATGGCTACCTGTTGGCCATCTTGTTGATGGATCGGTCCCAAAATGCATTATGCATGACTAGGGCCCTAGGGGAACCTACAAAGAAAATTTGAGAAAGATCCCTTCAACACTTTCTGAGAAATATATAGTAGTTACAAACTTTAACTATCAAAATCCAAGATGGCTGCCTGGCGGCCATCCTGTTTACCAATTGGTACCAAAATGCAAGACGCACAACAAGGGCATTAGGAGAACCTACATATGCATGTACATATGAAATCTTAGATGGATCCCTTTGTTACTTTGTGAGAAATAGCGGTAACAATTTTCAACAATCAGAAATAGCGGTAACAATTTTCAACAATCAAAATCCAAGTAATTATATGCACAACTCGGGTCATAAGGGAACCTACATATGAAATATGTGATAAATCCTTGAAGTACTTTCTAAAAAATAGTGGTAACAAATAAAATGGACAGCTGACGGATGAATAACCTGATTCCAAAACGAGCCCTAATTACACTTGTAAATATTGTACCTTTCTTATTGTATCTGTTGCACTGATGAATTTGTTATAGTTTTCATAGACGAGTGTTTGCATGTCACTGTCAAGTGCTTTTATCTGGGTCAACGTCTTCGATTCTTCATCCATCAGCTCTGTTAGCGACTTTTCTTTGATGAGCCGAGACAGGTACGTGTCTGCCTTAAAGTGTGCCCCATTTATATCACACGGATCAAGGGAGGCTCCTCCGACCTGGTCCTCTTCTATACCATAGTACATCTTCAACATACCATGGCGCTTAGCCTTATTGGTACCTCTCTCTGAAAAACAGTTATTATCATTATCATTAGTTGTTTCCAAACAATTTTATACTTGTAGTTATAGTGGTTGTCAGGTATGGAATTTATTTCACACAAATGAGTGTGAATTAAATCTATTAATTAAATTCCTTATCCAATACATGTATATCCCCGAATTGCATGACCTGTTTCTACCACAATCAAATAATCCAGGTCAGACTAATTAAGATAAACATTACTTGATGACATATATGCATATGCAAATAAGTTAAGGTGTAGCAATATTTTCATAGACAAATAAGCACTCATTAATATTCAAAAATTTTAATTGCATAAAAAATTATTCAAATCATTTTAATTATGAACAACTCTTCCATGCAATCCTACTAAAAGAACATTTTTGTATCTAGATTTACATTTTCATTTCACAGAATCCTGCATTTGCGTAACTAAATGATCCCTCAAATGCAGGACTATCCCACATATACGAGAGTGTCCCCAACCTGTTTACATCTTTTAACCATGCATGTACACTCTTGACATGTCATTATTGTAGTGAAACAGGATCTGGTCAAGTTGTCTCAATTATCGCAATGCCGCAGGTTTTCGGGATGCTTCGCGATCGGGTATCTGTGTGCATCCGACATAGGTACCAGCACCTCAAATTTCCACATTTTCTCCATAAAATAATAATGTGGAAAAATGCGGATGTGAGTATTTGGAGTGAAATTTCCACAAAACTTCCACTCCACAGCGAAAAATGTGGAAAATGAAATGAGGAGAATACAGGCGGAGAAAAACAAGAGGCCCAGAGGGCCTGTATCGCTCACTTGTTGTTTTTTTTAGTAATTATCAAAAAGACCTTACAATTAGAAAATTAGCAAAATTGACCCCTTAATTTGTCCAATTTTGAATCCAAACCATATAATGATGCCTTGATACCATACAAATATGCTATCCAATACATAGTTTCAGAGAGGAAGTAATTTATATGAAAATAGTAGCCTAATTGACCTTTTTGACCCCCCACCTTGGACTGACCCTTGAGGTACACTAGACTTAACAGGTATAGTGTCAGATGTAGCCATCTAGTACAACAGTTTGTGATCTGCCTATAAGGAAGTTTTTTATCCATGTATTGGTCTTACCCGTACATGCCATATTTTTCTAGGGGTGGAAAGGGAGATTGATAACCATTTTAAGGGATTTTGGTCTCAAAAGAGGGAGGTATACGCGCGACATATATGAATAAATTAAATATCTGCTTTTTTATGATGAAATTCTGCATTCATATTGAATTTTACTGAAATAAAGGAATGTGTGGTTTTGCAAAAGTAGTCACATCCCTATATACACCCAGTTCTGGAGCAGTTTTATTGTTCGAAATATTAGACTGGGCTTTTTAATAATCTTTCACAATAACGGATAATTTACTTATATAAAGTTCTTAAATTTACAAGCACTAAATTTAAAAAAAAAAAACAGAATCGTTACAGTAGTATTCAAAATGTAATTTAATCTGAGAGAGAAAAAAAGTAAATTTCTTTTTAATTTTATTTATTTAAATTCAGTTACTACTGATAATTTTTATTATTAATATTTTTTTTTTTTTCTAAAAATAAATTCAAACAGAAATTCTAAAAAAATAATACTTTTTCCATTTTTAAAAACGTGGTTATTAGGAAATCCGGAAATTCTATAAAATCCGGATCATCTATTACAATTACCCAAAATGGCGGCCATTACAATTGCAAAGTTTGTGACATCCATCAAATACAGATAGGCCTATTTAACATTAAAAACGTCAGTAAAACATTCACAGTTGTAAGCAGTATTTGTTTTGTTGTAATGCTCACTAGCTGTAGTCATAAAATTCATTGAAAGGCCAGCTGATTGTTTTCTGTTAAGTATTGTCATTGTCAACTTGATATCATAGTGGAACTCTCCTGTGTGAGAAGTTAAATAAAGCAGTCGTAGTCTCAAGATGTCTCCGGTTCATGTGTTTTACATGGTGTCAGAAGTTTAAATCGGACAACATCGTCCACTAAACGGAAGATAAGACTTGGATTTCAATCTAAAAAGTTGAACAAGTTATCCAAGATCATAAAGAGTCCAATATGGATGCAGGACACGCTCAAGGAACCCCAAAAATGAACTGGGATGCACCAGACCTCGTGGTAGCCTGGGACGCTTTCATAAACCACGTGGAATTTTGGTTTAAAGGACCATTAGCTAAGAAAAGTGAAGAAGAGAAGTGTAATTATCTCATGATATGGTCGGGAGAGAAAGGAAGAGAAATATACACAACATGGACGTTGACGGACGAGGAGAAAAAATCGTTCACTACTCTCACAGGCAAATTCGAGACACACGTACGCCCGAAGACCAACAAGATATTTTCACGTTATAAGTTCCAGTGTAGAACGCAACAAGAGGGAGAAACTTTTGAGCAGTTTCTAACAGACTTACACTTATTGGCTAGGGACTGCGCGTACCAAGAAAAAGACAACATGATTCAGGACGCGATAGTCTTTGGTACAGTGGATCATAAAGTGCGAGAAAAATGCATTAATGAAGGATCAGAACTAACACTTGACGCTGCGGTGAATTACGCGAGAACATGTGAGTTATCCAAAGCTCAACTACAAAAGATGGAGAAAACCGTAAACGTAATAAAGAAAGGTAACCAGAGACAGCCTACTAGTACCAACAAAACAAAACCTACTCATCAGTCTCACTCGAACGCGACCTACAATTCAAAGGGAGATCACTCTAATCAAAACAGAGGGAAAACGTGTTCGAAATGTGCTAGATCTCACCCGCCTAGAAACTGTCCTGCCTACGGAAAAAAGTGCATGAAATGCGGGGGATTAAACCATTTTGCGGTGGCGTGCTTGTCGAAAGCCAGTAAAGGTAAGCACATGAAACAAAAAACATGCAATATTGTTGAGATTGACACTGATGATGATGATGATGATGATGAACTGTTTGTTGGAATGATTACCGGTAGTAGTCTCAAGATGTCTCTGGTTCATGTGTTTTACATGGTGTCAGAAGTCACAAATATATGGATGTAAACAACGTAAACAACGTCGGAAATTCCGACTGGATTGAAACTGTGAAAGTCAATGAACACCCTGTAACATTCCAATTAGATACTGGGGCCAAGTGTAACGTGTTGTCACATAGACTTTATAAACAATTAAGTAGTGAGACCCTCCAGTCGTGTAAAACTCCCCTTCGCTCATACTCGGGTCATCAGATGACATGTCTAGGAACCACACATATGTTGTGTTCGTACAACAACAAACCACAACAAAGGGTAAAATTCTACGTGGTGGATATAGCTTCTCAAGCTGTATTGGGAGCTGGGACTTGTCAGGAACTAGGTCTTGTAAAACGGATATACACAATAAATCATGAGAAACCCAATGTACCAGACGGGATCGACGCTGGATATGAGGACCTATTTTCAGGACTTGGCTGCTTGCCTGGCGAACACACTATTAAACTTGACCACTCTGTGACTCCTGTGGTACATCCTCCGAGGAGAATGCCCATAGCACTTAGGGATAAACTTAAAGATGAACTGGATCGAATGGAGAACCTCGGTGTGATTGTAAAACAAGAGGATCCAACTGCGTGGGTCAATTCCCTGGTGACCGTTCTTAAACCTAACGGTAAGCTGAGAGTATGTATAGATCCGAGTGACTTAAATAGAGCAATTCAAAGGGAACATTTTCCTTTGAAAACAGTCGAGGAGGTTGTTTCACGGATGCCCGGAGCAAAGATATTTAGTAAACTAGACCTCACGTCGGGATTTTGGCAGCTGAAACTAGATGAGGAAAGCTCGAAATTATGTACTTTCAATACACCATTCGGACGGTATAGATTTACACGTCTACCATTTGGAGTGAAGTCAGCACCAGAGGTGTTTCAGAGAGTAATATCAGAAATGGTTTCCGACCTTGAGGGAACAGAAGCAATTATCGATGACATATTGATTTGGGGAACAACCCAAAGAGGAGCATGATATCAGACTTAAGAAAGTGCTGGAACGTGCACGTCAGTGGAACGTAAAACTTGGACTAGACAGGTGTAAAATAGGACAGACACAGGTCACATATGTTGGACACTTATTAACCCAAGATGGAGTGAAACCAGACCCTGAAAAGGTCAGAGCGGTACAAAACATGACAAAACCAACCAATGTAAAGGAACTCCAAACGCTCATGGGTTTTGTTCAATACCTACACAAGTTCATGCCAAGATTAGCAGAGGTCAGTGGACCACTCAGGATCCTCCTAGAGAAGGAAACAGCTTGGCATTGGGGAAGTGAACAGGAAAAAAACATTTAATACTCTAGTCAACATGGTCTCATCCGCACCAGTATTGCAGTATTATGACGGTAATAAACCGCTTACCCTATCTGTGGACGCAAGCAGTAAGGGGCTGGGTGCAGTTCTCATACAAAATGACAAGCCAGTCGCGTATGCCTCGAGGGCATTAACCGCTACACAGCAACGATACTCACAAATAGAAAAGGAAACCTTAGCAATTGTGTACGGTTGTACAAAATTTCATGACTATGTCTATGCGCGACACATCAAGGTGGAATCGGACCATAGGCCCTTACAGGCTATCTTCAAAAAGCCTATACTACAGACTCCACCTAGACTTCAGAGACTGCTACTTGCAATGCAACGATATGACGTTGAAGTGATTTATAAGCCTGGAAAGCTTGTGTTTCTAGCTGACCACCTGAGTCGAGCCTACTTAAATGAGACTAAGGAAGTTTTAGTCCCTGAGCTACAAGTAAATGACATTCATCTAACTGCCTACCTGCCAGTCTCACCAGAGAAATACCAACAACTTAAGGAGGCTACAGCAAAAGATGAAGATCTCCAGATTTTACAAGATATTGTATTGGAGGGATGGCCAGAGGACAAAGCGGACGTACCCCCTGAACTACGTCCCTATTGGACCTTTCGGGATGAAATATCCTGTTTTGACGGACTTATGTACAAGTCACATAAACTCATAGTGCCAAGGGTATTGAAAAACACAATGCTTGAACTTATCCATCAGTCCCACTTGGGAGTAGTAAAAAACAAAAACCGAGCCAGAGACGTACTATTTTGGCTTGGAATGTCTAGAGACATTGAGGACATGGTAAACCAGTGTAGTATATGTGCAAAACACGGCAAGAGCAACACAAAAGAACCAATGATTGCAATGGAGCTACCCACCAGACCGTGGTCGAAGATAGGAATGGACCTATTCAAATACAACAACAACACATATCTTCTGACTGTTGACTATTTCTCCAAGTGGCCTGAAATCGCTAAATTAGAAACTACAACAGCCAAATGTGTCATTACCCATGTTAAAAGTCAAATGGCAAAGTACGGAATACCAGATGTGGTAGTAAGTGATAATGGACCTCAGTTTGCGTGCCATGAATTTAAAGAATTCGCGAGACAGTATCAATTTGTACATGTCACTACAAGTCCATATTACCCACAGTCAAATGGACAAACGGAACGAATGGTACAGACCATTAAGAACTTGCTAAAGAAGTCAAATGATCCTTATTTGGCTCTCTTGGAATACAGGAACACACAAATCGATGGAATAGGACTTTCACCGGCTCAGATGTTCCTAGGACGGCGTTTGAAAACGACCATACCAACCGCGTTACCTCTTCTGAAATCTGATACTTTCAACAAAGTACATGAGTAACTGGTAAAACGACAAGGTAAACGACAAGGTAAACAACAAGACGGTTACAATCGTCATGCCTTAAGTGAACGCCTCAAACCACTAAGCCCTGGAGACAAGGTCATGGTGAAAAAAACTAACAATACTTCGGAATGGACACCTGGCACAGTTACTGACCTCTACAAATCACCTAGGTCACCTACAGGAGAAACCGTAGACATTTACGACCAACGGGGTCGAGGGTAGACTTGAACCCAGAACCAACAGACTGTGAACAGTACTGGCCACCCAGTATTAAGTCTAAGGAAACTCCAAGCACGAAGCCAAAGGAAACAACATCTGCGAAATTGAAGGAAATAACACCCGCGAAACCTAACCAGCAGTTAAACGCGAACCAACACACATCTGCGAACCTGAGTTGTCAAATTCCATCTACACCAGACCGCCAAACAACAAGATCCAGCTCAGGAAGGCTGTTGAGGACACCAGCCTGGTTGAAAGACTGTGTTAAATAAGTCAAAAAGACTCATAACTTTTATTTCAGGTTGTGTGTTACCAATAGTAGAACTTTCATTTTTCTAGTAAAGTTTCTAGTTAAATAGTTTGAAAATTAGAGACGCTCAACTTCGAAAAACTAGTCAGTAGTGTTTTTTCTAGTCAATTTTCTTGTTAATTAAAAAGAAAAAAGAGACTCTCAAATTTCTTTTTTTTTTCAGGTTGTGTGAAAATACTTTAATAGTGTAAATTCAAAGGACTCGGTTAACAAAGTGAATATTCCGTTATAGTATAATTTGCAATTATACTATACTATATATAAATATACATGTATATTATTTCAAGTACAATGGTAAAAGTTAAACAATGAGTAATTTTCTTATATAGTATAATGACAATAGTTTAGAAACAGTTTACTACTAGCATACTGCAGTTAAGTACTTTATAAGTTGATGTCCATATGATAATATACAAAAATCTCTAGAAAGGGAAGGATGTTAAGTATTGTCATTGTCAACTTGATATCATAGTGGAACTCTCCTGTGTGAGAAGTTAAATAAAGCAGTCGTAGTCTCAAGATGTCTCCGGTTCATGTGTTTTACATTTTCTAGGCGGCCGATCGGCTGCTTGACTTCAGTTTACGTAATACACAGACGTGAGTGAAAGTGACACCACAAGCCAAGGTGGAAATAGCCCAAGGCTGCTAATTAGGGCCATTTGGGTGTTGGTCAGGGGGTCAGGGAGTGGTTACTCTCGTGCTAAAATTAACCTAGCATGTACACAAATGTGGCAACGAAATTAAAACGGAGGGGTTTATAGAAATCAGGAATTTAGACTCTCCTGCCGGGAGACAATAAAAGGCTTTAAAATACGGGAGGTTTTGTCTCACGCTGGGAGGTATGGCATGTATGGTCTTACCTTGGATACCATACTGATGTAGCTTATGGACCAGGAGATGGTGACTAACCTTATCAAAGACTTTACTGAAATCCATGATAAGTACATCAGTTTGTTTATCGAAATCTAAATTTTTGGAAACATCATCAACAAATTCTAAAAGTTGGGATTCACATGAGCGTTTTTGGCGGAAGCCATGCTGTAGAGGATTATAGAGTATGTTATGCTCATCAGCATGCTTCATAATGTTCGAAACTACAATATGCTCAAGTATTTTACAGATGATGCAGGTCAATGATATTGGACGGTAGTTTTCGGGTTGTATTTAGGCCCTTTCTTATAGATGGGTGCAATAGGCCTAGAGTGGGGGTACGTAATTTCGCACACTTTTAGCATTGATTTTAATGAATTTAAAATATTTTCATTCTGAATCAAAAAGACTTCACTTACATCGGTAGGTGTACAAGTGCTTCACAAAACACGAGTATGTAACCGGATATGCGCAGACGTATCACTGCGCATGGGAGCTGTTATTAACTTGATGTTAAACCTGTGGTTGAACGGGTTTGGGGGACGTAATTTCGCACCCCTCAAATTTTCTTGTTTTTGGAGAAAATGATTATTTTCAAACATTTCATAGACCAACAACATCATAAACAAAGATTAAGTATAGTTCCAATCTTGAAATGACATCAAGACCCAATTATATTTCGAAATAAAAAAGTGACATCTCGTCGCCATTTTTGTTACAAAAATGACAGCTCCCCATTGTAAACAATATAAACGAGGTCAAGAAAATCATAGGGTATCCACAGAAAATATCTGTTTTCCGCTTATACTTGATGGATTTTCATACGGTTTTCGTTATATTCTAAAAAGGGATAATTTCTCTACATATTTGTACGTGAGTCAGTTATTTATCACCCAGAATTATTTTATATCAAGTGGTTGATTTTCTTTAAATTTCTTTACTGAGATGGGCCGTATTATTCCGATAAACTTTTTCAAAACAAACTTATCCTGAAAAGTTTAACTAAATATGACAAAATCACAGTGAGATGCCTCCTTTAGTCACAACATAAACAACAGAGCAAATCTTTCTGACAATTAAAGGAAAATCGCGAAAAATCATCAGGTGTGCGAAATTACGTACTGTGCGAAATTACGTACCCTCACTCTATATGCAGTTTTCCAATCAAAAGGGACCTCTCCAGTGCCTAACGATAATTTAAGAATATAGCAGAGTATTGGAGGAATCTCTGGTTCTAGTTCCCTAAGAACCTTAGGCTTGATCAAGTCTGGAATCACTAATGTTGACTATGTACTCGTATGCGACACTAAATAAATTTCGTGTGACTGACAGCACCCTGACCCTCCCATCACCGGACACAAGTGCATTTCTAGCACAGCGGAAGTTGGTGACTGTTTACAAACAATAGACATTCGCGAAATCATTGTTTGATAAATAACAAGTGATAAAACTATTATTCAGTGATTAGTAAGTACTACATATGTTTTTAAAATGGAAAGTAACGAATTTTGTGGATGTGTCAGAGTAAAGGTTTACCTTCGTCGGCCATTTTGAGTTTCCTAATATATAAAGTAGGCATTTAAAATTCCGGAATAAACACTGTTCGGTATCTTCTTTTTTTATTTCGTTACATTATCAAACTGAGAAAAAACATTGTTTTATATAGAAATAAAAAATAAATATATGAAGATCGATTGGATAGATATTTCACGCAGTAATTGCATTGATATCTTATATTTTCTGGGGGAAATTGACGGAAGAGAGAGTGGTGGAGATTTCGTGTACGTCGTCCCTGAACCCTGTACCACCATAAAACTTTCTCAGGCATATTTTTTTACTCAAGCCTATGTAAAATCATATACTTGAGTAAAAAAAAAATCTGTCTGAGAATAGTTTTATGATGATGGGGCCAAGTATTCCTGGATAACGAAATAAGCTAGATCTAACTCCAACCCCTTGACTCTATGACTGTGTGTGTATATATACATGTATATATATCACAATCTATGTACACTAGTGACTCCAGCCTCCTCCATCTAAATTACATAATCTCTGTTAATTCGACAAGGCATACATTTCTAACACTGAACTTACTATTTCAAGTGTATCTTAGGCCAGAATACCATTCTGTTTTCATTAAAATAATGTTTTTTGAATGATTGTTGACAACAGACCTGAGGTTACGGACGATAAAAAGCTGTCCTCGAGTGTGTGAAAGTGTGTGTGTGTGGTTTTACCTACATCAGTGAGCAACACAAGAGTGTAGGACAAAATCTTTTCTTTATGAATATAAGGCTTTGCATGCACCTTCTTTTATTTCTATTTTTTTTATTTTACTTGTATGTAGGAATCTTAATGAATGTCAAACAAAAACTATATGTATTTTCTGTAAAATTATTGAAATCAAAGAGTGAATAACAAGATACTTGACTCTTGATAGATATACATGTAAACGAAGCCATGAATAATAGGGACATATCTGTTTTCTGGGGGAAATTAATACGCATAATTACGAAAAATATAGAGAATCTGAAAATAAATAGAAAGGAATAAAGGGTGTTTCCATAAAGAAATTTATATCACATTTCTGGCGCGTAGCTACTTGTACCATAGACTCCAGTACCCTCGTCAGTATTGTACGGTGGCGGGAGCGACATGAAATAAAATTATTGCGTTCGAACGAAATATTATTGCGTGGGAACGAAATATTATTGCGTTCGAACGAAATATTATTGCGTTCGAACGAAATATATATTGCGTGGTGGGAACGAAATATTATTGCGTGGGAACGAAATACTATTGCGTGGGAACGAAATACTATTGCGTGGGAACGAAATATTATTGCGTGGGAACGAAATATTATTGCGTGGGAACGAAATATTATTGCGTTCGAACGAAATATTATTGCGTTCGAACGAAATAATTATTGCGTGCGAACGAAATAATTATTGCGTGCGAACGAAATAATTATTGCGTTCAAACGAAATAACTATTGAACTCATTATCATACATGGATGATATGACAGTAATCATGCCACCGTAGTAATATGATTAAGATATGGCCTACAACTTATGAAACGGCACCTTATCTAAAAAAGATGTTTTCCTTATTTTTAACGATTTAAAGTCTTGTTTATTGTATTATACTTTATATATCTAATGAAATACACGTACCTATGATGGCGTACAGGGGACACTATACATGTCTATAATTGTATCTATCTTGTACGTACAGCATATATATATATAGTATCTTGTACATATGAACAACTTAGTATATAAACTTGTACGTACAAGATATTGTAATAATTTGTAAAGTACTCTATCTGTACCAAAAAGTTACCGGCCAGGGTACCGTTTCACAAAGCTACGTACAGATGTAACTTAGAATTTTTGTAACTTTTGCGTAAGTCATATTTACGAATTACTAAGCATTTCACAAAACTTCATAACTTCGTAAGTTACATCAAAAATCTTGCGTAACTTTACGACAACTCTACCCTGTCGTAACTTGTACGCATTTTCATGTCGGTGTTGGAAAACTCGTCATATCTCCTTCATTTGTGGATCTATCGCAATACTATTTACACATTGTAAAAATACAGATAAAAACGGAGAACTTTTGTTATGAGAAAAATGTCATTTGGCAAGGTCCACTTTCTCTTTCAGTGAATTAAAAAATGGTGCCAACTTTGTCTAATTCCGAGCATTTTTAAATTGTTGACGTCGGGCGGTGTAATCGCCGGAGCGGAAATTACATGAAAATATTGAGTTTCGAAATATTAATAAGTAACGAGAAATAATGCTTGTATGTCACGGGTTTAGTAGTTGATTATTTCTATTTTATGTATGATCAATTATATAGAAAGAAATACACTCTAAAAGTGATTTTTCTCGTAGAATAAATACATGCAATAGGTACCCTGTGCACTGCACATAAAACTTAAAGCTAACAAGTAAAGCTGGTTTCCCAATGTGTATTGTGTACCTGTACTGTGACATTTATGGCTTTTAAATTACGTAACTGGTATTTTTCGTGATTCGCAAGAAAACAAAACATGAAAAACTTCATTCTTTTAATATAGTATAGTACGGTATGTACTACATGGACTTGGTACGAATGCTAATCCACAAAACTTTCAATTCACGGTTATATATACATGTATTAATAAATAATTATGGCCAAGAGGATGGAAATTTGCATTCAAGCTTCCTCAGCTCGGACTAAGTACAGCTACGTACACGCAGGCTACAGCTGCATTGCCGGGATGTGCAGGATTACAATTTTAAATTTTTAAATCAAATAAATAAAAACTTGAATTAACAAAATCAACGTCAACCCCATACACCGCCTGCAAGGAGGTGTCCTTGAATTGGCCTATCGCTACCCACGATACTCTCCATCGTGGTCTTATATTATGTCACTTTTCATCAGATAATAAATCTAGATATATCTGTTTTCGATAGTTAAATTTCTATGAACATGTGTAAAACAAGCTGTCTCAACTGCTATTCCGAGACCGTAAAATGATATCTTGGTCACCTTAGCCAAAACACAGGGCACGCAAATTATGACTGAAACATTTACTGGTAAATTGATGCGTATGTCATTTAAAAGTGTTGGAGACCTTTTGATATGCACGTGTATATCATGACGTTTCAAGTGGCTGCCCGTATTATTTTTTGTGAAAAATGAATTATACATATATGCTATAAAATTCTGTTAGCTTTTTATTATCATTATAAATATAATTGTTATATACACTGTATGTGATATTTAAACGAAAACACAGATTTTACCTAAGAAGCCAATGATATATTATATATAATGTAAGTATCGGTTAGCTTGTAATGTTATAATTATAAGGGAGACAATTATTTCCCCAATACAGTATCTAAATTTATCAATCACACAACACGTTCACAGTCTCCGTAATAATTTGGATTTTTTAAAGAAAGAACAAAATAAATCAAGAAAAACAATCCTATAAACTCAGTAATTTAAGTAATAAAACTTAGAAGACTGATGACCATAGTGTAACAATGGTTTTAGTATAGCAGTATCCACATATAACCAGAAACATATATACATATGTATATATGTTTATGATATAACACCTAAATTACTAATTAGTGCCATGTTTCGTATCTTCTATTAGGCCAATAAAATATATGTCTTTTTAGGGTTACCCGACCGACCCTAATTTTTCACCCCCGACCCTATTTTTTTCCATTTTTCTACGAAAAAAAATAAAAGTCGGGATTTCGATCTCAGACTCCGGTTCAGGCCATTATTTTAGAGTGAAAGACGTTAAAAAATCCCGATCTACCGACCCTATTGTTTTTCACCAATGTAACCCTAAACAGACTTATCTTTTTTTTTTTTTGCCTTATTATCATGTACAAGCTGATATATAAACTCTACAAAAATAAGATAAAAAATAACTCGCGCTGAATATACTGTTGAACTATATACTGTGTATAAATATCTTAAAAAAACATTGTTTGTAAATGGACAGTTTTGACTGGGGTCGTTATTGCAGTGGGACCTTTATTTGATTTTTTTTTCTGACTGGGCCGATTTTACAGGGGGTCCGTTTTAGCTGGGATTCTAAGAAATCGCCGACTGAAAAACGAATAATTATAATTATGAGAAAAGTAAAAACAAAATCTTTAGCTGATAATTTACAAAACGGTGTAAAATTGTAATCAAAATCTAACCGTACCAACATTATTATTGAAGTTTGCTTTGTTGTTGAGAAATCTGTAAAAACATAATTCATGGTACAGAGAATGGGCACGGGAGCGGGTACGGCGTACACGAAATCGCCTCCACCATTTTTGTGGAACTTAAGCGACAAATGATGCAGATGAATAATATTTAATGTGATGTGAGCTTTTGAGGATAACTATATACAGAAGGGTTTTAGTGGATGTAAGTTAGCACACAATATTAATTTCTGTAATTGTTCAAGTTTGATAAATTGTTTATAATTGCCGAAATTGAATCCGTTTTAGATATTGCACGACGACAAGTTTAACTGTAACAGTTACGTAGGCTATTTTTATCTGATGTTGGTTACATTGTGTCTTGGTCTATTGCCTATATTGACTGTTTATGCACGTATTTCTGTACTTGCCAAGAGCCGAGTGATCGTGTAAGCTTATGCGAATGCCAGATGTTTCCCCCGAAGTCTGCCATTAATGCATTACCCTCCCCCTCCCTCCCGACATTTACAGAATATTATGATGAGCCCCACCCACTGGTGACGATAATAACAAAATTGAAATCAACATTTTGCCCCCAAGTAAATATGTGATAACTCTCATCATTTGGAAATAGAGATAAAAATTGTAGACGTCGACCTAATCAATTTTTTTGAGTCACAATTCATGACATATCATCAAAGCTATCGTCTCTCTATGCACGATATGCAGGTTGGGCACATGTTTATTTATCGCTATTATTACACGTTGAAAATAAATCAAAAGAGTCTGTGCTGTTCCAATATATCCCCATCAGTACTGGTATCACCGATATCTGTCATGTGATGCTCGGGAGATTCCGATCAGTACATATACAAGTATCACCAATGTCGATCATGTGATACAACTTACGATCAAGTTTAAAATTTCCAATATTACCTGAAAATTTTAAACATGACATTGATTTGTAGTCGCTTCTAAAATGCATGATATTTCATCTAACATTTCCCTCTCTTATCATCATATATTGGTGCTTATATGGATCTGAAGCATTGTATATCATTTGGATCCTTATTGACACATTGTATGTTTTACAACAATTTGTTGGAGTGAAAATAACATGAAATATGACTGAAATGGCATGTGATTATGGTGAGTCTAGCAGGGACCTGCTCAGGTCCTACCTGTCACAATAGTCATCATCTTACGTTAGTAACACTTTCTTATTTATGACTATATTGATTCAGGGAGATTTAGGGAGTATTATAGTTCACCATGCTACAATAGTGTATTTGTATTACAGAAAAACATGGCGGATGGTAAGCAGTTGAAGATTGGGACTCGTGTTGAAGTCATCGGCAAAGGGGTTGTAGGGGCTGTAGCCTATATAGGTACAACCCTCTTCTCTTCCGGTAAGTAATCTCTCTCGGCCAGCTGAGGTCATAGTGAAGGTAGAACCTTTATCTCTCGTTCATGCCTCGGGGGTATCAGGTCTGTAGTTTAGAGATCCAGAACATTTGTCTTGAGTGACGCTTTGTCTCAGACCAAGTGGGACAGTGATGCAATGGCGATTTACACGGGCTCCATTATCATTTTACCCTAATAACCTCAACAAAATAAACATATATTCCTTATATTTACAGTTTTTCAAGTAAATAAATATTATTAATTCCCGCGGCAGTTGCATATTTTTTATTAAAATACACATATTGTTTTCTCTCCCGTCATCGTCAACGAATTCGATTGAACAGCTGATTGGAATCGAGTCATTCATGTGTTCCCGCCAAAAGTGGGGTCATGATCACGTTGCTACGCCAACGACTATTTACGTAACAATAGAATCGCTGCGCGTGTTGTACTAACATTATGCACTAGCTGATACTGATAATACTAGAAAGCATGGTTATTGAGTCCATGTCAGTGCAAACTGTAAATATATATCTATAGCCACCGGGTAGTCTGGTTTGTATTTGGTGATTGAACAGTGATGGGCGTTGATCCTGATGTTGTGTGGAATGTTAGTTTCTACGAGAGGAGTTAAACAACATTGCTTGGTAATTCCTGTGAGATGTGGTTAACTTCGTTGTAGATTCTGTTTATAAACACAACTTGTATATAATTTGTTGCTGCACATGTAATGATGTTGAAGGAACCTGTCGTTATGACATGGGCAGATGCTACTCACTACCAGAAATCTTACATGTTTTGTCTACGATCAGCCAGTAAAGGTGGCTATGTGGGAAGGTATGCCTCCATTATACCCCAGTGGTTTCTAATTCTAATATTAAAAGGTAAAAATCTAAGATAGTAGGAATGTATTGGTTGTCTTAACCCCTTATGTCACAACTATGCATTTTCATGTCGGTGTTGGAAAAGTCGCAACACCTCCCTTATTTGTGGAGCTATAAGGACACTGTTTTACAGAAAGTAACTGACAACTTTGTGTGGTGTTATGTTATGTTGGTAAATGGATGGGTGTTATATCTTGTAGGTAAATGGATGCGTGTTATATCTTGTAGGTAAATGGATGGATGTTATATCTTGTAGGTAAATGGATGGGTGTTATATCTTGTAGGTAAATGGATGGGTGTTATATCTTGTAGGTAAATGGATGGGTGTTATATCTTGTAGGTAAATGGATGGTGTTATATCTTGTAGGTAAATGGATGGGTGTTATATCTTGTAGGTAAATGGATGGGTGTTATATCTTGTAGGTAAATGGATGGGTGTTATATCTGTAGTATAAATGGATGGGTTTATATCTTGTAGGTAAATGGATGGTGTTATATCTTGTAGGTAAATGGATGGGTGTTATATCTTGTAGGTAAATGGATGGATGTTATATCTTGTAGGTAAATGGATGGGTGTTATATCTTGTAGGTAAATGGATGTGTTATATCTTGTAGGTAAATGGATTGGTGTTATATCTTGTAGGTAAATGGATGGATGTTATATCTTGTAGGTAAATGGATGGGTGTTATATCTTGTAGGTAAATGGATGGGTGTTATATCTTGTAGGTAAATGGATGGGTGTTATATCTTGTAGGTAAATGGATGGGGTGTTATATCTTGTAGGTAATGGATGGGTGTTATATCTTGTAGGTAAATGGATGGATGTTATATCTTGTAGGTAAATGGATGGGTGTTATATCTTGTAGGTAAATGGATGGGTGTTATATCTTGTAGGTAAATGGATGGGTGTTATATCTTGTAGGTAAATGGATGGGTGTTATATCTTGTAGGTAAATGGATGGGTGTTATATCTTGTAGGTAAATGGATGGGTGTTATATCTTGTAGGTAAATGGATGGGTGTTATATCTTGTAGGTAAATGGATCGGTGTTATATCTTGTAGGTAAATGGATGGGTGTTATATCTTGTAGGTAAATGGATGGGTGTTATATCTTGTAGGTAAATGGATGGGTGTTGTATATATATATCTTGTAGGTAAATGGATGGGTGTTATATCTTGTAGGTAAATGGATGGTGTTATATCTTGTAGGTAAATGGATGGTGTTATATCTTGTAGGTAAATGGATGGGTGTTATATCTTGTAGGTAAATGGGGGTTATACTTGTAGGTATTGTTATGGGTGTTATATCTTGTAGGTAAATGGATGGGTGTTATATCTTGTAGGTAAATGGATGGGTGTTATATCTTGTAGGTAAATGGATGGGTGTTATATCTTGTAGGTAAATGGATGGGTGTTATATCTTGTAGGTAAATGGATGGGTGTTATATCTTGTAGATAAATGGATGGGTGTTATATCTTGTAGGTAAATGGATGGGTGTTATATCTTGTAGGTAAATGGATCGGTGTTATATCTTGTAGGTAAATGGATGGGTGTTATATCTTGTAGGTAAATGGATGGGTGTTATATCCTGTAGGTAAATGGATCGGTGTTATATCTTGTAGGTAAATGGATCGATGTACTTATATCTTGTAGGTAAATGGATGAGTGTTATATCTTGTAGGTAATTGGATAGGTGTTATATCTTGTAGGTAAATGGATGGGTGTTATATCTTGTAGGTAAATGGATAGGTGTTATATCTTGTAGATAAATTGATGGGTGTTATATCTTGTAGGTAAATGGATCGGTGTTATATCTTGTAGGTTAATGGATCGGTGTTATATCTTGTAGATAAATTGGTGAGTTTTATATCTTGTAGATAAATGGATCGGTGTTATATCTTGTAGGTAAATGGATGGGTGTTATATCTTGTAGGTAAATGGATCGGTGTTATATCTTGTAGGTAATTATATAAATGGATGGGCGTTATATCTTGTAGGTAAATGGATGGGTGTTATATCTTGTAGGTAAATGGATGGGTGTTATATCTTGTAGGTAAATGGATGGGTGTTATATCTTGTAGGTAAATGGATGGTGTTATATCTTGTAGGTAAATGGATGGGTGTTATATCTTGTAGGTAAATGGATTGGTGTTATATCTTGTAGATAAATGGATGGGTGTTATATCTTGTAGGTAAATGGATGGGTGTTATATCTTGTAGGTAAATGGATAGGTGTTATATCTTGTAGATAAATAGATTGGTGTTATATCTTGTAGGTAAATGGATCGGTGTTATATTGGATGACGCCAAGGGTAAAAACAATGGAGTGGTTCAGGGTAAAACCTACTTCACCTGTGAGGATAATCATGGAATCTTTGTGCGTCAGTCTCAAGTAAGTTCTATATTGTGATAACAAATTGTCCTCTATCTTCTGATTTTGAAATTTATGTAACACTTTAAAATCATGAGACATAAATGTGCTTTTTGTTCCTTAAGATTATATGGTAGACATATTTAAGGGAAGTATCTTTCAAAGCTATTTACCCAGAAATGTTTGTTCTATGCAGGTAACATTTGATTTATCACTTGTTGATATGGCAGCAAATTTTATCAAATATGTGACTTAAGATAAGATCAATACTTCACGGTATAATGACTAATGAAGTTTTAACCAACAAAATGATTCGAAAGCACCAAAGTAGAAAGAAATTACACAATGTCATGATGCACAATGTAAGGTGTTAAGATGGGCTGTGGAGTGGCGTAATCAACTATAGATTTATGGTTTTTATACTGTACAGATTGTAGCTTTAGATGATAAGGAACCTAGTCCTGTGGCAGCTCCTAGTCCGGCTATGTCGGCCTCCACTCCAGCCCCCTCCACCAAGTCAGGAATTCCAGCTCCCAAGTCAAACAAGCGGTCAGGCCTACGTCCACCAAGCTATGTCGGCAAAAGTAAGTCATCTGGAAATCCATTTCTATTGTTTTAAGGGTCAAAACAAATAAAGACATCCTGTTAAGTCAGTGTCTCATTACAATGACCTGTTTGGATAGACAGTCTGGCTTGATTCAAACTCATCAACCATCAGGTATCAATGAATACCAGTATGAATTATTTATTCTTCACAGGTAGTGAAAATCTAGTTGACATGTCAGCCACCCCTAAAAGGGCTCCCAGTGTCCCCACAGACCTGTCCAAAATAGCGGCTACACCTGTCCAAGCCAAGGAGAGTAGCATCCCTTCTGGATTGTCAAAGATTGGACGAGTTGCCAGCAAGGAAGCCACGCCGCCACCTCCTGTGGAGATGAAGGCACCAGCTGCAGAGACAGCACCAAAACCAGCACCAGCCATTAAAAAACTAACAGTGAGTCATGTAGAGATTTATACTCTTGTCCCATGTTAGCAGTTAAAAACTTTAAGAGTTTGTATTATTTTCTAGTCTACTAATACAGGAGATGTAGCTGTAAGAGTTTGTATTATTTTCTAGTCTACTAATACAGGAGATGTAGCTGTAAGAGTTTGTATTATTTTCTGGTCTACTAATACAGGAGATGTAGCTGTATGAGTTTGTATTATTTTCTGGTCTACTAATACAGGAGATGTAGCTGTAAGAGTTTTGTATTATTTTCCTGTTCTACTAATACAGGAGATGTAGCTGTAAGAGTTTGTATTATTTTCTGTATCAGGAGATGTAGCTGTAAGAGTTTGTATTATTTTCTGGCCTACTAATACAGGAGATGTAGCTGTAAGAGTTTGTATTATTTTCTGGTCTACTAATACAGGAGATGTAGCTGTAAGAGTTTGTATTATTTTCTGGTCTACTAATACAGGAGATGTAGCTGTAAGAGTTTGTATTATTTTCTGTTCTACTAATACAGGAGATGTAGCTGTAAGAGTTTGTATTATTTTCTGGTCTACTGATACAGGAGATGTAGGTGTAAGGAGTTTGTATTATTTTCTGGTCTACTAATACAGGAGATGTAGCTGTAAGAGTTTGTATTATTTTCTGGTCTACTAATACAGGAGATGTAGGTGTAAGAGTTTGTATTATTTTCTGGTCTACTAATACAGGAGATGTAGCTGTAAGAGTTTGTATTATTTTCTGGTCTACTAATACAGGAGATGTAGCTGTAAGAGTTTGTATTATTTTCTGGTCTACTAATACAGGAGATGTAGATGTATGAGTTTGTATTATTTTCTAATCTACTAATACAGGAGATGTAGCTGTAAGAGTTTGTATTATTTTCTGGTCTACTAATACAGGAGATGTAGCTGTATGAGTTTGTATTATTTTCTGGTCTACTAATACAGGAGATGTAGCTGTATGAGTTTGTATTATTTTCTGGTCTACTAATACAGGAGATGTAGCTGTATGAGTTTGTATTATTTTCTGGTCTACTAATACAGGAGATGTAGCTTAAGAGTTTGTATTATTTTCTGTTCTACTAATACAGGAGATGTAGCTGAGAGATGTAGCTGTAAGAGTTTGTATTATTTTCTGGTCTACTAATACAGGAGATGTAGCTGTAAGAGTTTGTATTATTTTCTGGTCTACTAATACAGGAGATGTAGCTTTAAGAGTTTGTATTATTTTCTAGTCTATTAATACAGGAGATGTAGCTTAAAGAGTTTGTATTATTTTCCAGCCTACAACACCAGGCGATGTCAGTGTTACATCGATTGACGACAAGATGACTAACCTACAGCAGTCGCAAGAGATTGAGGGGCTTACTGCGGAAATCAAAGACTTAAATGAAAAACTAGAAGTTTTGAAATTCAAGCGTAGTGAAGATAAAGGGAAATTGAAAGAGTTTGAGAGAGCAAAACTGCAAATGCAACAGGTAAAGATTAATGGTAAAGGGAGATTTAAAAGCAAGTATTCGCTGACAAGATGGATAAAACTTGATTTTCATCAATAAATAAAGCCAGTAGATCTGCATGAAGTCTTCTTCCCAGACTTGAAATCTGCAGTTTGGTTAGATTTGTATCTGAAATATCACATTGATAAAGGAGGAATAGATCCCGAATAAGTCTTTACCTTTGTTGTTTTGATTTAATATTAATTCTATTTTTGTTTAAAATTTCACCAGAGACGACTTTCTTTGTTCAACTTTCTAAGAAAATGCTTATTTTTTTATTTAGATAGATTACTTTGAACTGATATGATAATAATTGAACATATTTTTCTTTTGATGACTTTTTGTGTACATTGTTTGTGTAACAGTAGTAAAATCACAACTTTCAGTTACAAGAATACAAGACAAAGATACAGGAAACTAACAAGGAACTTCAGCAGCAGTTAGCTAATGCTAAAAGGGTAAATATTCATCAGTTTCAACCTAAAACAAGTCAACATGAAATTATCTTCCAATGACTTATATGAACAAAATTTAAAACAAGTCAGCGTGAAATGTTATGTATCATCTGGTCACTTATGTCAACAAAATCTAAAACAATCTGTGATAAATGTTTTAACAGGAAGCCAGAGATATCCAGGATGCTTTTGACCAGTACAAGGATGAGATGTCAGATCTAGCTGAATCTATGGAATTGGCCACACTTGACAAGGAAATGGCTGAAGAAAAAGTGGGTGGACACTTAACACTGTTCTGATTTATCTAGTCACTCACTGTCTTTATCTAGTCACTGTATTTATCTAGTACGTCACTTACTGTATTTATCTAGTCACTTACTGTATTTATCTAGTCACTTATCTAGTCACTTACTGTATTTATCTAGTCACTTACTACTGTATTTATCTAGTCACTTATCTAGTCACTTACTGTATTTATCTAGTCACTTACTGTATTTATCTAGTCACTTACTGTATTTATCTAGTCACTTACTGTATTTATCTAGTCACTTATCTAGTCACTTACTGTATTTATCTAGTCACTTACTGTATTTATCTAGTCACTGTATTTATCTAGTCACTAGTATTTATCTAGTCACTTACTGTATTTATCTAGTACTGTTTTTCTAGTCACTTACTGTATTTATCTAGTCACACTTACTGTATTTATCTAGTCTTACTGTATTTATCTAGTCACTTACTGTATTTTTATCTATGTATTTATCGTCACTTACTGTATTTTTATCTAGTCACTTACTGTATTTATCTAGTCACTTACTGTATTATCTAGTCTTACTGTATTTATCTAGTTCACTTACTGTATTTATCTAGTACGTCACATACTGTATTTATCTAGTCACTTACTTTATTTATCTAGTTACTGTATTTATCTAGTCACTTACTGTATTTATCTAGTCACTTATTGTATTTATCTAGTCACTGTACTGTATTTATCTAGTCACTTACTGTATTTATCTAGTCACTTACTGTATTTATCTAGTCACTTACTGTATTTATCTAGTCACTTACTGTATTTATCTAGTTACTGTATTTATCTACTGTATTTATCTAGTCACTTACTGTATTTATCTAGTCACTTACTGTATTTATCTAGTTACTGTATTTATCTAGTCACTTACTGTATTTATCTAGTCACTTACTGTATTTATCTAGTCACTTACTGTATTTATCTAGTCACTTACTGTATTTATCTAGTCACTTACTGTATTTATCTAGTCACTTACTCTATTTATCTAGTTACTGTATTTATCTAGTTACTGTATTTATCTAGTCACTTACTGTATTTATCTAGTCACTTACTGTATTTATCTAGTCACTTACTGTATTTATCTAGTCACTTACTGTATTTATCTAGTCACTTACTGTATTTATCTAGTCACTTACTGTATTTATCTAGTCACTTACTGTATTTATCTAGTCACTTATCTAGTCACTTACTGTATTTATCTACTTACTGTATTTATCTAGTTACTGTATTTATCTAGTCACTTACTGTATTTATCTAGTTACTGTATTTATCTAGTCACTTACTGTATTTATCTAGTCACTTACTGTATTTATCTAGTCACTTATCTAGTCACTTACTGTATTTATCTAGTTACTGTATTTATCTAGTCACTTAGTGTATTTATCTCATGTTTTCTCACTTACTGTATTTTTAGTACTTTTACTGTATTTATCTAGTCACTATTATTTAGTATTTATCTAGTCACTTATTTACTAGTCATTACTTTACTGTATTTATCTACTTATCTGTATTTATCTATCACTTACTGTATTTATCTATCTTTACTGTATTTATCTAGTCACTTATCTAGTCTCAATTACTGTATTTATCTAGTCACTTACTGTATTTATCTAGTCTCACGTACTGTATTTATCTAGTCTCACTTACTGTATTTATCTAGTCTCACTTACTGTATTTATCTAGTCTCACTTACTGTATTTATCTAGTCTCAATTACTGTATTTATCTAGTCACTTACTGTATTTATCTATTTATCTAGACACTTTCTGTATTTATCTAGTCACTAACTGTCTTGAGTATACACTGCACCTTTTTATACCTGGAAATCGCTGTATCAAACCTTTACTTGGTCCCAGATTTCTTTTCTACCTAACAATACTATTAAACCCATTTTGATCTGCGAGTTGAATTTTTAGCTATCCAAATCGCCTTTCGTCTATGGTCTGTTGTCCATCTGATTTCTCAGAAAGTACTGAAGGGATCTGTCTCATATCTGTTTCATTATGCAGGTTCCCCTAAGGCCCTAGTCGTGCAAATTGCATTTGTGGACTGATCGATGAACAAGATAGCTGACACACAGCCATATTGAATTTTGATAATTGAAGTTTGTCACGGCTATTTCTCAGAAAGCACTGAAGGGACCTGTCTCAAATTTTATATGCAAGTTCCACTAGGACCCTAGTTTTGCATGTTGCATTTTGGGACTAATTGGTCAACAAGATGACCGGTAAACAGCCATCTTGGATTTTGATAGTTAATTATAACAATTGCTTTTTCTCAGAAAGTACTTAAGGGATCAGTCTCATTCTATTACCAGACATCGATCATTCTTTGGTGGATGCCAAGATATCTTGTTTTGAATAATTTGAGGTTTTAATGAAATGTAACAAAAACTTAACTAGATTTTCTGTGGTTAAAATTATAAGTTGTGTTTAATTTAACAGAGTGAGTCTTTACAACAAGAACTGGACAGTCTGAAGGAAAAGAATGAAGAATTATCTTTGGATTTGGAAATCCTGAGAAGTGAGATCAGTGAAAAAGGTACAGAGGGCCTGGCCTCTAACTACCAGGTGAAACAATTGGAGCAGCAGAATGAACGCCTCAAGGATGCATTGGTCAAGTAAGTTACTCATTTATAATTAGATGTGCCACTCTTCACCAAAACGGGACATTAATGTACTGGTACTTCCCTTCATTCATGTCACTTTTCATACATAATGGGTAAAAAGATATTTTATCCATAGAAGGCTAAATTTGAAAAGGGCTACATTATTTTATAAAGTTGGAAGTGCCGAATCCCTTTGTATATATACTAACTACATGTAGTGTTTAAAATATAACATGATGAAAGTTCACATTTCATACAAACAGTTGATAGTCCTGACAGTTAAACAAAGGGTACAGTAATAAGTAAAAGTCTGTTGACTCTGATTTGTGATTAATATCGTTTTTGTTCAGGATGCGAGATTTATCATCCAGTGATAAACAAGAAGCAACAAAGAATCAGAAATTAAATGAAAAATTAACAAACGACATAACAACACTGAAACGTGACAAAGAGAAACTTCAACATGATGTGGCCGAGCTGCAGACACAGGTTATAGAGCTCAAGGAACAGGTATAGACCAATATACTTTCAGTACTTTGATATTATGCTGTGTAGGTGTGATAGTCATACAGTCTCAGTACATTCAGTACTTTGATATTATCCTGTGTAAGTGGGACAGTCCCAGTCTCAGAACATTCAATACTTTGATATTATCCAGTGTATGTGGGACAGTCCCAGTCTCAGTACATTCAGTATTTTGATATTATCCTGTGTAGATGGGATAGTTCCAGTCTCAGTACTTTCAGTACTTTGATATTATCCTGTGTAGGTGGGACAGTCCCAGTCTCAGTACATTCAGTACTTTATCCTGTGTATGTGTGATAGTCATACAGTCAGTACATTCAATACTTTGATATTATCCTGTGTAGATGGGATAGTCCCAGTCTCAGTACTTTCAGTACTTTGATATTATCCTGTGTAGATGGGATAGTCCCAGTCTCAGTACATTCAATACTTTGATATTACTCTGTGTAGATGGGATAGTCCCAGTCTCAGTACTTTCAGTACTTTGATGTTATCCTGTGTAGGTGGGACAGTCCCAGTCTCAGTACATTCAGTACTTTGATATTATTCTGTGTAGGTGGGATAGTCCCAGTCTCAGTACTTTCAGGACTTTGATATTATCCTGTGTAGGTGGGACAGTCCCAGTCTCAGTACATTCAGTACTTTGACTTTTATATTTTCTTACATAGGTGGATGCCGCCCTGGGTGCAGAGGAGATGGTAGAATCTCTAGCCGATAAAAATCTTCGTTTAGAGGAGACAATACAGGAACTGGAGGAGGAAAAGGCTGACCTGGTATGTATCTGATTACACTACAGTATATGGAATATAGAAGTCATTGTATAATAAAGTAGAATATCTGATGTTTTAAATACAGTTTGAGTCCCGACATATCACCCTTCATTGGTCTATACTACAATCTTAATTCTAAGTTTGTAAAATGGGGCAGCTAAGGGGCGTGAGGGCATATTTAGGTGGTAAAATGAGGCAGCACAGGGGCATGATGGCTAAGGTGGTAAAATGGGGCAGCTCAGGGGCATGATGACTAAGGTAGTAAAATAGGGCAGCTCAGGGGCATGATGGCTAAGTTGGTAAAATGGGGCAGCGCAGGGGCATGATGGCTAAAGTGGTAAAATGGGGCAGCGCAGGGGCATGATGGCTAAGGTGGTAAAATGGGACAGCTCAGGGACATGATGGCTAAGGTGGTAAAATGGGGCAGCGCAGGGGCATGATGGCTAAGGTGGTAAAATGGGGCAACTCAGGGGCATGATGGCTAAGGTGGTAAAATGGGGCAGCTCAGGGGCATGATGGCTAAGGATGTAAAATGGGACAGCTCAGGGACATGATGGCTAAGGTGGTAAAATGGAGCAGCTCAGGGACATGATGACTAAGGTAGTAAAATGGGGCAGCTCAGGGGCATGATGGCTAAGGTGGTAAAATGGGACAGCTCAGGGACATGATGGCTAAGGTGGTAAAATGGGGCAGCTCAGGGGCATGATGGCTTAGGTGGTAAAATGGGGCAGCTCAGGGGCATGATGGCTAAGGTGGTAAAATGGGGCAGCTCAGGGGCATGATGGCTAAGGTGGTAAAATGGGGCAGCTCAGGGGCATGATGGCTTAGGTGGTAAAATGGGGCAGCTCAGGGGCATGATGGCTAAGGTGGTAAAATGGGGCAGTGCAGGGGCATGATGGCTATGGTGGTAAAATGGAATAGCACAATAGTGCAAGGGCTTATTTAGGTGGTCAAATGGGGACCAAAAAGGGTCCATATCACAACTTCTCTGAAACTAAGAGTTTAATAACAATGTTGCATTGGTAGCATCATTATTGGGCGGGGACTCAAAATTATACAAATGGTTGGGCTGACCCTGCAACATTAGGGGTTGGGCCAAAACGGTCAATTTGGCCTTATCCATATCAACGAAAAAAAACATTGATTAGCACAGATTCAAATTGTTGGTTCTTACACCATGAGCACCTGAGGGGCTAAAATTGATCAGTACGGCTGTATTTATGTGAAGGAATTTGTTTCTGAACTGAGTGTGAATGATATAGTTTGCTTATAGCATGACAATGGTAGGACAGATTATAATTGTTTTTGTGATGATTAGTAAATATACCAGGTGAGCTAAACCGGCTGTCTAATTAATGAATAAAGAGGTGGGCTATACCGGCTGTCTAATTAATGAATAAAGAGGTGGGCTATACCGGCTGTCTAATTAATGAATAAAGAGGTGAGCTATACCGGCTGTCTAATTAATGAATAAAGAGGTGGGCTATACCGGCTGTCTAATTAATGAATAAAGAGGTGGGCTATACCGGCTGTCTAATTAATGAATAAAGAGGTGGGCTATACCGGCTGTCTAATTAATGAATAAAGAGGTGGGCTTTACCGGCTGTCTAATTAATGAATAAACGAGGTGAGCTATACCGGCTGTCTAATTAATGAATAAACGAGGTGAGCTATACCGGCTGTCTAATTAATGAATAAAGAGGTGGGCTTTACCGGCTGTCTAATTAATGAAAAAAGAGGTGGGCTTTACCGGCTGTCTAATTAATGAATAAACGAGGTGAGCTATACCGGCTGTCTAATTAATGAATAAAGAGGTGGGCTTTACCGGCTGTCTAATTAATGAATAAACGAGGTGAGCTATACCGGCTGTCTAATTAATGAATAAACGAGGTGAGCTATACCGGCTGTCTAATTAATGAATAAAGAGGTGGGCTTTACCGGCTGTCTAATTAATGAATAAACGAGGTGAGCTATACCGGCTGTCTAATTAATGAATAAACGAGGTGAGCTATACCGGCTGTCTAATTAATGAATAAACGAGGTGAGCTATACCGGCTGTCTAATTAATGAATAAAGAGGTGGGCTTTACCGGCTGTCTAATTAATGAATAAACGAGGTGAGCTATACCGGTTGTCTAATTAATGAATGAACGAGGTGAGCTATACCAGCTGTCTAATTAATGAATAAACGAGGTGGGCTATACCAGCTGTCTAATTAATGAATAAACGAGGTGGGTTAATTATACCAGCTGTCTAATTAAGGATTTAAAGCCTAGTTGATGTTTCAGGAAGCACTACACGAAATGAATGAGGAGCTACAAGAGAACACGAGAGAATCTGAACTAGAACTACGGGAGGAACTTGACCTGGCCAACGGACGAGTCATTGAGGTAAATATTAAAACCTCAGTAACTAGTCTTAATGAGAAATGAGGATGTCGTGAGCACTATACACGGTACATTGGTCAAAGGATGTGTGTGTCAGTCAAAGGATGTGCAGTCAGTGTACCTTAGTGGTGGTCAAAGGATGTGTCAGTCAGTGTACCTTAGTGGTGGTCAAAGGATGTGTCAGTCAGTGTACTTAGTTCATTAGTTGGTTACTATGATATTAACACAATCACAGTCAAACCTCTATGATTCTAACTCCAAGATAAATTCTGACAAACCCATATATGAGTTGAAGTTTGAAGTTTTATAAATCGTACTTTTCAATGTACAAACTGTTTTCATGGTCGATTTGTAATAGAATCATCTGAAATTGAGACTCGATGAGATCACAGGTTTGTGTTCAAAGGATGTGTCAGTCAGTGTACCATAGTGGCACTTTAAGTTCAATTAGTTCTTGGTTACTAATGATATTTAACACAATACAGTCAAACCTCTATGATTCCAACTCAGATAAAGAAAATTCTGACAAACCCATATATGAGTTGAAGTTTGAAGTTTTATAAATCGTACTTTTCAATGTACAAACTGTTTTCATGGTCGATTTGTAATAGAATCATCTGAAATTGAGACT
Organism: Argopecten irradians; assembly: GCF_041381155.1. Classification (NCBI taxonomy): domain Eukaryota; kingdom Metazoa; phylum Mollusca; class Bivalvia; order Pectinida; family Pectinidae; genus Argopecten; species Argopecten irradians. The sequence continues at coordinate 41,512,836 of NC_091144.1, forward strand.
CGATGAGATCACAGGTGTTTGCCAATACCATGCGGCATGCTGTCACCCATATGTTGAAAAGACCTTTTGCCTGACAATAGGAATGATGTGACAGCTTGTGTTTCTTGCTCGAGATCATCAGAATAATTCATGGTACTAATCATGCTGATGACTTTGATTAGTACAGTAAAGATACTGTTAATTGTTGTTACGTCATCTGACCTATGTAACCATCAGGTTTCTTTCGCAGCTGTCCGCCGTTCACAAACTTTTCACATTTTAAACTTCTTCTCAAGTTCTACAAGTGCATTTGGGCTGAGACTGTCTGAAATGATCCTGACATGGTCCAGACAAAGTGTTAATATTTTTCGGTTTATCAGGAGCAAGATTTTGAACATTTTCTCCAATCCAAGATTTATGCCAAAATAAACATCTTCAAAAATTATTTAATTCTTATTAACTGATGCCAACATTGTCCGATGACCATTAAGACCCTTGGACCTCATGTTATTTAAAACATTTTTATTAAGCATATTAGATTATCAATAAAATATTATACCTAATACATATGTATATATTGTTCACCTTATTTTGAATTGGTTTCAAGGATATGTAATGAATCGGGCCTCCTTTTCTTTACAGGCACAGAGGAAGCTGGATGCTACACAAGAGACCATCGCTGATTATGAGGCCACTATTTCAAAGTTCCGAGAGCTTGTCTCCAGTCAACAGGTACGTGTGTCATAGAGCTTGTATCCAGTCAACAGGTATGTGTGTCAGAGAGCTGGTATACAGGCAACAGGTACGTGTGTCAGAGAGCTTGTATCCAGTCAACAGGTATGTGTGTCAGAGAGCTTGTATACAGGCAACAGGTACGTGTGTCAGAGAGCTTGTATCCAGTCAACAGGTATGTGTGTCAGAGAGCTGGTATACAGGCAACAGGTACGTGTGTCAGAGAGCTTGTCTACAGTCAACAGGTATGTGTGTCAGAGAGCTTGTCTACAGTCAACAGGTATGTGTGTCAGAGAGCTTGTCTACAGTCAACAGGTATGTGTGTCAGAGAGCTTGTCTACAGTCAACAGGTATGTGTGTCAGAGAGCTTGTCTACAGTCAACAGGTATGTGTGTCAGAGAGCTTGTCTCCAGTCAACAGGTATATACCGTATGTGTCAGAGAGCTTGTCTCCAGTCAACAGGTATGTGTGTCAGAGAGCTTGTCTCAATGACTCGGGACAAGCAGACGTCCAATGACTAAACAGTATTCAAGATAAGAGAACTGTAAACATATGAAAGAAAATTTCTAAAAATGTAATATTAGCACCAAACATAGAATGGATAAATATAAATGTGTCACAGTTTGTATCAGTGTGTGGTCAGAGAGTTACCATTCTGTGCTTTTAGTGACCACCTCTGTTGGTCAAGTAGTGGTCAAACTGTCCAACAGATGTGGTCAACCATGCCAGGATTCTTTACGTTTTCTATAATGTCAGATTTCTTTCACAATGGGATTAATTCACACACCACATGATACTCGATAAAATTTGTGCGAGGCTATTGTTTCTACTGGTGATGGATTGACCTAAATAGATGATATCCCGCGCTAACATCATTTCAGCAGGAAGATTACAAAGAATAACATTCCATCACCACTGGAGATACTAGACCTGCACAATCGTTAGTGGGTATCACATGGTACATGAATTAGTCCCATTTATGTAAAAAAAATTTAGTTTACATTTAAGCCACGCTATACGTAACTATAAACAAAAATTCAAGTTAAATTTGACTCCGATATTATTAGTATTTGTAGATGTAGTTGAAATTAAGATACATTAAAGAATATTCATAATGTTTTTTTAATAACTTTGGTACAGCAGTTGTTGAAAGACGATACATGTAAACATGCCTTCATTTTAAACTGGTCGCCATAGAAGTTACGATTATTGCGGAATGGAAGTCGGAAAGTTCATGACCCGTTTTCAGAAGAGTTTGGACAGACGTTACGTAGTTACGGTGGTCACAAAGACGTTACAATGTCGGCTAACTTCGGCTTGTTTGATTAAGTGGGACCCACCTAGCGATAGTTGATATTTATTTGATTTTTTAAAAAAATATTCCGAATCATTATCGCTTATCTTGACTTCAATTTAGTCCTGTCTCTGCATGATTTACAACAGGATTTTTTTTCAACATTCTTCTAAATCATGAAAAAAGTAAGAAAGATACGGATATTGGGTCTTTAACTTTTAAACATCTTGTTGACAGGATACAATACGAGACATGAGGAGTCGTCAGGTGGAATCCGAACAGAAGACCGAAACACCAACTATGGAAGTGTTTGATTTCAAAGCTAAGTTTGCCGAGTCCAAGGCTTACGCTAAGGTAGGCAGAACTGCCAGACATTTGACATCACCACTACTTGGCTTAATCTATGTGCCATAACTGGGCACAAATTTTCACATGTTATATTTTCTTCAGTAATTAATTTAAAACCATATGGTTTGATCAATTAGGCTGTAAAAATCATTCAAATGGACTGACAATCATGTATGATGTCTTATAAGCGTTAGTTACAACTCTGTAAAAGATTTTGTTTTTATGCTTAATGTATGTTTAGATGAAAACAGTTAGGGTAACGAAAACCCATGTGTATGTACATATTACAATGAAAAGATAATGAAACACCGTGGTACTTCTCTCCTTGTTTGTGAATAAAGGAAGTTGGAAGTGTGGTATGTTTTACTAAAACAAACTACTTGTTTTGATTATGGTGTAAGGTTTAGATGTTGGGTATTTAGTGAATTCTCATGGTGATTGTTCTTACTTCATCATACCCGGTGACTGGAAGCTATCGTCATCTAATTTCCTCCCAAATATTTTGCTCAGACCACATTTTCTTAATTTCATTACTTAATTGGGATCAACATTTTTCGTAGTATCAGTAAATATTTTTCTCATTTAACACATAGATAATCTGTTCATTGTAAGATAAACTTTTATTTATTGATCAAACTTTCAGCATGAATGAGTTTTATGGTTTTAGGTCATCTGACCCTTCAATGTGTAGGTACTGACCGCTGGACGGTGGTTTTTCTCTGAGTACTTTTGTTTTCCTCCACCAACACACCTGGCACGTCCTTAAATGACCCTGGCTGTTAATAGGACATTAAAATAAAAAAAAACACCTTCAATGTATACATGTACAATGTCCAGTTAGTACACACACCCAGGGGCATCTCAATAGTACACACACCCAGGGGCATCTCAATAGTACACACACCCAGGGGCATCTCAATAGTACACACACCCAGGGGCATCTCAATAGTATTCTTTACATGTTGCTTCTTCACTCTTTTGTATAGTTTTGTTACAGTAGTACATTGTTATTAGGTCACCTGGGACAAAAGTGACCTATTCTAATCACCTTTTGTCTGCTGTCCGTGTCATGTGTTTGTTAAAGGTTTACATTCATTACCTCTTCTCCAAAACTGCATAAGCAAATTTTGCACAAACCATCTAAGGCACAAGGTCAATCGAAATTGTGTGAACTACATGTATATTGCCTCCACTCTGTGGGGGTATGAGAGAGTCCAAAAGGGGTAAAATTGATCAAACTTTCAAAAATCTTCTTCTCCACTCACTGATGTGGTAGAATCAAATACTCTTCATAGATAGAAGTGTTTTAAGGCTCTTTACAAAAATGTGAATTTCATGGCCCAGGGGTCTCATATTTTCCCCTAGGTGGGGAAGGAGAGTCAAATTTACAATAGGTTATATAGGGAAAATGTTTTTGAGCATTATTTGTTTAATTTTCATAGGAAAAGAGTCAAAAACCTGAGATAGCATTTTAACATAATATCCAAATTGGTCAAAAGGGGTCAAAATGGCTAAAATTTCAAAAACGTTCTTCTGAATTCATAGATTTGATGAAACCAAATACTATTTATAGATTGAAAGGTCTTAAGGCCTCTAAAAAAATTTAATGGCCCTGGGGTATCAGATTTTCCCCGGGGGAGGGGGTCAAATTTACCATAGTTTACATAGAGAAAACACATTTGTACATTAATTGTTCAATTTTCATTGGAAATGAGTAAAACTTGGGTATGGTTATTTGTCTAAGATAGCATTTTAACATCATGTCCAATTAGGTCATGGTTGACCCACAGGGACTAGAGGGGCGGGGCCAAAAGGGGTCGAAATGACTAAAATTTCAGTAATCGTCTGAATTCACAAATGTGAATCAAATATTTTCATAGGTTAAAAGGTCAAATTGATATAATCACTGAATGACTTCAAGAGCCTGATAGGTGATGTTGGCCAATATACAGTGTTTAAACGTCTTTGAATCATTTTGTATCAGAACTTATAGATCAGGTGACCATTAAGGCCAATGAGTTACTTGTTTTCAAGATGCAATTAATTATTTTAAATACTTTTTTTCTTAAGTAAAATAAGAAGCCCCAATATTTCAGTGCTGGTAATAGTGAAAAGTCAGTAACTTGTATTACTGAAGAAAATCCTAATTTGTCTGCTCCTGTTTAAACGTTGGTTGGTTGATGTGATGATTTGTTACAGACAATTGACATGGAGTTAAGGAAGCTCGAGGTTCAGCAAGCTAACTACCAGGTGTCACTACTCCAGTCATTCATGCCTAACTCCTTCAGCAACAGGGGAGGTAAGCCAGAAGAATGTTTGTTGATCTTCATTTTGCTAAAAGATGATATTCCCTATTAAAAGCCTGCCTTGAAATAGTGACTGATTCGTCCTAAATTGGAAACTGTTACTTGTTGAGATTTGCAGTATTTACTGTTATCAGTGTAATATGACTTGGTTTCATGCTGAATCGCTTTCGCAGTAGCGTAGACTTTATTGTTTAACTCTAAAATAAAAAGACAAAAATATATGTGACAATCTTCTACCCAATACAATATCTCCATGTACCTCCTACTTAGTCCAATACTATTACACGTGTATACGGTTAGTAATACTTACTTAAACATTGATGTCACTATTTTTTAATTTTATATTGGGGTATGAAAAAAAAAATTGTTTGCAAACTGTGTGAATCCGCGTAGCGGATTCTCACAAAAGTTTGCAAACATTTTTTTTTCATACCCCGATAAAATTTAAAAATAGTGACATCAATACTAATTTTATACTCTATTTGATAAAATAAAGTATGTTTCTAAATGTAACATTATAGTGGTTATTCAAGGGATTCTTTTTTCTGAATCAATACGCAAGGTCAATGTCTCTATTGTGACGTCAAGATAACGTCGGGGTTTCGCCCCATTCTCGGATTTTTTTTCATAGTGGTATGCAAAAACAATATTGGCCAATCAGAAAGCTAGATTTGGTATGAAAACAAAGAGAAGTATTGTTGTATATGATACAGGTGACCAGGATGCTGTTGGTGTGCTGCTAATGATCCCCAGAATTATCAGTAAATGTGACCTGTTAGCCTCACAAGTCAAGGACAAGGTAATACACCATATTATGCATATTGCATTCTGGGACTGATCCATCAACAAGATGGCTGATAGGCAGCCATTTTGCATTTTTTAGTTGAATTAAGTACTGAAGGGATTTGTGTCATATTTTATATGTAGACTCCCCTTGGGCCCAATAAATATATAGGCACAGGCTCGGATTTCCTTATGTAACTTATGTGAAATATTTTGATTTAAGGATCTATGAGGTTTCAGTCTCATTGAAGTCTCGTTTCAACATTAATCAAAGAGTTTTTGTGATTTTCAAGACATAATTGTCTCTATTTGTAACATGTTACCATACAGAAAATGTGTAAAAAAAGATATGACATCTACTGTTTATAGACATTTTTAGACACAAATTTTAATAAATGACCGATTTGACGGCCATTTAGAAAGTGGGCATTTCTTACAGTTAGTGGAGAAGTGAAAGTTCAACCTTTTTATTTCAATATTTTTGACTACCAAGCCCCATGCATAAGCTTTTCACATTTTGAACTTCTTCTACAGTTCTACCAGTGCAATTTAGCTGAAATGAGCCAAAATTGATTTTAAGGTGGTCCTGACAAAGTGTTGTTATTTTTCGGGTCGATCTGAAATCCAAGATGGTCACCACAGCCACCATCTTGAAAACACATTTTGAACTTCTTCTCAAGTTCTAGTAATGTTCATAAAAATACAATTTACATCAAGTAGCTATCTTTGATTCATAATGGCTCAAAATCAAGCACACCACCATATTTTCATTCTGTTTTCAGCTTTGGTATGAACTCCTATTATCAGAAATCTAATTTTGGTCATAATAGGCATCAGAAAAATTAAAATTTGATTTTTCACCAGAGCAGATCCTTAAGTCAGGGTTTTACTAAGTTGGTTTCGAGAAATTGGGGCCAGATTGTATTGTAAGTTTCCATTTCAATTTTTGTAATAAATCAAAAAAATCAGAAATTGAGTTTTATCAGAAAAATGTAGTATGAAAGATTCTGGTGCTAAACTGTTGTATACTTTGACTTTTTCAGTTTGAGATGGTGGAAAACATTAATCGTGAGACCGTACTGAAGAGTCATAAAGCACAACAATGTAGCTATGCTCTACAAATGGTCCTGATGCTTAATACACTCACAACCATAATGAAGCAGTATGAACAGTAAGTGTTGGTCCATGAGCAGTAAGTGTTGTTCCATGAACAGTAAGTGTTGGTCCATGAACAGTAAGTGTTGGTCCATGAACAGTAAGTGTTGGTCCATGAACAGTAAGTGTTGGTCCATGAACAGTAAGTGTTGGTCCATGAACAGTAAGTGTTGGTCCAATGAACGAGCAGTAAGTGTTGGTCCATGAGCAGTAAGTATTGGTCCATGAACAATAAGTGTTAGTCCATGAACAGTAAGTGTTAGTCCATGAACAGTAAGTGTTGGTCCATGAGCAGTAAGTGTTGGTCTACGAGCAGTAAGTGTTGGTCCATGAGCAGTAAGTATTTGGTCCATGAACAGTAAGTGTTGTTCCATGAACAGTAAGTGTTGTTCCATGAACAGTAAGTGTTGGTCCATGAACAGTAAGTGTTGGGCCATGAACAGTAAGTCCATGAACAGTAAGTGTTGGTCCATGAACAGTAAGTGTTGGTCCATGAACAGTAAGTGTTGGTCCATGAACAGTAAGTGTTGGTCCATGAACAGTAAGTGTTAGTCCATGAACAGTAAGTGTTGGTCCATGAACAGTAAGTGTTGGTCCATGAACAGTAAGTGTTGTTCCATGAGCAGTAAGTGTTGGTCCATGAACAGTAAGTGTTGGTCCATGAACAGTAAGTGTTGGTCCATGAACAGTAAGTGTTGGTCCATGAACAGTAAGTGTTGTCCATGAACAGTAAGTGTTGGTCCATGAACAGTAAGTGTTGTTCCATGAACAGTAAGTGTTGGTCCATGAACAGTAAGTGTTGGTCCATGAGCAGTAAGTGTTGGTCCATGAGCAGTAAGTGTTGGTCCATGAACAGTAAGTGTTGGTCCATGAACAGTAAGTGTTGGTCCATGAACAGTAAGTGTTGGTCCATGAACAGTAAGTGTTGGTCCATGAGCAGTAAGTGTTGGTCCATGAACAGTAAGTGTTGGTCCATGAACAGTAAGTGTTGGTCCATGAACAGTAAGTGTTGGTCCATGAACAGTAAGTGTTGGTCCATGAACAGTAAGTGTTGGTCCATGAACAGTAAGTGTTAGTCCATGAACAGTAAGTGTTGGTCCATGAACAGTAAGTGTTGGTCCATGAACAGTAAGTGTTGGTCCATGAACAGTAAGTGTTGGTCCATGAACAGTAAGTGTTGGTCCATGAACAGTAAGTGTTGGTCCATGAACAGTAAGTGTTGGTCCATGAACAGTAAGTGTTGGTCCATGAACAGTAAGTGTTGGTCCATGAACAGTAAGTGTTGGTCCATGAACAGTAAGTGTTGGTCCATGAACAGTAAGTGTTGGTCCATGAACAGTAAGTGTTAGTCCATGAACAGTAAGTGTTGGTCCATGAACAGTAAGTGTTGGTCCATGAACAGTAAGTGTTGGTCCATGAACAGTAAGTGTTGGTCCATGAACAGTAAGTGTTGGTCCATGAACAGTAAGTGTTGGTCCATGAACAGTAAGTGTTGTCCATGAACAGTAAGTGTTGGTCCATGAACAGTAAGTGTTGTCCATGAACAGTAAGTGTTGGTCCATGAGCAGTAAGTGTTGGTCCATGAACAGTAAGTGTTGGTCCATGAACAGTAAGTGTTGGTCCATGAACAGTAAGTGTTGGTCCATGAACAGTAAGTGTTGGTCCATGAACAGTAAGTGTTGGTCCATGAACAGTAAGTGTTGGTCCATGAACAGTAAGTGTTGTTCCATGAACAGTAAGTGTTGGTCCATGAACAGTAAGTGTTGGTCCATGAACAGTAAGTGTTGGTCCATGAACAGTAAGTGTTGGTCCATGAACAGTAAGTGTTAGTCCATGAACAGTAAGTGTTGGTCCATGAACAGTAAGTGTTGGTCCATGAACAGTAAGTGTTGGTCCATGAACAGTAAGTGTTGGTCCATGAACAGTAAGTGTTGGTCCATGAACAGTAAGTGTTGGTCCATGAACAGTAAGTGTTGGTCCATGAACAGTAAGTGTTGGTCCATGAACAGTAAGTGTTGGTCCATGAACAGTAAGTGTGTTGGTCCATGAACAGTAAGTGTTGGTCCATGAACAGTAAGTGTTGGTCCATGAACAGTAAGTGTTGGTCCATGAACAGTAAGTGTTGGTCCATGAACAGTAAGTGTTGGTCCATGAACAGTAAGTGTTGGTCCATGAACAGTAAGTGTTAGTCCATGAACAGTAAGTGTTGGTCCATGAACAGTAAGTGTTGGTCCAAACAGTAAGTGTTGGTCCATGAACAGTAAGTGTTTGTCCATGAACAGTAAGTGACAGTAAGTGTTGGTCCATGAACAGTAAGTGTTGGTCCATGAACAGTAAGTGTTGGTCCATGAACAGTAAGTGTTGGTCCATGAACAGTAAGTGTTGGTCCATGAACAGTAAGTGTTGGTCCATGAACAGTAAGTGTTGGTCCATGAACAGTAAGTGTTGGTCCATGAGCAGTAAGTGTTGGTCCATGAACAGTAAGTGTTGGTCCATGAACAGTAAGTGTTGGTCCATGAACAGTAAGTGTTGGTCCATGAACAGTAAGTGTTGGTCCATGAACAGTAAGTGTTGGTCCATGAACAGTAAGTGTTGGTCCATGAACAGTAAGTGTTGGTCCATGAACAGTAAGTGTTGGTCCATGAACAGTAAGTGTTGGTCCATGAACAGTAAGTGTTGGGTCCATGAACAGTAAGTGTTGGTCCATGAACAGTAAGTGTTGGTCCATGAACAGTAAGTGTTGGTCCATGAACAGTAAGTGTTGGTCCATGAACAGTAAGTGTTGGTCCATGAACAGTAAGTGTTGGTCCATGAACAGTAAGTGTTGGTCCATGAACAGTAAGTGTTGGTCCACATGAACAGTAAGTGTTGGTCCATGAACAGTAAGTGTTGGTCCATGAACAGTAAGTGTTAGTCCATGAACAGTAAGTGTTGGTCCATGAACAGTAAGTGTTGGTCCATGAACAGTAAGTGTTGGTCCATGAACAGTAAGTGTTGGTCCATGAGCAGTAAGTGTTTGTCCATGAACAGTAAGTGTTGGTCCATGAACAGTAAGTGTTGGTCCATGAACAGTAAGTGTTGGTCCATGAACAGTAAGTGTTGGTCCATGAACAGTAAGTGTTGGTCCATGAACAGTAAGTGTTGGTCCATGAACAGTAAGTGTTGGTCCATGAACAGTAAGTGTTGGTCCATGAACAGTAAGTGTTGGTCCATGAACAGTAAGTGTTAGTCCATGAACAGTAAGTGTTGGTCCATGAACAGTAAGTGTTGGTCCATGAACAGTAAGTGTTGGTCCATGAACAGTAAGTGTTGGTCCATGAACAGTAAGTGTTGGTCCATGAACAGTAAGTGTTGGTCCATGAACAGTAAGTGTTGGTCCATGAACAGTAAGTGTTGGTCCATGAACAGTAAGTGTTGGTCCATGAACAGTAAGTGTTGGTCCATGAACAGTAAGTGTTGGTCCATGAACAGTAAGTGTTGGTCCATGAGCAGTAAGTGTTGGTCCATGAACAGTAAGTGTTGGTCCATGAACAGTAAGTGTTGGTCCATGAACAGTAAGTGTTGGTCCATGAACAGTAAGTGTTGGTCCATGAACAGTAAGTGTTGGTCCATGAACAGTAAGTGTTGGTCCATGAACAGTAAGTGTTGGTCCATGAACAGTAAGTGTTGGTCCATGAGCAGTAAGTGTTGGTCCATGAACAGTAAGTGTTGGTCCATGAACAGTAAGTGTAAGTGTTGGTCCATGAACAGTAAGTGTTGGTCCATGAACAGTAAGTGTTGGTCCATGAACAGTAAGTGTTGGTTCCATGAACAGTAAGTGTTGGTCCATGAACAGTAAGTGTGTTGGTCCATGAACAGTAAGTGTTGGTCCATGAACAGTAAGTGTTGGTCCATGAGCAGTAAGTGTTGGTCCATGAACAGTCATAAGTGTTGGTCCATGAACAGTAAGTGTTGGTCCATGAACAGTAAGTGTTGGTCCATGAACAGTAAGTGTTGGTCCATGAACAGTAAGTGTTGGTCCATGAACAGTAAGTGTTGGTCCATGAGCAGTAAGTGTTGGTCCATGAACAGTAAGTGTTGGTCCATGAGCAGTAAGTGTTGGTCCATGAACAGTAAGTGTTGGTCCATGAACAGTAAGTGTTGGTCCATGAACAGTAAGTGTTGGTCCATGAACAGTAAGTGTTGGTCCATGAGCAGTAAGTGTTGGTCCATGAGCAGTAAGTGTTGGTCCATGAACAGTAAGTGTTGGTCCATGAGCAGTAAGTGTTGGTCCATGAACAGTAAGTGTTGGTCCATGAACAGTAAGTGTTGGTCCATGAACAGTAAGTGTTGGTCCATGAACAGTAAGTGTTGGTCCATGAGCAGTAAGTGTTGGTCCATGAGCAGTAAGTGTTGGTCCATGAACAGTAAGTGTTGGTCAATCAATAACTATCTACTGTCTTGTGTAATGTAAATACATTTCATTCTCTACGTTCAGAACAGACGTGTCATTTCCGGTACATAGTTTCAATCAAGGGGAATAACTCTTTCCACACATTCAGAAATAATTCATTTCTCTTAGACTGTTATACTAATTTTGCACCACCTTATACACACTAGCTAGGATTTATATATGCATTTGGTAAAAAAGTGGATTTTTGGAGCGACATCCCTGTCCTGAGCATATATGGCCATTATATATATGTCCTGAGAATGTGCGGCCATTATATATATGTCCTGAGAATGTGCGGCCACTATATATATGTCCTGAGAATGTGCGGCCATTATATATATGTCCAGAGAATGTGCGGCCATTATATATATGTCCTGAGAATGTGCGGCCATTATATATATGTCCTGAGAATGTGGCCATTATATATATGTCCTGAGAATGTGCGGCCATTATATATGTCCTGAGAATGTGCGGCCACTTATATATATATGTCCTGAGAATGTGCGGCCATTATATATGTCCTGAGAATGTGCGGCCATTATATATATGTCCTGAGAATGTGCGGCCATTATATATGTCCTGAGAATGTGCGGCCATTATATATATGTCCTGAGAATGTGCGGCCATTATTATATATATATGTCCTGAGAATGTGCGGCCATTATATATATGTCCTGAGAATGTGCTAATATTATATATGTCCTGAGAATGTGCGGCCATTATTATATATATGTCCTGAGAATGTGCGGCCATTATATATATGTCCTGAGAATGTGCGGCCATTATATATGTCCTGAGAATGTGCGGCCATTATATTATGTCCTGAGAATGTGCGGCCATTATATATATGTCCTGAGAATGTGCGGCCATTATATATATGTCCTGAGAATGTGCGGCCATTATATATATGTCCTGAGAATGTGCGGCCATTATATATGTCCTGAGAATGTGCGGCCATTTATATATGAGAGAATGTGCGGCCATTATATATGTCCAGAGAATGCGGCCATTATATATGTCCTGAGAATGTGCGGCCATTATATATGTCCAGAGAATGTGCGGCCATTATTATATGTCCTGAGAATGTGCGGCCATTATATATATGTCCTGAGAATGTGCGGCCATTATATATGTCCAGAGAATGTGCGGCCATTATATATATGTCCTGAGAATGTGCGGCCATTATATATGTCCTGAGAATGTGCAGCCATTATATATGTCCTGAGAATGTGCGGCCATTATATATATGTCCTGAGAATGTGCGGCCATTATATATATGTCCTGAGAATGTGCGGCCATTATATATATGTCCTGAGAATGTGCGGCCATTATATATGTCCTGAGAATGTGCGGCCATTATATATATGTCCCTGAGAATGTGCGGCCATTATATATGTCCTGAGAATGTGCGGCCATTATATATATGTCCTGAGAATGTGCGGCCATTATATATATGTCCTGAGAATGTGCGGCCATTATATATATGTCCTGAGAATGTGCGGCCATTATATATGTCCTGAGAATGTGCAGCCATTATATATGTCCTGAGAATGTGCGGCCATTATATATATGTCCTGAGAATGTGCGGCCATTATATATGTCCTGAGAATGTGCGGCCATATATATATGTCCTGAGAATGTGCGGCCATTATATAATGTCCTGAGAATGTGCGGCCATATATATATGTCCTGAGAATGTGCGGCCATTTATATATGTCCTGAGAATGTGCGGCCATTATATATGTCCTGAGAATGTGCGGCCATTATATATATGTCCTGAGAATGTGCGGCCATTTATATATGTCTTGAGAATGTGCAGCCATTATATATATGTCCTGAGAATGTGCGGCCATTATATATATGTCCAGAGAATGTGCGGCCATTATATATGTCCTGAGAATGTGCGAGCCCTTATATATATGTCCTGAGAATGTGCGGCCATTAATATATGTCCTGAGAATGTGCGGCCATTATATATATGTCCTGAGAATGTGCGGCCATTATATATATGTCCTGAGAATGTGCGGCCATTATATATATGTCCTGAGAATGTGCGGCCATTATATATATGTCCTGAGAATGTGGCCATTATATATGTCCTGAGAATGTGCGGCCATTATATATGTCCTGAGAATGTGCGGCCATTATATATATGTCCCAGAGAATGTGCGGCCATTATATATATGTCCTGAGAATGTGCGGCCATTATATATGTCCAGAGAATGTGCGGCCATTATATATGTCCTGAGAATGTGGGCCATTATATATGTCCTGAGAATGTGCGGCCATTATATATATGTCCTGAGAATGTGCGGCCATTATATATATGTCCTGAGAATGTGCGGCCATTATATATATGTCCTGAGAATGTGCGGCCATTATATATGTCCTGAGAATGTGCGGCCATTATATATATGTCCTGAGAATGTGCGGCCATTATATATGTCCTGAGAATGTGCGGCCATTATATATGTCCTGAGAATGTGCGGCCATTATATATGTCCTGAGAATGTGCAGCCATTATATATGTCCTGAGAATGTGCGGCCATTATATATGTCCTGAGAATGTGCGGCCATTATATATATGTCCTGAGAATGTGCGGCCATTATATATGTCCTGAGAATGTGCGGCCATTATATATATGTCCTGAGAATGTGCGGCCATTATATATATGTCCTGAGAATGTGCGGCCATTATATATGTCCTGAGAATGTGCGGCCATTATATATGTCCAGAGAATGTGCGGCCATTATATATGTCCTGAGAATGTGCGGCCATATATATATGTCCTGAGAATGTGCGGCCATTATATATATGTCCTGAGAATGTGCGGCCATTATATATATGTCCTGAGAATGTGCGGCCATTATATATATGTCCAGAGAATGTGCGGCCATTATTATATGTCCTGAGAAATGTGCGGCCATTATATATGTCCAGAGAATGTGCAGGCCATTATATATGTCCTGAGAATGTGCGGCCATTATATGTATGTCCAGAGAATGTGCGGCCATTTATATATGTCCTGAGAATGTGTCCGGAATGTATGTATATATATGTCCTGAGAATGTGCAGCCATATATATATGTCCTGAGAATGTGCGGCCATTATATATATGTCCTGAGAATGTGCGGCCATTATATATATGTCCAGAGAATGTGTGCCCCATATATATATGTCCTGAGAATGTGCGCCATTATTGTCCTATGTCCAGAGAATGTGCTGCCATTATATATGTCCTGAGAATGTGCAGCCACTTTATATAGTCCGAGATGTCCCCTTTGACTGTCCCTTTGTCTGGCCAATTTGTCTGTCCCTTTGTCTTGTCCCTTTGTCTGTCCCCTTTGTCTGTCCCCTTTGTCTGTCCCTTTGTCTGTCCCTTTGTCTGTCCCTTTGTCTGTCCCCATTGTCTGTCCCTTTGTCTGTCCCTTTGTCTGTCCCTTGTCCCTTTGTCTGTCCCTTTGTCTGTCCCTTTGTCTGTCCCTTTGTCTGTCCCTTTGTCTGTCCCTTTGTCTGTCCCTTTGTCTGTCCCTTTGTCTGTCCCTTGTCTGTCCCTTTGTCTGTCCCTTTGTCTGTCCCTTTGTCTGTCCCTTTGTCTGTCCCTTTGTCTGTCCCTTTGTCTGTCCCTTTGTCTGTCCCTTGTCTGTCCCTTTGTCTGTCCCTTTGTCTGTCCCTTTGTCTGTCCCCTTTGTCTGTCCCTTTGTCTGTCCCTTTTGTCTGTCCCTTTGTCTGTCCCTTTGTCTGTCCCTTTGTCTGTCCCTTTGTCTGTCCCTTTGTCTGTCCCTTTGTCTGTCCCTTTGTCTGTCCCTTTGTCTGTCCCTTTGTCTGTCCCTTTGTCTGTCCCTTTGTCTGTCCCTTTGTCTGTCCCTTTGTCTGTCCCTTTGTCTGTCCCTTTGTCTGTCCCTTTGTCTGTCCCTTTGTCTGTCCCTTTGTCTGTCCCTTTGTCTGTCCCTTTGTCTGTCCCTTTGTCTGTCCCTTTGTCTGTCCCTTTGTCTGTCCCTTTGTCTGTCCCTTTGTCTGTCCCCTTTGTCTGTCCCTTTGTCTGTCCCTTTGTCTGTCCCTTTGTCTGTCCCTTGTCTGTCCCTTTGTCTGTCCCCTTTGTCTGTCCCTTTGTCTGTCCCTTTGTCTGTCCCTTTGTCTGTCCCTTTGTCTGTCCCCTTTGTCTGTCCCTTTGTCTGTCCCTTTGTCTGTCCCTTTGTCTGTCCCTTTGTCTGTCCTTTGTCTGTCCCTTTGTCTGTCCCTTTGTCTGTCCCTTTGTCTGTCCCTTTGTCTGCCCTTTGTCTGTCCCTTTGTCTGTCCCTTTGTCTGTCCCTTTGTCTGTCCCTTGTTGTCCCTTTGTCTGTCCTTTGTCTGTCCCTTTGTCTGTCCCTTTGTCTGTCCCTTTGTCTGTCCCCTTTGTCTGTCCCTTTTGTCTGTCCCTTTGTCTGTCCCTTTGTCTGTCCCTTTGTCTGTCCCTTTGTCTGTCCCTTTGTCTGTCCCTTTGTCTGTCCCTTTGTCTGTCCCTTTGTCTGTCCCTTTGTCTGTCCCTTTGTCTGTCCCTTTGTCTGTCCCTTTGTCTGTCCCTTTGTCTGTCCCTTTGTCTGTCCCCTTTGTCTGTCCCTTTGTCTGTCCCTTTGTCTGTCCCTTTGTCTGTCCCCTTTGTCTGTCCCTTTGTCTGTCCCTTTGTCTGTCCCTTTGTCTGTCCCCTTTGTCCCTTTGTCTGTCCCCTTTGTCTGTCCCTTTGTCTGTCCCTTTGTCTGTCCCTTTGTCTGTCCCTTTGTCTGTCCCTTTGTCTGTCCCTTTGTCTGTCCCCTTTGTCTGTCCCTTTGTCTGTCCCTTTGTCTGTCCCTTTGTCTGTCCCTTTGTCTGTCCCTTTGTCTGTCCCTTTGTCTGTCCCTTTGTCTGTCCCTTTGTCTGTCCCTTTGTCTGTCCCTTTGTCTGTCCCTTTGTCTGTCCCTTTGTCTGTCCCTTTGTCTGTCCCTTTGTCTGTCCCTTTGTCTGTCCCTTTGTCTGTCCCTTTGTCTGTCCCCTTTGTCTGTCCCCTTTGTCTGTCCCTTTGTCTGTCCCTTTGTCTGTCCCTTTGTCTGTCCCTTTGTCTGTCCCTTTGTCTGTCCCTTTGTCTGTCCCTTTGTCTGTCCCTTTGTCTGTCCCTTTGTCTGTCCCTTTGTCTGTCCCCTTTGTCTGTCCCTTTTGTCTTTGTCCCTTTGTCTGTCCCTTTGTCTGTCCCTTTGTCTGTCCCTTTGTCTGTCCCTTTGTCTGTCCCCTTTGTCTGTCCCTTTGTCTGTCCCTTTGTTGTTTGTCCCTTTGTCTGTCCCTTTGTCTGTCCCTTTGTCTGTCCCTTTGTCTGTCCCTTTGTCTGTCCCTTTGTCTGTCCCTTTGTCTGTCCCTTTGTCTGTCCCTTTGTCTGTCCCTTTGTCTGTCCCTTTGTCTGTCCCCTTTGTCTGTCCCCTTTGTCTGTCCCTTTGTCTGTCCCTTTGTCTGTCCCTTTGTCTGTCCCTTTGTCTGTCCCTTTGTCTGTCCCTTTGTCTGTCCCTTTGTCTGTCCCTTTGTCTGTCCCCTTGTCTGTCCCTTTGTCTGTCCCTTTGTCTGTCCCTTTGTTTGTCCCTTTGTCTGTCCCTTTGTCTGTCCCTTTGTCTGTCCCTTTGTCTGTCCCCTTGTCTGTCCCTTTGTCTGTCCCCTTTGTCTGTCCCCTTTGTCTGTCCCCTTTGTCTGTCCCTTTGTCTGTCCCTTTGTCTGTCCCTTTGTCTGTCCCTTTGTCTTTGTCTCCCTTTGTCTGTCCCTTTGTCTGTCCCTTTGTCTGTCCCCTTTGTCTGTCCCCTTTGTCTGTCCCTTTGTCTGTCCCCTTTGTCTGTCCCTTTGTCTGTCCCTTTGTCTGTCCCTTTGTCTGTCCCTTTGTCTGTCCCTTTGTCTGTCCCTTTGTCTGTCCCTTTGTCTGTCCCTTTGTCTGTCCCTTTGTCTGTCCCCTTTGTCTGTCCCTTTGTCTGTCCCTTTGTCTGTCCCCTTTGTCTGTCCCTTTGTCTGTCCCTTTGTCTTGTCCCCTTTGTCTGTCCCTTTGTCTGTCCCCTTTGTCTGTCCCTTTGTCTGTCCCTTTGTCTGTCCCTTTGTCTGTCCCTTTGTCTGTCCCTTTGTCTGTCCCCTTTGTCTGTCCCTTTGTCTGTCCCTTTGTCTGTCCCTTTGTCTGTCCCTTTGTCTGTCCCTTTGTCTGTCCCCTTTGTCTGTCCCCTTTGTCTGTCCCCTTTGTCTGTCCCTTTGTCTGTCCCTTTGTCTGTCCCTTTGTCTGTCCCTTTGTCTGTCCCCTTTGTCTGTCCCTTTGTCTGTCCCTTTGTCTGTCCCTTTGTCTGTCCCTTTGTCTGTCCCTTTGTCTGTCCCTTTGTCTGTCCCTTTGTCCTTTGTCTGTCCCTTTGTCTGTCCCTTTGTCTGTCCCTTTGTCTGTCCCTTTGTCTGTCCCTTTGTCTGTCCCTTTGTCTGTCCCTTTGTCTGTCCCTTTGTCTGTCCCTTTGTCTGTCCCTTTGTCTGTCCCTTTGTCTGTCCCCTTTGTCTGTCCCTTTGTCTGTCCCTTTGTCTGTCCCCTTTGTCTGTCCCCTTTGTCTGTCCCTTTGTCTGTCCCTTTGTCTGTCCCTTTGTCTGTCCCTTTGTCTGTCCCTTTGTCTGTCCCTTTGTCTGTCCCTTTGTCTGTCCCTTTGTCTGTCCCTTTGTCTGTCCCTTTGTCTGTCCCTTTGTCTGTCCCTTTGTCTGTCCCTTTGTCTGTCCCTTTGTCTGTCCCTTTGTCTGTCCCTTTGTCTGTCCCTTTGTCTGTCCCTTTGTCTGTCCCTTTGTCTGTCCCTTTGTCTGTCCCTTTGTCTGTCCCCTTTGTCTGTCCCTTTGTCTGTCCCCTTTGTCTGTCCCTTTGTCTGTCCCTTTGTCTGTCCCTTTGTCTGTCCCCTTTGTCTGTCCCCTTTGTCTGTCCCTTTGTCTGTCCCCTTTGTCTGTCCCTTTGTCTGTCCCTTTGTCTGTCCCTTTGTCTGTCCCTTTGTCTGTCCCTTTGTCTGTCCCTTTGTCTGTCCCTTTGTCTGTCCCTTTGTCTGTCCCTTTGTCTGTCCCTTTGTCTGTCCCTTTGTCTGTCCCTTTGTCTGTCCCTTTGTTTGTCCCCTTTGTCTGTCCCTTTGTCTGTCCCTTTGTCTGTCCCTTTGTCTGTCCCTTTGTCTGTCCCTTTGTCTGTCCCTTTGTCTGTCCCTTTGTCTGTCCCTTTGTCTGTCCCTTTGTCTGTCCCCTTTGTCTGTCCCTTTGTCTGTCCCTTTGTCTGTCCCCTTTGTCTGTCCCTTTGTCTGTCCCTTTGTCTGTCCCTTTGTCTGTCCCTTTGTCTGTCCCTTTGTCTGTCCCTTTGTCTGTCCCCTTGTCTGTCCCCTTGTCTGTCCCTTTGTCTGTCCCTTTGTCTGTCCCTTTGTCTGTCCCTTTGTCTGTCCCTTTGTCTGTCCCTTTGTCTGTCCCTTTGTCTGTCCCTTTGTCTGTCCCTTTGTTTGTCCCTTTGTCTGTCCCTTTGTCTGTCCCCTTTGTCTGTCCCTTTGTCTGTCCCTTTGTCTGTCCCTTTGTCTGTCCCTTTGTCTGTCCCCTTTGTCTGTCCCTTTGTCTGTCCCTTTGTCTGTCCCTTTGTCTGTCCCTTTGTCTGTCCCTTTGTCTGTCCCTTTGTCTGTCCCTTTGTCTGTCCCTTTGTCTGTCCCTTTGTCTGTCCCTTTTTGTCCTGTCCCCTTTGTCTGTCCCTTTGTCTGTCCCTTTGTCTGTCCCTTTGTCTGTCCCTTTGTCTGTCCCTTTGTCTGTCCCTTTGTCTGTCCCTTTGTCTGTCCCTTTGTCTGTCCCCTTTGTCTGTCCCTTTGTCTGTCCCTTTGTCTGTCCCTTTGTCTGTCCCTTTGTTGTCCCTTTGTCTGTCCCTTTGTCTGTCCCTTTGTCTGTCCCTTTGTCTGTCCCTTTGTCTGTCCCCTTTGTCTGTCCCTTTGTCTGTCCCTTTGTCTGTCCCTTTGTCTGTCCCTTTGTCTGTCCCTTTGTCTGTCCCTTTGTCTGTCCCCTTTGTCTGTCCCTTTGTCTGTCCCTTTGTCTGTCCCTTTGTCTGTCCCTTTGTCTGTCCCTTTGTCTGTCCCCTTTGTCTGTCCCTTTGTCTGTCCCTTTGTCTGTCCCTTTGTCTGTCCCTTTGTCTGTCCCTTTGTCTGTCCCTTTGTCTGTCCCTTTGTCTGTCCCCTTTGTCTGTCCCTTTGTCTGTCCCTTTGTCTGTCCCTTTGTCTGTCCCCTTTGTCTGTCCCTTTGTCTGTCCCTTTGTCTGTCCCTTTGTCTGTCCCTTTGTCTGTCCCTTTGTCTGTCCCTTTGTTTGTCCCTTTGTCTGTCCCTTTGTCTGTCCCCTTTGTCTGTCCCTTTGTCTGTCCCTTTGTCTGTCCCTTTGTCTGTCCCTTTGTCTGTCCCTTTGTCTGTCCCTTTGTCTGTCCCTTTGTCTGTCCCTTTGTCTGTCCCTTTGTTGTCCTTTGTCTGTCCCCTTTGTCTGTCCCTTTGTCTGTCCCTTTGTCTGTCCCTTTGTCTGTCCCCTTTGTCTGTCCCTTTGTCTGTCCCTTTGTCTGTCCCTTTGTCTGTCCCTTTGTCTGTCCCTTTGTCTGTCCCTTTGTCTGTCCCCTTTGTCTGTCCCTTTGTCTGTCCCTTTGTCTGTCCCTTTGTCTGTCCCTTTGTCTGTCCCTTTGTCTGTCCCTTTGTCTGTCCCCTTTGTCTGTCCCTTTGTCTGTCCCTTTGTCTGTCCCTTTGTCTGTCCCTTTGTCTGTCCCTTTGTCTGTCCCCTTTGTCTGTCCCTTTGTCTGTCCCTTTGTCTGTCCCTTTGTCTGTCCCTTTGTCGTCTTGTCCCTTTGTCTGTCCCTTTGTCTGTCCCTTTGTCTGTCCCTTTGTCTGTCCCTTTGTCTGTCCCTTTGTCTGTCCCCTTTGTCTGTCCCTTTGTCTGTCCCTTTGTCTGTCCCTTTGTCTGTCCCCTTTGTCTGTCCCTTTGTCTGTCCCTTTGTCTGTCCCTTTGTCTGTCCCTTTGTCTGTCCCTTTGTCTGTCCCTTTGTCTGTCCCTTTGTCTGTCCCCTTTGTCTGTCCCCTTTGTCTGTCCCTTTGTCTGTCCCTTTGTCTGTCCCTGTTGTCTGTCCCTTTGTCTGTCCCCCTTTGTCTGTCCCTTTTGTCCTGTCTCCCTTTGTCTGTCCCTTTGTCTGTCCCTTTGTCTGTCCCTTTGTCTGTCCCCTTTGTCTGTCCCTTTGTCTGTCCCTTTGTCTGTCCCTTTGTCTGTCCCCTTTGTCTGTCCCTTTGTCTGTCCCTTTGTCTGTCCCTTTGTCTGTCCCTTTGTCTGTCCCCTTTGTCTGTCCCTTTGTCTGTCCCTTTGTCTGTCCCTTTGTCTGTCCCCTTTGTCTGTCCCTTTGTCTGTCCCTTTGTCTGTCCCTTTGTCTGTCCCTTTGTCTGTCCCTTTGTCTGTCCCTTTGTCTGTCCCTTTGTCTGTCCCTTTGTCTGTCCCTTTGTCTGTCCCCTTTGTCTGTCCCTTTGTCTGTCCCTTTGTCTGTCCCTTTGTCTGTCCCCTTTGTCTGTCCCTTTGTCTGTCCCTTTGTCTGTCCCTTTGTCTGTCCCTTTGTCTGTCCCTTTGTCTGTCCCTTTGTCTGTCCCTTTGTCTGTCCCTTTGTCTGTCCCTTTGTCTGTCCCCTTTGTCTGTCCCTTTGTCTGTCCCTTTGTCTGTCCCTTTGTCTGTCCCTTGTCTGTCCCTTTGTCTGTCCCTTTGTCTGTCCCTTTGTCTGTCCCTTTGTCTGTCCCCTTTGTCTGTCCCTTTGTCTGTCCCTTTGTCTGTCCCTTTGTCTGTCCCTTTGTCTGTCCCTTTGTCTGTCCCTTTGTCTGTCCCTTTGTCTGTCCCTTTGTCTGTCCCTTTGTCTGTCCCTTTGTCTGTCCCCTTTTGTCTGTCCCCTTTGTCTGTCCCTTTGTCTGTCCCTTTGTCTGTCCCTTTGTCTGTCCCCTTTGTCTGTCCCTTTGTCTGTCCCTTTGTCTGTCCCTTTGTCTGTCCCCTTTGTCTGTCCCTTTGTCTGTCCCTTTGTCTGTCCCTTTGTCTGTCCCTTTGTCTGTCCCCTTTGTCTGTCCCTTTGTCTGTCCCCTTTGTCTGTCCCCTTTGTCTGTCCCTTTGTCTGTCCCTTTGTCTGTCCCTTTGTCTGTCCCCTTTGTCTGTCCCTTTGTCTGTCCCTTTGTCTGTCCCTTTGTCTGTCCCTTTGTCTGTCCCTTTGTCTGTCCCTTTGTCTGTCCCTTTGTCTGTCCCTTTGTCTGTCCCCTTTGTCTGTCCCTTTGTCTGTCCCTTTGTCTGTCCCTTTGTCTGTCCCTTTGTCTGTCCCCTTTGTCTGTCCCTTTGTCTGTCCCTTTGTCTGTCCCTTTGTCTGTCCCTTTGTCTGTCCCTTTGTCTGTCCCCTTTGTCTGTCCCTTTGTCTGTCCCCTTTGTCTGTCCCTTTGTCTGTCCCTTTGTCTGTCCCTTTGTCTGTCCCTTTGTCTGTCCCTTTGTCTGTCCCCTTTGTCTGTCTGTCCCTTTGTCTGTCCCTTTGTCTGTCCCTTTGTCTGTCCCTTTGTCTGTCCCTTTGTCTGTCCCTTTGTCTGTCCCTTTGTCTGTCCCCTTTGTCTGTCCCTTTGTCTGTCCCTTTGTCTGTCCCTTTGTCTGTCCCTTTGTCTGTCCCTTTGTCTGTCCCTTTGTCTGTCCCTTTGTCTGTCCCTTTGTCTGTCCCTTTGTCTGTCCCCTTTGTCTGTCCCTTTGTCTGTCCCTTTGTCTGTCCTTTGTCCCTTTGTCTGTCCCTTTGTCTGTCCCTTTGTCTGTCCCTTTGTCTGTCCCTTTGTCTGTCCCTTTGTCTGTCCCTTTGTCTGTCCCTTTGTCTGTCCCTTTGTCTGTCCCTTTGTCTGTCCCTTTGTCTGTCCCTTTGTCTGTCCCCTTTGTCTGTCCCTTTGTCTGTCCCTTTGTCTGTCCCTTTGTCTGTCCCTTTGTCTGTCCCTTTGTCTGTCCCCTTTGTCTGTCCCTTTGTCTGTCCCTTTGTCTGTCCCTTTGTCTGTCCCTTTGTCTGTCCCTTTGTCTGTCCCTTTGTCTGTCCCTTTGTCTGTCCCTTTGTCTGTCCCTTTGTCTGTCCCTTTGTCTGTCCCTTTGTCTGTCCCCTTTGTCTGTCCCTTTGTCTGTCCCCTTTGTCTGTCCCTTTGTCTGTCCCTTTGTCTGTCCCTTTGTCTGTCCCTTTGTCTGTCCCTTTGTCTGTCCCTTTGTCTGTCCCTTTGTCTGTCCCTTTGTCTGTCCCTTTGTCTGTCCCTTTGTCTGTCCCTTTGTCTGTCCCTTTGTCTGTCCCCTTTGTCTGTCCCTTTGTCTGTCCCTTTGTCTGTCCCTTTGTCTGTCCCTTTGTCTGTCCCTTTGTCTGTCCCTTTGTCTGTCCCTTTGTCTGTCCCTTTGTCTGTCCCTTTGTCTGTCCCTTTGTCTGTCCCTTTGTCTGTCCCTTTGTCTGTCCCTTTGTCTGTCCCTTTGTCTGTCCCTTTGTCTGTCCCTTTGTCTGTCCCCTTTGTCTGTCCCTTTGTCTGTCCCTTTGTCTGTCCCCTTTGTCTGTCCCTTTGTCTGTCCCTTTGTCTGTCCCTTTGTCTGTCCCTTTGTCTGTCCCTTTGTCTGTCCCTTTGTCTGTCCCTTTGTCTGTCCCTTTGTTTGTCCCTTTGTCTGTCCCTTTGTCTGTCCCTTTGTCTGTCCCTTTGTCTGTCCCTTTGTCTGTCCCTTTGTCTGTCCCTTTGTCTGTCCCTTTGTCTGTCCCTTTGTTGTCCCTTTGTCTGTCCCTTTGTCTGTCCCTTTGTCTGTCCCTTTGTCTGTCCCTTTGTCTGTCCCTTTGTCTGTCCCTTTTGTCCTGTCTGTCCCTTTGTCTGTCCCTTTGTCTGTCCCTTTGTCTGTCCCTTTGTCTGTCCCTTTGTCTGTCCCTTTGTCTGTCCCTTTGTCTGTCCCTTTGTCTGTCCCTTTGTCTGTCCCCTTTGTCTGTCCCTTTGTCTGTCCCCTTTGTCTGTCCCTTTGTCTGTCCCTTTGTCTGTCCCTTTGTCTGTCCCTGTTGTCCCTTTGTCTGTCCCTTTGTCTGTCCCTTTGTCTGTCCCTTTGTCTGTCCCTTTGTCTGTCCCTTTGTCTGTCCCTTTGTCTGTCCCTTTGTCTGTCCCTTTGTCTGTCCCTTTGTCTGTCCCTTTGTCTGTCCCTTTGTCTGTCCCTTTGTCTGTCCCCTTTGTCTGTCCCTTTGTCTGTCCCTTTGTCTGTCCCTTTGTCTGTCCCTTTGTCTGTCCCTTTGTCTGTCCCCTTTGTCTGTCCCCTTTGTCTGTCCCTTTGTCTGTCCCTTTGTCTGTCCCTTTGTCTGTCCCTTTGTCTGTCCCTTTGTCTGTCCCTTTGTCTGTCCCTTTGTCTGTCCCTTTGTCTGTCCCTTTGTCTGTCCCCTTTGTCTGTCCCCTTTGTCTGTCCCTTTGTCTGTCCCCTTTGTCTGTCCCTTTGTCTGTCCCTTTGTCTGTCCCTTTGTCTGTCCCTTTGTCTGTCCCCTTTGTCTGTCCCTTTGTCTGTCCCCTTTGTCTGTCCCCTTTGTCTGTCCCCTTTGTCTGTCCCTTTGTCTGTCCCTTTGTCTGTCCCTTTGTATGTCCCTTTGTCTGTCCCCTTTGTCTGTCCCTTTGTCTGTCCCTTTGTCTGTCCCTTTGTCTGTCCCTTTGTCTGTCCCTTTGTCTGTCCCTTTGTCTGTCCCTTTGTCTGTCCCTTTGTCTGTCCCCTTTGTCTGTCCCTTTGTCTGTCCCTTTGTCTGTCCCCTTTGTCTGTCCCTTTGTCTGTCCCCTTTGTCTGTCCCTTTGTCTGTCCCTTTGTCTGTCCCCTTTGTCTGTCCCTTTGTCTGTCCCTTTGTCTGTCCCTTTGTCTGTCCCTTTGTCTGTCCCTTTGTCTGTCCCTTTGTCTGTCCCTTTGTCTGTCCCTTTGTCTGTCCCTTTGTCTGTCCCTTTGTCTGTCCCTTTGTCTGTCCCTTTGTCTGTCCCTTTGTCTGTCCCTTTGTCTGTCCCCTTTGTCTGTCCCTTTGTCTGTCCCTTTGTCTGTCCCTTTGTCTGTCCCCTTTGTCTGTCCCTTTGTCTGTCCCTTTGTCTGTCCCTTTGTCTGTCCCTTTGTCTGTCCCTTTGTTGTCTGTCCCTTTGTCTGTCCCTTTGTCTGTCTTCCCTTTGTCTGTCCCTTTGTCTGTCCCTTTGTCTGTCCCTTTGTCTGTCCCTTTGTCTGTCCCTTTGTCTGTCCCTTTGTCTGTCCCTTTGTCTGTCCCTTTGTCTGTCCCTTTGTCTGTCCCCTTTGTCTGTCCCTTTGTCTGTCCCTTTGTCTGTCCCTTTGTCTGTCCCTTTGTCTGTCCCTTTGTCTGTCCCTTTGTCTGTCCCCTTTGTCTGTCCCTTTGTCTGTCCCTTTGTCTGTCCCCTTTGTCTGTCCCCTTTGTCTGTCCCTTTGTCTGTCCCTTTGTCTGTCCCTTTGTCTGTCCCCTTTTGTCTGTCTGTCCCTTTGTCTGTCCCTTTGTCTGTCCCTTTGTCTGTCCCTTTGTCTGTCCCCTTTGTCTGTCCCTTTGTCTGTCCCTTTGTTTGTCCCTTTGTCTGTCCCTTTGTCTGTCCCTTTGTCTGTCCCCTTTGTCTGTCCCTTTGTCTGTCCCCTTTGTCTGTCCCTTTGTCTGTCCCTTTGTCTGTCCCCTTTGTCTGTCCCTTTGTCTGTCCCCTTGTCTGTCCCCTTTGTCTGTCCCTTTGTCTGTCCCTTTGTCTGTCCCTTTGTCTGTCCCTTTGTCTGTCCCTTTGTCTGTCCCTTTGTCTGTCCCTTTGTCTGTCCCTTTGTCTGTCCCTTTGTCTGTCCCCTTTGTCTGTCCCTTTGTCTGTCCCCTTTGTCTGTCCCTTTGTCTGTCCCTTTGTCTGTCCCTTTGTCTGTCCCTTTGTCTGTCCCTTTGTCTGTCCCCTTTGTCTGTCCCTTTGTCTGTCCCTTTGTCTGTCCCTTTGTCTGTCCCTTTGTCTGTCCCTTTGTCTGTCCCTTTGTCTGTCCCTTTGTCTGTCCCTTTGTCTGTCCCTTTGTCTGTCCCTTTGTCTGTCCCTTTGTCTGTCCCCTTTGTCTGTCCCTTTGTCTGTCCCTTTGTCTGTCCCTTTGTCTGTCCCCTTTGTCTGTCCCTTTGTCTGTCCCTTTGTCTGTCCCTTTGTCTGTCCCTTTGTCTGTCCCTTTGTCTGTCCCTTTGTCTGTCCCTTTGTCTGTCCCTTTGTCTGTCCCTTTGTCTGTCCCTTTGTCTGTCCCTTTGTCTGTCCCTTTGTCTGTCCCTTTGTCTGTCCCTTTGTCTGTCCCTTTGTCTGTCCCTTTGTCTGTCCCCTTTGTCTGTCCCTTTGTCTGTCCCTTTGTCTGTCCCCTTTGTCTGTCCCTTTGTCTGTCCCTTTGTCTGTCCCTTTGTCTGTCCCTTTGTCTGTCCCTTTGTCTGTCCCTTTGTCTGTCCCTTTGTCTGTCCCCTTGTCTGTCCCCTTGTCTGTTGTCTCACTCCCCATTTATCTGTTCGAATCCCTACTTAGAGTCCTGCTACGATTGTTAACAGGCCAGAAACATCATTGGAGGATATATATAAATCTTGGCTCTAGCCCTTTGGGTAGGAGGGATGGGGCCCAATAGGGAAATTGGAGGTAAATCTTAAAAATCCTTGAGGATTTAATGACTTAACGTGTATTCAGGGAATGTTTTGGGTAATAAACCAGATGCATGATACAGGACATCTTAATGAAAATCTTTCCATTGCATCTCATTCCATATTTCTTTTTAGGTGATCTGACCCCAGTTATATTTTACTGACATTTTAACTGAATTCAGCAAAGCTTAGATAAAGAGTGTTTAAGATGATCAAGTGATGCAGATAAATTAGGATTAATATTGAGTTTGATAACTTACGTGTGTTTCAGTGCTATGAGGACTTGCAGTGTTGAACTATTCCTGAAGATCGGGACCTTGTTACCGGAGATGAATGCCCATGAGAAATCGGTTGACTACTTCATTGAGTTGTTGAGGAAGGACCAGGTAATATCTCTGACCCCATCAATAATAGGATACTGCTATTGTCAAGTTTATGGTAGCTTTACAAATAAAAACAAACAACTACAGATTCTGCTTATTTTCATAGGGTATTTTTCAAAAGAAACTATGGGCATAGCTGGAGTATTCATTTGTATCTCCCTTAGACCCCTACATCTATGTGAATAGGCAAATTGGCACTGTTGTGGTCGTTTGTTGAATATGTAGATGATTTGCACTAGAAACAAACAAGTAAAAAAATGTTATCCCATAACTGGCCCGTCCATCCATGTCATACGGCCATGTCATAGATATTGTAAGACATATGTGTAATAGAACTTTTATGACTTCACATGTAGTTTTGACGTCATAATCTACATATGACGTCGCATGATTGTCTCAGTAGATGGAAGCATCCCGTCTGAGCTGGATTTCCACTGTTTTATGTAAAGAGACGAATTTAAAAGTTTGATTTCTATGTCTATCAATACAAGTTATGTGATAAATAGAATTTTACACTTGTGACTATGTTATATGAAAGTTATCAAACTCGTTAAATAATCTGATATGTGACTCGCCTAAAGTCTCAAATTATTGGACGCTTGATTCAATTTCATATCACATAGCCACTACTAAACATATGGTGAGACTGACTCCCTGGGGGCCTGAGGTTAGGGTCCAAAAAAGGGCTCAATCTGGCTATTTGCATATAATTTAACAACTTTTCTAAAATTAAGTATTGAATAGCACTCATAGTCATATTTAATTGCTAACATCCACATGTAATGGGGAACTCATGGAGTCGATCCTCCAATGGTCTACGGAGTGGCGCCAACAGGTATCAATTTTACTAGATTATTTGTGATAATTACTAAATAAACCAGGTGAGTGATACAAGCCCTCTAGGCCTCTTGTCTGTCTCCATTAACCATGGCATTGTCTGTTACAGTTGGATGAGAACAGTTCATTAGACCTACTGGAGAAGTCCATCAGCTACTTAGATATCCATAAGTCGTACATTGTATCACTAATAAAAACATGTAAGGTCAGTCACATTGTATACTGTAGATAATCAAAACATTGTACAGGTCAGTCACATTGTATCACTGTAAGATAATCAAAACATTGTACAGGTCAGTCACATTGTATCACTGTAAGATAATGTACAAACATTGTATACAGTAATCAAACATTGTCAGGTCAGTCACATTGTATCACTGTAAGATAATCAAAATCCAAACATTGTACAGGTCACACATTGTATCACTGTAAGATAATCAAAACATTGTACAGGTCAGTCACATTGTATCACTGTAAGATAATCCAAACATTGTACAGGTCAGTCACATTGTATCACTGTTAGATAATCCAAACATTGTACAGGTCAGTCACATTGTATCACTTAGATAATCAAACATTGTACAGGTCAACATTTATCACAGATAATCAAACATTATCAGACATGTATCACTGTTAGATAATCCAAACATTGTACAGAAATTGATAGTTCAAAGTTAGTGAATCACTGTAAGATAATCACAAACATTGTACAGGTCATTCACATTGTATCACTGTAAGATAATACATTGTTCACTGTACACTATTCAGATTCACATTGTATCACTGTAAGATAATCCAAACATTGTACAGGTCAGTCACATTGTATCACTGTAAGATAATCAAAACATTGTTCAGTCAGTCACATTGTTAATCACTGTAAGATAATCAAAACATTGTACAGGTCAGTCACATTGTATCACTGTAAGATAATCAAAACATTATACAGGTCAGTCACATTGTATCACTGTTAGATAATCCAAACATTGTACAGGTCAGTCACATTGTATCACTGTAAGATAATCCAAACATTGTACAGGTCAGTCACATTGTATCACTGTTAGATAATCAAAACATTGTACACTTCATCACATTAAATCACTGAATATAATTATTTCAGTTCACAGGTTAACACTTATTCAATCACATGTTCACTGTTCAGATAATCCAAAACATTGTACAGGTCAGTCACATTGTATCACTGTAAGATAATCCAAACATTGTACAGTTATTATTCAAAGGTTACTGAACACTTATTCAGGATTCAAAGGTTACTGAACACTTATTCAGGATTCAAAGGTTACTGAACACTTATTCAGGATTCAAAGGTTACTGAACACTTATTCAGGATTCAAAGGTTACTGAACACTTATTCAGGATTCAAAGGTTACTGAACACTTATTCAGGATTCAAAGGTTACTGAACACTTATTCAGGATTCAAAGGTTACTGAACACTTATTCAGGATTCAAAGGTTACTGAACACTTATTCAGGATTCAAAGGTTACTGAACACTTATTCAGGATTCAAAGGTTACTGAACACTTATTCAGGATTCAAAGGTTACTGAACACTTATTATCAGGATTCAGGATTCAAAGGTTACTGAACACTTATTCAGGATTCAAAGGTTACTGAACACTTATTCAGGATTCAAAGGTTACTGAACACTTATTCAGGATTCAAAGGTTACTGAACACCTATTCAGGATTCAAAGGTTACTGAACACTATTCAGGATTCAAAGGTTACTGAACACCTATTCAGGATTCAAAGGTTACTGAACACTTATTCAGGATTCAAAGGTTACTGAACACCTATTCAGGATTCAAAGGTTACTGAACACTTATTCAGGATTCAAAGGTTACTGAACACTTATTCAGGATTCAATGGGATATATTAAAGATGCTCCACAGCTGACAAATGGTATTTTTTCGCTATCAAAAACACGCGCAGACGATTTAGTACTTTTTATCAGTTACAAAAGTTACTTACTTGACACCATTACCTCGCTTGAAAAGTTTGAGCTTCTCATTTTACTTCAAGTTAAAATTACAAAAAATAATTAATTGCAGCCCGCAAAAGCTCCGTAGTACTATATCCTATATGGAATGAAGTACTGATTGCGGATGGACCAAATGCAAAATACAGTAAAAACTTGTGTAATTTGCGCAATTTTTCTGTACAAAAATAAAATATGAAGTTGGGAGTGCGCAAAATACATTGATTGAGGCGATTTTAAAATTTTACGGGGAAAAAATCTGTCCAAATCTGAGGGGCTGACGATCGATGAATGTCGAGGTACTGCTCTGTTTATGGTAACCTTTTATATGATAAAAGGTATTAAATTTTGTAAAAACAATGCCTCACCTATTAAAGTGGATTATCTAAGGCTAATTAAAGTGTTAAGTTATGACAATGATGTCTTGCATTTGCCCCGAGAATTCAATGGCGACTGACTGAGAGCATGGCTTCTACTTACAGCAAGAGATGTATACCCTGTACACCTCGTAGTATAATGGGACAGACACAATCAGTGGCTTTGGCCGGGTCGATCTAGTTTACCTGTATTTTTTTTAGGGGAGAGAGTCTGGAGAGAGAGAGTGTGTGTGTATACACAAACATCAGTGCCAGCCAGCCACCTGTGCATGATCACCAGTGACTGGGTTTTCTGAGCTGTGAATGAATGGCTAGTTAGCTTAAGTGATTTATATACCGTCAACAATGCATCTGTATCTACTTAAAATCAAAGAATTTATTCTTCAAAGTGCATCAACATTCACTTGATTAAAGTCCTATTACGTCTTTATTTTAGATATTATAATTAATCTTCACATTTCTAGTAAAATTGCACATGAAACTCCAAAAGCAAATCTAGCAATGCTCCTTACGTAAGGGAACCGCCCAACCGCAAAAAGTCAAAACACAGGTGGGATTTATAAGATGCCTAAACTGACCTATATCTAGGACTTTCAATAGGTGGTTTGCAATTTTATTACTGCAGAATTAACAAGCTACAAGGTTAGTGACATTTTCAACCGTATTGTTAAATATAATTAGCCATCAGCTTGGATCTGGTACCGTACAGGTAGCGAGTTCACTCACTCTGTGATTGTTGCAAGCTAAACTACGTATCCGCTGATTGTTGTTGATTGTTAATGACCTCAAACACACTGATTACTTATTGTGACAATTTTAAGTAAATAGATTCTAATCTTTTCAAATATTCCTGATTAGTATTCATGTGTAATATCTCAAAACATTGACATGTGCACGGAGTGCGGCGGACCAGACCGCCGATGTTTTGGACATCTGCAAGATATTTCAGTTTCAGGTTACGGTGGCCAATTAATAAAAGAAATCAAACACAATGCAGTTTTAATATGTTATTTCTTCTAAATACAAGACTTCTTTGTGCAAGTTGTCAAGCATTTATGGGGAATATTTTGCATTGAAATTGTCACCTTCATACATCAATTTTGGGACTCCCTGGACATCGTTTATTTCCAAATTTTTTGATGTGCAAAATATACTGATAGTAGTTTTTTTTCAGCATTTTCAGCCCTAAAAAGTACCTGCGCAAATTACACTGGTGCGCAAATTATACCAGTTTTTACGGTAAATTATTTTATATGATTTTTTGTGTTAATTAGACATATATATACATGATTAAACACCAATTATTGTTCAAGTGATGGATATAATTTATGCTCTGTCGGCGGTGGAGCATCTTTAACATTCAATGCTTTGATATAGGAGAGCTTTTGTTTCAGTTTGATAGAATTTCATGACCATTGTAATTTGTTAGTACAATTGAAAGATGTGAGTATTCTGCTGATGGAGTGTATATATAACCTTACTGGTTGTTATTTCAGCAACTCCATGCTGTCCATCTGGTAACCGAGAAAGTGGACTGTACATCTCTAATGGCTAACAAGACCAGACTTGTCCTGAGCGCTTGTGACTGTATCAACACGGATATCGCTCGTCTGAAAGTCCTACTACAGGTAATGATAGCCATCAGGTTAACTGGTAACTCTATCAAATGATTGATGAAGGGTACACTTGGTGTAGACCAGGAAAAACAAGAGATCGGACAGGGATCTTGATGCCCACTGGCTAAGCATGTTATCCTCTTGAAATTAAGTTTTATTCATATCATTTCTTTGTTTCTTTCAGCCTGGACAAGAACAGACACAGATCTCCATACTGTTGAAAGACTTGGAGAATTGTAACAGTGACACACGTATGTGTGCTAGGAAGGTATGTTCATTCTGGAGCAAATTACTTGGAATCTGATTGGTCAAGTAGGGTAATATATTTTCTTGTTTTAGTTGTGATGTCGTCATGGTTGATTATGATGTCACTAGCAGACATGATGTCATAAACAAACATGTCTGATAGCTTGATCACAAAGCAAATTGAATCAAAGCGAGATAATAATTTGTAGTTTGTATGAGAGTCCATCATTATAGAATTTGAAGGAAAAGTTAGAATGTCACAAGTATTCAACTAGAAATCAACTTATATATATTCAGTAAGTTGAATAAAGAGCTCTTACACACATTTCTATTTGCTTGAATTTAAACTAGAAAAACAGTGTTTGGGGTTGATCTGAAATAAGGATCGGCCACCACGACACCATATCTAATTACATTTGTTATATGACTATTGCCAAAGTAGTCAGATGACCGTTAAGGCCCTTGGGCCTTTTGTTCAAGGAGCTACCAGGATAATATATTTCTAGATCATCCCTGCAAATAATAATATGTAGCAAAAGTTTATACAAAAAGTAATTACAACTTAATCCTTAAAAATCTTTATTTACAATGAATGTTTTATATCACGAAGAGGGAAGCGTAGTTGTTGATGTTTCGGATGGTCCATTAGATGAAGTAATCACTAGTAGAATATAGACAACAACGATGTCAATTTTGTTTTAAGGTGAAGCGCCGTCTACCCCAGGGAGATGGAGCTGCCACACCCCTCATGTTTGGAAACGAGGTTAGATAACAGAAATAACATCCACTATAACTACTTAGGACTTCACCCTAAGTTTAACTGTTATCATGATGAGTTTGTTCCACATAACTAACGTCCTGATCAGGACTTCACCCTAAGTTTAACTGTTATCATGATGAGTTTGTTCCACATAACTAACGTCCTGATCAGGACTTCACCCTAAGTTTAACTGTTATCATGATGAGTTTGTTCCACATAACTAACGTCCTGATCAGGACTTCACCCTAAGTTTAACTGTTATCATGATGAGTTTGTTCCACATAACTAACGTCCTGATCAGGACTTCACCCTAAGTTTAACTGTTATCATGATGAGTTTGTTCCACATAACTAACGTCCTGATCAGGACTTCACCCTAAGTTTAACTGTTATCATGATGAGTTTGTTCCACATAACTAACGTCCTGATCAGGACTTCATCCTAAGTTTAACTGTTATCATGATGAGTTTGTTCCACATAACTAACGTCCTGATCAGGACTTCACCCTAAGTTTAACTGTTATCATGATGAGTTTGTTCCACATAACTAACGTCCTGATCAGGACTTCACCCTAAGTTTAACTGTTATCATGATGAGTTTGTTCCACATAAACTAACGTCCTGATCAGGACTTCACCCTAAGTTTAACTGTTATCATGATGAGTTTGTTCCACATAACTAACGTCCTGATCAGGACTTCACCCTAAGTTTAACTGTTATCATGATGAGTTTGTTCCACATAACTAACGTCCTGATCAGGACTTCACCCTAAGTTTAACTGTTATCATGATGAGTTTGTTCCACATAACTAACGTCCTGATCAGGACTTCACCCTAAGTTTAACTGTTATCATGATGAGTTTGTTCCACATAACTAACGTCCTGATCAGGACTTCACCCTAAGTTTAACTGTTATCATGATGAGTTTGTTCCACATAACTAACGTCCTGATCAGGACTTCACCCTAAGTTTAACTGTTATCATGATGAGTTTGTTCCACATAACTAACGTCCTGATCAGGACTTCACCCTAAGTTTAACTGTTATCATGATGAGTTTGTTCCACATAACTAACGTCCTGATCAGGACTTCACCCTAAGTTTAACTGTTATCATGATGAGTTTGTTCCACATAACTAACGTCCTGATCAGGACTTCACCCTAAGTTTAACTGTTATCATGATGAGTTTGTTCCACATAACTAACGTCCTGATCAGGACTTCATCCTAAGTTTAACTGTTATCATGATGAGTTTGTTCCACATGACTAACGTCCGGATCAGGACTTCACCCTAAGTTTAACTGTTATCATGATGAGTTTGTTCCACATAACTAACGTCCTGATCAGGACTTCACCCTAAGTTTAACTGTTATCATGATGAGTTTGTTCCACATAACTAACGTCCTGATCAGGACTTCACCCTAAGTTTAACTGTTATCATGATGAGTTTTGTTCCACATAACTAACGTCCTGATCAGGACTTCACCCTAAGTTTAACTGTTATCATGATGAGTTTGTTCCACATAACTAACGTCCTGATCAGGACTTCACCCTAAGTTTAACTGTTATCATGATGAGTTTGTTCCACATAACTAACGTCCTGATCAGGACTTCACCTAAGTTTAACTGTTATCATGATGAGTTTGTTCCACATAACTAACGTCCTGATCAGGACTTCACCCTAAGTTTAACTGTTATCATGATGAGTTTGTTCCACATAACTAACGTCCTGATCAGGACTTCACCCTAAGTTTAACTGTTATCATGATGAGTTTGTTCCACATAACTAACGTCCTGATCAGGACTTCACCCTAAGTTTAACTGTTATCATGATGAGTTTGTTCCACATAACTAACGTCCTGATCAGGACTTCACCCTAAGTTTAACTGTTATCATGATGAGTTTGTTCCACATAACTAACGTCCTGATCAGGACTTCACCCTAAGTTTAACTGTTATCATGATGAGTTTGTTCCACATAACTAACGTCCTGATCAGGACTTCACCCTAAGTTTAACTGTTATCATGATGAGTTTGTTCCACATAACTAACGTCCTGATCAGGACTTCACCCTAAGTTTAACTGTTATCATGATGAGTTTGTTCCACATAACTAACGTCCTGATCAGGACTTCACCCTAAGTTTAACTGTTATCATGATGAGTTTGTTCCACATAACTAACGTCCTGATCAGGACTTCACCCTAAGTTTAACTGTTATCATGATGAGTTTGTTCCACATAACTAACGTCCTGATCAGGACTTCACCCTAAGTTTAACTGTTATCATGATGAGTTTGTTCCACATAACTAACGTCCTGATCAGGACTTCACCCTAAGTTTAACTGTTATCATGATGAGTTTGTTCCACATAACTAACGTCCTGATCAGGACTTCACCCTAAGTTTAACTGTTATCATGATGAGTTTGTTCCACATAACTAAAGTCCTGATCAGGACTTCACCCTAAGTTTAACTGTTATCATGATGAGTTTGTTCCACATAACTAATGTCCTGAATCAGGACTTCACCCTAAGTTTAACTGTTATCATGATGAGTTTGTTCCACATAACTAACGTCCTGATCAGGACTTCACCCTAAGTTTAACTGTTATCATGATGAGTTTGTTCCACATAACTAACGTCCTGATCTGGACTTCACCCTAAGTTTAACTGTTATCATGAT
Organism: Argopecten irradians; assembly: GCF_041381155.1. Lineage (NCBI taxonomy): Eukaryota > Metazoa > Mollusca > Bivalvia > Pectinida > Pectinidae > Argopecten > Argopecten irradians. Next base: position 41,547,378 of record NC_091144.1, read on the forward strand.
GAGTTTGTTCCACATAACTAACGTCCTGATCAGGACTTCACCCTAAGTTTAACTGTTATCATGATGAGTTTGTTCCACATAACTAACGTCCAGATCAGGACTTCACCCTAAGTTTAACTGTTATCATGATGAGTTTGTTCCACATAACTAACGTCCTGATCAGGACTTCACCCTAAGTTTAACTGTTATCATGATGAGTTTGTTCCACATAACTAACGTCCTGATCAGGACTTCACCCTAAGTTTAACTGTTATCATGATGAGTTTGTTCCACATAACTAACGTCCTGATCAGGACTTCACCCTAAGTTTAACTGTTATCATGATGAGTTTGTTCCACATAACTAACGTCCTGATCAGGACTTCATCCTAAGTTTAACTGTTATCATGATGAGTTTGTTCCACATAACTAACGTCCTGATCAGGACTTCACCCTAAGTTTAACTGTTATCATGATGAGTTTGTTCCACATAACTAACGTCCTGATCAGGACTTCACCCTAAGTTTAACTGTTATCATGATGAGTTTGTTCCACATAACTAACGTCCTGATCAGGACTTCACCCTAAGTTTAACTGTTATCATGATGAGTTTGTTCCACATAACTAACGTCCTGATCAGGACTTCACCCTAAGTTTAACTGTTATCATGATGAGTTTGTTCCACATAACTAACGTCCTGATCAGGACTTCACCCTAAGTTTAACTGTTATCATGATGAGTTTGTTCCACATAACTAACGTCCTGATCAGGACTTCACCCTAAGTTTAACTGTTATCATGATGAGTTTGTTCCACATAACTAACGTCCTGATCAGGACTTCACCCTAAGTTTAACTGTTATCATGATGAGTTTGTTCCACATAACTAACGTCCTGATCAGGACTTCACCCTAAGTTTAACTGTTATCATGATGAGTTTGTTCCACATAACTAACGTCCTGATCAGGACTTCACCCTAAGTTTAACTGTTATCATGATGAGTTTGTTCCACATAACTAACGTCCTGATCAGGACTTCACCCTAAGTTTAACTGTTATCATGATGAGTTTGTTCCACATAACTAACGTCCTGATCTGGACTTCACCCTAAGTTTAACTGTTATCATGATGAGTTTGTTCCACATAACTAACGTCCTGATCAGGACTTCACCCTAAGTTTAACTGTTATCATGATGAGTTTGTTCCACATAACTAACGTCCTGATCAGGACTTCACCCTAAGTTTAACTGTTATCATGATGAGTTTGTTCCACATAACTAACGTCCTGATCAGGACTTCACCCTAAGTTTAACTGTTATCATGATGAGTTTGTTCCACATAACTAACGTCCTGATCAGGACTTTCACCCTAAGTTTAACTGTTATCATGATGAGTTTGTTCCACATAACTAACGTCCTGATCTGGACTTCACCCTAAGTTTAACTGTTATCATGATGAGTTTGTTCCACATAACTAACGTCCGGATCAGGACTTCACCCTAAGTTTAACTGTTATCATGATGAGTTTGTTCCACATAACTAACGTCCTGATCAGGACTTCACCCTAAGTGTAACTGTTATCATGATGAGTTTGTTCCACATAACTAACGTCCTGATCTGGACTTCACCCTAAGTTTTAACTGTTATCATGATGAGTTTGTTCCACATAACTAACGTCCTGATCTGGACTTCACCCTAAGTTTAACTGTTATCATGATGAGTTTGTTCCACATAACTAACGTCCTGATCAGGACTTCACCCTAAGTTTAACTGTTATCATGATGAGTTTGTTCCACATAACTAACGTCCTGATCTGGACTTCACCCTAAGTTTAACTGTTATCATGATGAGTTTGTTCCACATAACTAACGTCCTGATCTGGACTTCACCCTAAGTTTAACTGTTATCATGATGAGTTTGTTCCACATAACTAACGTCCTGATCAGGACTTCACCCTAAGTTTAACTGTTATCATGATGAGTTTGTTCCACATAACTAACGTCCTGATCAGGACTTCACCCTAAGTTTAACTGTTATCATGATGAGTTTGTTCCACATAACTAACGTCCTGATCAGGACTTCACCCTAAGTTTAACTGTTATCATGATGAGTTTGTTCCACATAACTAACGTCCTGATCTGGACTTCACCCTAAGTTTAACTGTTATCATGATGAGTTTGTTCCACATAACTAACGTCCTGATCAGGACTTCACCCTAAGTTTAACTGTTATCATGATGAGTTTGTTCCACATAACTAATGTCCTGATCAGGACTTCACCCTAAGTTTAACTGTTATCATGATGAGTTTGTTCCACATAACTAACGTCCTGATCTGGACTTCACCCTAAGTTTAACTGTTATCATGATGAGTTTGTTCCACATAACTAACGTCCTGATCAGGACTTCACCCTAAGTTTAACTGTTATCATGATGAGTTTGTTCCACATAACTTTCGTCCTGATTGGACTTCACCCTAAGTTTAACTGTTATCATGATGAGTTTGTTCCACATAACTAACGTCCTGATCTGGACTTCACCCTAAGTTTAACTGTTATCATGATGAGTTTGTTCCACATAACTAACGTCCTGATCAGGACTTCACCCTAAGTTTAACTGTTATCATGATGAGTTTGTTCCACATAACTAACGTCCTGATCAGGACTTCACCCTAAGTTTAACTGTTATCATGATGAGTTTGTTCCACATAACTAACGTCCTGATCAGGACTTCACCCTAAGTTTAACTGTTATCATGATGAGTTTGTTCCACATAACTAACGTCCTGATCAGGACTTCACCCTAAGTTTAACTGTTATCATGATGAGTTTGTTCCACATAACTAACGTCCTGATCAGGACTTCACCCTAAGTTTAACTGTTATCATGATGAGTTTGTTCCACATAACTAACGTCCTGATCAGGACTTCACCCTAAGTTTAACTGTTATCATGATGAGTTTGTTCCACATAACTTTCGTCCTGATTGTACATGTAGCTTAGTCTGGACATTTATATCCTATTCTTGATTGAGAAAGAATATTTCATTTGACAATGTATAAAGGAGGGTTGTCAAACTGGTCCGAATTCACTAACTGGTTACTCAGAAAATCTTCCAACTGAGTAACCGGTGACCTGATAAATAACATCAAAATGTGTAATAATGGTTATAATTTTAAATATTCACAGTTTTAACAAGTAAATACTGTACAACCTTCTTTATAAAATAGACCATCTTCATAAGTGAACACTTTCAGTTCCGATATTTCTAAATATATGTCTTTTTATATTGGTCGCTATTCTATATTACGACCACTTTTGACACATACAGTGTACATTGTATATATTAATTGACCTTACAAATTTACAACCCCATGTCCAACGTTAAACAATCTGGTACAGCGAGTTATGAACAATTTTCGACATTAAATGGAACCACAGCAAATCATCAATGTTTTGTTTATATTAGAGTAGGCCTATCGTTCAGAATTATTAGCTCACCTGGCCCAAAGCTTATGCCGTGGCGCAGCATTCGTCGTCTGTCCGTCCTTCCTTTCAGAAGTAATTTTTTTCAAATTTCGTATGTAAGTTCCCTAGGACCTTAGTTATGCTTATTGCATATCAGGACTGATTGGTTAACAAGATGACTGACAGGCAGTGATGACTTTTGATAGTAAATTCTTGTTACCGCTATTTCTCAGAAAGTACTGAAGGGATCTGCCTCATATATACAAGTGTGATTGTTTTATAATCGGTAAGCAAACTTCTGATGGAGGAACCAGTTAACCTTTGACATAGATGCTCCAAAATGATTACTTGACGTAATACCCCAATATCTAGGAGGAAACATAAGATACAGGACACTGAAGTAAACACTTGCTTTCAGATCCAGAGCCTTCTAAATGATTGTAGTAGAAACATAACGTGTGTGGCAAAGACTCTCCAACTGATGGCGGCGGGAGCCATGCAACAGGCTGCTCTCCTTACCGGTAAGTCTCTAACAAGTTTATTCAAATAAATGACCTTGATCTTCATTCAAGGTCACAGTGGTCAAATAGGCTTTAAGTCTTTTAAGCAACTTCTTGTGAATAACTAAGAGGCTTAGAGACCTGATATTTGGCCTGTAGCATGCTGGGAAGTAGGGCTACCAAAATTGTTTAAATAAATGATCTTGACACATAGGGGTAAAAGGGAGGTGCAAAATTCCATCTCCACCTATATGGATACAGCGGTTATTCGCATTTGAAAATAGCCTATTCAGATAAGCGGAATCCTCTGCATTATATATCATAATATACTAATATTCTAATGACCAGAATAATCGTAAATTCAGAAGTTAATCCGACTTTAAATTAGGACGGGAAAATACTCAGGAATTCTGGAACTTGTGCTAGAGAATTTCCTTGGTAAAATTTGTTGGAATTCTCATTGGTATTATCAGATTGGGGGTGTCCCCTTTTGTTTGTGGTTCGCTGTCTATTTACAATTCTTAATAACCATTATTTCTCAAAAAGTACTGAAGGTATCTTTCTCGAGTTCATTTTGGTGCCTATCGTTCCACAAGATAGCCAACAGACAGCCATCATTGATTTTGATAGTTGAAGTTTGTTACCACTAAGAATCTCTCTCAAATTTCATAACTAGGTTCCAAATACATATATTTTTAATGTAGCGTGTTAGCGTGTAGATAGGACTGTAACTACTCGTTCATACTACTTTTGCACAATCATACCACTGTTCAATCCGTACATTTATATAATTTGTCTACTTTACCATGTTAGTCATCCTTTAACATGCGGTTGGTTGCTAAGTTGAGTCAGGAAAAAGTTGTAGTTCTGCTTGATGAATGTTATAACTAACGCACGTTTGATAAGAAATTTAAAAATGATAACTGAAAAAAATGGAGATAACCAAAGCCGAATGACTTTTAGAGTAGTGATGCCGTTCGAAGTGGAGCAAACCGCCATATTTAATTTTTAATCGAGGAAAGTTAGTGTAAGATATTGATGATGTGGCCAACAGAATTTGAAATTGACCCCAAGCTACTTTGAGTTTATGTTGGGGATGTAGAATTTGAAATCGCCCCCAAGCTACTTTGGGTGTATGTTGGGGATGTAAAATTTGAAATCGCCTCCAAGCTACTTTGGGTGTATGTTGGGGATGTAAAATTTGAAATCGCCTCCAAGCTACTTTGATGTATGTTGGGGATGTAAAATTTGAAATCGCTACTTGGGTGTATGTTGGGGATGTAAAATTTGAAATCGCCTCCAAGCTACTTTGGATGTATGTTGGGGATGTAAAATTTGAAATCGCCTCCAAGCTACTTTGGGTGTATGTTGGGGATGTAAAATTTGAAATCGCCTCCAAGCTACTTTGGGAGTATGTTGGGGATGTAAAATTTGAAATCGCCTCCAAGCTACTTTGGGTGTATGTTGGGGATGTAAAATTTGAAATCGCACCCAAGCTACTTTGGGAGTATGTTGGGGATGTAAAATTTGAAATCGCCTCCAAGCTACTTTGGGAGATGTTGGGGATGTAAAATTTGAAATTGCACCCAAGCTACTTTGGGTTTATGTCATGAATGTATCTGTCTTTTGTAATGAACACACTCTAGATCCGAAAACTACATTCTTCATAGCCACAACTTTCATTTCTGTGACGGAGGATAGACAAGTGTTTGTATGGTGTGTACAGATCTGTTTACTGTTTCACATATTGTGTAATTCTTACGCATTTGACACCTATTTTACGCCATTATGTGTGAATAAAATCAGCAATCACAACTTATATATAATAACAACTAACTGACGGGATAACACAGACAATATGAATCGCCATTGTCTCTATACATATGTAGTTTATCTGTATGTTCTATATGTGTTCATTGTATAGATTTTTATGAACATTCGTGACCATCCTTATTATATAATTTCATTTGTTGTTTTTGTGTCTTGACAAAGAGGCAGATTGCCTCGAAACTTCAACAACATTCTGTCCACACTTTAAAATTTACCTCTTTGTCCAACAAAAAAAATACATATTCATTTTATCTGCCGCTAACAGGTAATATTGTAAATCGAATGCATTATGTATTAGAAATTAAACATGTCTTATCAACATTATTGTAATGCTTTACATTGTGAGCATATTGGAATTGGTGCAAGTTATTTACCTGTATGGTTGTTTACCTGTATGGTTGTTTTATACCTGTATGGTTGTTTTATACCTGTATGGTTGTTTACCTGTATGGTTATTTAATACCTGTATGGTTGTTTAATACCTGTATGGTTGTTTAATACCTGTATGGTTGTTAACCTGTATGTTTGTTTAATATCTGTATGGTTGTTTACCTGTATGGTTGTTTAATACATGTATGGTTGTTTACCTGTATGGTGTTTACCTGTATGGTTGTTTAATACCTGTATGGTTGTTTAATACCTGTATGGTTGTTTACCTGTATGGTTGTTTAATACCTGTATGGTTGTTTACTGTTGTTTACCTGTATGGTTGTTTAATACCTGTATGTTTTTTTACCTGTATGGTTGTTTAATACCTGTATGGTTGTTTACCTGTATTGTGTTTACCTGTATGGTTGTTTAATACCTGTATGGTTGTTTACCTGTATGGTTGTTTAATACCTGTATGGTTGTTTACCTGTATGGTTGTTTAATACCTGTATGGTTGTTTACCTGTATGGTTGTTTACCTTTATCGTTGTTTACTGTTGTTTACCTGTATGGTTGTTTAATACCTGTATGGTTTTTTACCTGTATGGTTGTTTACCTGTATGGTTATTTATCACCTGTATGGTTGTTTATCGCATGTATGGTTGTTTACCTGTTTGGTTGTTTACCTGTATGGTTGTTTACCTGTTTGGTTGTTTAATACCTGTATTGTTGTTTACCTGTTTGGTTGTTTACCTGTATGGTTGTTTACCTGTATGGTTGTTTAATACCTGTATGGTTGTTTAATACCTGTATGGTTAAGTACCTGTATGGTTGTTTACCTATATGGTTGTTTTATACCTGTAGGATTGTTTACCTGTATGGTTGTTTAAAACCTGTATGGTTGTTTAATACTTGTATGGTTTTTAGCTCACCTGGCTCGAAGGACCGGTGAGTTTATGTCATGGCGCGGCGTCCGTCGTCCGTCCGTCAACATTTCCTTTAAATCTTTAATAGTCATAGAGTTCTGCATGGATTGTAACCAAATTTGGCCACAAACATCCTTGGGGGAAGGGGAACAGAACTTGTATAAATTTTGGCTCTGACCCCCCGGGGGCAGGAGGGGCGGGGCCCAATAGGGGAAATAGAGGTAAATCCTATAAATCGCTACTTGTCCTAGAGTTCTGCATGGATTGTAACCAAATTTGGCCACAAACATCCTTGGGGGGAAGGGGAACAGATCTTGTATGAATTTTGGCTCTGATCCCCCGGGGGCAAGAGGGGTGGGGCCTAATAGGGGAAATAGAGGTAAATCCTGTAAATCGCTAATAGTCATATAGTTCTGCTTGGATTTTAACCAAATTTGGCCCAGAAACATCCTTGGGGTTAACAGAATTTGTATAAATTTTGGCTTTGACCCCCTGGAGCAGAAAGAGTGGGGCCTAATAGGGGAATTCAGAAAAGAAACAATGAACTTGAATTCAGAACATTCCTAGGCATTACAAACCAGGTGAGCGATACAGGCCCTCTGGGCCTCTTGTTTACCTGTATGGTTGTTTAATACCTGTATGGTTGTTTACCTGTATGGTTATTTATCACCTGTATGGTTGTTTATCGCATGTATGGTTGTTTACCTGTTTGGTTGTTTACCTGTATGGTTGTTTACCTGTTTGGTTGTTTAATACCTGTATGGTTGTTTAACTGTTTGTATGTTTACCTGTATGGTTGTTTACCTGTATGGTTGTTTAATACCTGTATGGTTGTTTACCTGTATGGTTGTTTTACCTGTATGGTTGTTTAATACCTGTATGGTTGTTTACCTGTATGGTTGTTTAATACCTGTAGGATTGTTTACCTGTATGGTTGTTTAAAACCTGTATGGTTGTTTAATACCTGTATGGTTGTTTTACCTGTATGGTTGTTTACCTGTATGGTTGTTTAATACCTGTATGGTTGTTTACCTGTATTGTATGTTTACCTGTATGGTTGTTTACCTGTATGGTTGTTTAAAACCTGTATGGTTGTTTAATACCTGTATGGTTTTTTTACCTGTATGGTTGTTTACCTGTATGGTTATTTATACCTGTATGGTTGTTTAATACCTGTATGGTTGTTTACCTGTATGGTTGTTTAAAACCTGTATGGTTGTTTAATACCTGTATGGTTGTTTACCTGTATGGTTGTTTAATACCTGTAGGATTGTTTACCTGTATGGTTGTTTAAAACCTGTATGGTTGTTTAATACCTGTATGGGTTGTTTACCTGTATGGTTGTTTTACCTGTATGGTTGTTTAATACCTGTATGGTTGTTTACCTGTATGGTTGTTTAATACCTGTAGGATTGTTTACCTGTATGGTTGTTTAAAACCTGTATGGTTGTTTAATACCTGTATGGTTGTTTACCTGTATGATTACCATCCCCACCCCCAAATGTAGTTTTGTTTGAGTTGTTTTATGTTTTCACCTGCTGGTTACAAGCTTTGATGTTTATGTTTTCACCTGATCTATTTCACATCCAGTTTTTTACCTTTTTGTTGAGATATTTGACACTTTTATAGATTTTTGTTAAGTTTTTATTGTTTTGTTAATACTTTAGGTGGGCGAATGGACTTGGAATCCTGCAAGGGTAATTTTACTTGGCTTGTTCTGTATGGCAGATCATCCACACTGTCATAACACTCTCTGGCCAATCAGATCACACCGTTTTTGACTTACCATGGCAAGGTGCAGCCAATCAACAGAATAATTGCTGATTTGAAAACAAATTTCACACCATGAATATGGAGATGATTTGCAAAATATTTGAGAAACCAAACTTCTTTTTAATTAAAATTTTACTGAATTGAAAAAATAAATTAGGATGTTAGAAATGCTTAGTTGTGAAATAGAACTATTAAGTATATATAAGAATTATTTGCATTCCTTCCTTACATAGAAGCTCAAAATATTCCACTAATTCATCTGAAAAAAAATATTGAATGCAACTATTCATATTTACATTTCAACATTTTAAGTATTCTTCTTAAAACCATAAGATATTGGTGAGTTCATGTCAAAAATGGCGTTATCTGTGTTAGCCTTGATGTGTGCTGCTTGATTGTTTATAAATCTTCTTGTCATGACAGATACAGAAGCCTTCATTCTACGCATCTAAAACCAAACAGAGCATTGTGGGAAATATGTTACTATAAATCACTTATATGTCGCATGGTTTCAGAAATTTTAAGAAAGCCAATTGAATATTATTCTACATCTAATACATTTATTTCAATGAGTGTCAATAGATCGTGTATTATAGTAATACAGTTGTCATTGCTTGAAGAAAGAAAATGAAAAAAAATAAATACAAATTCAAAAATTAATTCAAATTTGAAAATATTCTTGTTAAAAAGATTTAGTGAAATTTTAGTGGTTTATGAAATATTAATCAGAATTTTACATTTATTACATATAAACAATATTTATTTGGTTCAAAGAAAAAGAATAAATGACTAAGACTTAAAGGCCCACTATTTTTCTGAAACAGCTTCTGATTTTTTTTTAAAAATTGGAATGTAAAACGAGATTGATAATTTTTTTAGAGTCACAAAAGTTATCAGCTTATTGTTAATACTACACAATCATCACCTTCTGAACAATTAATTTAAAATAAGATGTTTTATGTTGAAATCTCATCTTATATCATAGATATAAATTTTGGTATGTTATTATTGCTTAAACAAAACTTTTCTGTATTTTTTGTTTCGGAAAGGCAGTGGGCCATTGAAGCTATACCAACTACTAGACCTATGAGTTGGTGTAGGCCCTACCAGGCCTACTCTATACCAACTACTAGACCTATGAGTGAGGTGTAGGCCCTACCAGGCCCACTCTATACCACCTACTAGACCTGTGAGTGGGTGTAGGCCCTACCAGGCCCACTCTATACCCAACTACTAGACATATGAGTGGGTGTAGGCCCTACCAGGGCCTATGAGTGGTGTGTAGGCCTACCAGGCCTACTCTATACCAACTAACTAGACCTATGAGTTGGTGTAGGCCCTACCAGGCCCACTCTATACCAACTACTAGACCTATGAGTGGGTGTAGGCCCTACCAGGCCCACTCTATACCAACTACTAGACCTATGAGTGAGTGTAGGCCCTACCAGGCCCACTCTATACCAACTACTAGACCTATGAGTGAGTGTAGGCCCTACCAGGCCCACTCTATAGCAACTACTAGACCTATGAGTGGGTGTAGGCCCTACCAGGCCCACTCTATACCAACTACTAGACCTATGAGTGAGTGTAGGCCCTACCAGGCCCACTATATACCAACTACTAGACCTATGAGTGAGTGTAGGCCCTACCAGGCCCACTATATACCAACTACTAGACCTATGAGTGAGTGTAGGCCCTACCAGGCCCACTCTATAGCAACTACTAGACCTATGAGTGGGTGTTAAAAGTTTTGGCCATGTCTGTTTAGTGTTCCAAGCTGACACTGATCAATCATTTAATACTGAACTCTTTCATTCCTTAGTCTGGAACAGTTCATTCTGAAATCTTAGGGGAGGCTTGAACAGTTCATTCTGAAATCTTATAGGTGAATGAACTGTCCTTCAATAGTTTGTAGGAATGTTGAATATGAAGCTCTAATCTTGTAAAAAGAGTTATTCATACTTTCTGTTCAGATCTAAAGCATCGCATGAACTTTTGCCCTTCTGACCTTTTTTGTAGGACAAGTGTCCTATATTTACCACTCTAATCTTATTTTCCTTATTTGTCTCAGTTTTGTTGTAAATTATTTTTTATTTTACAGTCTTTTGCTATGTCTTATGTCTATGCTTAGTTTGCCACTTAAGATGTTGTTTTCATTGGTTTGGATTTTTCCTAGGTTAGCATGCTTCCAGTGATGCATCCTGTAGATTAAGCTGGCTTTAGTTCAGAAAAATATATTGATTTGATCCTTTTTATTTGTGTTTTTATCGGCGTCCATGCACCCTATAATAGATTTTTGCTTTCAGAACACACTATGAAGATGTACAAAAGTCACACACAATATCTGACAATTAGAAGAAATGACCATTAGTGAAATTCTCATATAAGAAAAAAAAATAAAAAAGATTTCTAATGGAGAAGTCACATTCTGCACTAGTGGAGGAGTTTAGATCCACATATTAAATGCTGTGTTAAAACAAAGTCTTGTCCTTGTGTACACCAAACCTATTCTGGAAATAAAGTCTTGTCCATGTGTACCCCAAACCTATTCTGAAAACAAAGTCTTGTCCATGTGTACACCAAACCTATTCTGAAAACAAAGTCTTGTCCATGTGTACCCCAAACCTATTCTGAAAACAAAGTCTTGTCTGTGTGTACACCAAACCTATTCTGGAAACAAAGTCTTGTCCATATGTACACCAAACCTATTCTGAAATCAAAGTCTTGTCCATGTGTACACCAAACCTATTCTGAAAACAAAGTCTTGTCCATGTGTACCCCAAACCTATTCTGAAAACAAAGTCTTGTCCATGTGTACACCAAACCTATTCTGAAAACAAAGTCTTGTCCATGTGTACCCCAAACCTATTCTGAAAACAAAGTCTTGTCCATGTGTACCCCAAACCTATTCTGAAAACAAAGTCTTGTCCATGTGTACCCGAAACCTATTCTGAAATCAAAGTCTTGTCCATGTGTACACCAAACCTATTCTGAAAACAAAGTCTTGTCTGTGTGTACCCCAAACCTATTGTGAAAACAAAGTCTTGTCCATGTGTACCCCAAACCTATTCTGAAAACAAAGTCTTGTCCATGTGTACCCCAAACCTATTCTGAAAACAAAGTCTTGTCCATGTGTACACCAAACCTATTCTGAAAACAAAGTCTTGTCCATGTGTACCCCAAACCTATTCTGAAAAACAAAGTCTTGTCCATGTGTACACCAAACCTATTCTGAAATCAAAGTCTTGTCCATGTGTACACCAAACCTATTCTGAAAACAAAGTCTTGTCCATGTGTACCCCAAACCTATTCTGAAAACAAAGTCTTGTCCATGTGTACCCCAAACCTATTCTGAAAACAAAGTCTTGTCCATGTGTACCCCAAACCTATTCTGAAAACAAAGTCTTGTCCATGTGTACCCCAAACCTATTCTGAAAACAAAGTCTTGTCCATGTGTACACCAAACCTATTCTGGAAACAAAGTCTTGTCTGTGTGTACACTAAACCTATTCTGAAAACAAAGTCTTGTCCATGTGTACACCAAACCTATTCTGAAAACAAAGTCTTGTCCATGTGTACACCAAACCTATTCTGGAAACAAAGTCTTGTCCATGTGTACCCCAAACCTATTCTGAAAACAAAGTCTTGTCCATGTGTACCCCAAACCTATTCTGGAAACAAAGTCTTGTCCATGTGTACCCCAAACCTATTCTGAAAACAAAGTCTTGTCCATGTGTACCCCAAACCTATTCTGAAAACAAAGTCTTGTCCATGTGTACCCCAAACCTATTCTGAAAACAAAGTCTTGTCCATGTGTACCCCAAACCTATTCTGAAAACAAAGTCTTGTCCATGTGTACACCAAACCTATTCTGAAACAAAGTCTTGTCCATGTGTACACCAAACCTATTCTGAAACAAAGTCTTGTCCATGTGTACACCAAACCTATTCTGAAACAAAGTCTTGTCCATGTGTACACCAAACCTATTCTGAAAACAAAGTCTTGTCCATGTGTACACCAAACCTATTCTGAAAACAAAGTCTTGTCCATGTGTACCCCAAACCTATTCTGAAAACAAAGTCTTGTCCATGTGTACCCCAAACCTATTCTGAAAACAAAGTCTTGTCCATGTGTACACCAAACCTATTCTGAAAACAAAGTCTTGTCCATGTGTACACCAAACCTATTCTGAAAACAAAGTCTTGTCCATGTGTACACCAAACCTATTCTGAAAACAAAGTCTTGTCCATGTGTACACCAAACCTATTCTGAAAACAAAGTCTTGTCCATGTGTACACCAAACCTATTCTGAAAACAAAGTCTTGTCCATGTGTACACCAAAATTCTGAAACAAAGTCTTGTCCATGTGTACACCAAACCTATTCTGAAAACAAAGTCTTGTCCATGTGTACACCAAACCTATTCTGAAAACAAAGTCTTGTCCATGTGTACACCAAACCTATTCTGAAAACAAAGTCTTGTCCATGTGTACACCAAACCTATTCTGAAAACAAAGTCTTGTCCATGTGTACACCAAACCTATTCTGAAAACAAGCCGCCAAAGATAACCAGGAAAACTAACTTATTATTGACATTGACTGGTCATTTTGTCTCCTTTTTAGACTCTTTTTCATTTTCTTGGACACGGAAATCAGCGGACGGTAATATATGTGTGACAAATAGTAACTGGTGTGGTTAATGAAGCAAAGGTCACTGATCAATTGAAGAAAATTTATATCAATATCAATATATCAAAATGCTACAAAGGATTATTGTACATTTAGGCTAATTGAAAACGTTTTAAATAAAAATAAATAAATGCATCAAAATGACACAGATATAAAACATTTGTATCGAGTGGTGTTGTTGTAATGTCCCATACTCCAATATTGAGTGTGACTGATAATGGTGATTTGTGTGTTGTGTTACTAATAATTGAACAAATAATGCCTGTGCTGTGTTACTATAACACTAGTGATCTGTGTGGTGTGTTACTATAACACCAGTGATCTGTGTGGTGTGTTACTATAACACCAGTGATCTGTGTGGTGTGTTACTATAACACCAGTGATCTGTGTGGTGTGTTACTATAACACCAGTGATCTGTGTGGTGTGTTACTATAACACCAGTGATCTGTGTGGTGTGTTACTATAACACCAGTGATCTGTGTGGTGTGTTACTATAACACCAGTGATCTGTGTGGTGTGTTACTATAACACCAGTGATCTGTGTGGTGTGTTACTATAACACCAGTGATCTGTGTGTGGTGTTACTATAACACCAGTGATCTGTGTGGTGTGTTACTATAACACCAGTGATCTGTGTGTGTTACTATAACACCAGTGATCTGTGTGGTGTGTTACTATAACACCAGTGATCTGTGTGGTGTGTTACTATAACACCAGTGATCTGTGTGGTGTGTTACTATAACACCAGTGATCTGTGTGGTGTGTTACTATAACAGCAGTGATCTGTGTGTGTTACTATAACACCAGTGATCTGTGTGGTGTGTTACTATAACACCAGTGATCTGTGTGGTGTGTTACTATAACACCAGTGATCTGTGTGGTGTGTTACTATAACACCAGTGATCTGTGTGGTGTGTTACTATAACACCAGTGATCTGTGTGGTGTGTTACTATAACACCAGTGATCTGTGTGGTGTGTTACTATAACACCAGTGATCTGTGTGGTGTGTTACTATAACACCAGTGATCTGTGTGGTGTGTTACTATAACACCAGTGATTTGTGTGTGGTGTTAAGGCGCCTGAGGGGCGGGGCCAAAAGGGGTCAATTTGGCTATTTCCATATAAACATATTCTTCTCTTTAACTAAGCATGGGATAGCACTCATAGTGCAATGGTAGCATCCTTATAGGGTGAGGATTCAAAATTGTACAAATGATGGGGCTGACCCCCCCAGGGGCCTGAGGGGCGGGGCCAAAAGGAGTCAATTTGGCTATTTCCATATAAACGACTTCTTCTCTGAAACTAAGCATGGGATAGCACTCATAATGCAATGGTAGCATCCTTATAGGGTGAGAATTCAAAATTGTACAAATGATGGGGCTGACCCTGGGGGGGGGGGGGGGGGGCAGAGGGGCGGGGCCAAAAGGGGTCAATTTGGCTATTTCCATATAAACGACTTCTTCTCTGAAACTAAGCATGGGATAGCACTCATAATGCAATGGTAGCATCCTTATAGGGTGGGGATTCAAAATTGTACAAATGATGGGGCTGACCCCCCAGGGGCCTTAGGCACGGGGCCAAAAGGGGTCAATTTGGCTATTTCCATATAAACATATTCTTCTCTGAAACTAAGCATGGGATAGCACTCATAATGCAATGGTAGCATCCTTATAGGGTTGGGGATTCAAAATTGTACATACGATGGGGCTGACCCAGGGGCAGAGGGGCGGGGCCAAAAGGGGTCAATTAGGCCTATTTCCATATAAACATATTCTTCTCTGAAACTAATGGGATAGCACTCATATTGCAATGGTAAGCATCCTTATAGTGGGATTCAAAATTGTATTACCATGGGGCTGACCCACCATTATAGGCAAAAAAGTTAATAAGGATTTACTATAGCTTTCATATAAATTACTTCCTCTCTGAAACTGAATAGCTATTGGATAGCATAATAAAAATTTAGGTTACCAGCTGAACTGCTTTGAGATATCAAAATAAAAAGAGATTACCAGCTGAACTAGCTCTGAGATATCAAAATAAAAAAGAGATTACCAGCTGGGTTAGCTGTGAGATATAAAAAAAAGAGATTACCAGCTGAACTAGCTGTGAGATATAAAATTAAAAAGACAACCAGCTGAACTAGCTGTGAGATATAAAATTAAAAAGACAACCAGCTGAACTAGCTGTGAGATATAAAATTAAAAAGACAACCAGCTGAACTAGCTGTGAGATATAAAATTAAAAAAGAGATTACCAGCTGAACTAGCTGTGAGATATAAAATTAAAAAGACAACCAGCTGAACTAGCTGTGAGATATAAAATTAAAAAGACAACCAGCTGAACTAGCTGTGAGATATAAAATTAAAAAGACAACCAGCTGAACTAGCTGTGAGATATAAAATTAAAAAGACAACCAGCTGAACTAGCTGTGAGATATAAAATTAAAAACGAGATTACCAGCTGCACAAGCTGTGAGATATAAATTAAAATGAGATTGCCAACTGAAGTAGCTGTGATAGAACAATGCCTGCATGTGTAGTGATATAAATGGAATTTTGTTATCACATTAAAACAATTACTAAAACTAATTTGAATGAATGAATAGATAATGGAACACTATAGTTACAGTGATGCAATCTGGCTACATATAAAAAGAGCAGTAAAGATGGGCCAGGATAATAGAAATAAAGTATCAGTATAAAATTTGAGATTTTTGTTTGTGCTGTAAATGCTTTTCAGTCCAACTTAATAGATGTCAGTATTCTATAAGCTCTGAGTTGTATGGTTTCAGATGTTGAAGGTTTGATGCCAAAGAAGATGGAAGAGATCGCGTTTGAAGTTACAGACAAAGTCTATGGCAAGGAAGATAATGGACCATATGACAGCACAAAGTAATTTTAAATTACCTCCCTTTGTTGCATCCGTATATACAAGTCCTGTTGATATACATTATCAGAATTATTGACTCTCACCAATTGGCTCTAAATATCTAAGTCTTCATTCTAGGAAATATCTAAGTCTAAATTAACGGAAAAAGAACAAAACGACATATATATGCAGGGCTATATTTCCGCCATTTTGGTATTTATGACTTTGAAATGAAAATACATTAAATTTTGTAGATAATTTTCCCAAGTATATATATACAAATAATTGACACTATTCAAAATACAAAGGCGCGGCAAGCTCAAAAATTACATTAAAATTTACTTAAAGTTATATGTGCCGCAACTGGGCGAAAATTTTGGCATGTTGATTTTTCTTCGTTAATCTATTGAAAATCATATGGTTTGATTAATTAAGCCATGAAAATCATTCAAATGGCTTCAAATGCCTTATAAACGTTAGTTACAACACAGAAATTATGTACTGGAAAATTGTTGTTTTTTATGCCTTATGTATATTTAGATGGAAACTTTCCTGCAGAAATCACTTTATAATTACTAATAACATTGTAAAAATGTGAAATGAAATTGTAGACCACAATTTGGCTTCATGGTCTGACCGTAGGTACTCATTTCGCTTTACTATAGATGTACATATAATGATTTTTGGCAGTACTGCTAAAAATCATTTTCTTATTTATAGTTGTGAAATTAAAACCAAATGCATTGAAAGTACTGTAATTTTCAAAATGTTAATAACTTTTGGTGATGAATAAGATCAAAAGCTTATCTTGATTCGTAAGTATGAAAAATGCGGCACATATAACTTTAAAATGAACGAATCACCATAATTGCAGGGATATATTTCACCATTTTGCAATATATGAATATATGACCTTGAAACCTCATAACTGTTGTAGACAAAATCAACACTACATCTAGTTTTAAAGGGGCTAAAAAATCTTCACTTAGGACAAAAAAATATGTATAAATTGCTATTTTGGATGTCATATACCTCTGCCATTTTGAATGCTATGATCATGAAACTGATCATTATATGTGCTTGAGAGCATGCTCTTACATGTATATACAATCTTCAAGAACTGTCCATTTGATACTAACAGGATGTCCTTTGGACAAGTGGTGGGTACGATGAATAAGATCGCCAACGCCATGGAAAATGGAGAATATGACTTTGATGGAACCCGAGACAAACAGGTACCTTCCAATCCTAACCTTACTTTCTCAGGAGATTATAGACCTAAATATACCTATAGTTTACTGATTCAATATGTGGAAATGATAATGTGGTTATTGAAGAACAAAAAAAATGCTTTGCCAGTCAAAAAATTCTTATCCCATCCAGTGTACATATTATGGGTAAAGAGTATTTGTAGATCTTTAGTTTTATTTTCTGAAAATTATGGTTGCTCTGATTACCAGGTAACTATACACATGTTTTGTAATTAGTCATTTGATCATTTTCAGCTCACCTGGCCCGAAGGGCCGGTGAGCTTATGTCATGGCGCGGCGTCCGTCGTCCGTCATCCGTCCGTCAACATTTCCTTTAAATCGCTACTAGTCATAGAGTTCTGCATAGATTGTAACCAAATTTGGCCACAAACATCCTTGGGGGAAGGGGAACAGAACTTGTATAAATTTTGGCTCTGACCCCCCGGGGGCAGGAGGGGCGGGGCCCAATAGGGGAAATAGTGGTAAATCCTATAAATCGCTACTTGTCCTAGAGTTCTGCATGGATTGTAACCAAATTTGGCCACAAACATACTTAGCGGAAGGGGAACAGAACTTGTATAAATTTTGGTTCTGACCCCCTTGGGGCAGGAGGGGCGGGGCCCAATAGTGAAAATAGAGGTAATCTTATAAATTGCTACTTATCCTAGAGCTCTGCATGGATTGTAACCAAATTTGACCATAAACATCCTTGTGGGAAGTGGAACAGAACTTGTATAAATTTTGGTTCTGACCACCCGGGGGCAGGAGGGGCAGGGCCCAATAGGGGAAATAGGGGAAAATCCTATAAATCGCTACTTGACCTAGAGTTAAGCATGGATTGTAACCAAATTTGGCCAAAAACATCCTTGGGGGAAGGGGAACAGAACTTGTATAAATTTTGGCTTTGACCCCCGGGGCAGGAGGGGCGGGGCCAATAGGGGAAATAGAGGTAAATCCTATAAATCGCTACTTGACCTAGAGTTCTGCATGGATTGTAACCAAATTCGGCCAGAAATGCATCCTTGGGGGAAGGAGAACAGAAAATTGTATAAATTTTGGCTCTGACCCCCCGGGGGCAGGAGGGGCGGGGCCCAATAGGGGAAATAGAGGTAAATCCTATAAATCGCTAATAGTCATATAGTTCTGCTTGGATTTTAACCAAATTTGGCCCAGAAACATCCTTGGGGTTAACAGAATTTGTATAAATTTTGGCTTTGACCCCCTGGAGCAGAAAGAGTGGGGCCCAATAGGGGAATTGGAGGTAAATATTCAAATTCCTTCAGAAAAGAAACAATGAACTTGTATTCGGAACATTCCTAGGCATTACAAACCAGGTGAGTGATACAGGCCCTCTGGGCCTCTTGTTCACACATCTTAACCTCAGCCTGTGGTAACTGTTACCTAATGACTTTGTGGTATATAACTGGATGTTTGTTACCTAATGACTTTGTGTATCTAAACTGGATGTTTGTTTACAGCCACCTCAGTCTGTGGTTACTGTTACCTAATGACTTTGTGTATATAACTGGATGTTTACAGCCACCTCAGCCTGTGGTTACTGTTACCTAATGACTTTGTGTATATAACTGGTGTTTACAGCCACCTCAGCCTGTGGTTACTGTTACCTAATGACTTTGTGTATATAACTGGTGTTTACAGCCACCTCAGCCTGTGGTTACTGTTACCTAATGACTTTGTGTATATAACTGGATGTCTGTTTACAGCCACCTCAGCCTGTGGTTACTGTTACCTAATGACTTTGTGTATATAACTGGATGTTTACAGCCACCTCAGCCTGTGGTTACTGTTACCTAATGACTTTGTGTATATAACTGGATGTTTACAGCCACCTCAGCCTGTGGTTACTGTTACCTAATGACTTTGTGTATATAACTGGGTTTGTTTACAGCCACCTCAGCCTGTGGTTACTGTTACCTAATGACTTTGTGTATATAACTGGATGTTTGTTTACAGCCACCTCAGCCTGTGGTTACTGTTACCTAATGACTTTGTGTATATAACTGGTGTTTACAGCCACCTCAGCCTGTGGTAACTGTTACCTAATGACTTTGTGTATATAACTGGATGTTTGTTTACAGCCACCTCAGCCTGTGGTAACTGTTACCTAATGACTTTGTGTATATAACTGGATGTTTGTTTACAGCCACCTCAGCCTGTGGTTACTGTTACCTAATGACTTTGTGTATATAACTGGATGTTTGTTTACAGCCACCTCAGCCTGTGGTTACTGTTACCTAATGACTTTGTGTATATAACTGGATGTTTGTTTACAGCCACCTCAGCCTGTGGTTACTGTTACCTAATGACTTTGTGTATATAACTGGATGTTTGTTTACAGCCACCTCAGCCTGTGGTTACTGTTACCTAATGACTTTGTGTATATAACTGGATGTTTGTTTACAGTCACCTCAGCCTGTGGTAACTGTTACCTAATGACTTTGTGTATATAACTGGATGTTTGTTTACAGCCACCTCAGCCTGTGGTTACTGTTACCTAATGACTTTGTGTATATAACTGGTGTTTACAGCCACCTCAGCCTGTGGTTACTGTTACCTAATGACTTTGTGTATATAACTGGATGTCTGTTTACAGCCACCTCAGCCTGTGGTCACTGTTACCTAATGACTTTGTGTATATAACTGGATGTCTGTTTACAGCCACCTCAGCCTGTGGTTACTGTTACCTAATGACTTTGTGTATATAACTGGTGTTTACAGCCACCTCAGCCTGTGGTTACTGTTACCATAATGACTTTGTGTATATAACTGGAGTTGTTTACAGCCACCTCAGTCTGTGGTTACTGTTACCTAATGACTTTGTGTATATAACTGTATTTACAGCCACCTCAGCCTGTGGTTACTGTTACCTAATGACTTTGTGTATATAACTGGTGTTTACAGTCACCTCAGCCGGTGGTTACTGTTACCTAATGACTTTGTGTATATAACTGGATGTCTGTTTACAGCCACCTCAGCCTGTGGTAACTGTTACCTAATGACTTTGTGTATATAACTGGACGTTTGTTTACAGTCACCTCAGCCTGTGGTTACTGTTACCTAATGACTTTGTGTATATAACTGGGTGTTTGTTTACAGCCACCTCAGCCTGTGGTTACTGTTACCTAATGACTTTGTGTATATAACTGGTGTTTACAGCCACCTCAGCCTGTGGTTACTGTTACCTAATGACTTTGTGTATATAACTGGATGTTTGTTTACAGCCACCTCAGCCTGTGGTTACTGTTACCTAATGACTTTGTGTATATAACTGGACGTTTGTTTACAGCCACCTCAGCCTGTGGTTACTGTTACCTAATGACTTTGTGTATATAACTGGACGTTTGTTTACAGCCACCTCAGCCTGTGGTTACTGTTACCTAATGACTTTGTGTATATAACTGGACGTTTGTTTACAGCCACCTCAGCCTGTGGTTACTGTTACCTAATGACTTTGTGTATATAACTGGATGTTTGTTTACAGCCACCTCAGCCTGTGGTTACTGTTACCTAATGACTTTGTGTATATAACTGGACGTTTGTTTACAGCCACCTCAGCCTGTGGTTACTGTTACCTAATGACTTTGTGTATATAACTGGACGTTTGTTTACAGCCACCTCAGCCTGTGGTTACTGTTACCTAATGACTTTGTGTATATAACTGGGTTTGTTTACAGCCACCTCAGCCTGTGGTTACTGTTACCTAATGACTTTATGTATATAACTGGACGTCTGTTTACAGCCACCTCAGCCTGTGGTTACTGTTACCTAATGACTTTGTGTATATAACGTGGACGTTTGTTTACAGCCACCTCAGCCTGTGGTCACTGTTACTTAATGACTTTGTGTATATAACTGGATGTTTACAGCCACCTCAGCCTGTGGTAACTGTTACCTAATGACTTTGTGTATATAACTGGACGTTTGTTTACAGCCACCTCAGCCTGTGGTTACTGTTACCTAATGACTTTGTGTATATAACTGGACGTTTGTTTACAGCCACCTCAGCCTGTGGTTACTGTTACCTAATGACTTTGTGTATATAACTGGACGTTTGTTTACAGCCACCTCAGCCTGTGGTTACTGTTACCTAATTACTTTATGTATATAACTGGTCTGTTTACAGCCACCTCAGCCTTGTGGTTACTGTTACCAAATGACTTTGTGTATATAACTGGATGTTTGTTTACAGCCCACCTCAGCCTGTGGTTACTGTTACCTAATGACTTTGTGTATATAACTGGATGTCTGTTTACAGCCACCTCAGTCTGTGGTTACTGTTACCTAATGACTTTGTGTATATAACTGGTGTTTACAGCCACCTCAGCCTGTGGTTACTGTTACCTAATGACTTTGTGTATATAACTGGACGTTTGTTTACAGCCACCTCAGCCTGTGGTTACTGTTACCTAATGACTTTGTGTATATAACTGGATGTTTGTTTACAGCCACCTCAGCCTGTGGTTACTGTTACCTAATGACTTTGTGTATATAACTGGACGTTTGTTTACAGTCACCTCAGTCTGTGGTTACTGTTACCTAATGACTTTGTGTATATAACTGGACGTTTGTTTACAGCCACCTCAGTCTGTGGTTACTGTTACCTAATGACTTTGTGTATATAACTGGTGTTTACAGTCACCTCAGCCTGTGGTTACTGTTACCTAATGACTTTGTGTATATAACTGGACGTTTGTTTACAGCCACCTCAGCCTGTGGTTACTGTTACCTAATGACTTTGTGTATATAACTGGACGTTTGTTTACAGCCACCTCAGCCTGTGGTTACTGTTACCTAATGACTTTGTGTATATAACTGGATGTTTGTTTACAGCCACCTCAGCCTGTGGTTACTGTTACCTAATGACTTTGTGTATATAACTGGACGTTTGTTTACAGCCACCTCAGCCTGTGGTTACTGTTACCTAATGACTTTGTGTATATAACTGGTGGTGTTTACAGCCACCTCAGCCTGTGGTAACTGTTACCTAATGACTTTGTGTATATAACTGGACGTTTGTTTACAGCCACCTCAGCCTGTGGTTACTGTTACCTAATGACTTTGTGTATATAACTGGACGTTTGTTTACAGCCACCTCAGCCTGTGGTTACTGTTACCTAATGACTTTGTGTATATAACTGGTGTTTACAGTCACCTCAGCCTGTGGTTACTGTTACCTAATGACTTTGTGTATATAACTGGTGTTTGTTTACAGCCACCTCAGCCTGTGGTTACTGTTACCTAATGACTTTGTGTATATAACTGGACGTTTGTTTACAGCCACCTCAGCCTGTGGTTACTGTTACCTAATGACTTTGTGTATATAACTGGATGTTTGTTTACAGCCACCTCAGCCTGTGGTTACTGTTACCTAATGACTTTGTGTATATAACTGGACGTTTGTTTACATTCACCTCAGTCTGTGGTTACTGTTACCTAATGACTTTGTGTTTATAACTGGACGTCTGTTTACAGCCACCTCAGCCTGTGGTTACTGTTACCTAATGACTTTGTGTATATAACTGGACGTTTGTTTACAGCCACCTCAGCCTGTGGTTACTGTTACCTAATGACTTTGTGTATATAACTGGTGTTTACAGCCACCTCAGCCTGTGGTAACTGTTACCTAATGACTTTGTGTATATAACTGGATGTTTGTTTACAGCCACCTCAGCCTGTGGTTACTGTTACCTAATGACTTTGTGTATATAACTGGATGTTTGTTTACAGCCACCTCAGCCTGTGGTTACTGTTACCTAATGACTTTGTGTATATAACTGGTGTTTACAGCCACCTCAGCCTGTGGTTACTGTTACCTAATGACTTTGTGTATATAACTGGATGTTTGTTTACAGCCACCTCAGCCTGTGGTTACTGTTACCTAATGACTTTGTGTATATAACTGGATGTTTGTTTACAGCCACCTCAGCCTGTGGTTAACTGTTACCTAATGACTTTGTGTATATAACTGGGTTTGTTTACAGCCACCTCAGCCTGTGGTTACTGTTACCTAATGACTTTGTGTATATAACTGGACGTTTGTTTACAGCCACCTCAGCCTGTGGTTACTGTTACCTAATGACTTTGTGTATATAACTGGATGTTTGTTTACAGCCACCTCAGCCTGTGGTTACTGTTACCTAATGACTTTGTGTATATAACTGGTCTGTTTACAGCCACCTCAGCCTGTGGTTACTGTTACCTAATGACTTTGTGTATATAACTGGTATTTACAGCCACCTCAGCCTGTGGTAACTGTTTACCTAATGACTTTGTGTATATAACTGGACGTTTGTTTACAGTCCACCTCAGTCTGTGGTTACTGTTACCTAATGACTTTGTGTATATAACTGGACGTTTGTTTACAGCCACCTCAGCCTGTGGTTACTGTTACCTAATGACTTTGTGTATATAACTGGGATTTGTTTACAGCCACCTCAGCCTGTGGTTACTGTTACCTAATGACTTTGTGTATATAACTGGACGTTTGTTTACAGCCACCTCAGCTGTGGTAACTGTTACCTAATGACTTTGTGTATATAACTGGATGTTTACAGCCACCTCAGCCTGTGGTTACTGTTACCTAATGACTTTGTGTATATAACTTGACGTTTGTTTACAGCCACCTCAGCCTGTGGTTACTGTTACCTAATGACTTTGTGTATATAACTGGATGTTTGTTTACAGCCACCTCAGTCCTGTGGTTACTGTTACCTAATGACTTTGTGTATATAACTGGACGTTTGTTTACAGCCACCTCAGCCTGTGGTTACTGTTACCTAATGACTTTGTGTATATAACTGACGTTTGTTTACAGCCACCTCAGCCTGTGGTTACTGTTACCTAATGACTTTGTGTATATAACTGGACGTTTGTTTACAGCCACCTCAGCCTGTGGTTACTGTTACCTAATGACTTTGTGTATATAACTGGGTTTGGTTTACAGCCACCTCAGCCTGTGGTAACTGTTACCTAATGACTTTCTGTATATAACTGGACGTTTTTTTACAGCCTCCTCAGTCTGTGGTAACTGTTACCTAATGACTTTGTGTATATAACTGGAGTTTGTTTACAGCCACCTCAGCCTGTGGTTACTGTGTTACCTAATGACTTTGTGTATATAACTGGACGTTTGTTTACAGCCACCTCAGTCTGTGGTTACTGTTACCTAATGACTTTGTGTATATAACTGGATGTGTTTACAGCCACCTCAGCCTGTGGTTACTGTTACCTAATGACTTTGTGTATATAACTGGTGTTTGTTTACAGCCACCTCAGCCTGTGGTTACTGTTACCTAATGACTTTGTGTATATAACTTTGTTTGTTTACAGCCACCTCAGCCTGTGGACTGTTACCTAATGACTTTGTGTATATAACTGGACGTTTGTTTACCACCGCAGCCTGTGGTTACTGTTACCTAATGACTTTGTGTATATAACTGGACGTTTGTTTACAGCCACCTCAGCCTGTGGTTACTGTTACCTAAGACTTTTGTGTATATGACTTTGTGTATATAACTGGACTGTTTTGTATTAACTTTGTTGATATAACTGATGTTGTTTACAGCCACCTCAGCCTGTGGTTACTGTTACCTAATGACTTTGTTGTATATAACTTGGACGTTTGTGTTTACAGCCACCTCAGTCTGTGGTTACTGTTACCTAATGACTTTGTGTATATAACTGGATGTTTTTACAGTCACCTCAGCCTGTGGTTACTGTTACCTAATGACTTTGTGTATATAACTGTAATGTCTGTTGTTAACAGCACCTCAGCCTGTGGTATACTGTTACCTAATGACTTTGTATATATAACTGGAAAGTTTGTTTACAGCCACCTCAGCCTGTGGTTACTGTTTTACCTAATGACTTTGTGTATATAACTGGTCGTTGGTTTACAGCACACCTCAGTCCCTGTGGTTACTGTTACCTAATGACTTTGTGTATATAACTGGACGTTTGTTTGTTTACAGCCACCTCAGTCTGTGGTTACTGTTACCTAATGACTTTGTGTATATAACTGGTATTTACAGCCACCTCAGCCTGTGGTTACTGTTACCTAATGACTTTGTGTATATAACTCGACTGACTGTTTACAGCCACCTCAGCCTGTGGTTACTGTTTACCTAATGACTTTGTGTATATAACTGGACGTTTGTTTTTACAGCCACCTCAGCCTGGTGGTTACTGTTACCTAATGACTTTGTGTATATAACTGGACGTTTGTTTACAGCCACCTCCGTCTGTGGTTACTGTTACCTAATGACTTTGTGTATATAACTGGACGTGTTTGTTTACAGCCACCTCAGCCTGTGGTTACTGTTACCTAATGACTTTGTGTATATAACTGGAATGTTTGTTTACAGCCACCTCAGCCCCTGTGGGTTACTGTTACCTAATGACTTTGTGTATATAATCTGGACGTCCTGTTTACAGCCACCTCAGCCTGTGGTTACTGTTACCTAATGACTTTGTGTATATAACTGGTGTTTACAGCCACCTCAGCCTGTGGTTACTGTTACCTAATGACTTTGTGTATATAACTGGAGCGTTTGATTACAGCCACCTCAGCCTGTGGTTACTGTTACCTAATGACTTTGTGTATATAACTGGACGTTTGTTTACAGCCACCTCAGCCTGTGGTTACTGTTACCTAATGACTTTGTGTATATAACTGGACGTTTGTTTACAGTCACCTCAGTCTGTGGTTACTGTTACCTAATTACTTTATGTATATAACTGGTGTTTACAGCCACCTCAGCCTGTGGTTACTGTTACCTAATGACTTTGTGTATATAACTGGACGTTTGTTTACAGCCACCTCATCCATGTGGTTACTGTTACCTAATGACTTTGTGTATATAACTGGACGGTTGTGTTTACAGCCACCTCAGCCTGTGGTTACTGTTACCTAATGACTTTGTGTATATAACTGGACTTTGTTTACAGCCACCTCAGCCTGTGGTTACTGTTACCTAATGACTTTGTGTATATAACTGGATGTTTGTTTACAGCCACCTCAGCCTGTGGTAACTGTTACCTAATGACTTTGTGTATATAACTGGACGTTTGTTTACAGCCTCCTCAGTCTGTGGTTTACTGTTACCTAATGACTTTGTGTATATAACTGTTTGTTTACAGCCACCTCAGCCTGTGGTTACTGTTACCTAATGACTTTGTGTATATAACTGGTGTTTACAGCCACCTCAGCCTGTGGTAACTGTTACCTAATGACTTTGTGTATATAACTGGATGTTTGTTTACAGCCACCTCAGCCTGTGGTAACTGTTACCTAATGACTTTGTGTATATAACTGGACGTTTGTTTACAGCCTCCTCAGTCTGTGGTTACTGTTACCTAATGACTTTGTGTATATAACTGGATTTGTTTACAGCCACCTCAGTCCTGTGGTTACTGTTACCTAATGACTTTGTGTATATAACTGGTGTTTACAGCCACCTCAGCCTGTGGTTACTGTTACCTAATGACTTTGTGTATATAACTGGACGTTTGTTTACAGCCACCTCAGCCTGTGGTTACTGTTACCTAATGACTTTGTGTATATAACTGGACGTTTGTTTACAGCCACCTCAGCCTGTGGTTACTGTTACCTAATGACTTTGTGTATATAACTGGATGTTTGTTTTTACCACCTCAGCCTGTGGTTACTGTTACCTAATGACTTTGTGTATATAACTGGACGTCTGTTTACAGCCACCTCAGCCTGTGGTTACTGTTACCTAATGACTTTGTGTATATAACTGGACGTTTGTTTACAGCCACCTCAGCCTGTGGTTACTGTTACCTAATGACTTTGTGTATATAACTGTTTGTTTACAGCCACCTCAGCCTGTGGTTACTGTTACCTAATGACTTTGTGTATATAACTGGATGTTGTTTACAGCCACCTCAGCCTGTGGTTACTGTTACCTAATGACTTTGTGTATATATAACTGGACGTTTGTTTACAGCCACCTCAGCCTGTGGTTACTGTTAACCTAATGACTTTGTGTATATAACTGGATGTTTACAGCCACCTCAGCCTGTGGTTACTGTTACCTAATGACTTTGTGTATATAACTGGACGTTTGTTTACAGCCACCTCAGCCTGTGGTAACTGTTACCTAATGACTTTGTGTATATAACTGGTGTTTACAGCCACCTCAGCCTGTGGTACTGTTACCTAATGACTTTGTGTATATAACTGGATGTTTGTTTACAGCCACCTCAGCCTGTGGTTAACTGTTACCTAATGACTTTGTGTATATAACTGT
This sequence comes from Argopecten irradians, assembly GCF_041381155.1. Classification (NCBI taxonomy): domain Eukaryota; kingdom Metazoa; phylum Mollusca; class Bivalvia; order Pectinida; family Pectinidae; genus Argopecten; species Argopecten irradians. The sequence continues at coordinate 41,575,315 of NC_091144.1, forward strand.
TTGTTTACAGCCACCTCAGCCTGTGGTTACTGTTACCTAATGACTTTGTGTATATAACTGATGACTTGTTTACAGCCACCTCAGCCTGTGGTTACTGTTACCTAATGACTTTGTGTATATAACTGGAGATGTTTACAGCCACCTCAGCCTGTGGTAACTGTTACCTAATGACTTTGTGTATATAACTGGATGCTTGTTTACAGCCACTCAGTCTGTGGTTACTGTTACCTAATGACTTTGTGTATATAACTGGATGCTTGTTTACAGCCACCTCAGCCTGTGGTAACTGTTACCTAATGACTTTGTGTATATAACTGGGTTTGTTTACAGCCACCTCAGCCTGTGGTTACTGTTACCTAATGACTTTGTGTATATAACTGGTGTTTACAGCCACCTCAGCCTGTGGTTACTGTTACCTAATGACTTTGTGTATATAACTGGATGTTTGTTTACAGCCACCTCAGCCTGTGGTTACTGTTACCTAATGACTTTGTGTATATAACTGGTGTTTTACAGCCACCTCAGCCTGTGGTTACTGTTACCTAATGACTTTGTGTATATAACTGGATGCTTGTTTACAGCCATCTCAGCCTGTGGTAACTGTTACCTAATGACTTTGTGTATATAACTGGTGTTTACAGCCACCTCAGCCTGTGGTAACTGTTACCTAATGACTTTGTGTATATAACTGAATGTTTACAGCCACCTCAGTCTGTGGTTACTGTTACCTAATGACTTTGTGTATATAACTGGTGTTTACAGTCACCTCAGCCTGTGGTAACTGTTACCTAATGACTTTGTGTATATAACTGGATGTTTGTTTACAGCCACCTCAGCCTGTGGTTACTGTTACCTAATGACTTTGTGTATATAACTGGATGTTTACAGCCACCTCAGCCTGTGGTAACTGTTACCTAATGACTTTGTGTATATAACTGGTGTTTACAGCCACCTCAGCCTGTGGTAACTGTTACCTAATGACTTTGTGTATATAACTGGACGTTTGTTTACAGTCACCTCAGCCTGTGGTAACTGTTACCTAATGATTTTGTGTATATAACTGGACGTTTGTTTACAGCCACCTCAGCCTGTGGTTACTGTTACCTAATGACTTTGTGTATATAACTGGATGTTTACAGCCACCTCAGCCTGTGGTTACTGTTACCTAATGACTTTGTGTATATAACTGGTGTTTACAGCCACCTCAGCCTGTGGTAACTGTTACCTAATGACTTTGTGTATATAACTGGTGTTTACAGCCACCTCAGCCTGTGGTTACTGTTACCTAATGACTTTGTGTATATAACTGGTGTTTACAGCCACCCTAGCCTGTGGTTACTGTTACCTAATGACTTTGTGTATATAACTGGATGTTTGTTTACAGCCACCTCAGCTTGTGGTTACTTTGTGTATATAACTGGACGTTTGTTTACAGCCACCTCAGCCTGTGGTTACTCGTGCTAACACAGTCCGGTCCCAGATTGCAGACATAGAAACCATGAAGTTCAAACTTGAGAGTAAAGATGATGACATCAAGGAACTGAAGAAACTCATGAAAATGAAGGTAAGTTGATACAAGATCACATATATCCATCCTTATCCGTTGTCGTCCTCATCCATCGTTGTGTCATTTGTATGTGATTGACATCTTTTCCATAACCGCTGATCAGAATTTAACAAAAATATACTAATGATAGGGCTGACCCCCAGGGGCCTAAGGGCGGGATGTCAAAAGGGGTTAATTTGACTATTTCCATATAAACGACTTCTTCTCTGAAATTAAGCATAATGCAATGGTAGTATCCTTATAGGGTGGGGATTCAAAATTATACAAAGATTTGGGGGTCGTTCCACCCTCCAAGTTGCAACTTGCCTAGAATTATCCTAACTTGGTCCTAATATCAAGTGTTTTAATTTTTTGGCCAATCCAAAATCCAAGATGGTTGCCACGTCTTCCCCATTCTAATGGTGTGATTTAGCTGAAATTGCCTGAATTGATCCTGATATGGTCCCAATCTGTCTGTGTATGGGTAGTTGTAGTCATAAAAATAGTCAAATTATCAATTGCATGTTGTACATGAAAAAGGAAACAACATGACTGATTAGCAGCCTTCTTGTATAGTCCACTTTCTCAGTAAGTACTGAAGAGGGTGAGCTTCCTCAAATTAAACTTGTAGTGTCATCTTGGTCCTGAGTTCTGCATATTCATTTTGGAACAAATCCAAGCACAAGATGGAAGACGGTATATAGCCATATTAGATTTGACAATTGAAGTAAGAGTTTTTGCGAGGGAGTTTAATGTGAATAAACTTGTGAATTTTTCCTTTGTTTATTCAATAGTGAGAGGAAAAAGAAAAGCAGAGAAAAGATTCCTCTTTTCATTGTTGTAGATCATTCTTGATATAAGTACCATGATTCAGAGGGATCTCACACTGTTAAATGAAGAAACCCTGACAAGTGGTTGGTTTGGACTGGAGAAAGCTCTTGTTCACTAATTATATATTGTTTGTATTTGTTATTTATAACCTTACAGCAAGAAGAGTTCAGTGAGCAGCAGGTGAGGATGACCCTGGTGGAGAAGAAGCTGGACAATGCCACTAAGGATGGTGATGAACGTGTCGAGAAAATGCAGCGTAAACTTGATGAGATCCAACTTCAGATGAAGAAAAAGGAAAAGTGTGTACTGTTGATAATTCATTCTCATCTATAATTTGTCTCGAGTGAAATTAAACTGTTTTGAAAATATGCAATGTGAGGTAAAACCTAAAATTTGAATTTTTCTTCATAATATTTTCATGGATATTTATTGGCTAATGAAAGATATAAAAATTTAGATGAGAATTAATTTCATATGTTGAGATTTTATGAAACGATGAGTCTAAGAAACCTTTATTTTTTCAAGCTTGGGTGAGCAAACAATAAAACTTGGTGATGAGTTTCATCGAATCTGATATGGAATGAACACAAATGTAATTATTTACATAACAGCAAAACCTTCCATTCTGAAGAATTCCTGCGTCAAAATGTTCTCCAACAATCGAGCGGAGGCCTTTTTGTTCCACAGTCCTCGGATCCTCATGTCCTTTGGTTCTTGACGTCACAATGTTTAAATGTCATGATGGATTTTATACCTGCCACACCAAACTAAAAAATTTAGATTAAATTATTATTAAATTAGTGATATACCCCATTTAATTAAGGAATAGAGCACGTGTAAATTATGTAACCCCGGTGAAGCCGGGTTACATGAAATTTACACGGGCTCCATTATCATTAAAACCTCATAACCTCAACAAAATAAAAATCCATTCATTATATTTACAGTTCTCCACGTAAATGAATATTATTTATACTCGAGACATTTGAATATTTTTTATTAAAATACCCATATTTTGTTCTCTCCCGTCATCGTCAACGAATTTGATTGAACAGCTGATTGGCATCGATTCATTTATATGTTCCCACAAAAAGTGGGGTCATGGCCACACGTTGCTACGCCAGCGACTATTCCCATAACAATATAATCGACGCACGTGTTGTACTATCATTATGCACTGATAATGATGATACTAGAAAGCATGGTTATTGAGTCCATGTCAGTGCACACTGTAAATATTTGAAAATCAAATTAGATGGTGGGGATACCCAACTAAGTTATAATATCAAATCAGATGGAGGGGATAGATGGAGATGTAGATATGAAGTGACAGAGGAGGTAGATATGAAGTGACAGAGGAGGAAGATATGAAGTGACAGAGGAGGTAGATATGAAGTGACAGAGGAGAGGTAGATATGAAGTGACAGAGGAGGTAGATATGAAGTGACAGAGGAGGTAGATATGAAGTGACAGAGGAGGTAGATATGAAGTGACAGAGGAGGTAGATATGAAGTGACAGAGGAGGTAGATATGAAGTGACAGAGGAGGTAGATATGAAGTGACAGAGGAGTTAGATATGAAGTGACAGAGGAGGTAGATATGAAGTGACAGAGGAGGTAGATATGAAGTGACAGAGGAGGTAGATATGAAGTGACAGAGGAGGTAGATATGAAGTGACAGAGAGGAAGATATGAAGTGACAGAGGAGGTAGATATGAAGTGACAGAGGAGCTCGAGGTAGATATGAAGTGACAGAGGAGGTAGATATGATGTGACAGAGAAGGAAGATATGAAGTGACAGAGGAGGTAGATATGAAGTGACAGAGGAGGTAGATATGAAGTGACAGAGGAGGTAGATATGAAGTGACAGAGGAGGTAGATATGAAGTGACAGAGGAGCTCGAGGTAGATATGAAGTGACAGAGGAGAGGTAGATATGAAGTGACAGAGGAGAGGTAGATATGAAGTGACAGAGGAGGTAGTAGACAGAGGAGAGTGACAGAAGTGACTCGAGAGGTAGATATGAAGTGACAGAGGAGCGAGGTAGATATGAAGTGACAGAGGAGGTAGATATGAAGTGACAGAGGAGGTAGATATGAAGTGACAGAGGAGCTCGAGGTAGATATGAAGTGACAGAGGAGGTAGATATGAAGTGACAGAGGAGAGTAGATATGAAGTGACAGAGGAGGTAGATATGAAGTGACAGAGGAGCTCGAGGTAGATATGAAGTGACAGAGGAGGAGGTAGATATGAAGTGACAGAGGAGGTAGATATGAAGTGACAGAGGAGGTAGATATGAAGTGACAGAGAGGAGGTAGATATGAAGTGACAGAGGAGGTAGTATAGATAGAATGAAGTGACAGAGGAGGTAGATATGAAGTGAGGTAGAATGAAGTGACAGAGGAGGTAGATATGAAGTGACAGAGGAGGTAGATATGAAGTGACAGAGGAGCTCGGTAGATATGAAGTGACAGAGGAGGTAGATATGAAGTGACAGAGGAGGTAGATATGAAGTGACAGAGGAGGTAGATATGAAGTGACAGAGGAGGTAGATATGAAGTGACAGAGGAGCTCGAGTAGATATGAAGTGACAGAGGAGGTAGATATGAAGTGACAGAGGAGGTAGATATGAAGTGACAGAGGAGGTAGATATGAAGTGACAGAGGAGGTAGATATGAAGTGACAGAGGAGGTAGATATGAAGTGACAGAGGAGGTAGATATGAAGTGACAGAGGAGGTAGATATGAAGTGACAGAGAGAGGTAAGATATGAAGTGACAGAGGAGGTAGATATGAAGTGACAGAGGAGGTAGATATGAAGTGACAGAGGAGGTAGATATGAAGTGACAGAGGAGAGGTAGATATGAAGTGACAGAGGAGGTAGATATGAAGTGACAGAGGAGGTAGATATGAAGTGACAGAGGAGGTAGATATGAAGTGACAGAGGAGGTAGATATGAAGTGACAGAGGAGGTAGATATGAAGTGACAGAGGAGGTAGATATGAAGTGACAGAGGAGGTAGATATGAAGTGACAGAGGAGGAGGTAGAATGAAGTGACAGAGGAGTAGATATGAAGTGACAGAGGAGAGTAGAATGAAGTGACAGAGGAGGTAGATATGAAGTGACAGGAGAGGTAGATATGAAGTGACAGAGGAGGTAGATATGAAGTGACAGAGGAGGTAGATATGAAGTGACAGAGGAGGTAGATATGAAGTGACAGAGGAGGTAGATATGAAGTGACAGAGGAGGTAGATATGAAGTGACAGAGGAGGTAGATATGAAGTGACAGAGGAGGTAGATATGAAGTGACAGAGGAGGTAGATATGAAGTGACAGAGGAGGTAGATATGAAGTGACAGAGGAGGTAGATATGAAGTGACAGAGAGGAGGTAGATATGAAGTGACAGAGGAGGTAGATATGAAGTGACAGAGGGAGGTAGATATGAAGTGACAGAGGAGGTAGATATGAAGTGACAGAGGAGGTAGATATGAAGTGACAGAGGAGGTAGATATGAAGTGACAGAGGAGGTAGATATGAAGTGACAGAGGAGGTAGATATGAAGTGACAGAGGAGAGGTAGATATGAAGTGACAGAGGAGGTAGATATGAAGTGACAGAGGAGGTAGATATGAAGTGACAGAGGAGGTAGATATGAAGTGACAGAGGAGGTAGATATGAAGTGACAGAGGAGGTAGATATGAAGTGACAGAGGAGGTAGATATGAAGTGACAGAGGAGGTAGATATGAAGTGACAGAGGAGGTAGATATGAAGTGACAGAGGAGGTAGATATGAAGTGACAGAGGAGAGGTAGATATGAAGTGACAGAGGAGGTAGATATGAAGTGACAGAGGAGGTAGATATGAAGTGACAGAGGAGGTAGATATGAAGTGACAGAGGAGGTAGATATGAAGTGACAGAGGAGGTAGATATGAAGTGACAGAGGAGGTAGATATGAAGTGACAGAGGAGCTCGAGGTAGATATGAAGTGACAGAGGAGGTAGATATGAAGTGACAGAGGAGGTAGATATGAAGTGACAGAGGAGGTAGATATGAAGTGACAGAGGAGGTAGATATGAAGTGACAGAGGAGGTAGATATGAAGTGACAGAGGAGGTAGATATGAAGTGACAGAGGAGGTAGATATGAAGTGACAGAGGAGGTAGATATGAAGTGACAGAGGAGGTAGATATGAAGTGACAAGAGGAGGTAGATATGAAGTGACAGAGGAGGTAGATATGAAGTGACAGAGGAGGTAGATATGAAGTGACAGAGGAGGTAGATATGATATGACAGAGTGAGAGATATGAAGTGAGCTGAGGTAGATATGAAGTGACAGAGGAGGTAGATATGAAGTGACAGAGGAGGTAGATATGAAGTGACAGAGGAGGTAGATATGAAGTGACAGAGGAGGTAGATATGAAGTGACAGAGGAGGTAGATATGAAGTGACAGAGGAGGAGGTAGATATGAAGTGACAGAGGAGAGGTAGATATGAAGTGACAGAGGAGGTAGATATGAAGTGACAGAGGAGGTAGATATGAAGTGACAGAGGAGGATAGATATGAAGTGACAGAGGAGGTAGATATGAAGTGACAGAGGAGCTCGAGGTAGATATGAAGTGACAGAGGAGGTAGATATGAAGTGACAGAGGAGGTAGATATGAAGTGACAGAGGAGGTAGATATGAAGTGACAGAGGAGGTAGATATGAAGTGACAGAGGAGAGATAGATATGAAGTGACAGAGGAGGTAGATATGAAGTGACAGAGGAGCTCGAGGTAGATATGAAGTGACAGAGGAGAGGTAGAAATGAAGTGACAGAGGAGGTAGATATGAAGTGACAGAGGAGGTAGATATGAAGTGACAGAGGAGGTAGATATGAAGTGACAGAGGAGGTAGATATGAAGTGACAGAGGAGGTAGATATGAAGTGACAGAGGAGGTAGATATGAAGTGACAGAGGAGGTAGATATGAAGTGACAGAGGAGGTAGATATGAAGTGACAGAGGAGGTAGATATGAAGTGACAGAGGAGGTAGATATGAAGTGACAGAGGAGGTAGATATGAAGTGACAGAGGAGGTAGATATGAAGTGACAGAGAGAGAGGTAGATATGAAGTGACAGAGGAGTAGATATGAAGTGACAGAGGAGGTAGATATGAAGTGACAGAGGAGGTAGATATGAAGTAGAGGTAGATGAAGTGACAGAGGAGGTAGATATGAAGTGACAGAGGAGGAGGTAGATATGAAGTGACAGAGGAGGTAGATATGAAGTGACAGAGGAGGTAGATATGAAGTGACAGAGGAGGTAGATATGAAGTGACAGAGGAGGTAGATATGAAGTGACAGAGGAGAGGTAGATATGAAGTGACAGAGGAGGTAGATATGAAGTGACAGAGGAGGTAGATATGAAGTGACAGAGGAGGTAGATATGAAGTGACAGAGGAGGTAGATATGAAGTAGAATATGAAGTTGACAGAGGAGGGTAGATATGAAAGTGACAGAGAGGAGAGGTAGATATGAAGTGACAGAGGAGCTCTGGAGGAAGACATGAAGGAGTGACAAGAGGAGGTAGATATGAAGTGACAGAGGAGGTAGATATGAAGTGAAAGAGGAGGTAGATATGAAGTGACTGAGGAGGTCAGAAATGAAGTGACAGAGATGGTAGATATGATTGTGACAGATGGTGAGGTAGTATGAAGTTGACAGATGATAGATATGAGTGACAGAGGAGGTAGATATGAAGTGACAAAGGAGGTAAGATATGAACGTGAAGAGAGAGGGAAATAGAAGTGACAGGAGGAGGTAGGATATGAAGTGACAGAGGAGGTAGATATGAAGTGACAGAGGAGCTCGAGTAGAGAGATAGAAGTGACAGAGGGGGTAGATATGATGTGACAGAGGAGGTTAGTTATGAAGTGACAGAGGAGCTCGAGGTAGGATTTGAACAGTGACAGAGGAGGGTAGATACTTGAGGTAGATTTGAAGTGACAGATTAGTGAGGGTAGATATTGAAGTCGACAGAGGTAGGTAGATATGAAGTGAGAGTAGGATAATGACGTGGAGGATGCTCGAGGTCACATATGAAGTGACAGAGGAGGTAATGATTGAAGTGACACTTGAAGTGACCTTTCACAGTTACTACTTGTTTGTGACAGTCAGGGACACAATACTTGGGTTGTCCTGTCTCATTTACACATACCTTGGTTTGGGTCCTGTCACATTTACAACTTACTTGGGGGTGCGGGTCCTGCTTACAATGAACACAGACTTGGTCTGTCTGCTCGTCATTAACACATACTTGTTGTCCTGGCGCACTAGTTACCCATACTGTGGTCTCCTGCGCACATTAACACATACTTGTATTTGTCCTGCGCACATTAACACATACTTGGGGTGGTCCGGCGCACAATAACCCATACGTGTTTGTCCTGCGCACAATAACCGATACTTGGTTGTCCTGCTCACATTAACCGATACTTGGTCTGTCCTGCTCACATTTACCCAAACTTGTTGGGGTCCTGCGCAAATGTTACCCAGACTTGGTTGGTCCCTGCTCACATTTTACACATACGTGGTTTTTGTCCTCACACATTAACCATACTTGGTTGGCCTCTCACATTTAACCAGACGTGGTTGTCCTTAGCCTCACAATTAACACATACGCTTTGTCCCTGCTCACATGTAAAACATACGTCGTTTGTCATACCTCACATTTACCATACGTTGTTTGTCCTGGCTCACTAGATGGTACCCATACTGTTGTGTCCTGCTCACATTTTACACATACTTGGTTTGTCCTGCTCACATTTAACCATTACTTGGTTTGATCCTGAGCTCACAATAAACCATAATTGGAATTTGTCCTCTCTCCAATTTAAACCCATACCTGTTTGGATCCAGTTCACAAAAACACATACTTGGTAGTGTCCTATCTCACAGTTAACACATAACTCCTTGATGATGTCCTGTCGCACATACTAATCACATACTGGACGTCTGTCCTGTCATCATAGTTTACCCATTCCGATTGTTTGTCTCTCGCCGTCACATTGAACCCAAGACCTGGTTTTGTCCTGTCTCACATTCTCACATATAAACCCTTGGTTGGGGGTACGCTTCACATTGAACACAGTACTTGGTTCTGTCCTGCCCCCACAATAACAACGACCTACCTTGGTTTGTCCTGCCTTCAACAGTAACCCATGACTTGGTCTGTCCTCGCTCTACAATCAACAACATAACTTAGGTTTACATGTCCTTGCTCACCATTAACACAGACGTGGTCTGTCCCTGCTCACATTTCACACATACTTGTATTGTCCTTGCTCACAAATTAACACAGCCCTGTTTTCCGACTCACATTACACCTTGCTTGGTCTGTCCCCTGCTCTGACAGGTTACACAGACCTGGTTTGGTTCCTGCTCACATAAACACATACTTGTTCTGTCCTGCTCGACATAGACACATACATTGTTTGGTCCTGCTCACATTGGACCCATAACTTGCGGTGTTTCCGACGTCACATTTTACTCATACTCTTGTGTTTTGGTCCTGCGATCATCAATTCAACCCACTACATTCTTTGTGACCCTGGCGCACTAATTCACACATACTCCAGTGGGTTTCGTCCCTACTCACAATAACCCCATACCTTCGTCCGGTCCCCATGCCGCCAGCATTAACACATACTATGGGTCATGATCCTGCTCACATTAACAACATACGTGGTTTGTCCTGCCACATTTTAAAACCCCATCTTGGGTCTGTCCTGCTCACATTAACCAAATACGTGAGTGTGGTCCCTGCTGACAGGTTAACACATCACTTTGGTTTGGGCCTTCTCTCAGTTAACACATACTCTGGTCTGTGCCTGCTCACAATAACACATACTGAGGTGTGAGTCCTAGCTCATATTTAACTCATACTTGTTTGTCCTGCGCACAATTATGGTAACCCATACTTGGTTTCCTGCTCACGATTAAACCCATACTTGGTTTGTCCTGCGCAACATTACCCAAGACCTGGTTTGTCCCGGTCATAAATACACATACATGTTTGCGTCCCTGCTCACATAAACACATACTTGAGTTTGTCCTGCTCACATTTACCCATACTTGGTTTGTCCTGCTCACATTTACCCATACTTGGTTTGTCCTGCTCACATTTACACATACTTGGTTTGTCCTGCTCACATTTACCCATACTTGGTTTGTCCTGCTCACATTTACACATACTTGGTTTGTCCTGCTCACATTAACACATACTTGGTGTTGTCCTGCTCACATATTAACACAGACTATGGTTTGTTGCTCACATTATTACCTACCTTGGTATGATTAGTCCTGCTGCACATTAACACATACACTTGGTTCTGTGCCTGCACACATTTAACACATTACTTGTTTTATTGTCCTACTACACATTAACACATACTTGGTTGTGTCTCTTCTCACATTAATAACCATACTTGCTTTGAGTCCTGCTCACCTTAATTTACCCATACTTGGTTTGTACCCTGCTCACATACCCAATCAACATGTATACTACTTGGTTTGTCCCCTGCTCACATTAACACAAACTTGGTTTTGTCCTGCTCACATTTACCCATACTTGGTTTGTCCTGCTCACATTTACACATACTTGGTTTGTCCTGCTCACATTAACACATACTTGGTTTGTCCTGCTCACATTTACACATACTTGGTTTGTCCTGCTCACATTAACACATACTTGGTTTGTCCTGCTCACATTAACACATACTTGGTTTGTCCTGCTCACATTTACCCATACTTGGTTTGTCCTCTCACATTTACCCATACTTGGTTTGTCCTGCTCACATTTAAACACATTACTATGGGTTTGTCCTGCTCACATTAACAACCATACTGGTGGTTATGCTCACATGCCCCTTCTCACATTTACCCATACATGTTTTTGTCCTGCTCACATTATAACACATACTTGGTTTGTCCTGCTCACATTAACACATACTTGGTTTGTCCTGCTCACATTAACACATACTTGGTTTGTCCTGCTCACATTAACACATACTTGGTTTGTCCATGCTCACATTTAACACATACTTGGTTTGTCCTGCTCACATTTAACCCTACTATACTTGGTTTGTCCTGCTCACATTTTACACATACTTCGGTATTGTCCTGCTCATGATTTACCCTTACTGTGGAGTTTGTCCTATCTCACAATTTACCCTTACATGTTGTTTTGTCCTGCACTCATCATTAACCCATACTTGGTTTTTCCTGTCTGATGCTTCACACTATTTAAACATATACTGGGACTGTTTCCCCTGCTCCACCATTTTGACTCATTTACTTGGTCTTGTCCTGCTCACATTAACACATACTTGGTTTGGTTCCTGTCACGATTACACATACTTGGTCTGTCCTGCTCACATTAACACATACTTGGTTTGTCCTGCTCACATTTACCCATACTTGGTTTGTCCTGCTCACATTAACACATACTTGGTTTGTCCTGCTCACATTAACACATACTTGGTTTGTCCTGCTCACATTTACCCATACTTGGTTTGTCCTGCTCACATTTACCCATACTTGGTTTGTCCTGCTCACATTTACCCATACTTGGTTTGTCCTGCTCACATTTACCCATACTTGGTTTGTCCTGCTCACATTTACACATACTTGGTTTGTCCTGCTCACATTTACACATACTTGGTTTGTCCTGCTCACATTAACCCATACTTGGGTTTGTCCATGACTACTCACATTTTACACATACTTGGTTTGTCCTGTCACAATTTACACATAACTTTGGTTTGTCCCTGGCTCACATTAACCCATACTTGGTTGGTTTGTGTCCTGCTCACATTTACACATACCTTGGTCTGTCCCTGCTCACATTAACACATACTTGGCTGTCCTACACACATTACACATAACTTGGTTCTGTTCTGCTCACATTAACCCATACTTGGTCTGTCCTGCTCACATTTCAACTTGTTTTGTTGCTACCACATACTTGGTTTGTCCTGCTCACATTAACACATACTGATGGTTTGTCCCTGCTCACATTAACACATACTTGGTTTGTCCTGCTCACATTAACACATACTTGGTTTGTCCTGCTCACATTTACCCATACTTGGTTTGTCCTGCTCACATTAACACATACTTGAGTTTGTCCTGCTCACAATTAACACATACTTGTTCTGTCCTGCTTCTCACATTAACACACATACTTCGTTTGTCCTGCATCACATTAAACCGCATACTTGGTTATGTTTCTGTCTCACATTTACCCATACATGTTTGTCCTCTTCATGTGACCCATACTTGGTTTTGTCCTGCGCACATTTACCCATACTTGTTTTGTCCTGGCTCACATTCTACTCCATACTTGTTTGTCCTGGCTCACATGATTACACATACTATGGTTGTTTGTCCTGTCACATTTGAACACATACCGGGGGGTTGTCCGGCGCACATTTACACAGACTTGGTTTAGCCTGCCTGCACATTAACTCATACGTTGGGTTGTCCTGCGTCACATTAAAACATACATCCTTGGTCTGTCCTATCGCACATGTACCACATACTTGGTCCTGTCCTGCTCGACATTAACTAAACCCATACTTACATTGGTTCTGTCCCTACTCACATTTAAACCCATGACTTTGGTTGGAGTCCCTACTCGACATTAACACCTATACGTGGTTGGTCTCGCACAGTTACCCATACTTGTCTGTCTGCTCACATTTACCCATAACTTGTCTGGCCTGGCGCCATTAACCCTTACGTGGTGTGTCCTTCTCACATAGTACCCTACTTGGTTTGTGCTGCTCACAGTTTACCCATCTTGTTGTGTCCTAGCTCACATGTACACAACCGTGGTTTGTCCTGCTCACAGTTTACACATACTTGATTTTGTACCTGCTCACATGTTACCACATTACTTGTTTGTCCTGCTCACATTAACACATACTTGGTTTGTCCTGCACACAATCAACACATACTTGGTGTTTTCCCTGCCACATTACCACATACGTTGTGTCCTGTCCTACTCACATTTACACATACATGGTTTGTCCAGCTCACATTTACCCATACTTGGTTTTTGTCCCTGCTCACATTAACACATACATGGTTTGTCCTGCTCACATTAACACATACATGGTCCTGTCCTGCCTCACATTAACTACATTACTTGGTTTGTCCTGCTCACATTAACCCATACTTGGTTTGTCCTGTTTACTTCTGTTTACATTTACAACCTGTCCTCACATTAAAAATTACTCATTATACTTATCTACTGACTTTGTAAAATACACTACGTAACCTCTACAGACTTATAAAATTACTCTGTTATAACCTCTGTACATTTATAAAATTACTTGGTTTGTACCCTCTACAGACATTATAAAATTACTTGTTATAGTCCCTCACATTTGGTTTGTTACTGTCTGCTTATATTTACAATACTTGGTTTTTAAAATCACTTTATACATACTTGGTCTACAAGACTTATAAAATTTGGTTATGTCCTAACATCTTAGAACAAAAATTACTCTGTGTATTGTTACATTTAAATTAACAAAGATTTATAATTATACTCTTTATTATGCTCACATTTAAAAATTTCATACTTGGTTTGTCCTGGCTACAGACATTTAAATTACTATATAACCTGTACATTACATACTGGTTTACTCTGTTATAACAAACCTTGTACAGACTTATTTGGTACTCTGTTATATTTAACCCATACAGACTTATAAATTTACTCTGTTTATTTAACGTAACTTCTTATGCTACTTATAACTTACTTGTTATAAAACCTCTACAGACTTATAAAATTACTTGTTTATACGTAACCTCTACAGACTTATATAAATTACTCTGTTATACGTAACCTCTACAGACTTATAAAATTACTCTGTTATACGTAACCTCTACAGACTTATAAAATTACTCTGTTATACGTAACCTCTACAGACTTATAAAATTACTCTGTTATTCATTCTACATTATACTTACTCTGTTATAACGTAACCTCTACAGACTAAAAATTACTCTGTTATAACTCTACAGACTTATAAAATTACTCTGTTATATAAACCTCTAACCTCTACAGACTTAAAAATTACTCTGTTATACGTAACCTCTACACACTTTAAAATACTCTGTTTAACTCACATTATAAAATTACTCTGTTATACGTAACCTCTACAGACTTATACATTACTCTGTTATAACCTTAAGACAACCTCTACACTTATAAAATTACTCTGTTATACGTAACCTCTACAGACTTATAAAATTACTCTGTTAATTACTGTTTATAACGTAACCTCTACAGACTTATAAAATTACTCTGTTATACGTAACCTCTACAGACTTATAAAATTACTCTGTTATAACGAACTCACAGACTTATAAAATTACTCTGTTATAAACGAACGTCGTACAGAATAAAATAACTCATGTAATACGTACTACAATTACTCTGTTATAACGAACCTCTACAGACTTATAAAAACTCTGTTTACGTAAACCTCTACAGACTTATAAAATTACGAACGTCTACAGACTTATAAAATTACTCTGTTATACGTTTTTAACCTCTACAGACTTATATAAAATTACTCTGTTATAACGTAACCTCTACAGACTTATAAAATTACTCTGTTATAACGTAACCTCTACAGACTTATAAAATAACTCTGTTATACGTAACCTCCAGACTAAAGACTCTACAGTTATAATACCTCTACAGACTTAAAATTACTCTGTTTATACGTAAACTCTACAGACTTATAAAATTACTCTGGTATACGTAACCTCTTACAAGACTTTGTAAAATTACTCTGTTATACGTAACCTCTACAGACTTATAAAATTACTCTGTTATACGTAACCTCTACAGACTTATAAAATTACTCTGTTATACGTAACCTCTACAGACTTATAAAATTACTCTGTTATACGTAACCTCTACAGACTTATAAAATTACTCTGTTATAACAAACCTCTACAGACTTGTAAAATTACTCTGTTATAACAAACCTCTACAGACTTGTAAAATTACTCTGTTATAAAACCTCTACAGACTTGTAAAATTACTCTGTTATACGTAACCTCTACAGACTTATAAAATTACTCTGTTATACGTAACCTCTACAGACTTGTAAAATTACTCTGTTATAACGTAACCTCTACAGACTTATAAAATTACTCTGTTATATAACCTCTACAACCTTATAAAAATACTCTGAAATATTAACAAACCTCTACTTATAAAATTACTCTGTTATACGTAACCTCTACAGACTTATAAAAATTACTCTGTTATACGTAACCTCTACAGACTTATAAAATTACTCTGTTATAACAAACCTCTACAGACTTATAAAATTACTCTGTTATACGTAACCTCTACAGACTTATAAAATTACTCTGTTATAACAAACCTCTACAGACTTATAAAATTACTCTGTTATACGTAACCTCTACAGACTTATAAAATTACTCTGTTATAACAAACCTCTACAGACTTATAAAATTACTCTGTTATACGTAACCTCTACAGACTTATAAAATTACTCTGTTATACGTAACCTCTACAGACTTATAAAATTACTCTGTTATAACAAACCTCTACAGACTTATAAAATTACTCTGTTATACGTAACCTCTACAGACTTATAAAATTACTCTGTTATAACAAACCTCTACAGACTTATAAAATTACTCTGTTATACGTAACCTCTACAGACTTATAAAATTACTCTGTTATAACAAACCTCTACAGACTTATAAAATTACTCTGTTATAACGAACCTCTACAGACTTATAAAATTACTCTGTTATACGTAACCTCTACAATAGACTTATAAAATTACTCTGTTATAACAAACCTCTACAGACTTATAAAATTACTCTGTTATACGTAACCTCTACAGACTTATAAAATTACTCTGTTATACGTAACCTCTACAGACTTATAAAATTACTCTGTTATACGTAACCTCTACAGACTTATAAAATTACTCTGTTATACGTAACCTCTACAGACTTATAAAATTACTCTGTTATAACAAACCTCTACAGACTTATAAAATTACTCTGTTATACGTAACCTCTACAGACTTGTAAAATTACTCTGTTATACGTAACCTCTACAGACTTATAAAATTACTCTGTTATACGTAACCTCTACAGACTTATAAAATTACTCTGTTATAACAAACCTCTACAGACTTATAAAATTACTCTGTTATACGTAACCTCTACAGACTTATAAAATTACTCTGTTATAACAAACCTCTACAGACTTATAAAATTACTCTGTTATACGTAACCTCTACAGACTTATAAAATTACTCTGTTATACGTAACCTCTACAGACTTGTAAAATTACTCTGTTATAACAAACCTCTACAGACTTATAAAATTACTCTGTTATACGTAACCTCTACAGACTTATAAAATTACTCTGTTATAACAGACTTATAAAATAACTCTGTTATACGTAACCTCTACAGACTTATAAAATTACTCTGTTATAACAAACCTCTACAGACTTATAAAATTACTCTGTTATACGCAAACCTCTACAGACTTGTAAAATTACTCTGTTATAACAAACCTCTACAGACTTATAAAATTACTCTGTTATACGTAACCTCTACAGACTTATAAAATTACTCTGTTATACGTAACCTCTACAGACTTATAAAATTACTCTGTTATACGTAACCTCTACAGACTTATAAAATTACTCTGTTATAACAAACCTCTACAGACTTATAAAATTACTCTGTTATACGTAACCTCTACAGACTTGTAAAATTACTCTGTTATAACAAACCTCTAACAGACTTATAAAATTACTCTGTTATACGTAACCTCTACAGACTTGTAAAATTACTCTGTTATAACGTAACCTCTACAGACTTATAAAATTACTCTGTTATAACGTAACCTCTACAGACTTATAAAATTACTCTGTTATACGTAACCTCTACAGACTTATAAAATTACTCTGTTATAACAAACCTCTAACAGACTTATAAAATTACTCTGTTTAGTAACCTGCTTTATAACTGTTATACGTAACCTCTACAGACTTATAAAATTACTCTGTTTATACGTAACCTCTACAGACTTGTAAAATTACTCTGTTATAACGTAACCTCTACAGACTTATAAAATTACTCTGTTATACGTAACCTCTACAGACTTATAAAATTACTCTGTTATACGAACCTCTACAGACTTATAAAATTACTCTGTTATACGTAACCTCTACAGACTTATAAAATTACTCTGTTATAACGTAACCTCTACAGACTTATAAAATTACTCTGTTATACGTAACCTCTACAGACTTATAAAATTACTCTGTTATAACGTAACCTCTACAGACTTGTAAAATTACTCTGTTATACGTAACCTCTACAGACTTATAAAATTACTCTGTTATAACGTAACCTCTACAGACTTATAAAATTACTCTGTTATACGTAACCTCTACAGACTTATAAAATTACTCTGTTATAACGTAACCTCTACAGACTTATAAAATTACTCTGTTATTACGTAACCTCTACAGACTTATAAAATTACTCTGTTATAACGTAACCTCTACAGACTTGTAAAATTACTCTGTTATACGTAACCTCTACAGACTTATAAAATTACTCTGTTATAACAAACCTCTACAGACTTATAAAATTACTCTGTTATACGTAACCTCTACAGACTTATAAAATTACTCTGTTATACGTAACCTCTACAGACTTATAAAATTACTCTGTTATACGTAACCTCTACAGACTTATAAAATTACTCTGTTATAACAAACCTCTACAGACTTATAAAATTACTCTGTTATACGTAACCTCTACAGACTTATAAAATTACTCTGTTATACGTAACCTCTACAGACTTATAAAATTACTCTGTTGTACATAACCTTTGGCGTCAAGGTTGGAAATCCCAATTTAAGATTTTGGTGTTTTGACAATTGACATTGATTTCTACTATGATATTGGATTATAATTCTTTTGATGGATATTGGCATTCAGTAAAAGAAGAAAAATACTAGATTTTGAGAATTTCAAGAGGCCCAAGGGGCCAGAAATTAAAGTTAAGTTATGTAATGATATTGCTATATTTTATAATACTGGTAAATTACAAGGAAACTCAATCAAATCAACAAACCTCCAGAGACGAGCTTTGCTGTTCTCAAAAAGCTCTTGTTTTATTTATTTTGAACAGTTGGCAGTACCCCGAGTATGTCCTCCTTGGCACCTGTGAACGAGTCCCCAGTCCTGCTACAACAGGTAGGAAAATCAAATCCAGTCAAACCTTGTACTTCCTATAGATATTAGTAAATATAACAGTATGGTAACAGAAGTACGTGGCTGGTCCTGTGGACTTGTTACACTAGAATGTAACAAATTACAAGTCAACAGAAATAGCTTTAATGTATACACCCTTTTTATCAACTAAGTTATGTTCAAGTACACCTAAGAAGTAATATATAACATGCAAAATAGTTGAAAGATGTATGGTCTGTGAATTGCTCTCTTTTTGTCATAGAAAAAGTATTGAAAGTGTTTTACATATTTTTAGCCCACCGTCATCAGATGGTGGGCTATTCAAATCGCCCTGTGTCCATGGTCCGTGGTCCGTCGTCCGTCGTCTGCCGTCCGCCGCCCATCGTCTGTCGTCAGCTGCCTTCGTCCCTCCGTAAACAATGCTTGTTATCACTATTTCTTAAAAACTGCTGCAGATATTTTGTTCAAACTTCACATGGAGGGTCCCTTTGATCCATAGTAGTGCCATACAGGATTGATGGCTATCAGAAAAAAACAAGATGGCCGCCAGGCAGCCATCTTTGATTTTGGCAGTTGAAGATTGTTATCGATATTTCTTGAGAACTACTGAAGGGATTTTGTTCAAACTTCACATGGAGGGTACCCTTGGTCCCTAGTTGTGCCTTACAGATTTTGAGGCTGATCGGAAAAATAAGATGGCTGCCAGGCAGCCATCTTTGATTTTGGCAGTTGAAGTTTGTTATCGATATTTCTTGAGAACTACTGAAGGGATTTTTTTCAAACTTCTTATGGAGGGCACCCTTGGTCCCTAGTTGTGCCATACAGATTTTGAGGCTGATCAGAGAAATAAGATGGCCGCCAGGCAGCCATCTTTGATTTTGGCAGTTGAAGTTTGTTATCGATATTTCTTGAGAACTACTGAAGGGATTTTTTTCAAACTTCTTATGGAGGGTACCCTTGATCCCTAGTTGTGCCATACAGATTTTGAGGCTGATCGGAAAATCAAGATGGATGCTTAGCAGCCATCTTGGATTTGGGCAGTTGAAGTTTGTTATAGCTATTTCTTGAAAACTGTTGAAGGGATTTTGTTCAAACTTCACATGGAATATTCCATTGGTCCCTAGTTGTGCCATATAGATTTTTAGGCTGATCGGAAAAACAAGATGGCCGCCATTTGGATTTTCATAGTTAAGGTTTGTTATCACTATTTCTCAGAAAGCGCTGAAGGGATCTTTCTCAAATTTAGTATGTAGGTTCCCCTAGGGCCCTAGTTGTGCATATTGCTTTTTTGGACCAAATGGTGAATAAGATGGCCGCCAGGCCGCCATCTTAGATTTTGATTTACAAATTTTGAGGCTGATCGGAAAAATAAGATGGCCACCAGGCAGCCATCTTTGATTTTGGCAGTTGAAGTTTGTTATCGATATTTCTTGTGAACTACTGAAGGGATTTTTCTTGGATTTTCATAGTTAAGGTTTGTTATCACTATTTCTCAGAAAGCGCTGAAGGAATCTTTCTCAAATTTAGTATGTAGGTTCCCCTAGGGCCCTAGTTGTGCATATTGCTTTTTTGGACCAAATGGTGAATAAGATGGCCGCCAGGCCGCCATCTTAGATTTTGATTTACAGATTTTGAGGCTGATCGGAAAAATAAGATGGCCACCAGGCAGCCATCTTTGATTTTGGCAGTTGCAGTTTGTTATCGATATTTCTTGTGAACTACTGAAGGGATTTTTCTTGGATTTTCATAGTTAAGGTTTGTTATCACTATTTCTCAGAAAGCATTGAAGGGATCTTTCTCAAATTTAGTATGTAGGTTCCCCTAGGGCCCTAGTTGTGCATATTGCTTTTTTGGACCAATCGGTGAACAAGATGGCCGCCAGGCCGCCATCTTAGATTTTGATAGTTAAAGTTTGTTATCGCTATTTTTCATATAGTACTGAAGGGATCTGTCTCAAATTTCATATGTAGGTTCCGCTAGGGACCTAGTTGTGCATATTGCATTTGGGATCAATCGGTGAACAAGATGGCCGCCGGGCCGCCATCTTAGATTTTGATATTCAAAGTTTGTTATCGCTGTTTCTCAGAAAGTACTGAAGGGATCTGTCTCAAAATTCATATGTATGTTCCCCTAGGGACCTATAGTTGTGCAGATTGCGTTTTGGGACCGATCGGTCAGCAAGATTGCTGCCAGGCAGCCATGGATTTTGACAGGCAGCCATCTTGGATTTTGATATCAAATTCAAAGCCATTTGTTATCTCTATTTCTCAGAAAGTATTGAATGGATCTTTCTCAAATTTCACAGGTAGGTTCCCCTAGGGCCCTAGTTGTGCATAGTATGATTTGGGACCGATTTAATCAACAAGATGGCCGCGAAGGAGCAATCTTGGATTTTGATAGTTAAAAGTTTGATATCACTATTTCTCAGAAAATATTGAATGGATCATTCTCCTATTTCACATGTAGGTTCCCCTAGGGCCCTAGCTGTGCAAATTGCGATTTTGGGCTGATTGATCGACAAGATGGCTGCCAAGGAGCCATTTTGGATTTTGATAGTTGAAGTTTGATATCACTATTTCTCAGAAAGTATTGAATGGATCATTCTCAAATTTCACATGTAGGTTCCCCTAGGGCCCTAGCTGTGCAAATTGCGATTTTGGGCTGATTGATCGACAAGATGGCTGCCAAGGAGCCATTTTGGATTTTGATAGTTGAAGTTTGTTACTGCTATTTCTCAAAAGGTACTGAAGGGATCTGTCTTAAATTTTATGTGTAGTATGTTTGAAAAAGTTTAAAAAGTAGAGAAAAGATCCATCTTTCCATTGTCAGATATAGATCATTCTTTGGTGTTCAAAGTTGTTATTGCGTTTTGTTTTTAGTTTGTGTTCACAAAGTTTTTATATCGTTCACTATACTGTAAACCAACTTCTATTCGCATGGGATTTTCTTTTGCGAATTCTGCGATCGACTTGCATTCACAAAAGTTAATCTCCGCAAATTATTATTGATACATTTGTATGATTGTATAGTTAAAAAATGCTCTGTTAGCTTTAAGATAATAATAATTGCTTAGACGTAAAATATCTATGTTCAAACTAAGAACAATTTACTCTTCAGTAAAACTAAACCTTAAGTTCCGAGCGCGATACCATCCATATGAGACAGTGTTCGCTTCAGCCGCCATGACATGCCTGGTGGAAATCTTTGAGGAACTTTTGATCACAGGGGTCAATTTCTTATCAACAAACAAATCATCTTCACTCCTTTCCTGAGTTTTCTCAAGTCTCAGTATTTCTGAGTTAGGGTTTGGTTTTAGCTACATGTAGTAGATGTTGTCTTGTTTTGTTTTAACCACGCTAATACCGACATGTTTACACTAAGAAAACTCAACGCATGCTGAACGTTACTAATACTGGCAGGTTCTATTGGTCATTTGTGTGGGAGATCTATTTAGTCGTACGTACTTGTGTAAGGATTAACACTTACTTAGAATGATATACCTGGCCAATATGTTTACATACATACGCAGGTAAACGGCTATAGTCTGTTTCACAAAAACAGACTTGTAACACCTGGTAAATACTTGATTTCAGGGAAAGTATTGCAAGTAGACCTATAGCCTGTTCCACAAAAGTTAATCGCCTTGAACTTGTTTTGAAAATTCACGATTATTTAGCCTCGAATAAAAGATGGTTTACAGTATATATCAGTTTTTGTGTACACATTTAAAATTCAGTCATACTGGCTCAAACGACCGCCTGTCTAAAGTGATCGCTTTTCTGTCTCCCCTTCAGTGGTCGTTATAGACAGGTTTGACTGTAGCTCAAAAGATTTTTTGTACACAGATAAGTTCTCTGAAGGAGGCCCTGAATTTTACAAAGCAAGATAACCATCGCTTGCAGGCCGACCGAATGAAGGTACTGATTACAATTAAAGATTAACTTCAATAAAATTTTTTGCAATTTATATAATCATTTATTGCGAATGCATTGTCAGAAGTCAATTGATGTAAATTACAATATGATGAAATTGTTCAAGTTCCTTTGTTGACTTTCCATACAATGAGATGTCCAGCATACTGATACAATATGGTTCATGTGTTCTTGTAAATACTTCTAACAGGAAAAGATGACTAAGCTACCCCCCTTAAAGGTTCCCAAGAAGCCAGCAATATTTTGCCGCAGTGTAGCTAGGGTAAAAAAAGGTCAAACAGCCGACGACTCTTTGGACAAAACTGAAATTGTCAATCTGACCAGGGAGACATCCAAACTTCTAATGGAAGTCAACGTGTTGTCAGCCTGTCCAAGAGTGGTGGACATATCCAAACGGAAACCAGGTCAGAGTTTTACAGGGAATCTGTGGTAACTCATATTGATTCATGTTTATCTGTGTAACTCAGATTGACTCGTGTTTATCTGTGGTAACTCACATTGACTCATGTTTATCTGTCGTAACAAAGATTGACTCATGTTTATTTGTGGTAACTCAGATTGACTCGTGTTTATCTGTAGTAACAAAGACTGACTCATGTTTATTTGTGGTAACTCAGATTGACTTGTGTTTATCTGTGGTAACAAGATTGACTCGTGTTTATCTGTTGGTAACTCAGATTGACTTGTGTTTATTTGTGGTAACTCAGATTGACTTTGTGTTTATCTGTGGTAACTCTTTATTGTGGATTATGACTTGTGTTTATCTGTGGTAACTTAGATTGACTTGTGTTTATCTGTGGTAACTCAGATTGACTCATGTTTATCTGTGGTAACTTAGATTGACTCGTGTTTATCTGTGGTAACTTAGATTGACTTGTGTTTATTTGTGGTAAGTCAGATTGACTTGTGTTTTTCTGTGGTAACTCAGATTGACTCGGGTTTATTTGTGGTAAGTCAGATTGACTCGTGTTTATCTGTGGTAAGTCAGATTGACTTGTGTTTATCTGTGGTAACTTAGATTGACTCGTGTTTATCTGTGGTAACTCAGATTGACTCGTGTTTATCTGTGGTAACTCAGATTGACTCGTGTTTATCTGTGGTAACTCAGATTGACTCGTGTTTATCTGTGGTAACAAAGATTGACTCGTGTTTATCTGTGGTAACTCAGATTGACTTGTGTTTATCTGTGGTAACTCATATTGACTTGTGTTTATCTGTGGTAACTCAGATTGACTCTTGTTTATCTGTGGTAACTCAGATTGACTCGTGTTTATCTGTGGTAACTCAGATTGATTCATGTTTATCTGTGGTAACTCAGATTGACTTGTGTTTATCTGTGGTAACAAAGATTGACTCGTGTTTATGTGTGGTAACTCAGATTGACTCATGTTTATTTGTGGTAACTCAGATTGACTCTTGTTTATCTGTGGTAACTCAGATTGACTTGTGTTTATTTGTGGTAACTAAGATTGACTCGTGTTTATCTGTGGTAAGTCAGATTGACTTGTGTTTTTACGTTACCATATTTACAAGGCTAAATTGACTCGAGTTATCTACCTTGTTTAGGTAATGCCCCAGTATATGGTGTATTATATTTGTACAGTTATTTCTTTGTTTAGGTAATGTTCTAGTATATGGTGTATTATATTGCTATGTGTACAGTTATTTCTTTGTTTAGGTAATGCCTCAGTGTATGGTGTATTATATTTGTACAGTTATTTTTTTGTTTAGGTAATGCCCCAGTATATGATGTATTATATTTGTACAGTTATTTCTTTGTTTAGGTAATGCCCCAGTGTACGGTGTATTATATTTGTACAGTTATTTCTTTGTTTAGTTAATGCCCCAGTCTATGGTGTATTATATTTGTACAGTTATTTCTTTGTTTAGGTAATGCCCCAGTGTATGGTGTATTATATTTTGTACAGTTATTTCTTTGTTTAGGTTAATGCCCCAGTCTATGGTGTATTATATTTGTACAGTTATTTCTTTGTTTAGGTAATGCCCCAGTGTATAGGTATTATATTTGTACAATTATTTCTTTGTTTAGGTATGTAATGCCCCAGTATATGGTGTATTATATTTGTACAGTTATTTTTTTGTTTAGGTAATGCCCAGTATATGGTGTATTATATTTGTACAGTTATTTCTTTGTTTAGGGTAATGCCCCAGTATATAGTGTATTATATTTGTACAGTTATTTTTTTGTTTAGGTAATGGCCCCAGTATATGGTGTATTTATTTGTACAGTTATTTCTTTGTTTAGGTAATGCCCAGTATATGGTGTATTATATTTGTACAGTTATTTCTTTGTTTAGGTAATGCCCCAGTTTATGGTGTATTATATTTGTACAGTTATTTCTTTGTTTAGGTAATGTTCTTAGTTTATGGTGTATTATATTTGTACAGTTATTTCTTTGTTTAGGTAATGCCCCCAGTATATGGTGTATTATATTTGTTTTACAGTTATTTCTTTGTTTAGGTAATGCCCCAGTATATAGTGTATTATATTTGTACAGTTATTTTTTTGTTTAGGTAATGCCCCTAGTGTATGGTGTATTATATTTGTACAGTTATTTCTTTGTTTAGGTAATGGCCCAGTATATGGTGTATATATATTGTACAGTTATTTCTTTGTTTAGGTAATGGCCCCAGTGTAAATGGTGTATTATATTTGTACAGTTATTTTTTGTTTAGGTAATGCCCCAGTCTATGGTGTATTATATTTGAACAGTTATTTTTCTTTGATTGGGTAAATGCCCAAATTATATGGTGATATTTATTTGTACAGTTATTTCTTTGTTTAGGTAATGCCCCAGTATATAGTGTATTATATTTGTACAGTTATTTCTTTGTGTAGGTAATGCCCCAGTATATGGTGTATTATATTTGTACAGTTATTTCTTTGTTTAGGTAATGCCCCAGTATATGGTGTATTATATTTGTACAGTAATTTCTTTGTGTAGGTAATGCCCCAGTGTATGGTGTATTATAATTTGTACAGTTATTTCTTTGTTTAGTAATGCCCCAGTGTATGGTGTATTCTATTTGTACAGTTATTTTCTTTGTTTAGGTAATGCCCCAGTATATATAGTGTATTTATTTGGTGTATTTACAGTATTTTTTTGTTTAGGTAATGCCCCATCCTCTAGTATATTGTACCCCCCAACCCCCACCCCCCCCAACAAACAAACCCCGTATTATATTTGTACAGTTATTTTTTGTTTAGGTAATGTCCCCAGTTATATGGTGTATTATATTTGTACAGTTATTTCTTTGTTTAGGTAATGCCCCATTGTATGGTGTATTTATATTTGTACAGTTATTTTCTTTGTTTTAGGTAATGCCCCAGTCTATGGTGGTATTATATTTGTACAGTTATTTCTTTGTTTAGGTAATGCCCCAGTGTTATGGTATTATATTTGTACAGTTATTTCTTTGTTTAGGGTAATGCCCCAGTCTATGGTGTATTACATTTTGTAAGTTATTCTTTGTTTAGGTAATGCCCCAGTATATAGTGTATTATATTTGTACAGTTATTTCTTTGTTTAGGTAATGCCCAAGGTATATGGTATATTATATTTGTACAGTTATTTCTTTGTTTAGGTAACGGCCGAAGTGTATGGTGTATTATATTTGTACAGTTATTTCTTTGTTTAGGGTAAGTGCCCCAGTAATATGGGTATATTATATTTGTACAGTTATTTTTTTTGTTTAGGTAATGCCCAGTCTATGGTGTATTATATCCTGATACAGTTATTACTTTGTTTAGGTAATGCCCAAGTATATGGTGTAGTAATTTGTACAGTATATTTCTTTGTTAGGTAATGCCCAAGTATATGGTGTATTATAATTGTTACAGTTATTTCTTTGTTTAGGTAATGCCCAGTATATATAGTGTTAATTATAATTTGTACAGTTATTTCTTTGTTTAGGTAATGGTATATGGTCTATATTTGTACAGTTATTTCTTTTGTTTAGGTAATGCCCCAGTATACTGGTGTATTATATATTTGTACAGTTATTCTTTGTATAGGATAAAGGTTATTGCCCCAGTATATAGTGTTATTATATTTGTAACATTTTATTTTCTCGTTGTGTAACTGCCCCATGTATGGTGTATATATATTGTACATACGTATTTCTATTGTTTAGGTAACAAGTATATGGTACAGTATATTTGTACATTTATTTCGTTTTTAGGTAATGTTGCCCCATTAATATAGTTGTATTATATTTGTACATGTTATTTCTTTGTTTAAGGTAATGCCCCAGTATGTATGGTGTATTAATATTTGTATCAGTTATTCTTTCTTTGTTTTAGGTAATTCCCCAGTATATAGTGTATTATATTTGTACTGTTTATTTCTTTTTGTTAGGAAATGGCCCAGTATATGGTGTATTATATATTGTACAGTTTATTCATTGTTTCGTGGTAATGCCACAGTCCTATGGTACCATTTAGTATTTGTACAGTTATTTCATTATGTTTAGGGTAATGCACATGTAAAAGTTGTATTATCTCATGTACAGTTTATTTCTTTGTTTAGGTAAATGCCCAACTGATTTATTGGTGTATTATATTTGTACAGTTATTTCTTTGTTATAGGTAATTGCCCAGTATAATGGTGCATATTAATTTTCACAGTTATTTCTTTGTTTAGGTAATAGTCCCAAGTATATGGTGTTATTTATATTTTTACAGTATATTTCGTTGTTTAGGTAATGGCCCAGTGTAGGGTACATTATATTTGTACAGTTATATCCTTGTTTAGGTATAGTCCAAGTGTTAATGGTTGTAAATTAATATATTGTACCAGTTTATTTCTGTGTTTAGGTAATGGCCCCAGTCATATGGTACATAATGTTTGGTACAGTTAACTTCTTTGTTTAGGTAATTGTCCCCAGTGTATGGAGTATTATATTGTACATAAGATTATTTCTTTGTTTAGGTAATATGCCCCAGTGTATGGTGTATTATATTTGTACAGTTATTTCTTTGTTTAGGTAATGCCCCAGTGTATGGTGTATTATATTTGTACAGTTATTTCTTTGTTTAGGTAATGCCCCAGTATATGGTGTATTATATTTGTACAGTTATTTCTTTGTTTAGGTAATGCCCCAGTATATGGTGTATTATATTTGTACAGTTATTTCTTTGTTTAGGTAATGCCCCAGTATATGGTGTATTATATTTGTACAGTTATTTCTTTGTTTAGGTAATGCCCCAGTATATGGTGTATTATATTTGTACAGTTATTTCTTTGTTTAGGTAATGCCCCAGTATATGGTGTATTATATTTGTACAGTTATTTCTTTGTTTAGGTAATGCCCCAGTGTATGGTGTATTATATTTGTACAGTTATTTCTTTGTTTAGGTAATGCCCCAGTATATAGTGTATATATTTGTACAGTTATTTCTTTGTTTAGGTAATGCCCCAGTATTATATTTTTAATATATTGTACAGGTTTAATTATCTTTGTTTAGGTAATGCCAAGTATATGGTATATTAATTTGAACAGTTATTTCTTTGTTTCAGGTAATGCCCCAGTGTATGGTATATTATATTTGTACAGTTATTTCTTTGTTTAGGTAATGCCCCAGTGTATGGTATATTATATTTGTACAGTTATTTCTTTGTTTAGGTACTGCCCAAGTATATGGTGTATTAATATTGTACAGTTCTAATTTCTTTGTTTAGGTAATTGCCCCAATTATACTGGTACATTATAATTGAACAGTATATTTCTTTGTTTAGGTAATGGCCCAGTGTATGGTGTATTATATTTGTACATTATTTCATATTGTTTAGGTAATGCCCCAGTGTATGGTATATTATATTTATGTACAGTAATTTCTTTGTTTAGGTAATGCCCCAGTCTAATGGTGTAATAATATTTTGTACAGTATATTTTCTTGGTTTAGGTAATGCCCCAGTATATAGTGGTATAATATATATTTGTACAGTTTATTTCTTTTGTTCAGAAAATGCCCTGTGAGTATGGTGGTATTATATTTGTAGACAGTTATTTCTATGTATCAGGTAATGCCCAAGTATATGGTGTAATTTTTTGTATACAGTTCATTTCCTTTGTTGAGCGTAATTTCCCAATTTTTAAGTGTACATTATATTTGTACAGTTGATTTTCTTTGTTTAGGTCTAATGGCCCTGTGTATGGTGCATTATATTTGTGACAGTTATTTCATTGTTTAGGTAATGGCCAAGTATATTGGTGCGATTTTATTTGTACAGGTTATTTCTTTGTCTAGGTAAATGCCCCACTGATATATGGTACATTAAATTCGCCTAACAGTTATTTTCTTTGTTTAGGTAATGCCCCCAGTGGTTTTTGAGTTACATTATATATTGGACAGGTACAGTCTTTGTTTTAGGTAATGCCCACTGTATGGTGTATTTAATTTGTACAGTTATTTCCTCGTTTAGGTTTAATGCCACACAGTTTTATGGTGTATTCTATTTGTACAGTTATTTCTTTGTTTAGGTAAAGGCCCACCCAGTAGTATGGTGCTATTAAAATTTGTACAGTT
The DNA here is from genome assembly GCF_041381155.1 of Argopecten irradians. Classification (NCBI taxonomy): domain Eukaryota; kingdom Metazoa; phylum Mollusca; class Bivalvia; order Pectinida; family Pectinidae; genus Argopecten; species Argopecten irradians. The sequence goes on from NC_091144.1 coordinate 41,604,497, forward strand.
ATTGTCTTTGTTTAGGTATTGCCCAGAGTCTAATGGTGTATTATATTCTGTACATGTATATTTTCTATTGTTTAGGTAAATTCCCCTGTGTATGGTTGTATTATATTTGTACAGTTATTTCTTTGTTTAGGTTACAAGGCCCAGTGTATGGGTATTATTTTGTACAGTTATTCTTTGTTTAGGTAATGGGGCCAGTATCTGTGTATTCATCTTTGTACATTTACTGTTCTTTGTTTACTTTGATATCAAACAATATGGATACTCAATCCTTGTTGAATAGCTGTAATTTGTTAACGTTTTTGAACGTTTGTTTGAATTTTGAGGTCATCCTTACCCTGACAGGGTCAGGTTGTCCTATATTCCAACGTGATTCGACCGTCCGTCGTCCGCTCGGTCGCTGTCCGCCGATCCGCCGGTGCGGCAGTCCGTCCCTGTCGCACGTTCGCCGTCCGTCTGTTGTGTAAATTTTATTCCTTCTAAAAAAAAACGCTACTCCTTCCTTAAACCGATAAGCGGATTTCATCCCTATTTGGTGTGAAGCATTATTGGTGAAGGACAATCAAATTTTTATCTATTATGAGCTTTGGACCGAACCCCTAGAGCATGAGGGGTGGGGCCATAAAAGGGGCAAAATTTTTTTATTTTCAAAGCTGTAAAATCCTACTCTTCTGCATCCTTGGATGGATTTCATCCCTATTTTGCGTGTGAAACATGTAGTGGGGAAGTTACAATCATATTTTATATATATGAGCTCGGTCCGAAACATAGGGAGGCTGAGGGGATGGGCCGCCAAATGGGCAAATTTTCTTATTTTAATGCTTTTAAAATCCTACACCACCTTCATCCTTGGGTTGATATCAATCCATAATTTAGAGTGTGAAACATCATTAGGGAATGGACAGTCATATTTTTATATAAATGAGCCGGTCCGACCGCCTAGGTCAGAGGGGCAGGGCCCAAAAGGGCAATTTTTCTTCATTTTATAGCTTAAAAATTCCTACTCCCTCCCTTCTTCCTTGGAATGGATTTCATCCATATTTTGGTTGTTGAAACATTATTGGGGAACGGAACTCATATTATTACATTAAAGTAGTTTGCGTCCGACCCCTAGGGGCTGAGGTGGTGGGGCCCCACAAGTGTCAAATTTTTCTTATTTTAAGCTTTAAAAATCCTTACTCCTCCTTCCTCCTTGGGTTTGTTTATCATCATAGTTAGTATCGGAAACATCATTTTGAGAAGTACACATCATTTTGCATATAAAAGAGATAAGGTCCCCACCCCAAGTGTAATCATAGGGGCGGGCCACCAAAAGGGGTACATTTTTTAAATTTAAGCTTTAAACTCCTACCTTCTCCTTAATCCTTGGATTGGATTTCATTCCATAATTGGTGTGAAAACATTCTATTCGGGGAAAGGCATTTATATTTTAATATAAATGACAGTTCGGGTCGAAAACCCCTACAGGTGCTGAGGTGGTGGTGGGGCCCCACCAGTGCAAATTTTTCTTAATTTTAATCTTTTAAAAATCCTACTCCCTCCATAATGCCTTGGGTTGATTTTCATACCATATTAAGGTATGAGAACCAACATTTGAAGAAGTTACCAATCCTTACTTTATATAAATGAAATTAGGTCCCAACCCAAGGGGACATAGGGGTGGGGCCCCAAAAAGGGTAAATTTTCTCCTTAATTGAAGATTTAAAAAATCTACTCCTCTTTCACTCCTTAGGATGGATTATCTCCCATATTTGGCATGAAATACATCCATTTGGGGAAAGACAAACATATTTTTTTATAAATGAGCCTGATCTGTATCGGACCCCTAGGCGGTCAGAAGGGCGGGGGCCCCAAAAGGGCAAATTTTCTTTAATTTGACGCTTTTAAAATTCCTACTCCTCCTTCATCCTTATATGGAATTCATCCATATTTGGTCGTGCTGAAAACAATCCTTGGGGATGGACAATTATTTTTTTTGATATAAATGAGAAAGGTCCGACCCCTAGGGGAGCTGAGGGGTGGGGCCCCAAAAGGGCACATCGTTCTTTATATTTAAGCTTTAAAATGCGTTAATCCTTCTCAACTCTTGAGAGGATTTCTCCATATTTGGTGATTACATACTCTTAGGGATGGAAGTCATATTTTATATAATGATTTTGGTTATTCTCAAGATGGTCGCTGGCCCACGTCTGTTCTTCAGGTTTAGTCTCTGATCTCAAACAAAATTTAGTCTGTAGAGGTTTAAAGGTGATGGAATATACAACTTGCAATATTTTCATAAAGATTTTAGTATTCCAAGATGGCTGCGTGCCATCTGTGTTCAGGTTTTTGTCTTGATCTCAACAACATTAGTCTGTAGAGGTTTTAAGGGATGGCGAATAAATGCTAATTTTGGTAAGATTTTGGTATTCCAAAGATAGGTCGCTTGGCACCACGTCCTGTTTTTCAGGTTTAAGTCTCGGATCTCAACAAAAATTAGTCTGTAGATGTTTAAAAAATGGGTATGGGCAAACAACATGCAAATATTTTTCATAATGATTTTAGAATTCCATGTTGGGCTGGCGTGCCCCTACTTTTCCTTTGTGTTATGTTTTTGTCTCTGATCTCAACATAAAATTTGTCTGTTAAGAGGTTTTAAAGGGATGGCGAACAACCATGCAATCATTTTCGGAAAGATAGGGGTTGGTAATCCAAGATGGCCACTGGGCCAACTCCTATATTTTATATTTCGGTCCCTCTATTTCAATTAAATTTAGTATAAAGTGTTTATAAAGGGGATGCTTGTCTTCAGTATGATAAAAATTTTGAGAAAGTATTTTTGCGTGAGCACATACTACTGTTTTTCCAATTTTCGTCTCTGCAATTCATATGAATGATAAAAGTACCCCTCAAAATTACTTTCAAAATGTTCATACAACTGTGCAACTTCGCCATTTCTTAAATTGTGTCGCAGGTGGAGATGGGGAAGGGGGGGAGGGAGAGGGTAATTATGGGGTATTAAGTTTTAGTGTCCATTACAATGAGTACATGGTACTTGTTTTATGCTTTAAAATCCTACTCCTCAGTAACCCTTGAGGTGGATTTCATCCATATTTTGTGTAAAAGGATCGTAGAGGAAGGACTGTCCATATTTTATATAAAATAGTTAGGGTCCGGAACTCCTGGGGACAGAGGTGGGGGCCATCAGAATGGGGAATTTTGAATCTAAATTTTTGCTTTAAAAGCCTACTCCTTCCTAACCCTTGAGTGGATTAAGTGCATCCATATTTTGTGTGAAACATCACTGGGAAGGACAATCATATTTTCATATATACGAGTTTGGTCAGACCCGAGGTGGACATGAGGGACGGGGCTCGCGATGGGGGTACTTAATTTATAAAAGGACGATGGTAAGAACCCATGGGAATAGAACGGTCAGGGGTCCAAAAAGGGAGCTTTTGCTGAAATTTGGCTTTTGAAAATCCGGTACTCTCCTTCATCCCTCGGAATTGGTTAATACGCATATATGGATGAAGGGCTAACCAATATTTGCTTCAAACAAATGACCTTTACCTATTGTTCTGAAAACTTACTTATTTCAAAAAAAGAGTTCCTTGTATTGCTTTACTAATAAATTGTTAAACCACTCCCATTATACTTGTGACTGTTGTTTTGTTCCATGAGTCAGATGACTCGTTAAGGCCCATGGGGCCCCCTCATGTTATAAAATTCTGGGGCTAAAATAGGCCCCTTAGTGCACCTACTACCCCTTTGGGACAAAACATCCTTGGAAGAATGTCAACAGAAACCTGTTTTTAAATTTTGGCTCTGACCCCCCCCGGAGGCAGTATGGGGTTGGGGCCCCAAATATGGGAATTAGAGGTAAATCCTATAAATACCGCTAGCTTGTCCCTAGAGTTCTTGCATGGAATGTAACCAATATATGGCCACAAGCATCCTTAGGGAAGGGGAACAGAACTTGTATAAAATTTGGCTCTGGACCTCCCAGGGCAGGAGGTGGGGCGGGCCTAATAGGGGAAATAAGAGATAAATCCTAATAAAAACCGCTACTTGTCCAAGAGTTCTGCATGGATTGTAACCAAATTTCGGACCACAAACCTCCTTGGGAGAAGGGAACTGAAATTGTAATAAATTTTGGGCTCTGACCCCTCGGGGCAGAGGGTGGGGCCCAAAAGGGGTAATAGAGGTAAATCCTATAAATCGCTACTTGTCCTAGAGGTTTTCTCTGCATGGATTGAAACCAAAATTTGGCCACAACAACATCCTTGGGGGAAAGGGGAAAGAACGTTGTATAAATTTTGGCTCTGAACGCCCCTGGGAAGCAGGAGGGGCGGGCCCAAAAGAGGAAATAAAAGTTAAATCCTATAAGAATATGCTACTTGTCTCTAGGAGTTCTGCAAGGATTGTAAAAAAATTTTGGCCACAAACATCCTTGGGGGAAGGGGAATAGAACTTGTAAATAAATTTTGGCGCCTAACTCCCCGGGGGTAGGAGGGGCGGGGCCCAATAGGAGAAACAGAGCCTTAAATCCCTATAAATCGCTACTTGTCCTAGAATTCTGCATGGATTGTAACCAAATATGGCCACAATCAATCCTTGGGGGAAGGGGAACAGAACTTCGTATATAATTTTGGCTCTGACCCCCCGGGGGCAGGAACTGGGGCTGGGGCCCAATAGGGGAAATAAAGGTAAATCCTATAAATCGCTACTTGGACAGTCGTCTGCATGGATTGTAACCAAATTTGCCACAAACATCCTTAGGTGAAGGGAATAGAACTTTGTATGAATTTTGGTCTCTGACCCCCCGGAGGGCAGGAGAGGCCCCAATAGGGGAAATAAATGTAAATCCTATAAAGATCGCTACTTGTCCAAGAGTTCTGCATGGATTGTAACCCAAATTTGGCCACAAATATGGATTTTTGTATAATGGTGTATTATATTTGTACAGTTATTTTCTTTGCTAATTAACCAGGTGTGGAGCCCTGTATCTGACAGTAGTAAACCCTGCTCCATGAGAACTGGTCTCCAAGACAGCCAAACTGACATTACTGTAGAAGGAAAACACAGAGAGGTACTATTACCATTTGTCACATATGACCTTTATGATAGAATATATACTATGGTTGACAGCCATGTAACACTACTGTACATTGGCTGAGTAGATAGCCATGTTAACACTAACCCTGATACAATGGTCATGAGTAGTTAGCCATGTAACACTAACCCTTTACACTGGACTGTAGTTTGACAGCCATGTAACACTAACTGTACAATGGGAAATGAGGGCTATGGAATCCCGCCCAAAGATCCTTGTTAGAGCTGGGGACAAGGTTTCGTACCTGATGTGTTAGCTACCGAGTGGGTGCTTGGAGCGGGGAAGTTGGTTAACTTACCTACTTCCCTGATGACAATGATTAGTCTTCAGGGGTCTGATCTAGAAAGGGGAATAAGCCTGGAAATCTTAGGGGGTGCCATCCAGATGAGAACTAGGAGATTGGCCACACTCCATTTGTGTGTACACTGTCTGTTCAAGTTGATGATGACAATGAGGTGATTTTGCCTTGTTTACTCATGTTCCTAGATGAGTTCGCGAGTGAACGCTGAAACGGACCAGGGGCTGTAGTTAGCCACGGGGCGGGCTGAAGGGTACCACCGCCGGCGAGGGGGGCAGGAGGAATCCCTTAGGACTTCAGAAGGGGGAGGAAAAGCCCCACACGCCGGACCAAATCTAGGGGAAGAAGAAAGGCATGGACGGGCCACGCTACACATCCCTTGAGGGGGGGCGGCATGAAGTACGATAGCCATGTAGAACACTACCGCTACATTGAACGCTGTAGTTTGACACAAGCAGCTCGGCCAGAGAGTAAAACTATGGCCTGTTCATATGGCAGTTTAGGGCCTGGGAGTGGTAGTTGACAGCCACTCCGCAAGCCATTGTCAAACCACATACCTTACAGATGACTCTGAGGTTTAGTTAGGTTTTAGGTTTGTAAGTAGTTTGATTTTAGAGTAGTTTAAGTTTTAAACAAGTTTTTTAGTTTTTTTTGACTGAGTTCCTGTGTTGGCTGACGGTTTACTTTAGTAACGAAGGGTTCTATTTTTTTTTCAGTGTAAGTTGAGCTCCTGACGAATTTGTGACTGTTGTTTGATCTTACTTTGTCAAATGGTGCCTGAGCTGAGTGGGACAGCCGCCCGACAAAATCTTAGAACGTCTTCTCAGGCATATAAGTACGGAGGGGCATTGAGCCGTGAAGTTTACCCCTGAAGTTTTTATGAAGCTAGGTGTGCATAGGAAGGGGGAGGGTTGTTGGGTGGGTCGGGGTGGTATATGATTTTACGGGTCCTTTTTCTGGTAGCCGTCGGGCGGAGTTGGTAGTAGCTAGTTGTGGCTGAGCTAGGGAAGGGAGGGGAGGGGAGGGAGGTGGAGAGGGGTATATATGGAGTAACAGGGGGTTCCGTATGGGGAGGTGTTTGGTGTGTCGAGGGGGTCAGAGCTATGGTGTGTTAGGGGGGGACAATTATGAGATATAGGGGAGGGGGGGGGCGTGAGGGGAGGGGGGGTGAGCAAGCAGCCCCGTGGCGAGGATGTGGAACCTTAGTGTTAGTGAGGGGGGGCGTAGGGGAACCTGCGGGTAAGATGTATGGTAGTGGGGCTGGCTGGATCATCCTGGTTTTTATTAAGTAGTGCAGTGGTTCGAGTGGTTGATTGGCTGCTTGTAGGGGAGAACGGGGAGGCGATAGTGCACTTATCGGGTTATGTAGGCGTTAACGACTATAGCCACCAATCGCTCAACGGACGTTTCGCTCACTCTCAGTCCATGATGGAGTGTTTGTGGTGGTCCTTGCGTATAATATACTATTCTCCTGATTACCACACTGTCGGTCTTTGTTCAAACATATGGAGTCGATCGAAAATGGGCCTTAGCGCTCGGCGTTGCGCACGGAGTACATCGGTAAATATGTCCATCAGACCTTTGTGTCTTATGTCGCAATACATCTTACTCCTGTAAATATAATTACGGTAAACGTATCAAGTTGGACAGCATTTCTGTTGATTTGTGTAGGGGATGTGAAAACTCTACACCTTGCGGTAGGACTAAGTGGGTGACTTGAGGTTTAAAGTTTGGACTACCAAATATTGTACAAACTGGGAGACCTCTCTTGAATCTAGTTGTTTGACTGGAGGTGTGGCGGGAGCCGTGGTATTTTAACCCACACTAGCCCCCGCTACACGCGTTCCCTGTGACTTTTTAGGGATGAGAAAGCCATGAAGTTGTAAGTGCGGACATGCTCATTGTGGGTGTAAACACTACCAGTACTACAAAATGGGTGCAGCTGACCGCGTGTCAGCGAAAGAATCCTGGAAAGGGGAAGGATATTAAGTAGGGGGAAATTATCTAGACATGCTTGTGAGTTGATTAAACACTACCTGTACAAAGAGGTGTGGATCTTCGGGTGGCCAGGGTAGGGGAAGTAGCATAGAGGGATAGCCCAGGGAGTCGGTAACCAACAGAACTACCGCTATACAAATGGGAGGGGGACTAGGTGGGGGTACAGACCTAGAGATAGCATAAACTGAAGGCAGACTAGCCGCCATTGTCAGATACGACATTGTGTGGTTAGCCTTGTAAACACAACACAGTCACGCAATTTACGGGAGTTTCATGGTGAACACCACGAGCCATATTGTAAGCGCATGCATTGTAACGAGCTACGCACTGATTGGTACAATGAGCTCAGAAGTCAGGATTGTTTTGATACCTGTTATCAAATGATTGGAAGTTTGACAGCCGGTTTTTGTCTTGTATTTGTTTTTTTGTGTGTTTTTGTTTCTGCTCGGGAAGCAGATTGCTGCGTAAGATAATTCGTGATAACAAACACTAGCCCGTAATCTTTAATATAATGACCGAGTACGTTGATAGCCCCCATACCTTTATGGTACGGAAGCTTGTATCCGGTAGTTTTTCAATGTTGGCGTAGTTGGGGGTTTTAAGTTTGATTTAAGTTTGAGACACCAGACCATGAATTAACACATATGCCTGTACAATGACATTTTTGGAGGGTGTGATACTTTCTTTTACAATGATCTGACGAAGTTTACCATCCCTGAATGTGATTAGGACAGCACGCGTTTTTATTGTTTTTGTATTTTTGGTTTAACAAGACTACCCATCGTGTTTTAATATAATGAACTGAGTTGGACACAGCATTTTCGAAGGCAAAACGGGCTGTCAAGCATATGCTTGTTCTATACACCTACCTGTACAATGGAACTTGAGTTCCCAGAGGGTCTAAGCTTTGACGCGCGTGTAAACATACGCCCTACTTGTAACAATGACTTGAGTTGACTAGCTCCTTATTAACACTACCCTCCGTAATAGATGACTGAGGGTTAGCCCTAGCTGACCGTTTGCGTTTCGGTGACCTGAACCGTTTGTTTGGTTGGGCCGGTTTATGTGTTTGAAATATGTGACATCGAAGCACGCTGTTACCAACTGTGAATGATTATTGGACAGGTTTGGACATGCCGTTTTTGTTTATTGTTGTGTTTTTACCCGTATAGGGTGATCTTTTTTGTAATCTGTTTTGTGCTTAACACTTTTTTTCCTAAGTTGAACCGCAGGTTAGTTAGCACAGTGGTGAAGTTTAGCTGTTGATACGTGTGACATGCCGTTGTTTGTATTTCTTTTTGGTCTTGTGTGTCATTGTTTGTTTTTTTTGCTTTTTGTAAAGACTACCTGTATGACAACTTGACCCTGGACGCCTACTGGGGCTTAACGATGACAGCATAATTGTAAGTCCACTATCTTGTACATATGACGCCTGAATGTCGTTGACAGTGCTCAGTTGTTTGTCATGAGTTTAACCCCATACACCGATTGTTGTGCTTCTTTTGCAAGACCTCCATTGTTGTATCACTACCTGTTCAAATGACTTGTAGATCTAGGTTAACAGATCCTGACCAGTTGTGGACAGCGTTTTAGCGTACGTTTGTTTTTGACACACCCATTGGTGACTGTTGCCGTTTTGACAAAGCCGTATTAATTACAAAGCGGCTTTCAGTTGTGTACAATGGTCCCTTGAGTTGACTACCTTTTACAATGAGACTCGACGTTTGACAGCTTACGTACGCGTTAATCGGGTATAACACTACCTGTGTGCAATGGGGTTTGCTGTCCTGAAGTGTTGTCTGACAGTCTGTACTGGATTAGGTAACTCACTTTCCTGTACAATGGAGACCTGAGTTGACAGCCATGTAAACACTACACCTGTACATATGAGTTCTCAGTTTTGACTACTTTTACAAAAAACGAAGGAGCGTCGTTGAAGGTTGCCAGCAGGTAAAACTGAACTGCTCCTTCTTTGATCTACAGCTCGCAGGGTTACTCCAGGTTTACCAACCTGTTGGCTGCCAACAGAACCAGGGAGGGTCAGGTCAGAACAGACATTCATCCACCTTCCCAACTCATTGGGTTTGTGTTTGCATCGGGTAAGTAACTCCACCTTCCTGACTCCTCAGTTTAACTCAGGTAAGTAACTCTCCACCTTCCTGACTCCCTCAGTTTACTCAGGTAAGTAACTCCACCTTTCCAGACTCCTCAGTTGTCTCAGGTAAGTAACTCCCACCTTACCAGACTCCTCAGTTGTCTCAGGTAAGTAACTCCACCTTCCTGACTCCTCAGGTTACTCAGGTAAGTAACTCCACCTTCCCGACTCCTCAGTTTACTCAGGTAAGTAACTCCACCTTCCAGACTCCTCAGTTATCTCAGGTAAGTAACTCCACCTTCCCGACTCCTCTCAGGTTTACTCAGGTAAGTAACTCCCACCTTCCAGACTCCTCAGTTGTCTCAGGTAAAAAAAACTCCACCTTCCTGTACTCCTCATTTGACTCAGATAAAGTAACTCCACCTTCCTGACTCCTCAGTTGACGTTCGGGTAAAGTAACTCCACCTTCCCAAACCTATAACAAGCACCACGTGATATCCCAGTGGAAGTTTGGGAGGAGGCCTGTCCTATCTCAGCCTGTCCTATCTCAGCCTGTCCTATCTCAAGCCCTGTCCAATCCTCAGCCTGTCCCTATCTCACTTGTCCTATCTCAGCCTGTCCTATCTTCAGCCTGTCCTATCTCTAGCCTGTCCTGATCTCAGCCTGTCCTATCTCAGCCTGTCCTATCTCGAGCTTGTCCTATCTCAGCCTGTCCTATCTCAGGCCTGTCCATATCTCAGCCTGTCCCATTGTGTCATTAATGGCATACATTTCTGATTTTCATTTTATATCAGTTCAAAAAAAAGTAAAATGAAATTATTTGCTTATCCAGTTATATATTTGATAAATGGAATGAGGCTATTCTAGCATGAAGAGAGAGGATGTTATTTTCTGTGGTTTACCTGATGGCCAGTCTGTATGTGTTACAGATGCTACATGAGAAGTAGAGTGTGGGACAGTTGTCTGTGGTGGGCAGGATTAACATCCCAACACAAGCCGGTGTGGACTGGCCGACGTAGATTCCCCATCAGTGTACAACCCCCATCATCTCTTCGACAAAATTCACAGCACAATTTAGGACCTCCTAATTCGCTCAGTTTCACAACCAAAAAATACAGTTGATACAAAATAGAACATTATATATACAGAAAATAGAATGAAAACTATTAAGCTCCTAGAATATGTACAAGTCGAAATAGAGAATTGTTTTGTTAAGTGGCCATATATGGTAAAATCAATATACAATTCAGTAAATGATTTTTGAGCTGCTATTCCATCTGTTTATATTACGGAGTTAGCTCCCTTACGGTTAATATTCCATTGTGTGACGTCATTATTTTGTGAGAGTTTTCTCTGATTAGTATGGTTGTGTTTAATGCTCTTAAACCCTGGTGTCACAATCAACCTGCAAGGGCAGATAACTCTGTAATATACAAACTATACAGTATCATGAGAAGTGTAGTGCTAGTACCTTAAATATGCTGTATATGATTTGGCTGGGGGATTGGGCATGATCTACACATGTAATAATTTATTTGTGCAATGTTTGTTATAGAGTATATGTAGCTTGCTTTCAATGGGTTTGTGGGTACTGTAATACACAGGACAACTGCTGTACATGTCAATGAATCATCACAAATTATAACATTTTTTCATTGACCATCACTGTTAATTGTAACACTTTAATGATATTACACAAAATCTCTTCAGATCTTCTCTGGGAAATCATTAATTTTGAAAGGAAACTATTTCTAAGTTATCTAACCCCAAGGCTCAGGATGACATCATGCTTCATATCCTTTGTCGCGCACCATCCGTTATCTTGAAAGAAAAAAAAACCATTTTGAATTTTTAGTGGGAGCGTACTCGCGCACTATTGTTTTCCTTGTCGGATGTGGAGTTTGTGTACATCCGCTATTGCAGATTTCCAACTGCACACACACGATAGACCGGAAGTCACTGTCTTATACCGTCTCATATATATGTTTCGGCGGTTTTATAGATTTCCGCTTGTGACACCACCGACCTTTTATAAGCTCACCTATATACTAAAAGAGGATACCTGTCAGCGATGTTCTACTATAAATTAACAACAGTGACATAAGACAGTGCTAACCAGATTTCGTTTTGTGTAAATTTCAAGAGACATATCATACAAAATCTTGTCATCATCGGCCACAATATTCTAAGCATACAGCTGATCGACTTTGGAAACTTTTCGGAATAATATAATGCAAATCTTGTTTATAAAGTCAATAAAAAAGTGACGAAACGGATAACTTTTAGTGTCGGTCAAAGATATTTACAGCGTTATTTAGCAGATTATATTTAATTTATTACACATCATCCTAGGTCCTAGGTGTACGTTGCATTATCGCTTACTTTCCCCCGTGACCCATATACCGGATTTGCTTTTTTTTTTTTTTGTTACTCTACCATGTGTTCTAAATGTAAAACAAAATTTATGAAATTACCCAACCTTGCCGTAAGAAAAACATTATACAATTATCAGGATTGCCCCCCTGGGTGCCTGAACTCACAGATCTGATGTTACCCAGAAAGGCATTCAAGCATTAGTACAGACAGGTAAGTCACACACGTGAACGAGAGACTGGACATGGCTCTAGGGCAGACTACTATTTTGAACAGGAACGAACAAGTCTATCGTTATCAATATCAATAAGATAATAATAATCAAACTTCTTTGTACATGGGGTAACAAAAGAACACAATTAACAAAGGTTCAAGTCATTTCACATCTAAAGTTCTGATGAAAGTACCTGGAAAAGAAAAAGTTCAAAGTCATTTCACATCTAAAGTTCTGAATGAAGTAAAAGTGAAAGTATTTTTATAACCAAGTGAAATCATTAAACCAGTTCTACATGTTACACTATAGTCCCGATTCTGGGTAATGATGCGATATTGTTAACATTTTTGTACGTGCAAGAATATCCTCAAGGCAAGTGCCTTCATCAGATGTCCTATTAGGATACTATGGAACATAAAGGTTGTTAGGAAGAAATTTGTGAGCACCTTAATGTCTAACAAGCACTAGTTTCTTGTTTTGTGTCTCACAAGTTGCCACTGGTGTGATTACAGCTGAAACACTATGCCTTGAGAAATAACCCCAGTCGCCATCATTGAAACTAGAACGCGTTTTCCAAAGTTCCGTTTAGCTTCAGGTGCTGTGAATAATTGAATGTAATGGAAAACTTACCAAAATTCCATGAAAGATACTCAAAGTGCCGTGTGTACTCGTCTTGAAAACCTAATTTAATTTGTTGAGATGATGTCATGGTGTATTGTTAGATGTCTGGCCCTCATGTTTCTTGTTTGACATTGTATTCTGTATTATCTAATGTTAATCAGCTTTAACTCCTGCTTAACGACTTTCACGGTGCTGTCACTATTTTACAACTGATAAGGATTTAACATACCTGTGCTTAGAACATTTTTATGGCCATTTATTTCCACAGTCGCTAATTGCAAGAGAAATAGGAAAATCATGCATGACAATAAGTTTGGTTACAGTATTTGATTGTAAAATCTTGGTGAATTGCTTTCTATGACTATAAAAACCATGTTCTGCTTATTAAACTTCTTTGGAAACGGTATCTGTCTTATTGTGTTTTTTCACCTGAATTTAGAAACATATCTCTGTTGGTTAACTTATAAATACACAGCAGTCAATTAGGCTAAAACTATACCATATTTGACACAATAAGTGCCCCCATCCCTATTAGCAACACACACACACACCCCCTCCACACACACAATGCCCACACACACACACCCTTTCCCTCACACACACACACACACACACACCACACACACACACACACACACACTTCTAATAAGACCTTAATTTCACATAGATTGAACTAATAGCAGACTGAAAACGTTGAAACTGAAGGTTTCTTTATTGCTTTCTTTTGCTAATTGATTTATTGGCTTATTTTGTGCAAAACATTAATGAAGGGGTAGTCCAAATTTAGTTTGTATTAAAATGTCCCCTTATTGGTAAATTGTTTCTTTGTATTAAAATGTCCCCTTATTGGTTAATTGTTTCTTGTCAATAACTTAAAAGAGGCTTGGAGCCTGTAGTTATGATGGGGTGAAGGGCTACCAAGTTTGTTTTTATTAATCACATTGACCTAGTTCATTCAAGATCACATGAGTCAAATGAATTAAACAACTTCTTGTCAGTACCTAAGGAGTCTAGACCTCCATCAAGTTGATTCCTAGTTCCATATTTTATGACTCATTCACTTCCCTGATTATTTGATTCCTATTAATAAATGATTCAAAATGTATTGCTGTATTCGACCCAATAAGCGCCCAGGGCGTTTCAAAATTTGAAAAGAATGAAAAGGGGTGCTAATAGGACGAAATTGTATTGGAAATATATACATTTTTTGTGTAGTTTTGGTCTTAATTTATGCCTGGGCAATTGAAATCGAGGCCTCAAAAAGAAGGAGGGGCACTTATTAGGTCGAATACAGTATTAATCATCACAATATTTAACCTTAAGATTCCATACCAAGCATTCATTACTTATTCAATTGTGCGACTACTTCTTCGATTCCCATTTTCTTATTTGTTCCTTAATACCCAATAAAAACCTTTTGTTTATAAATTTGATATGGAAATGATTAATTTTAGTTTTACAAAATGGGGACTTGGCTTATTTAGTCCCAGAAAATGTGACAAGCAAACTTTACAGAGATTTATATCTTTCCAATTTGCTATCAACGGACTAAGTTTCTCTGACAATTGTTGCATCGGTATTTGAAATATTTAGTACATCCCTGATTCAACTATAAATAACCGTTTTTAGCTCACCTGGCCCGAAGGGCCGGTGAGCTTATGTCATGGCACGGCGTCCGTCGTCCGTTGTCCGTCCGTCGTCCGTCCGTCCTGTCGTCCGTCATACATTTTCCTTTAAATTGCTCTACTAGTCATAGAGTTTCTGCATGGATTGTAACCAAATTTGGCCACAAACATCCTTGGGGAAAAGGGGAACAGAACTTGTATAAATTTTTGGCTCTGAACCCCCCCCGGGGGCAGGAGGGGGCGGGACCAAATAGGGGAAATAGAGGTAAATCCTATAAAAAAACGAACTACTTGTCCTAGAGTTTCTGCATGGATTGTAACCAAATTTGGCCACAAATATCCTTGAGGGAAGGGGAACAGAACTTGTATACAATTTTGGCTCTGATCCCCCAGGGGCAGGAGGGGCGGGGCCTAATAGGGGAAATAGAGGTAAATCCTATAAATCGCTAATTGTCCTAGAGTTCAGCATGGATTGTAACCAAATTTGGCCACAAACATCCTTGGGGGAAGGGGAACAGAATTTGTATAAATTTTGGCTCTGACCCCCCGGGGGCAGGAGGGGCGGGGCCCAATAGGGGAAATAGAGGTAAATCCTATAAATCGCTACTTGTCCTAGAGTTCTGCATGGATTGTAACCAAATTTGGCCACAAACATCATTGTGGGAAGCAGAACAGAACTTGTATAAATTTTGGCTCTGACCTCCCGGGGGCAGGAGGGGCGGGGCCCAATAGGGGAAATAGAGGTAAATCCTATAAATCCCTACTTGTCCTAGAGTTCTGCATGGATTGTGACCAAATTTGGCCACAAACATCCTTGGGGGAAGGGGAACAGAACTTGTATAAATTTTGGCTCTGACCCCCCGGGGGCAGGAGGGGCGGGGCCCAATAGGGAAATAAGAGGTAAATATTCAAATTCCTTCAGAAAAGAAACAATGAACCTGTATTCAGAACATGACTTGACATTACAAACCAGGTGAGCGATACAGGCCCTCTGGGCCTCTTGTCTAATTTTATAGCTGTAGTTGCCATATAGTAATCATCCAAAATATGTATAAATTATGAAAATGTAAAAATTTTGACCATTTTTAGCTCACCTGGCCCGAAGGGCCAGTGAGCTTATGTCATGGCGCGGCGTCCGTCGTCCGTCAGTCCGTCTGTCCGTCAACATTTCCTTTAAATCGCTACTAGTCATAGAGTTCTGCATAGATTGTAACCAAATTTGGCCACAAACATCCTTGGGGGAAGGGGAACAGAACTTGTATAAATTTTGGCTCTGACCCCCCGGGGGCAAGAGGGTCGGGGCCCAATAGGGGAAATAGAGGTAAATCCTATAAATCGCTACTTGTCCTAGAGTTCTGCATGGATTATAACCAAATTTAGCCACAAACATCCTTGGGGGAGGGGGAACAGAACTTGTATAAATTTTGGCTCTGACCCCCCCCGGGGGCAGGAGGGGCGGGGCCCAATAGGGGAAATAGAGGTAAATCCTTTAAATCCCTACTTGTCCTAGAGTTCTGCATGGATTGTGACCAAATTTGGCCACAAACATCCTTGGGGGGAAGAGCAACAGAACATGTATAAATTTTGGCTCTGACCCCCCGGGGACAAGAGGGGCGGGGGCTCAATAGGGGAAATAGAGGTAAATCCTTTAAATCGCTACTTGTCCTAGAGTTCTGCATGGATTGTAACCAAATTTGGCCACAAACATCAGTGGAGGAAGGGGAACAGAACTTGTATAAATTTTGGCTCTGACCCCCCGGGGGCAGGAGGGGCGGGGCCCAATAGGGGAAATAGAGGTAAATCCTATAAATCGCTACTTGTCCTAGAGTTCTGCATGGATTGTAACCAAATTTGGCCACAAACATCATTGTGGGAAGCGGAACAGAACTTGTATAAATTTTGGCTCTGACCTCCCGGGGGCAGGAGGGGCGGGGCCCAATAGGGGAAATAGAGGTAAATCCTATGAATAACCCTACTTGTCCTAGAGTTCTGCATGGATTGTGACCAAATTTGGCCACAAACATCCTTGGGGGGGAAGAGCAACAGAACTTGTATAAATTTTGGCTCTGACCCCCCGGGGGCAGGAGGGGTGGGGCCCAATAGGGGAATTAGAGGTTAATATTAAAATTCCTACAGAAAAGAAATAATGAACCTGTATTCAGAACATTACTTGGCATTATAAACCAGGTGAGCGATACAGGCCCTCTGGGCCTCTTGTTAGCTCACCTGGCCCAAAGGGCCGGTGAGCTTATGTCATGGCGCGGCGTCCGTCGTCTGTCCGTCTGTCCGTCAACATTTCCTTTAAATCGCTACTAGTCATAGAGTTCTGCATGGATTATAACCAAATTTGGCCACAAACATCCTTGGAGGAAAGGGAACAGAACTTGAATAAATTTGGCTCTGACCCCCCGGGGGCAGGAGGGGCGGGACCCAATAGGGGAAATAGAGGTAAATCCTATAAATCGCTACTTGTCCTAGAGTTCTGCATGGATTGTAACCAAATTTGGCCACAAACACCATTGGGGGAAGGGGAACAGAACTTGTATAAATTTTGGCTCTGACCCCCTGGGGGCAGGAGGGGCGGGGCCCAATAGGGGAAATAGAGGTAAATCCTATAAAACGCTACTTGTCCTAGAGTTCTGCATGGATTGTAACCAAATTTAGCCACAAACATCCTTGAGGGAAGGGGAACAGAACTTGTATAAATTTTGGCTCTGACCCCCCTGGGGGCAGGAGGGGCGGGGCCCAATAGGGGAAATGGAGGTAAATCCTATAAATTATTTCTTGTCCTAGAGTTCTGCATGGATTGTAACCAAATTTGGCCACCAACATCCTTGGGGGAAGGGGAACAGAACTTGTATAAATTTTGGCTCTGACCCCCGGGGGCAGGAGCGGCGGGGCCCAATAGGGAAATAAGAGGTAAATATTCAAATTCCTTCAGAAAAGAAACAATGAACCTGTATTCAGAACATGACTTGACATTACAAACCAGGTGAGCGATACAGGCCCTCTGGGCCTCTTGTCTAATTTTATAGCTGTAGTTGCCATATAGTAATCATCCAAAATATGTATAAATTATGAAAATGTAAAAATTTTGACCATTTTTCAGCTCACCTGGCCCAAAGGGCCTGTGAGCTTATGTCATGGCGCGGCGTCCGTCGTCCGTCCGTCTATCCATCAACATTTCCTTTTAAATCGCTACTAGTCATAGAGTTCTGCATGGATTATAACCAAATTTGGCCACAAACATCCTTGGGGGAAGGGGAACAGAACTTGTATAAATTTTGGCTCTGTCCCCCCCCCCCCCCGGGGGGGCAGGAGGGGCGGGGCCCAATAGGGGAAATAGAGGTAAATCCTTTAAATGGCTACTTGTCATAAAGTTCTGCATGGAATGTAACCAAATTTGGCCACAAACATCCTTGGGGGAAGGGGAACAGAGTTTGTATAAATTTTGGCTCTGACCCCCCCGGGGGCAGGAGGGGCGGGGCCCAATAGGGAAATAAGAGGTAAATATTCAAATTCCTTCAGAAAAGAAACAATGAACCTGTATTCAGAACATGACTTGACATTACAAACCAGGTGAGCGATACAGGCCCTCTGGGCCTCTTGTCTAATTTTATAGCTGTAGTTGCCATATAGTAATCATCCAAAATATGTATAAATTATGAAAATGTAAAAATTTTGACCATTTTTAGCTCACCTGGCCCAAAGGGCCGGTGAGCTTATGTCATGGCGCGGCGTCCGTCGTCCGCCCGTCTGTCCGTCAACATTTCCTTTAAATCGCTACTAGTCATAGAGTTCTGCATGGATTATAACCAAATTTGGCCACAAACATCCTTGGGGGAAGGGGAACAGAACTTGTATAAATTTTGGCTCTGCCCCCCCCCCCCGGGGGGCAGGAGGGGCGGGGCCCAATAGGGGAAATAGAGGTAAATCCTTTAAATCGCTACTAGTCATAAAGTTCTGCATGGAATGTAACCAAATTTGGCCACAAACATCCTTGGGGGAAGGGGAACAGAACTTGTATAAATTTTGGCTCTGACCCCCCCGGGGGCAGGAGGGGCGGGGCCAAATAGGGGAAATAGAGGTAAATCCTATTAATCGCTACCTGTCCTAGAGTTCTGCATGGATTGTAACCAAATTTAGCCACAAACATCCTTGGGGGAAGGGGAATAGAACTTATATAAATTGGCTCTGACCCCCCTGGGGCAGGAGGGGCGGGACCCAATAGGGGAAATAGAGGTAAATCCTATAAAACGCTACTTGTCCTAGAGTTCTGCATGGATTGGATTGTAACCAAATTTGGCCACAAACATCCTTGGGGGAAGGGGAACAGAATTTGTATAAATTTTGGCTCCGACCCCCCGGGGGCAGGAGGGGCGGGGCCCAATAGGGGAAATAGAGGTAAATCCTATAAATCGCTACTTGTCCTAGAGTTCTGCATGGATTGTAACCAAATTTGGCCACAAACATCCTTGGGGGAAGGGGAACAGAACTTGTATAAATTTTGGCTCTGACCCCCCTGGGGCAGGAGGGGCGGGACCCAATAGGGGAAATAGAGGTAAATCCTATAAAACGCTACTTGTCCTAGAGTTCTGCATGGATTGGATTGTAACCAAATTTGGCCACAAACATCCTTGGGGGAAGGGGAACAGAATTTGTATAAATTTTGGCTCCGACCCCCCGGGGGCAGGAGGGGCGGGGCCCAATAGGGGAAATAGAGGAAAATCCTATAAATCGCTACTTGTCCTAGAGTTCTGCATGGATTGTAACCAAATTTGGCCACAAACATCCTTGGGGGAAGGGGAACAGAGTTTGTATAAATTTTGGCTCTGACCCCCCCTGGGGCAGGAGGGGCGGGGCCCAATAGGGGAAATAGAGGTAAATCCTATAAATCGCTACTGTCCTAGAGTTCTGCATGGATTGTAACCAAATTTAGCCACAAACATCCTTGGGGGAAGGGGAACAGAACTTGTATAAATTTTGGCTCCTGACCCCCCGGGGGCAGGAGGGGCGGGACCCAATAGGGGAAATAGAGGTAAATCCTATAAAACGCTACTTGTCCTAGAGTTCTGCATATTGGATTGTAACCAAATTTGGCCACAAACATCCTTGGGGGTGAAGGGGAACAGAACTTGTATAAATTTTGGCTCTGACCCCCCGGGGGCAGGAGGGGCGGGACCCAATAGGGGAAATAGAGGTAAATCCTATAAATCGCTACTTGTCCTAGAGTTCTGCATGGATTGTAACCAAATTTGGCCACAAACATCCTTGGGGGAAGGGGAACAGAATTTGTATAAATTTTGGCTCTGACCCCCCGGGGCAGGAGGGGCAGGGCCCAATAGGGGAAATAGAGGTAAATCCTATAAATCGCTAGTTGTCCTAGAGTTCTGCTTGGCTTGTGACCAAATTTGGCCACAAACATCCATGGAGGAAAGGGAACAGAACTTGTTTAAAGTTTGGCTCTAACCCCCCAGGGCAGGAGGGGTGAGGCCTAATATGGGAAATAGAGGTAAATCCTATAAGTCGCTAATTGTCCTAGAGTTCTGCATGGATTGTGACCAAGTTTTGCCACAAACATCCATGGGGAAAGGGGAACAGAACTTGTATAAATTTTGGCTCTCACCCCCCGGGGGCAGGATGGGTGGGGCCCAATAGGGGAATTAGAGGTAAATATTCGAATTCCTTCAGAAAAGAAACAATGAACCTATATTTCGAACATTACTTTGCATTACAAACCAGGTGAGCGATACAGGCCCTCTGGGCCTCTTGTTGTGTACGAAACTATAGATTGCATTTAGCTTTAACAAATTAAATTAATATTTACTGGGAATATGTATGCACTTCCAATAGATCCTAAAGAGAAATATAAAGTTTGTTCAAGGATGCACTCTATGGTTTCTTAGTCAAAAACTTTCAAAATTTCCACATTTTCATAATTTATGCATATTTCAAGTGGTTACCATGGCAACTGAAACTGCAAAATCAGAAAACTATCATTACAATTAAATTAGGGATGCATGTTCTGCATATGCTAAATTCAACAAAAACAGAGATAGTTCATATGCCGATTTTTTAATTAATTTTCAAATCTCTATTTTCTGAAAAAAAATCACATGACTGTCATGTATACTCATCAGTCCATCCACCAAATACAAAAACTGTATGACAA
This sequence comes from Argopecten irradians, assembly GCF_041381155.1. Lineage (NCBI taxonomy): Eukaryota > Metazoa > Mollusca > Bivalvia > Pectinida > Pectinidae > Argopecten > Argopecten irradians. The sequence goes on from NC_091144.1 coordinate 41,624,985, forward strand.
CATCCATTTTCATTGAGTTGGTCCCCTGTGTTCTGAAGCAGGGGCGGGGGAGGGGGGGGGAGAAACATGTCTTTTTGCACCCCCCCCCCCCCTTCCCCCATTTTCCTCGACTGAAATGTTCTAAAAATGCACATTTGAGGGGAAAAAAAGGTCCTTTTTTTGTCCTTTTTACATTTTTCGTACTTCATTTTAAAAATTTTCCGCTGCACAGCACATTTCCTTAAATGTTCAAGCACGAAATGTTCAAACTTTTAATAGGAAAAAGTCAATACACATGAACTAGACTAAAAATGTCCATCAAGGGATTCTAAATTACTATTTCAAAAATTGTCTCTTAAAAGATTTATTTATTTATATATATATATTGTTAATTAATTATTATTTTGAGTAACACAACAATGTGTCAATGGTGTGAAGCCGGTATGTTCAGTTCGAGCAGGATTGCATTATAATGTGACGACATTCTCAATTATCATTTCTAAATGCAGGTAACTTTCAATCGAAAAATTACTATGTTAAAAACGCTTTTAAATCATTAACTTACATCGTAAAACTCATCTCAGCCATTCTCAATCGTAATAATTTTTAGCTCACCTGGCCCGAAGTCCGTCCGTCAACATTTCCTTTAAATCGCTACTAGTCATAGAGTTCTGCATGGATTGTAACAAAATTTGGCCACAAACATCCTTGGGGGAGGGGGAACAGAACTTGTATAAATTTTGACTCTGACCCCCCGGGGGCAGGAGGGGCGGGGCCCAATATGGGAAATGGAGGTAAATCCTATAAATCGCTACTTGTTCTAGAGTTCTGCATGGATTGTAACCAAATTTGGCCACAAACATCCTTGGGGGTAGGGGAACAGAATTTCTATAAATTTTGGCTCAGACCCCCCGGGGGCAGAAGGGGCAGGGCCCAATAGGGGAATTAGAGGTAAATCCTTTAAATCGCTACTTGTCCTTGAGTTCTGCATGGAATGTAACCAAATTTGGCCACAAACATACTTGGGGGTAGGGGAACAGAACTTGTATAAATTTTGGCTCTGGTCCCCCGGGGGCAGGAGGGGCGGGGCCCAATAGGGGAAATAGAGGTAAATCCTTAAAATCGCTACTAGTCATAGAGTTTTGCATGGATTGTAACCAAATTTGACCACAAACATCCTTGGGGGAAGGGGAACAGAACTTGTATAAATTTTGGCTCTGACCCCCCGGGGCAGGAGGGGCGGGGCCCAATAGGGGAAATAGAGGTAAATCCTATAAATCGCTACTTGTCCTAGAGTTCTGCATGGATTGTAACCAAATTTGGCCACAAACATCCTTGGGGGAGGGGGAACAGAACTTGTATAAATTTTGACTCTGACCCCCCGGGGGCAGGAGGGGCGGGGCCCAATAGGGGAAATGGAGGTAAATCCTATAAATCGCTACTTGTTCTAGAGTTCTGCATGGATTGTAACCAAATTTGGCCACAAACATCCTTTGGGGAAGGGGGAACAGAAATTCTATAAATTTTGGCTCAGACCCCCCTGGGTAGGAGGGGCGGGGCCCAATAGGGGAATTAGAGGTATAAAATCCTTTAAATCGCTACTAAATGTCCTAGACCTTTCTGAATGATGGAATGTAACCAAATTTGGCCTCAAACATCCTTGGGGGAAGGGGAACAGAACATGTATAAATTTTGGCTCTGGTCCCCCGGGGGCAGGAGGGGCGGGGCCCAATAGGGGAAATAGAGGTAAATCCTTTAAATCGCTACTAGTCATAGAGTTCTGAATGGAATGTAACCAAATTTGGCCACATAAATCCTTGGGGGAAGGGGAACAGAACTGATATGAATTTTGACTCTGGTCCCCCGGGGGCAGGAGGGGTGGGACCCAATAGGAGAAATAGAGATAAATCCTTTAAATCGCTACTAGTCATAGAGTTCTACATGAATTGTAACCAAATTTGGCCACAAACATCCTTGGGGGAAGGGGAACAGAACTTGTGTAAATTTTGGCTCTGACCCCCTGGGGGCAGGAGGGGTGGGGCCCAATAGGGGATTTAGAGGTTAATATTATAATTCCTTCAGAAAAGAAACAATGAACCTGTATTCAGAATATTACTTGGCATTACAAACCAGGTGAGCGAGACAGGCCCTCTGGGCCTCTTGTTTTCTGGGGTCTCCCCCGGACCCCCGAAACACAAAAATCTCGCGCCTTCGCACGTTCGCAAAATCATCAAATTACATCGTAAAACTCATCTTAGACATTGTAAATCATAATATTTTTTCCATGGGGAGACCTCCCCCCCCCCCCCCCCCCCAACATCAAATCTTCAAAATGCATCGTAAAACTCATCTCAGCCATTGTGAATCATAATATTTTTCCTGGGGCCCCAAACATCAAAATCTCACGCATCGGCGCTCGCACGCCAATTTGGCCAATTTGCTTATTCATTGATTTCCTGTTAGCGATGCCACTGTCTATAGATATGTACAAGGAATGTATTTAATGATACTCATGATATGAAAAAATGTATGTAAAGTATATGGTTGTGTGTTGAATTAATCTCATCCTGTAGGTAAGGAGGGGTGGGGAGGGAGTACAAACTATTGAGAGGACCTTTGCCCCCCCTACCCCCACCCCCATTAAGTTTCATCTTCCCAAACTATTTATAAGTTTTGCTAAATAATAAGCGGTATCGCTGTACTTCTTTATAAGGTGTCGCTTTATCGGCGAATTCTAGGAAGACTTGAGTAAAGCGTTCACTAGCTAAATCAACAGAATCATATGTTGAAGAATTTGCTTGGAATTCTCTGAGTTTGATACAAGACGATTAAAAAGAACATAGTCACCTCTTTTATCAACAAATTTTCCGTTTATAAACTGGTGTATTAAAAGACTGTACACTAAAATATGCGTCACAACCTTCATGATCAGTATAACTGTTTTTAGTAGAAATAACGGACGATTCAGAACAGAAAGAGAGTACTGACACCAATATTGGATCTAGTGGAACCAATCCTAGTCGATTCGTCTATAACATTGGTAAAGCGACTCCATAATATCAGCAAAAACATGATTTGGTGACATTGTCAATATATCAATATTCAGGTCACTCATTAAAATAGCATAGCTCGATAATTCAAAAGCATCGTTTATTGAATCCAAATTTGGTTGGAGTGATAGGCAGAACGGTAAGTCGTCGTCCCGATAACCAGACTCCATTTGCAACCACAGTATTTCGTTCAAGATAGTTTAAACCAAGACACTCCCTCTATAGCCTAACAGGCGGGTGAAAACCGTCCATCGATAACTCGCAAGTTGGGACCCTCAACATCTAGATGCGTTTTGGTAAGACAAATTACATCATATTCACCGGCGATGTTTTCAGTATAATCAATCTAATTAAAATTAGACTTGTAATTCCGCTCCACTGCGCATGCGATACTCTACGTTACGCTCCAATACAAGATCATTGCAGTATAATCGACTGTGTTCCTCGTCCTCCTAATATTTAAATACAGAAAGTTCAGCGTCTCCCGGACCCGGATTCGATTCAATATCCATGTGCTGTTACAGCATTATTGTTAAAATAAACAAGAAATCGTTATAATTGAAGTATGATGTAAGATGATTGTTTAAATGTTTGACCCTTGTGCAAACATACAAGTTTAAAATACAGAAAAAAAAAGACAAACAATGTAAAATATAGGTTTGATAACGTATACCGATACATTTTACAACCGTATGCTTTGGAATAAAAACGTCCTATTGCCACCCTGTGACTCATGAAATCATCACACATTATCTACATGTTAAAGCGTTCGTGTAGAACTATATCAAATTGGCATATCAGAAATTAAAAAAAATAGTTGTGCATACATTGTAGATCAAGCGGTATGAAAGGAACAAAACTTGAAGTAAAATATAACATATACAAAGACAAAAGGGTATTTGTAATATACTAACATGAAAATTGTGTATATTTATGAACATTTAATTACAAATACAACATGAAATACAGCATAGGCCTAGCCGACATCATCCTCGATATTCCAGGGGTTCCGATCACAGATCTTAAGTGATGGGAACCCCTGGAATATCGAGGATGAGCCGACATTCATACCGTACAAATACTACATGTATGACCAGCCCCCATATGCATTCTCATATCTAGTTGCCTAAGAAATGTCCCACCCCTACCCGTTCCTAAATTATCTAACCTACCAATATTTAAATTACCTAATAGAAGAGATGGTAGCACGCAAGAATCCCTACCATGAATTTATACCCGAGACTAGACAGCCAATCAAGACAGAGGAAAGACAGACACACATACATGTAGGACAAAACTCACGAGGAATAAATGCATACCAAAGGTCACAGGACAGGTTTGGGAAACCAGCTTAACTTGTTAGCTTGCCCTGTCCATATACTTAACTTGTTAGCTTGCCCTGTCCATATACTTAACTTGTTAGCTTGCCCTGTCCATATATATACAAAAATATTTACATCCCCGCTACACTTATATAGTTTTCAAGTTTTTTTCAAGTTTTTAATTTCATCCAAAACCAATAAAAGCATAACGGATTTTTATTACGGTCTTTAATGGCCATGTACAAAATATTTTTTGTTTGTTTTTGTTTTATTTTTTCCAACAGCAGCAATATATACAGACAAAAGCAGTTAAATTAATTATTTTTAAATTATATAGATTATCATATTCCTTCTAATGATGCACATTATTTCTTATCGCCATTATCATTCTCACTATGATTTTCATTCACACTCTAAAGTTCATCCTCATCAATCATAATTGATATCCTCATCAACACACACAAAATTATCATTCTCATCAGTCATAACCATTCATCATCACTTTCACCAATCAAATCCTTTCATCCTTTGCATTTACTCAAATTTTTTATTTTACCGTTATTCATCATATCATCACTCATCATCATGACCACCCATCATTAATGCTATAATCGTTCATCATCATCCTCATCCTCATTATTATCATCTCATCATCATTATCATTCATCACTATCATCATTATTCACCATCATCATAATAACTCATCCTCATTTTCATAACCACTCATCATTATCAAAAACATCATAGGTTCTATAAAATCTTCCTAGTAATAACAATAATGAATTAATCAAACATAATTAAGCTTTTAGTATAAATAAAGGCATCACACAGCATTCATACCACTTACACCACACACGCACACACATACTCGCACATACATGTACTCAAACATACATATATTCTGGTTTTCTCACATACAAGAATAGTCAGAAGTCCTCACTTACATACTCATTTTTACACACATACATAGGCCTACACATTAGAAGAAACAAGAAAAGGAAAAAGAAAGTAGTAAACAATAGATTGAGCGAGAGAGAAAGGAAGAGAACAGAGATAAAAGAGACAGCGACTGGGCTAGATATATATTAAAAGAATAAAAACATGGAAATTTTTCCATTATTGTGGTAATTATGCTCCGTGAACATTAGTTTTGCTTGGAATTGATAAGATATATGTGTTGAGTTAATATATAAATGAAATAAAATAAAATGATCAAGCTTATGAATAGGCCTATGGGTATATTAACTAGTGATAACGTGAAGCCAAATCCATGGCGTGGGTTCAGGCAAAATTATTGAAAAAAAACCTGGTCAATTTAAGGTAGGTCTTGAGAAAAAAAATTGTCTACAATTTTAGGCCAAAAATCTATTTTGCAGGGTTTTTTCCCCATGGTATTCATATGCATGAATAATCTCAGAAAATAACCTAATCATTATCTAAATATCATTTTGCAATTTCAAATGTTGTGCAGATTAAGTATATATACTTTGTACGGGTATTTTTTTTTTTACAATTAAATGACTCTATTTAGATTTCTAAGGCATGTGCCTTATTTTCATAAACTGTAAGTCGGTGTTTTGATTTAATTTTGAGATGGTCCCCGAAGGCACTTCGCTCGGCATATTACAACATGTATCAATATTTAAATATTCTATATAGTAAAATACATTAAGCGAAATCATCTTTATCAAATAAATAAAAAAAAGGCATTGTATATTAAAACTGAATTATAATTGAAGTTAATTAACGTTTTTTATCGTCTACGCGTCATTTTGGCGAGATCAAACATGGCCGCCAATTTCAAAACATCAACAACAATAACAAGATGTGATTGTCAAATAAACCACATTTCAAGATGTAATGGATAAAAAGGTAAGCTCGTGTTATTGTTTTGAAGCCTTGTGATTATAATTATACGTTAGGTTTGAATCTGTGAATTATATGCCTTTATCTACTGAAATATGAACGAAAGGGAGACGAAAATTTTGTAAGAAGACAGGCCTACTGTATGTAAACATGTCCAATCATGCCACCCGCCTTGCTTGCGCACTAGTATGTTTCTGCTTGTCGTGTTTATACTTGGCTACTGGAAACATAAAACTTGGTAAGTTTAAGGGAAAATGCTAAATTCAATGGGTTTTTTATTCTAAAGGAATGATAACAAGAAAGTTCAGCTCTGCATTGGAATTGAGGTGATTTTTTTTCCCAAGGATTTCCTTATTTGTAATTAGCATTGATAACTTCTTGGTGTTCCAGTCAGTGCGCCAATGATGATCGACGGTTTGTGGCTTGTGATTGTTATGTACAGTGAAGGAAAGTTTTATTAGTTTTGTGCAGTAAAGTTTAGTTTAGAAGGCTACTGTGTATGGGCTAGCTGTGTGCCTTGAAGTTGAAGTCTTCAAGTGTTAATTATGCTTTGTACTGCTAATGTAGCAGATTTGGACTGGGTCGATAATCGGTGACCAGGTAGCTCAGCGATAGAGCAGCGGACCAGTAAGTCCGGGGTCGCAGGTTCGAGCCTGGCTGGCGGCACACTACTCTCGCCTTGTTACCTGGTCACCGATGATCGACCCAGTCCAATCCCGCTACACACTAATAGGTTCCATTGTTAAATTGTTTATGGAAAGAAGAAGTATTTGTCTTTGGTAGTAAATATATATGTATCAACATTACATGTGTGTGAATTAAAAGTTCTCCAATCTGTTTTGATAAGTAATGTGACGCTACCCAAAATTGAACATATATTTTTTATTGATATAGAATTTTCAGCTTATGATCTAAACTAACAAAAACTGCCCCGAACAAAACTTAGGGTGCATAATAATAACTGTGACAATTTTCATGAGTAATGTTGCTTATTATATGCAGTAAAACACGGATAAGTCAAAGTTAGCGGGACCAGGCAAAATACAGTTGGTAGTAGACTAAAGGTTACACCCTTAACTTGTGCACACGGAGTGCACGAGGTTTAGACTACAGGTAGACACGCAGTGCACTACGTGTGAACATGGTGTCCACTCCATGTACATAAACTCGCAAATCAGGATGGTTTGAAGACGCTATGTTTTATTCCCTGCCCACAAATATGTACAATGTATGTATTTTGCCTTTACCTGTGCACCTGTGTAAACAAGGGGCTTTAGATTTTGATCGAACAATCATGTTTGTTAGCACTATTACGGTTGATCAGTCATGTTCGGTCAATCAGACAGAGACTTTACTTTTACCTTACACAAGCGTGACGCCGGAATGTTCGACACAAACAAAAAAAATTGGTATATTTAGAAGGAAGGGACACCAAAAGGGATTTGATTCAATCGCAGTATTTGATTCAACCATGTTCATGCAATTCATCTGTGCTTTATTTACTAATATAAAGAAGGGAAAAAATCGGGACCTATTGAAACATTCGACTCATCCAATGTGTTGGATTCAACCGTGTTCGACACAAGTGAGCTCGAGTTATACTGTATTTAAAAATGAAAACAATGAAACTGAAAAATTCCTGGAAACAACGTCGTGCGACAACACAAAAACACCACATATTTTAAAACAAGAAAAAAATTGCTAAATGGAATATTTAGATATGTCACTTGAATAAACAAAAACAAATGTTTGAAATTTCTTTAAATAAATTTAAACATTTTTTATCATGTCTGAGCATTTATTAATCAAACTATATTTAGGGTCACCCGGCTGTTCCTGCTGAAACAGGGAGTGGACCAGGGATGCTTCAAAGCTCTCTATTTATAAATATATGCACTAGCTGTTGACAAGTATTTACAGATCATGAAATTAAAACCTAAGGCATCTATTACTGGAATATGACAAAAGAAAAATGCAAGCATGTGCTAGACATTTTTTATAAAATTATCTTTAAAAAGTGTTCCAATTTGGGTAGCATCACTTTAGGCCTAATGGTGTGTTGACTATGACTTGTTTGTGTAAGATTTTGAAGAAGAGTGTTAATCTGGATTAAATTCTACGTGTGCACATGTGTAGAGTGATGGTTGTGTATCATGTCTGTAACTGAGCTTGTGTTGTGCTCTGTGCTGTATTTTTGTGGTCTGGTTGGCATGGTAGGGGTCCCATATGGAAGTGAGTGCCTTGTAAGCATGCTCTTTGATGTGAGGACAGAGGTGATCGTGAGTTTACTTTTAAGTTATGTTTAAGACAATCTAGTGATTTGTTTGCATTAGATGTGATGTTGTTTATCTGTATGTCCTAGTTATGTTGTATTTGTTTTGTTTTGGTGATGCTGATCCTGATATTGCATTTGTCCGGATGGAAACACATAAGCCAGTCCTGTGCCCAATGTGTTGCTGAGTATATAGGTGTTGTTTATGTGTGTGTTGCCTGCAGTATTTGTTTGTAGATAATGCTGTTGTCTGCAAAAAGTTGTAATGTGCTTTGTTTAAGTATTCATTGAAGTCATTTTTGTAAATCAGGGACAATGAATTAGTCGGACTGTGGTGAATGCTGATTTGAATTGTTCATTTAAGATGTTTGCTTTTGTGGTAGTATTTGTGAAGAGTTGAGTGCTGTGATGATGGAGTTTTCTTTCCTTGTTGTTTGCGTAAGTTTTCACTTTGAATTAATTAGTTTTCACTTTGAATTAATTATTAGTGATAGATGTAAAGTTTATTTCTTATTGTCCCTAAAGGATCATCAACAAGACTTTTCTGGTGCCGATGTAGGACTCCCTGATGATGTCACTGAGGAAATAGCTTATTCTGTCCTACCACAATATATAAGCATGGAAGGTGCAGCATCTGGTCATCAAAACCAGGTAATAACGAGCTGAAATAATATTAGGGACCATGTGTCATAGATGTGCAATGGGGATTTATGATTATTTCAAAAAAAAAAAAAAAAAAGTTGCCATGGTAACCAGGTCACTATACACAGGTTTTGTAAAATTGTCAATAGCTCATTTAATGAGTAGATTTGATTCAACCTCCTATGCCTATTGTTTCACATATCACATGGTATATCAATTTACAAATTTGGTTACCATGGAAATGTCCGTCAACTTTTCACAAAAACCCTTCTTCTTCTGTAGGAATGAAGAGATTTACATGTAGTTCTAATTTGGTCTGAAGCTTCGTTAGGTGAAGGGGAACCAATTTTTGTATAAACGGTGCACGTGAGTCAGGTCCCGATTTCTTGAAACAAAAGTGCAGACTTAAGTCAGAACCTAACTTTTTCTCCTTATGTAACTTATGTAAAATATTTTGACTTAAGTTTGTTTTGAGAGAAATCGGGACCTGGTCCCCCAGGGGCCTGAACAGCGGGGCCCAATAGGGGAAATATAACAAATTCTTTAAAGAGAAATGTTAATTTTACTTATGAATGCTATAATGATGATTTTCCTCCAGACGGGCTCTACCAATGACAGTGGAAGGGATGACAGCTCAAACCAAGTCTCGTCTCCGTCTGCTCTTCGTGGGTTTTCTTCTGATGAAGGATCAGGATGGAGATCTGAAACAGAAACATCAGATGGTAATTTGATCTTTATGTAACCTACATAATACCATTCACAAATTGGCCCGAGTGGCCTGGCTTTATACTCACTTTATTTGAATTTCCTTTCATAGCTTTGTGTTGTATTTTCTTTCAATATATGTATTATTATTTATAGCAGATTCTCACACAAGTTCACAAAGGCATACATGCCATATTTTTCTAGGGGTGGAGAGGGAGATTGATAACCATTTAAAGGGATTTTTTGGTCTCAAAAGAGGGAAGTATACGCGCGCGACATATATGAATGAATTAAATATCTGCTTTTTTTATGATGAAATTCTGCATTCATATTGAATTTTACTGAAATAAAGGAATGGGTGGTTTTGCAAAAGTAGTCACATCCCTATATACACCCAGTTCTGGAGCAGTTTTATTGTTCGAAATATTAGACTGGGCTTTTTAATAATCTTTCACAATAACTGATAATTAACTTAGATAAAGTTCTAAATTTACAAGCACTAAATTAAAGAAACAAAACAGAATCGTTACAGTAGTATTCAAAATGTAATTTAATCTGAGAGAGAAAAAAAGTAAATTTCTTTTTAATTTTTTATTTATTTAAATTCAGTTACTACTGATAATTTTTTATTATTAATATATTTTTTTTTTCTAAAAATAAATTCACACAGAAATCTGAAAAAATAATACTTTTCCATTTTTAAAAACGTGGTTATCAGGAAATCCGGAAATTCTATAAAATCCGGATCATCTATTACAATTACCCAAAATGGCGGCCATTACGATTGCAAAGTTTGTGACATCCATCAAATACAGATAGGCCTATTTAACATTAAAAACGTGAGTAAATCATTCACAGTTGTAAGCAGTGTTTGTTTTGTTGTAATGCTCACTAGCTGTAGTCATAAAATTTATTGAAAGGCCAGCTGATTGTTTTCTAGGCGGCCGATCGGCTGCTTGACTTCAGTTTACGTAATACACAGACGTGAGTGAAAGTGCCACCACAAGCCAAGGTGGAAATAGCCCAAGGCTGCTAATTAGGGGCCACTTGGGTGTTGGTCAGTGGGTCAGGGAGTGGTTACTCTCGTGCTAAAATTAACCTAGCATGTACACAAATGTGGCAACGAAAATAAAACGGAGGGGTTTATAGAAATCGGGAATTTAGACTCTCCTGCCGGGAGACATTAAAAGGCTTTAAAATACGGGAGGTTTTTTTCTCACGCCGGGAGGTATGGCATGTATGCAAAGGAATTTTTTTTCATAACACGTAAAATAAAAAAAAATAGTGATTGCGTAACGTCAATGTGTTTTGTTGTGATGTCACAATGGCAGATTTTTGCGCCATTCTCAGATTTTTTTTCAGCCAATCAGAAAGTCCGATTCATGATCAGAAAGCCTGAGGAGTGGGGCCAAAAGGGTTAAATTGGCTATTTCCAAATAAACTATTTCTTCTCTGAATCTAAACATAAATTTGGTGACATCCTTATGGGTTGTGGATTCTAAATTGGGCATAATTTGTCATGGAGTTTTGTCCCTTTAGTAACTATTCTACCACCTTTATATGCATTTTTTTGCCAAATTTTTGACTTTAAAACAATAGATTAAAGAATGAAAGCAACATAAGCTGAGATGTGGTTGTTTCTATTACAGGTAACCTGAGCTTGTCACAGTACCCATTAGATGATCATTCAGCTCATGATGGCGGCAGCATTAACGATGAAGCCTTGTCTACTGCTATTACAGAAGTGTCAAAAGACTTTATCTCTGGAAATTTCTCACCGATGAGGGGTTTAGTGGGTTCTGGGGATAGCGACAGTAATTCTGACGGGGACCATAAGGGTCTGTCTGTGGATCCCAGAGGAGCCGTGTACGCTAACTACCCAGAATCTGCCACAGGCATGTCGGATGTGGAATGGAACCCGTATGAGTCGGACTATAACCCTGAGCCGACTCCAAGGTCAGTTGAAGGGGAAGTTGCAGCCAGAAATCCTCTTTTGGATACAATGGCATCAGTAAATACACAGAGAGTTAAAGACTCTGGGTACAACCCCACATCTGATAGTGCTCCCAGTGCTAAGTCGGGGTCTGAAACAGATTCAGACAAAGCTAGTGGAACCTCCCAACCCACTTCTCAACAATTTTATGCCATATTTTCTGATCGTGATGAAGGAATGCAAGTGCCAGGGGGTCAAGTATATGAAGGTCAAAGGTTAACCAGGAGAGATTCAGGAGAGGTCATTCCAGAACTGAAATCAGACAATGATCAAAAGAAGAGTGATATGCCTACTTTGGTTTTAAGGAGATCATTAGAAGAAGAAAATGACAAAGGTTCTTCTGCAGATCTTAAATCTCAGCCAATTACTTCTACATCAGATTCGATGTTAGTTGGTTCTACAGGAAAATCAGGTTCAAGCGATGCTCCAAGACATTCTTCATCAGCAGCTGATTCTGAAAGGGGACAGAAGAGAGAAGATGCTTATGTTCCAGTGACAGACAGAGAACGTTTGATTGGACAGCATCATAAATCAGAAAATATGATGTCAGAAAATGGTTCTGGCCAGACAATGGATGCTCCATCAATGACTACAGAGAATATTGCTGACCCACAGTCTCGCAATGACATGTCGCAGCGCGTTGCAAAGTTGCTTGACGATGCTAGTTGTTTGGGTGCTGCCCTCCATAAGCAGTTATACACTAGAGAGAGTATAGGTGTTGGTGACGGTGACCAGCTGTACAAAGATAGACCTCAACCACTTAACACCATGGAGCGGCCTATTGAATCCAGGCCACCGCCACCACCTTATGATGTGGTACAGGCTCAAAGAAAGATTGACGAAGTCAAGGAAAACCTGGAGAGTCAGTCTCGAAGTCTTGGATCGTTGGGGTCAAATGCAGAAAATTTATCAAAATCAGAGCAAAGTATGACATCATCTCTTGGTGAAGAAGTAGCAAAACTTTTGGTGACGGGAGAACCCAGTGGAAGTCTGAAACTTGATCTCAAATCTGTGACTGAGGAAAGAGACCTCAGTAATGAAAGTGCTGCTGAACTGGAGTCGCTACAGCGCTACTATCGACAAGAACGGGAGACAGAGAGATTGCTGGAGGAGACGCGTGCACGTCTCAACTCTGATCGTAGCACCGACTCGGCAGACTCACTCGGTCAGCGAGTTCAAAGTGTGTTAGCAAAAACAGCATATGTGGATAAGTACCGAGCACCAGCTGATCCGATAGATTATCACATGTTACAGAGGGACCTACAGGATATTCAGAACAGCCTGAACCAAGAGTATAGCAGTCAGCCACCCAGAGACAGAAGTGGAGAGAGCTTCTCCTCCAATCCCGAGAGTGCACGAAACCGTAAACTTCTGTGGGACCACGCAGCAGACTTTGGAATTAATGTCAGTGGAGCAGGAGTGTTCCTGGGGACGATGAAAAATGATACGGAGACTGAAAATGATACCCTAGGCCTTACTGAACTTGGAGAATCCAGACCTAACACGGACGATGAGAGGGCATCCCTTGACCAAGGATGCAGGAAGGTGGATATCATCGGAGACCAGCTAGATTCTGAACCAGAGTTGAATGCTGATGGGCAACCAAGGAATCTTGCTCCTGATGTGGAGGAAATCATTAGAAAATATCAGTCAAAGAAAGGGGAGGAGTTAGACAACTCTGGTTTAGCAAGCCGTGTTTTCACAATTCTTACTAAAGAACCTCCACAGAAACAAGTGTTTGGGATACTGGAGGAAGCTCTGCAGCAAGAGAAAGTAATGATGGATAGAATTGCCAACCGACCAAAGATGGACTCCAGCTATGACAGCTATGAATCTCCAAATGGTAGTTTTATAGTTCATGATCGGGATGTTAAAAAACAACTGGAATGGTCACAGATCAGTTCCTTGAATGGGAGCATTCGTCCTGATAAAACAAACACATCAGAATTGTCCTTCCTTAGGGTGTGGCAAGCATGCTCCCTTCCATGCTCTTGGGAATGCTGAAAAGTACCTATCGTCTCAAATACAGAAAACCACTGACCGTACGTTTGACCATAGTATAAACCTGAGGACACCTTACAGGCAAGTCATTGACTGTTACCCAGTGTACCAAGGGCAGGTTACTCCTGGAGTCACTAGAGAAGCCTGGTCAGACCAAGGAGCTGCCAGCCAGGGAGACTCTGAGAGAAAGGAGGAGGAGGTGTACCGTGCATTGGAGCCCTCTCCAGAACGACCTTCACGGGGTCAGGACCTTACAGAGACCGTCACACCACAACTAGCAAGGTAAGTTATAGTACTGAATTATGTGTACTTAACATAGAGAATGATTGGATGAATACCACAGTATCTAGGGTCGTATCTTTGTAGATGTCAAACGAAGTAGATTAAAATAGTGATAGAATTAGTAAATCTTTGTAATTAATCTGAATTTCTTTTTTTATCTATGAGTAAATCACCATTATTCACTTCACATGCTATTGAAACCAAAAACAATCAAGAAACAATTTTAGAAGCACTTTCGATTGGTCACTATATATGAATTATTCTGTCAATATAGACTACATGTATATTTATGCATTTTATTTTTTCATTTTAGCAAATTTAACTTTCTGAAATAAGTTTTTTATTAATAATCATGAGTCATCACTGTGTTAAAATGGATTTCACTCCACATCATAAAATGTCATCCAAGTAATAAGAAACATGTAGGATGTCAATTTTCAGCATGGTCGGTTCAGTAATGGAATATTTGGTCGGTTCATAACCGGAATAATTCTTCAGTTCAAAATTGGAATATTTGGTCAGTTCAAAACAGGAATAATTAATTGGTTAAGTAGCGGAATATATTCTAATACCAATGCAACCTAAAGAACAAATATTCAAATATTTGGTGACATCCCTAGTAACATGTTTCCATGGCAACATCTTCCTCACTTTCAACAACACACAGACACTTATATGTTCATTGCTGCAAACTGTTCACAGATTTCAACCCATACACTTCATGCCACACTAATTAAAGGTCCATTATAGAACAATGGAATATTTGGTAATACAACTTGTGAGTAAAAGTAAGAAAAAACACTTTTTTGTAATAAATAAAAATGAAAAAATGTGTTGCCTATGAAATGTAGAATTCATGATCATCAGACAGATATTATCAATCATAATTTGAAATTTGTTTTCATAGCTTTTGATCCAGACAATAGAATAAAAAATCTGTAGCACATATTGTATCAATCTGCACTGTTACACTGTATAGAAAAAAGTTTAATGTTATAAAATCCCAAACAAACACTTATCTTGGTTATTTTTGTCTGTTGTCATGGCGACTGACCTGTTATCTTTGCATGGCTGCCTGTTTCTCTGCATTGGTGTTTATTGTTGGGAGGAGTTTTATCTTAGAATGCATTATTGTACAGGATAAACAGAAAGGATGACTATTGTGTAGGGTTTTTTGAACCGCGTACCGTATTCGACCCAATAAGCGCTCATGTCCCTATACGCGCCTCTCCCCATTTTTGAGGCCTTTATTCCAATGTGCTCAGGCATAAATAAAGACTAAAGCTACACAAAACTTAATAGATTTCCAATAATTTTGTCTTATTAGCACTTTTTCAATTATTTAAACGCCCTGGGCGCTTATAGGGTCGAATACGGTAACCAGATTTAGAGGAAACTAGTCCAAATACATTAAAATATCAATATACATGTATTGCAATTGCATGCCTCGCAATTTGACCAATCGATGATAAATTCAACAAGCTGATTATAGCAATCCTCGATACTCTCTCGATAGTATGCCAAGCTATCAATAGTTTTAGTAGTCCAATATTTTTCTTTAATTTTGACTAAAATGAAGTACTAGAAATTAAAGTAAACACTGGCATTGTTCTCCATCACAATCATCAGTGTGTTTGAATCATGTGCTACTGACACTAGCAGATAAAGGGAAGTAACTTAAAATCAATACTGCACTACATTTTCGACATGGCAGTCATTTTACCGACTGCAATAGAAGTCAGAATACAATACTATTGCAGTTGCAGTTTGCAATAGTTAAACTATTGTAATAGCATGTTCCTGTTATATATATAGCAATAGTATTGCAATAGTTAAAGTTACAGACAAATCACCCCTAGATCTAATATATCTTTAATATTAATTAAAGTACCAGTGGTATTCATGCAATTATTGATTTCCCTGCCATTCACACTATCACATCACAATCCACTTTTACGTGTGTTTTATTTTGTATTGTTCCCTATTACGTCTGGGTCCAACAATCTTCATCTGTTGTTACTAAAGTAAAGGGAAGTAACTCTTGCAATGAAAATTCTTTCCAGTGTGATGTAAATTTTCCATACTTTGGTTTGAAACACTTTATGGAAACATCTGAAAATACAAAAGTTAAGCATACATTAATTAATTTAAGAAAATCAATATTGCTTTAAAAAAATGAAAAGAATTAATTTGTAATATGTATAAGAAAACATCATTTTCGTCATGTTCAATGTAATCAAATGATTGTTTAACATAAATAAAGAGTTTGTTGTTCCCAGATATAAATTGAACCACCTTTATCACAGTTTTGTTATCTGTGTGTTCTCTGCAATGTATGTCCCTATTTGACCTTGCCACTTTGTGTGAAGGTCAAATTATACATGTCGTTATGGTAACAGGGTAGGCAGAATTTTGGCATGACTTCCTGACATTTTAATTACGGTATTATTTAAATCACTGTAACTATTTATATCCAATTGGAAATTAAATCTTTAATTCTGGATGGTCAAACACTATCTTGATCAGCTTTTACTTTCTTTCTTTCATTGCACCCTCTTTTTCATGAATTAAGATAGATATGCATTTGTCTGTTATGTCATTGTGTTGTCAGAATTCACCTCTGGGTTGGGAATTCATATTCAAAGTGGTAATCACAATATTCAGCTTTTGTAATTGGCATTATTGGATTTTCATACCAATCATTTAACAGCTTATATATGCTAATAATAGCTAAATGGGGATTCATTTCTTTCAATGTGGATTTTGTGAATGCCCCATAATTGCATGAAGAGTATCATTTGATTATGGGGCTAAGTTAAATGTTTTGACTAAATATGAACAAGAGTTGCATAAATATTTAAAGGGGAGAAATAAGCCAATTATCCTTTACCAATTTACTGTCCACAGTATATATTTTGATTTGAAAACATTTGAGAAGTTTGTCATGTGAAATGGGGAGGATTTTTAACCCAAATGAATTAGGCCCAGTCAGTAACTACAACTAAAAGATTTCCAGCAGTATTTGGTTACAAACAGGTTTAATGTTGCTTCAGAAAATATACAACTTTTGGCAAATTTGTACTAACACTGCAACCTCGCAATACTTATTTATATTCACCACACGCAAGAGACAGTCTTACATATTACTGTTTACAAAGACTGAATTGTAGATTTATCTGCCTGCCCTGTATGCCCCCAAGGCTGAGTTGAAGATTTATCTGCCTGCCCTGTGTGCCCCGAGGCTGAGTTGTAGATTTATTCGCCTGCCCTGTGTGCCCCCAAGGTTGAGTTGTAGATTTATCTGACTGCCCTGTGTGCCCCCGAGGCTGAGTTGTAGATTTATCTGCCTGCCCTGTGTGCCCCGAGGCTGAGTTGTATATATATCTGCCTGCCCTGTGTGCCCCCGAGGCTGAGTTGTAGATTTATTTGCCTGCCCTGTGTGCCCCCGAGGCTGAGTTGTAGATTTACCTGCCTGCCCTGTGTGCCCCGAGGCTGAGTTGTAGATTTATCTGCCTGCCCTGTGTGCCCCGGAGGCTGAATTGTAGATTTATCTGCCTGTCCTGTGTGCCCCCGAGGCTGAGTTGTAGATTTACCTGCCTGTCCTGTGTGCCCCCGAGGCTGAGTTGTAGATTTATCTGCCTGCCCTGTGTGCCCCCGAGGCTGAGTTGTACATTTATCTGCCTGCCCTGTGTGCCCCCCAGGCTGAGTTGTACATTTATCTGCCAGTCCTGTGTGCCCCCGAGACTGAGTTGTAGATTTATCTGCCTGCCCTGTGTGCCCCCCGAGGCTGAGTTGTACATTTATCTGCCAGTCCTGTGTGCCCCCGAGACTGAGTTGTAGATTTACCTGCCTGCCCTGTGTGCCCCCGAGGCTGAGTTGTAGATTTACCTGCCTGTCCTGTGTGCCCCCGAGGCTGAGTTGTAGATTTATCTGCCTGTCCTGTGTGCCCCCGAGGCTGAGTTGTACATTTATCTGCCTGTCCTGTGTGCCCCCGAGGCTGAGTTGTAGATTTATCTGCCTGTCCTGTGTGCCCCCGAGTCTGAGTTGTAGATTTACATGCCTGTCCTGTGTGCCCCCGAGTCTGAGTTGTAGATTTATCTGCCTGTCCTGTGTGCCCCCGAGGCTGAGTTGTAGATTTATCTGCCTGTCCTGTGTGCCCCCGAGGCTGAGTTGTAGATTTATCTGCCTGCCTGTGTGCCCCCCTGAGTTGTAGTGCCCCCCGAGTCTGAGTTGTAGATTTATCTGTGCCTGTGTGCCCCCGAGTCTGAGTTGTAGATTTACCTGCCTGCCCTGTGTGCCCCCGAGGCTGAGTTGTACATTTTATCTGCCTGCCCTGTGTGCCCCCGAGGCTGAGTTGTACATTTATCTGCCTGTCCTGTGTGTTCCCAAGTGTAACCCTCTCACCCTCATACCTATCACCATCAATCCTGTTTTGCAGTGAACGTTTTTTTCTTAACGATATGGACAACAACCCAGTCCAGCCAAGAGACCATCAACGACGATACAGCGACCCTCGTGACCTCTCGCCCGAATTCAGGATGAGTCCAGACAGGTACAGTTTG
The DNA here is from genome assembly GCF_041381155.1 of Argopecten irradians. Taxonomy (NCBI): domain Eukaryota; kingdom Metazoa; phylum Mollusca; class Bivalvia; order Pectinida; family Pectinidae; genus Argopecten; species Argopecten irradians. Next base: position 41,643,659 of record NC_091144.1, read on the forward strand.
GTGAAAAATGAGGGGCCTTTCATGGGATCCTTGTTTCCCAACTGAGAGGCTCTTCATGGGGTCCTTGTTTCCGAACTGAGAGGCCCTTCATGGGTTCCTTGTTTCAGAATTGAGAGGCCCTTCACGGGGTCCTTGTTTCAGAACTGAGGGGCCCTTCACGGGGTCCTTGTTTCAGAACTGAGGCACCTGCAGGGTTTTAATCATGTAATAAATCATGGGCCCTTTAGAGAAAATTACAAATAATAGAAGATACTAGTCAAAGAATGCATTATGTGTGTGTTTTACATGGAATTTAACTTCTGCTTTGCATGCCTCCAAGGTTCTTTTCAGGGTTCAATTTCCATTTTAGCATGCCTTTTATTTCTTACTTAACACACCAACCCAATGAATATGCTGCACTTTTTCTTAACTAGAATTTTTTATTAACATGTCTTAATCTTGTTGAAGATCGGTTAAGGTACTGTTATTTGTAAACATTAATTTACAGTATGTATATGGTATATAAATTATGTGTGTTCTTGGTGCACATGTAGCATTTATACTGGCAATGTATGCTTGTAAGGCAAGCTTGTTGTTATATCACTTAATCATAGTAAAACACCATATATAGACAATCATAGTAATACTAATCATAGTAATACACCATATATAGACAATCATAGTAATACTAATCATAGTAATACACCATATATAGACAATCATAGTAATACTAATCATAGTAATACACCATATATAGACAATCATAGTAATACTAATCATAGTAATACACCATATATAGACAATCATAGTAATACTAATCATAGTAATACACCATATATAGACAATCATAGTAATACTAATCATAGTAATACACCATATATAGACAATCATAGTAATACTAATCATAGTAATACACTATATATAGACAATCATAGTAATACTAATCATAGTAATAACACCATATATAGACAATCATAGTAAATACTAATCATAGTAATACACCATTTATAGACAATCATAGTAATTACTAATCATAGTAATACACCATATATAGACAATCATAGTAATACTAATCATAGTAATACACCATATATAGACAATCATAGTAATACTAATCATAGTAATACACTATATATAGACATGATAAACCACAGTGTCTTGTTGGGGAACCTCTATATCACATAATACATCTGATATTTGTGACAGAAACTTGATATCAGATTTAAAAATTGAAGATGCTACACCGCTGACAAATGGTAATTTTTCTCTATTCAAAACAGGAGCAGACGAATTAGTATTTTTCTTCAGTTACAAAGTTACTTACTTTACACCATTATAGAATAACAAAAATAATTAATTGCATCCCGAAAAAATTCCGTGGCATTTCATATGTCCTATATCGAATGAAGTAATGATTGCGTATGCATCAAAAGTAAAATAAATTATCTTATATTATTTTTTGTGTTAATTAGACATATATATACACGATTAAACACCAATTATTGTTATTAACCGACAATTATTGTATTTTTTTATGCTCTGTCGGCAGTATCTTTAAGGTATACTACCACCCTACTTGGTAGAATCTAAAATAATGACCTTGGGCCACTCCCGCAGTCATGATCATTATTTAATTCTACTGGGGCGGTATAAAACAATCTTAAAATAATGACCTTGGGCCACTCCCCGCAGTCATGATCATTGTTCTTTAAATTCTACTGGGTCGGTATAAAACAATCTGAAAATAATGAACCTTGGGCCACTCCCGCAGTCATGATCATTATTTAATTCTACTGGGGCGGTATAAAACAATCTAAAATAATGACCTTGGGCTACTCCCACAATCATGGTCATTATTTAATTCTACTGGGGTGGTATAAAACAAAATAAGAATGTCCAAATTATTCTTTTATAACTTGTACGGCACCTTAAGCAGGGAGTGGCGATGTAGTGAAAGTCGAAATTTTTTATTTAGGGAGCGGCGATGTAGTGAAAGTTAAAATTTCATGTTTAGGGAGCGAAATATCAGAATCGTTAGTGAAAGTTAAAATTTTATATTTAAGGAGCGACATATCAGAATTGTTAGTGAAAGTTCAAATTTTATATTTAGGGAGCGACATATCAGAATCATTAGTGAAAGTCGAAATTTCATATTTAGGTGAGCGACATATCAGAACCATTAGTGAAAATAGAAATTTCATATTTAGGTGAGCGACATATCAGAATCATTAGTGAAAGTCGAAATTTCATATTTAGGGAGCGACATATCAGAATTGATAGTAAGATAGAAATTTTATGTTTAGGGACCGACTTATGAGAATCTTTAGTGAAAGTTAAATTTTTATATTTAGGGAGCGACATATGAGAAGTAGGTCTGAGGAAGCTGCACCATTGGGCAATGATGATAAATCATTGACAGATCGTAGACAATCCTCATCACCCCAGGGGTAAGTATGGCGTGTACTTATATGTAACACGACAATAGGCGTGTACTTATATGTAACACGACAATAGGCGTGTACTTATATGTAACACGACAATAGGCGTGTACTTATATGTAACACGACAATAGGCGTGTACTTATATGTAACACGACAATAGGCGTGTACTTATATGTAACACGACAATAGGCGTGTACTTATATGTAACACGACCTCAGGTGTGTACCAACTTATATGTAACACGACAATAGGCGTGTACTTATATGTAACACGACAATAGGCGTGTACTTATATGTAACACGACAATAGGCGTGTACTTATATGTAACACGACAATAGGCGTGTACTTATATGTAACACGACAATAGGCGTGTACTTATATGTAACACGACAATAGGCGTGTACTTATATGTAACACGACCTCAGGTGTGTACTTATATGTAACACGACCTCAGGTGTGTACTTATATGTAACACGACCTCAGGTGTGTACTTATATGTAACACGACCTCAGGTGTGAACCAACTTATATGTAACACGACCTCAGGTGTGTACCAACTTATATGTAACACGACCTCAGGCGTGTACCCACTTATATGTAACACGACCTCAGGCGTGTACCCACTTATATGTAACACAACCTCAGGCGTGTACTCACTTATATGTAACACGACCTCAGGTGTGTACTCACTTATATGTAACACGACCTCAGGTGTGTACCAACTTATATGTAACACGACCTCAGGTGTGTACTCACTTATATGTAACACGACCTCAGGCATGTACTCACTTATATGTAACACGACCTCAGGTGTGTACTCACTTATATGTAACACGACCTCAGGTGTGTACCAACTTATTTGTAACACGACCTCAGGTGTGTACTCACTTATATGTAACACGACCTCAGGTGTGTACCAACTTATATGTAACATGACCTCAGGTGTGTACCAACTTATATGTAACACGACCTCAGGTGTGTACCCACTTATATGTAACACGACCTCAGGCATGTATCACTTATATGTAACACGACCTCAGGTGTGTACTCACTTATATGTAACACGACCTCAGGTGTGTGTACCAACTTATATGTAACACGACCAGGACAGGCAATTATAGTGTGTACCAACTTATATGTAACACGACCTCAGGTGTGTACCACTTATATGTAACACGACCTCAGGTGTGTACCCACTTATATGTAACACGACCTCAGGTAGTGTACCATCACTTTATATGTAACAACGACCTCAGGTGTGTACCAACTTATATGTAACACGACCTCAGGCTGGTGTACCAACTTATATGTAACACGACCTCAGGTGTGTACCCACTTATATGTAACACAGACCTCAGGCATGTACTCACTTATAATGTAACACGACCTCAGGTGTGTACCATCTTATATGTAACAACGACCTCAGGTGTAACCACTTATATGTAACACACCTCAGGTTGCTTGTACCACACTTATATGTAAACACGACCTCAGGTGCTGTACCAACTTATATGTAACACGACCTCAGGCATGTACTACCACTTATATGTAACACGACCTCAGGTGTGTACCAACTTATATGTGTAACTCGACACCTATAGGCAATGTGTACCAACTTATATGTAACATGAACCTCAGGTGTGTACTCACTTATATGTAACACGACCTCAGGTGTGTACCACTTATATGTAACACGACTCAGGTGTGTACTAATCACTTATATGTAACACGACCTCAGGTGTGTACCAACTTATTATGTAACACGACCTCAGGTGGTGTACCCACTTATATGTAACACGACCTCAGGCGTGTGTACTCACTTATATGTAACACGACCTCAGGTGTGTACCAACTTATATGTAACACGACCTCAGGTGTGTACCAACTTATATGTAACACGACCTCAGGTGTAACAACTCAATGTTGTACCAACTTATATGTAACACACCTCAGGCATGTACTCCACTTATATGTAACACGACCTCAGGTGTGTACCACTTATATGTAACACGACCTCAGGTGGTGTACCAACTTATATGTAACACGACCTCAGGCACATGTACCATCTTATATGTAACACGACCTCAGGTGTGTACTCACTTATATGTAACACGACCTCAGGTGCATGTACTCACTTATCTTGATGTAACACGACCTCAGGTGTGGACCCATAAGTATTGTGTGTATCACTTTATATGTAACACGACCTCAGGTGTGTACCATACTTATATGTAACACGACCTCAGGTGTGTACCAACTTATATGTAACACAACCTCAGGTGTGTACCAACTTATATGTAACACGACCTCAGGCGTGTACTCACTTATATGTAACACGACCTCAGGTGTGTACCAACTTATATGTAACACGACCTCAGGTGTGTACCAACTTATATGTAACACGACCTCAGGTGTGTACCAACTTATATGTAACACGACCTCAGGTGTGTACTCACTTATATATAACACGACCTCAGGTGTGTACCAACTTATATGTAACACGACCTCAGGTGTGTACTCACTTATATGTAACACGACCTCAGGCATGTACCAACTTATATGTAACACGACCTCAGGTGTGTACTCACTTATATGTAACACGACCTCAGGTGTGTACCAACTTATATATAACACGACCTCAGGTGTGTACCAACTTATATGTAACACGACCTCAGGTGTGTACTCACTTATATGTAACACGACCTCAGGTGTGTACTCACTTATATGTAACACGACCTCAGGTGTGTACCAACTTATATGTAACACGACCTCAGGTGTGTACTCACTTATATGTAACACGACCTCAGGTGTGTACCAACTTATATATAACACGACCTCAGGCGTGTACCCACTTATATGTAACACGACCTCAGGTGTGTACCAACTTATATGTAACACGACCTCAGGTGTGTACCCACTTATATGTAACACGACCTCAGGTGTGTATATACACAACTTATATGTAACACGACCTCAGGTGTGTACCAACTTATATGTAACACGACCTCAGGTGTGTACCAACTTATATGTAACACGACCTCAGGTGTTTGTAACCACTTATATGTAACACGACCTCAGGTGTGTACCAACTTATATGTAACACGACCTCAGGTGTGTACCCACTTATATGTAACACGACCTCAGGTGTATTGTACATCCACTTATATGTAACACGACCTCAGGTGTGTACCAACTTATATGTAACACGACCTCAGGTGTGTACTCACTTATATGTAACACGACCTCAGGCGTGTACCAACTTATATGTAAACACCGACCTCAGGTGTGTACCAACTTATATGTAACACGACCTCAGGTGTGTACCACTTTTATGTAAACACGACCTCAGGTGTGTACCCACTTATATGTAACACGACCTCAGGTGTGTACCAACTTATATGTAACACGACCTCAGGTGTGTACCCACTTATATGTAACACGGACCTCAGGTGTGTACCAACTTATATGTAACACGACCTCAGGGTGCAGTGTTGTACCACTTATATGTAACACGACCTCAGGTGTGTACCAACTTATATGTAACACGACCTCAGGCAGTTGTACCAACTTATATGTAACACGACCTCAGGTGTGTACCAACTTATATAACACGACCTCAGGTGTGTACCAACTTATATGTAACACGACCTCAGGCATGTACTCACTTATATGTAACACGACCTCAGGTGTGTACCAACTTATATGTAACACGACCTCAGGCGTGTACCAAACTTATATGTAACACACCTCAGGCGTGTATCGAACACCGTCCAACAGGCTGTGTACCCACTTATATGTAACACGGACCTCAGGTGTGTACCAACTTATATGTAACCCGACCTCAGGTGTGTACCAACTTATAGGTAACACGACCTCAGGTTGTGTACCAACTTATATGTAACACGACCTCAGGCGGTTGTACCAACTTATATGTAACACGACCTCAGGTGTGTACCAACTTATATGTAACACGACCCTCAGGGTGTGTACCACTTATATGATAACACGACCTCAGGTGTGTACCAACTTATATGTAACACGACCTCAGGCGGTGTACCAACTTATATGTAACACGACTCAGGGCAGTGTACCAACTTATATGTAACACGACCTCAGGGTGTGTACCAACTTATATGTAACACGACCTCAGGTGTGTACCAAACTTATATGTAACAGCCGACCTCAGGTGTGTACCAACTTATATGTACACGACCTCAGGTGTAATGTACTCACTTATATGTAACACGACCTCAGGTGTTGTTGTACTCCAACTTATACCTTTAACACGACCTCAGGCATGTACTCACTTATATGTAACACACGACCTCAGGCAGGTACTATTTTTATATGTACACGACCTCTAGGAGGTCGGGTACCCAAACTTATCTATAACACGACCTCAGGTGCTGTACCAACTTATATATGCAACACTGACACATCAGGTGTTGTACCAACTTTATTTATAACACGACCTCAGGCGTGTTACCAACTTATATGTGTAACACGACCTCAGGTGTGTACTCACGTATATGTAAACACGACCTCAAGGTGGATGTTACCCTACTTATATGTTAACACGACCTCAGGTGTGTACCAACTTATATGTAACACGACCTCAGGTGTGTACCAACTTATATGTAACACGACCTCAGGTGTGTACCAACTTATATATGTAACACGACCCTCAGGGTGTACCAACTTATATGTATTTGACACCGACACTCAGGCGTAATGCGTGTTACCAATCTTTTATATTAACTAAAACCTCTGGTGTTGTACACAAAATTATTTAGAACTCAGTCCTCTGGCCATGATATCTCACTTATTATGACTAAAAAGGAACCGCAGGTGTGTTCCAACCTTATTTATAATCAACAACCAGACACTCTGGGTGTGTAGTACTCAATTATATGTAACACGGCTCACTCAGGCAATGTTACTCAACTTATTTTATATACACGACGTCAGGGGTTGAGTACATCAAACCTTATAGGTATCACGACCCTTCAGGTGTGTAACTAAGTTTATATATTACCCAACCTCAGGTGTGTACTACACTTAATGTACACTAATTAGGATTATACATGACATATGTAAGGTGACCTCAGGTCGATTGTACCCAACTTATATTTAGGCATGACCTCAGGGCACTAGTACTCCAAATTATTTGTAAACACGCACCCTCAGCGCGTGTTCACTCTATACTACCTTTGTATCACGACATCAGGAGTGTGTTCCAATCTGTTTTGTTAAAAGACCCTCAGGTGTGTTCTCTGTAATATATAACACACAACCTCAGGTATGTAACAACGTATATGTATAACATGGGATGTGTAATGTTTCACTCACTTAATATGTTTAACTCAAAATCAGCGTGTCGTGTTCACAATTCTTATATGTTTCACGACCTCAGGGTGTCGTACTCACTATATATGTACACAATCCTAGGAGTGTACCAAACTTTTATATTTCTACGTCAATCTGGTGTTGTACTCACTTACTTGGTAAGCGTTACATAGGCGCTTTGTAATTCAATTGTGGGTAACTCGAACCTCAGGCGTGTAACATACTTCTTTGTTACACGACCTCAGGTGTGTACTCAGTTATTTGTAACACATACCTCTGGCGTGTTCCAACTTATAGGTACACATGACCTCAGGAGTGTACTCACTTAGATGTAACACGAACCTCAGGTGATTTTTGTACCATCATTATATGTAAACACGACCTCTAAGGGTGCGTACCAACTAATATGATAACACTTACGACCTCAGGTGTTTGTACCAAACTTATATGTAATAACGAACCTCAGGCGTGTACTCACTCTATATGTTACACGACCTCAGGTGTGTACCAACTTATATGTAACAACAAACCCTCAGGTGTTTTTACCAGTAACTCAGTTAATATAACCACAACCTCAGGTGTGTACAAACTTATATGTAACACTGACCTCAGGCGTGTACTCAATTATATGTATACACGACTCAGGTGTGTGTACCATCTTATATGTAACACGTGCCTCAGGTGTGATTTTGCTATTATATAACACGCCCTCAGGGGTACCAACTTATATGTAAACACGACCTCAGGTGTGTGTACCTATCCAACTTATATGTAAACATGACCTCAGAAGTTGGTTTGTACCATCTTATATGTAACATGACCTCAGGTGATGTACCAACTTATATGTAACACGACCTCTAGTTACCAATTATTTAGAATATGTCTTCCGCAAATTTTGTGAAATTCATTATTGCCTTTGGTATAAATTTAATGTTGTCCCAATGTATTGAATTGTTTTTCACTATTTTACATTATTTCAGTGTTGGATTGTCGTCCCATCCAAGTAGTAAGAGTGCCCGTCTGTTCACGTTCTGGAACACTGGTGAAAGTCAGGGATTAATCACTTAGGTGGACGGAACAAGTTCATACACTGCATGGTAAAGACACATACACCTGCTGGACATTCAGTGTATTCTTAATTATATGTTTTCCAATGCACCCATTGTTACTTTTCCATTTATGTAATTTTTAAACCAACAACTGGCCACAAATGAAATTCTTCTGAGACCCGTATATTTCAATTTGTAATTGCCGCCGAATAACTTACTGATTTAAAACATTTTGTATAGGTCTCATAAACTATTATTCGTATATAATATATCAATATTATTATTGATATACCCGTTATTTGTACTTAAAGAGTGCGGACTCCTGCTCTATTATGGGCCGCAACCTTCCTGCCGTGTTAATCTAAAATATAGATGAAATGCTTGCATTGTACTGCTCATCATTGTATCATTTTTTTTTATTATAAATCACGCACTTACCTTTTCTTTAGAATTTTATTTTCTACACCCACACTCTATCACAATTGACAGAATAAAATTACATGTATATCCGATATAGATAGGTTAGAAATGTTGATTACCAGAACGGGCACAGTGGTACTAGTCCGATCAGTCACTCAAGTTTTTTAAGATAGATCGCATATGTAAACTTTGTACACATTCATTAAACTGCTTTGGAGCAACATCTTCACCTCGCTCTGATTAGAATTCTTCAATCATAGGTTCTTAGTGACTGCTGACAGGTTGACACGTGCCCTTTCACTCACAGTATTCTGTTCTTAGGACATCAGGGTCCAAGTGATAGGAAAAACATCAATTAGGATTTTTCACGGGGAGAGGATAACTCCGCTATTAGTCTTGTACAAAGTTGACGGCTGATTCACTTTGAAGTGAAAGACTGATGACTGTTCTTACGCTGCATCAAGCTTGTTGGTGTTATAGTCTGTTTTAAATAAATACTTTTTAGAATTAATGAACTCTTAATAAGCGGCGCCCCGCTATCAGCCTGTCTACCCGTGGCCTGGTGACTCATTGTTTATGGTAAAATTTTTCACGGGTAAAATATATAAATGTTTGTATATGATATAATATATATGTATATGTTTTCTTTTAGTTACAAAGTATGATAGAGTCTGTAATACGGAAGGAATATCTGGGTCTAAAAATAAAATTGTATGGCAATCGGAGCAGAGGCGAAGCCGAGCCTAAATACATTTATATAATGTCTCTGACCCAAAGGGTCCCAGGATGACCTATAGTCATCGTGATTTGTCCGTTTGTCCCCGTCCGCCGTGCGTCGTGCTGTAAACATTTTCCTTTTAAATGCTACTCCTCCTTAAAAACCGCTAAGCGGATGTCATCCATATTTTTGGTGTGAAACCATTTTTATGGGGAAGGACAATCATATTTTATATAAATGAGCTTAGGTCCCAACCCCAAGGCGGCTGAGGGGTGGGGCCCCAAAAGGGCAAAATTTTCCTATTTTAAGCTTCAAATTCTACTCCTCCTTCATCCTTGGATTGATATTCATCCCATATTTGGTGTGAATCATCAATATGATATGGGAAGGACAGTCATATTTTAATGTAAATGAGCCTGGTCCGACCCCCCCTAAGGGCTGAGTGTGTGGGCCCCAAAGGGGCAAATTTATCCTTAATTTTTGCTTTAAAAAATCCTACTCCTACTTCATCCTTGGATGGATTTCATCCATATTTGGTGTGAATTCATTGTGGAATGGACAATCATATTTTTTTATAAATGAGCTTGGTCCGACCCCTCAGAAGCTGAGGGGTGGGGCCCCAAAAGGGCAAATTTTCTTAATTTTAGCTATAAAAACCTACTCCTCCTTCATCCTTGGATGGATTTCACCCATATTTGGTATGAAACATCATTTGGGATGGACAATCATATTTTATATAAATGAGCCTAGTCCGACCCCTAGGGGCTGAGGGGTGGGGCCCCAAAAAAGCAAATTTTCTTATTTTAAGCTTTAAAATCCTACTCCTCCTTCATCCTTGGATTGATTTCATCCATATTTGGTGTGAAACATCATTAGGGAAGGACAGATATATTTTATATAAATGAGCCTGGTCCGACCCCTAGGGGCTGAGGGGTGGGGCCCCAAAGGGGCAAATTTTCTTAATTTTTGCTTTAAAAGCCTACTCCTCCTTCATCCTTGGATGGATTTCATCCATATTTGGTGTGAAACATCATTGGGGAAGGACAATCATATTTATTATAAATGAGCGTGGTCCGACCCCTAGGGGCTGAGAGGTGGGGCCCCAAAAGGGCAAATTTTCTTAATTTTAGCTTTAAAAACCTACTCCTCCTTCATCCTTGGATGGATTTCATCCATATTTGGTGTGAAACATCATTGGGGACGGACAATCATATTTTATATAAATGAGCTTGGTCCAACCCCTAGGGGCTGAGGGATGGGGCCCCAAAAGGGCAAATTTTCTTAATTTTGGCTTTAAAATCCTACTCCTCCTTCATCCTTGCATGGATTTCATCTATATTTGGTGTAAAACATTATTGGGGAAGGATAATCATATTTAATGTAAATGAGCGTGGTCCAACCCCTAGGTGCTGAGGGGTGGGGCCCAAATAAGCAAATTTTCTTAATTTTAGCTTTAAAATCCTACTCCTCCTTCATCCTTGGATGGATTTCATCCATATTTGATGTGAAACATCATTGGGGAAGGACAATCATATTTTATGTAAATGAGCCTAGTCCGACCCCTAGGGGCTGAGGGGTGGGGCCCCAAATGGGGAAATTTTCTTAATTTTGGCTTTAAAATCCTACTCCTCCTCCATCCTTGGATGAATTTTATCCATATTTGGTGTGAAACATCATTGGGGAAACACAATTATATTTTGTATAAATGAGTCTGGTCCGAACCCTAGGAACTGAGGGGTGGGGCCCCAAAAGGGCAAATTTTCTTAATTTTAGCTGGCCCACTTCCTGTTTTAAGGTTTCAGTCTCCGATCTCAATGAAAATTGGTCTATAGGGGTTTTAATTGATGCCGAACAACATGCAAACATGTTCGTAAAGATTTTGGTATTCCAAGATGGCCGCTGGCCAACTTCCTGTTTTAAGGTTTCAGTCTCCGATCTCAATGAAAATAGGTCTATAGGGGTTTTAATTGATGCCGAACAACATGCAAACATTTTCGTAAAGATTTTGATATTCCAAGATGGTCGCTGGCCCACTTCCTGTTTTAAGGTTTCAGTCTCCGATCTCAATGAAAATTGGTCTATAGTGGTTTTAATTGATTCAGAAGGGGGTACTTTAGGTAAGGACAATCATATTTTATAAAGGACCGAGGTAAGACACATGGGGATAGTATGACCAAGGTCCAAAATGGGAGCTTTGCTGAAATTTGGCTTTAAAATCTGACTCCTCCTTATATTAATCCTTGAATGGGTTTCGACCATATTTGGATGAAGGGCTACCAAGTTAGTTCAACAAATGACATTTTCAGAAACTTACATATTCAACTAAGGAGTTCCTTGTATTGTTTATATTAATCCTTAACCAACACTTTATACTGTGACTTTGTTGTTTTGTTCCATGAGTCAGATGACCGTTAAGGCCCATGGGCCTCTTGTTTTAGACCCAATATTTTTCCGTATTAGATCACTAACAAACTGTAACAAATTTATCCTGTCGAAGATCCTTTCAATGCAGTTATTTAACTGCAAAATGCATTATGTATGCAAAACAAACCAAAACGACTTCAAACATGTCATGGTCCATCTCTGTTAAACAATCCAAAAAAAGTATTGCCGATTTTGGTTTGCCTTGAAAGTGGTCATCAGCACTATCACTCAAACATTTTGTTCTATCTCTTCGTCGTCGCGAAATGTTACTTGACCACCATCTTGTTGCTAATGACATTACGGGCAAAGAACGATAACTCTATCGTCCAAAACCTGATACAATTTCTACTAACCTGATATGACTGCAGTGAACGTTTTTTTTCTTAACGATATGGACAACAACCCAGTCCAGCCAAGAGACCATCAACGACGATACAGCGACCCTCGTGACCTCTCGCCCGAATTCAGGATGAGTCCAGACAGGTACAGTTTGGTGAAAAATGAGGGGCCTTTCATGGGATCCTTGTTTCCCAACTGAGAGGCTCTTCATGGGGTCCTTGTTTCCGAACTGAGAGGCCCTTCATGGGTTCCTTGTTTCCGAATTGAGAGGCCCTTCACAGGGTCCTTGTTTTCAGAACTGAGGGGGCCCTTCACTCGGGGGGTCCTTGTTTCAGAACTGAGGTAATCTTGTTGAAGATCGGTGAATGTGACATGTTATGTGTAAACATTAATATTATCAGTATGTTTAATGGTTATTTAAAAATTATTGTGTGTTCCTTGTCGTTGCACATGTTGTAGACTTTATACTGGCTATGTTTGCTTGTAAGGGCATGCTTGTTGTTATATCAATTATTTCATAGTAAACACACATATATAGACAATCATCATAGTAATACTAATCATAGTAATACACCATATTATAGGACAATCATAGTAATACTAATCATAGTAATACACCATATTATAGTACAATCATAGTAATACTAATCATAGTATTACACCTATATATAGACAATCATCAGTAATACTTAATCGATTGTAATTACGTCACTATTATAGACAGAGCTCACCTGGCCCGATAGGGCGGTACCACTCTGTCTTGTTGCGGCGTTGTTTATCACTTAATCAGAAACTTGATATCAAGATTTAAAAATTGAAGATGCTACACCGCATGACAAATGGTAATTTTTCTCTATTCAAAACAGGAGTTGAAAAATTAGTATTTTTCTTCAGTTACAAAGTTACTTACTTTACACCATTATAGAATAACAAAAAAAATTAATTGCATCCCTATCTCCGAAAAAATTTCCGTGGCATTTCATATGTCCTATATCGAATGAAGTAATGATTGCGTATGCAAAAATCAAAAGTAAATAAATTATCTTATATTATTTTTTGTGTTAATTAGGGGTACATATATATACACGATATTAAACACCAATTATTGTTATTAACACCCAAATTATTTGTATTTATTTTATGCTCTGTCGGCAGTATCTTTAAGGTATACTACCACCTTGGTAGAATCTAAAATAATGACCTTGGGCCACTCCCGCAGTCATGATCATTATTTAATTCTACTGGGGGCGGTATATTAAAATCAATCTAAAATAATGACCTTGGGCTACTCCAGAAAACAGTCTGGTCATTATTTAATTCTACTGGGGCCAGGGATAAAACCCAAATCTAAAATTAATGTACCTTGGGCTACTTCCCTAGAGTATCTTGGTCATCTGCATTTGTAAACAAATTGGCATGGGGTGGAAGGGGAATATAATTGTATTAAGATTGTACATTACCGGGGGCTTTATATACTTGCACCTTAAGCAGGGGAAATGTGTCCTAAAAAAAAATTCTACTGGCCGTATGTAGTGAAAGTCAAAACGATTTTTTATTATAGGGAGCGGAGGAGACAGATGTAGTGAAAGTTAAAATATTCTTTTTAGGAGAGCGAATAATATCAGAATCGTTAGTGAAAGTTAAAATTTTTATTATCTTAAGGAGCGACATATCAGAATTCTGTTAGTGAAAATGTTCAAATTTTATATTTAGGGAGCGACATCTCAGAATCATTAGTGAAAGTCGAAATTTCATATTTAGGTGAGCGACATATCAGAACCATTAGTGAAAATAGAAATTTCATATTTAGGTGAGCGAACATATCAGAATCATTAGTGAAAGTCGAAATTTATATATTTAGGGAGCGACATATCTGAATTGATAGTAAGATAGAAATTTTATGTTTAGGGAACCGACTTATGAGAATCTTTAGTGAAAGTTAAATTTTATATTTAGGGAGCGACATATGAGAAGTAGTCTGAGGAAAGCTGCACCATTATAGGACAATGATGATAAATCATTGACAGATCGTATAGACAATCCTCGTGTACTTATATGTAACACGACAGGCGTGTACTTAGTATAACACACGACCTCAGCTGTGGTAACGTGTAGGCAACTTATATATGTAATAGGCACGACAATAGTAATTTTTCACAATCAGGACCTCAGCGTGTTGTACTTTTATAAGAATACACGACAATGGCGTGTAACTTATAAGGTAACACGACAATAGGCGTGCATTGTACTTATTATATGTAACACGGACATAGGACCTCAGTGTTTACTTATATGTAAACACGACAATAGGCGTGTACTTATATGTAACACACGACAATAGGGTGTGTACCAACTTATATGTAACACACGTCTGACCTCAGGTGTGTACTTATATGTAACACGATCGACCAACTCAGGTGTGTACCAACTTATATGTAACACGACCTCAGGTGTGTACCAACTTATATGTAACACGACCTCAGGCATGTGTAACACGACCTCAGGTGTGTACTTATATATAACACGACCTCAGGCTGTGTACCAACTTATATGTAACACGACCTCAGGCGTGTACCAACTTATATGGTGTAAACTACCCTCAGGCATGTACCAACTTATATGTAACACGACACCTGTACACAGGTAACACAACCTCAGGTGTGTACCTACTTATATGTTAACACGACCTCAGGTGTGTACCCATCAGGTTACTCACTTATATGTAAACACGACCTCAGGTGTGTACCAACTTATATGTAACACGACCTCAGGCGTGTACCAACTTATATGTAACACGACCTCAGGCGTGTACCAACTTATATGTAACACGACCTCAGGCGTACTGTACCCATATTGTACACGACCTCAGGTGCATGTATTATGTAACACGACCTCAGGCCACAGTGTACCAACTTATATGTAACACACGACCTCAGGCGTGTACTCACTTATATGTAACACGACCTCAGGCATGTAACTCACTTATATGTAACACGACCACAGGTGTGTAACCAACTTATATGTAACACGACCTCAGTGTACCCACTTATATGTAACACACCTCTCACTTGGTGTGTACTCAATATATGTAACACGACCTCAGGTGTGTACCAACTTATATGTAACACGACCTCAGGACCTCAGTGTGTACCCAACTTATATGTAACACGACCTCACTCAGGCATGTACCAACTTATATATGTAACACGACCTCAGTGTGTACCAACTTATATGTAACACGACCTCAGGCGTGTACCAACTTATATGTAACACGACCTCAGGTGTGTACTCACTTATATGTAACACGACCTCAGGTGTGTACTCACTTATATGTAACACGACCTCAGGTGTGTACCAACTTATATGTAACACGACCTCAGGTGTGTACACACTTATATGTAACACGACCTCAGGTGTGTACCCACTTATATGTAACACGACCTCAGGTGTGTACTCACTTATATGTAACACGACCTCAGGTGTGTACCAACTTATATGTAACACGACCTCAGGTGTGTACTCACTTATATGTAACACGACCTCAGGTGTGTACCACTTATATGTAACACGACCTCAGGTGTGTACCCACTTATATGTAACACGACCTCAGGTGTGTACCAACTTATATGTAACACGACCTCAGGTGTGTACCCACTTATATGTAACACGACCTCAGGTGTGTACTCACTTATATGTAACACGACCTCAGGTGTGTACCAACTTATATGTAACACGACCTCAGGCGTGTACTCACTTATATGTAACACGACCTCAGGTGTGTACTCACTTATATGTAACACGACCTCAGGTGTGTACCAACTTATATGTAACACGACCTCAGGTGTGTACCAACTTATATGTAACACGACCTCAGGTGTGTACCAACTTATATGTAACACGACCTCAGGTGTGTACCCACTTATATGTAACACGACCTCAGGTGTGTACTCACTTATATGTAACACGACCTCAGGTGTGTACCCACTTATATGTAACACGACCTCAGGTGTGTACCAACTTATATGTAACACGACCTCAGGTGTGTACCCAACTTATATGTAACACGACCTCAGGTGTGTACCAACTTATATGTAACACGACCTCAGGTGTGTACCCACTTATATGTAACACGACCTCAGGTGTGTACCAACTTATATGTAACACGACCTCAGGTGTGTACCCACTTATATGTAACACGACCTCAGGCGTGTACCAACTTATATGTAACACGACCTCAGGTGTGTACCAACTTATATGTAACACGACCTCAGGTGTGTACCACTTATATGTAACACGACCTCAGGTGTGTACCTCAAGCGTGTGTACCCAACTTATATGTAACACGACCTCAGGTTGTGTACCACTTATAATGTAACACGACCTCACGTGTATTATATGTAACACGACCTCAGGTGTGTACCAACTTATATGTAACACACCTCAGGGTGTGTACCCACAACTTATATGACGACCTCAGGCTTACCAACTGTACCACGACCTCAGGCGTTATACCAACTGTAAACACGGACCTCGAGACCTCAGGTGTGTACAACTTATATGTAACACGACCTCAGGGTGTGTACCTCAGGTGTGTACCACTTATATGTAACACGACCTCAGGTGTGTAACCAACTTATATGTAACACGACCTCAGGCATGTACTCACCAACTTATATGTAACACGACCTCAGGTGTGTACCAACTTATATATGGTAGTACCACTTATATGTAACACGACCTCAGGTGTGTACCCAACTTATATGTAACACGACCTCAGGCGTGTACCAACTTATATGTAAACATATGTAACACGACCTCACCCATCTGCCAACTTATATGTAACACGACCTCAGGTGTGTGTACCACTTATATGTAACACGACCTCAGGTGTGTACCAACTTATTATGTAACACGACCTCAGGCGCATGTGTACCAACTTATATGTAACACGACCTCAGGTGTGTACCCATTGTAACACGACCTCAGGTGTGTACCCACTTATATGTAACACGACCTCAGGTGTGTGTACCACTTATATGTTAACACTCAGGCGTGTACCAACTTATATGTAACACGACCTCAGGTGTGTACCCACTTATATGTAACACTACCTCAGGCGTGTACCAACTTATATGTAACACGACCTCAGGCGTGTACCCACTTATATGTAAACACGACTCAGGCGTGTACCAACTATATGTAACACGACCTCATGTGTAACACACGACCTCAGGTGTGTACCACTTATATGTAACACGACCTCAGGCGTACTAACTCACACTTATATGTAAACACGACCTCAGGTGTGTACCAACTTATATGTAACACGACCTCAGGGCGTACCAACTTATATATAACACTTACTTTATGTAACACGACCTCAGGTGTGTACTTTATTATGTATAAACCAACTTATATATGTAACACGACCTCAGGCGTGTGTACCACTTATTATATGTAAACACGACCTCAGGCGTGTAAACTTATATGTAACACGACCTCAGGTGTGTACCAACTTATATGTAACATGACCTCATGTGTACCCATTATAATGTAACATTCAGGTGATTACCAACTTATATTAACAACGACCTCTAGGCTATTTCCAATTAATAAAACTCACTTCCGCAACCCAACATATACCCAAAGAGTTAACATGGTATGGGGCGGGGGGGGGGGGGGAACCCCTCCGGGGGGGGGGGGGGTACCCACTGATATGTTTTTTCGACTATTAGATAGTTTTCCAAACACGTCTTCTTATATATAAGGCACCCTCAGGCGTGTATCTGCCAACTTATATGTAAAAACAGACCCTCAGGTTGTACCCAACTTATATGATTAAACACGGACCTCAGGTAACTCAACTATATGTAACAGGTGTGTACCAACTTATATATGTAACACAGACCTCAGGGGTGACCAACTTATATAGTTAACTCAGGTGGGGGATCCAAGGGTGTAACTGGCACATATCCAACAGCCCATGTATTGAGTACCATACACATCGTCACGCTCATCCAGTGATCTACGGTCTGGAAATGTACTCTGATCATATATGTATTACCACTGCCCCCCCATGGTTACTTTCCACGCACAATGAAATACTTGACATTTCACATTTGTACCTCCGGACTACATATGATATGTACAATATTATATGTTATAACTATATGTATATAAAATCAATATTATATGATATACCCCCGTAATTTGACCTAAAGAGAGCACTGCTCTACGCCCTTGGCCGTTTACTTAAAAAAGATGAAATGCTGCATTGTCCAGCTATCTTGTATCATTTTTTTTTTTACAACGCACTTACCTTTCTTTAGGGTTTTATTATTTCCTATCCATTTCAGAATAAAATACATTGTATATCCGATATAGATAGGTTTGAAATTACCTGAACTGGCAAACAGTTGGTACTAGTCCCGTCAGTACATCCACCAGTTTCCATTTTAAACAGATAGCTGTAACATTGTACACATTCATAAACTGCTTTCGAGCATCATCATCGCTCTGATTAAAATCTTCAAACATTGGTTCATTGTGATTGCTGACAGGTTGACACGTTCCCTTTCACTCCAGTATTCTGTCTAGACAACAGGGTCCACGTGCTAGAAAACATCAAAGGATTTTCACGGGGAAACTCGCTATAGTCCTTTTCAAAGTTTGCGGCAGTTCACTTTGAAGTGAAGACTGTCTAGCTGCAAGCTTTTGGGTTATAGTCTGTTTTAAATAACTTAAGAAATAATGAACTTAATAAGGGCGCCCCCATCGCCAGTTACCCGTGCCCTGTGCCCTCTTTAGGTCAAATACGGTAACTATACATGTATGTATATGATATAACTATATGTATATGATATTATTAGTTACACAGTTTGATAGTGACCTAATACGGAAGAATATTGGGTCTAAAATAAACTTGTATCGGGCGAGGCGAAGCCGAGCCTGATACATGTTTATTAGGTCATCTGACCCAAAGGGTCAGGATGACCTATAGTCATCGTGATTTGTCCGTTGTCGTCCGCCGTGCGTCGTGCGTAAATTTTTTCCTTTAAAACGCTACTCCTCCTTTACCACTAAGCGGATGTCATCCATATTTGGTGTGAAACATTATTGGGGAAGGACAATCATATTTTATATAAATGAGCTTGGTCCGACCCCTAGGGGCTGAGGGGTGGGGCCCCAAAAGGGCAAATTTTCCTATTTTAAGCTTAAAAATTCTACTCCTCCTTCATCCTTGGATTGATTTCATCCATATTTGGTGTGAAACATCATTAGGGAAGGACAGTCATATTTTATGTAAATGAGCCTGGTCCAACCCCTAAGGGCTGAGGGGTGGGGCCCCAAAGGGGCAAATTTTCTTAATTTTTGCTTTAAAATCCTACTCCTACTTCATCCTTGGATGGATTTCATCCATATTTGGTGTGAATTCATTGTGGAAGGACAATCATATTTTTTATAAATGAGCTTGGTCCGACCCCTAGAAGCTGAGGGGTGGGGCCCCAAAAGGGCAAATTTTCCTAATTTTAGCTTTAAAAACCTACTCCTCCTTCATCCTTGGATGGATTTCATCCATATTTGGTATGAAACATCATTGGGGAAGGACAATCATATTTTATATAAATGAGCCTAGTCCGACCCCTAGGGGCTGAGGGGTGGGGCCCCAAAAAAGCAAATTTTCTTATTTTAAGCTTTAAAATCCTACCTCCTCCTTCATCCTTGAGGATTTATTTCATCTCATATTCTGGTGTTAAACTTCATTAGGGGACGGACAGATATATTTTTTAAAATAGCTGGTCCGACCCCTAGGGGCTGAGGGTTGGGGCCCCTAAAGGGGGTCAAATTTTCCCTAATTTTTGGCTTTAAAAAGCCAACACCACCTCATTCGATACCATGGATGGAATTTCATCCATATTTTGGTGTGAAACATCAATTGGTGGGGAATGAACAATCATATTTATTATAAATGATGTGTGGTCCGACTCCCTTACCATAGAGTGCAGAGAGGTGGGATGCCCCAAAAGGGCAAATTTTCTTAATATAGCTTTAAAAAACCTACTCCACACCTCTATCCTAGGATGAGATTGCATCCATATTTTGGTGTGAAACAATCATTTGTGGACGGACAAATCATATTTTATATAAAAAGTGATGCTTGGTCCAACCACACCCCTTAGGGGCAGAAGGGATGGGGCCCCCAAAGGGCAAATTTTTATTAATTTTGGCTTTAAAATCCTACATCCCTCCCTTCATCCTTGCATTGATTTCATCTAATATGGAGGTGTAAAAAAAAAAAACCATATTGGGGATAGGATAATCATATTTAATGTAAATGAGCGTCGGTCCAAAACCCCAAGGTGCTGAGTGGTAGGGCCCCAAATAGGGCACATTTGTCTTAATTTTAGCTTTAAAAACCTACTCCTCCTTCAGCCTTTGGTTGGATTTCATCCGTAATTAAGATGTGAAAACATCATTTGTTGGGATGCGGACAATCATATTTAATGTAAATTGAGCCTACGTCCGACCCCTAGAAGAGCTGAGGGGGTGGTGGCCGTCCATCATGTGGAAATATTCCTTAAATTTTATGGCTATAAAAATCCTACCCTACTCTCTCCTCCATCCTAGGATGAATATTATCCATATCTTGGTGGTAAACATCATTGGGAAAACACAAAAATATTTTTTGTATAGAAGCAGGTCTGTGGTCCGAACCCGGTGAACTGCAGGGGTGGGGCCCCAAAAGGGGCAAAATTTTCTTAATTTATAAGCTGGCCCACTTCTCCTGTGTTTAAGTGTTTCAGCTCTCCCGTACCAATGAAAATTTGGTCTAGTAAGGGTTTTTAAATTGATGCCCGAACAACATGCAAAACATGTTTCGTCAAGATTTTGGTAATCTCATGAATGGCCCGCACGTGCCAACTTCCTGTATTACAGGTTTCAGTCCTCCGATCATCAAAGAAAATCAGTACCTAAAGGGGTTTTAAATTGATGGCCAGAACAACAATTCAAAACATTTTCAGTAAAGATTTTGATATTTCCAAGATGGTCCGCTGGCCCACTTGCTGTCCTGTTTTAAAGGTAATCAAGTCTCCGATCACAATGGAAGTGGTCTATAGTGGTAAATAATGAGGATTCAGAAGGTGTTACTTTAGGTAAGGACCAATCCTATTTTATAAGTACTCAACGTAAAGGACACATGGGAATAGTATGACCAAGGACCAAATTGGTAGCTTTGCTGCAATTTGTGCTTTAAAGATCATGACCTTCCCTCTTATATTAATCCATGAATGGGTTTCCGGACCATATTAGGTTGAAGGCTAATACCACGTTAGTTCAACAAATAAACATTTACAAGAAATCTTACATATTCAACTAAAGAGGGATTCCCATGTGGTAATGTTTTATAATAATTCCTTAACCAAGTACTTTTTACTTGTGACTTTGTTGTTTTGTTCCATGAGTCAGATGACCCGTTATGGCCCATTGGCCTCTTGTTTTTAGACGCCAAATATTTTGCCGTAGTAGATCACTAACAAACTGTAACGAATTTATCCTGTCGAAGATCCTTTCAATGAACGTTTTAGTTTAAACTGCAAAAATTGCATTATGTATGCAAACCAAACAAAAACGACTTCAAACTTGTCATGGTCCTTCTCTGTTAAACAATCGAAACAAAAAAAGTATTGCCGATTTTGGTTTGCCTTGAAAGTTGGGCAACAGCGCTTATCACTCAAACAATTTTGTTCTATCCTCGTTCGGTCGGTCCGCTTAAATGGTTACTTTGTGACCACCATACTTGTTGTCTAATGTCATTACGTGCAAAAGAACGATAGACTCTATCGTGCCAAACGCATGAATACAATTTCATAACTATGAAACCTGATAATGATTATATATCTTGGATATCAGGTGACGTCCTTTTAACCACTAGGAATACTAAGATTCCTTGTCTGAGGCTGGATAAAACTATATGAAAATTATATAACTATATGTGTATATATGATATAAATATATGTAAGTATGTTTGATAATATATTTTGCATGCTGTTTCTTACAATGTTTCCAGCTCGTTGAAAGAAGATATATCGAACGTCTCTCACTAGAGGTAGAGATGTGTACAAACAAATAACTGTGTGAACCAAGGCATGAAAAAGTTTTTACAATTAATGAATCAATGTGTGATCAATAGATCAAAATGTCCAACATAAACCCTTAATATTATTCCAGTCAGCCAGAGTGGTGAATTGATAGTAATGAAACATTGTAGATTTCATGCAAAAGGCTACTCAACTTTATTTTTTGAATGATTGTGTTACTGTACATACATATGCCAATAGGAGCTCTGCTCGTATGATATATGAAATTAGTATATCATAAAACGCGAAGCAAGTGGTAGAGTTAGAAAAAGTTTTAATCACCGCGAACTTGATGTTGATCCACAATGTCTTGCACAATTACATTTCAATCAGAGATCTCCAAATCAGTAGAGAAAAAAACCTTCAAAATTTAATCTCCACCACAAATGTTTGAGAAATAGAAATTGTGGAAATTTTTAAGTAGCCCGCGGACAGTTAATAATATAGTATTGTCTATTGTTACGATGTCTGAAGTCATTAAGTACTACATGAACCTGTAGTTTAACCACATTAAATCATTGTTCGTTGATTAAATTATTAAATTATTAAATACCTGTGAAACAAATAAACTCTTAGGGGAGTGAAAGATATGAAAATAAATCAAGAAAAATTTCAAATAAGACAATAGTTTTAATCATGAAAATCTTCCGTTTGTCTTGCAGTGGGTTTTGAGTGTGTTTTGTTAATCAATGATACATGTTAATTTCTATATTCTGTAAATTTTAGATTTTACTGCCCGACTGCCCCATAGAGCTGCTGGTATAAAGCAATCCCTTAATTCCGACATGATAACTGATTTGTCACTAGAAAGCTTGTTATAGATTATATAGAAAAATAGATATTGACGATCAAGGGTTTAAGATAAACTGGAGATCAGTTTACGTCTTATAAAATGAATCAGCCAGATATGGATTGTTAAGGATGGTTATATACGATACCGCCCTGTCATCCCACATGAATGGTTGGACTTTTATCAATATTGTTTGAGCTGAACCTCCAATGATGGGGGGGCTGAGGGGTGGGGGGGGGTAAAGAGGGACAATTTGGAGTATTTTTCCATATAAACAAAAACATAAACCTTCTCCTCCGATAGAGAAGCATGGTATAGGCAACTCATATTGCATTGGTTGCATCCTTTTAATGGGGGTGGGGGATTCCTAAAATTATACAAATGGTTGGGTTGTCCCCTATTGGGTTTAGACAGGTTGAGTCATAAAGGGATCTAATTTGGCTATGTGGTAATCAAAGGCCTCGGTAGTATAATCAGGACAGATTTACCAACCTTAACTTTAGTGTCTAAAGACTCAGGACAATAGCTTGGGTAACGGTAGCACGACAGTAAAGAAGAACCAATTTACAATTATGTGCTCATAATTTTATTAATGGTTTATAGAACATGATTGTTGCGATGATAATTTTAATCCTAAAATTATAAACACTGCGATAAATGCAACTCTGAATCAATAAAACAATAAGAATTGTAAATGAAGCGCGAAACATTTCTTACTCTGTGGGTAATTTTCTGATTCCAAACATTGAAATGGCTTTATATTGGCTTGAGTAGAGGGTACCCCAATTTTGATATTCAGGTCTTTGATAAAAACTAGACATTACAAAACAATACAATCATTTAACCTACTGAATTTTTTTTTTAATTTATTAATCACTAATATCATCATATGAATTTAAAAAACATTTAAAAAGTAAGCACAATCAAAATTGGAAATGAATCGGCGGGCATATTTTGGATTAAATGAGATATTTGTAGAGGACCTTTGTAAATGTTGAGGCAGCAACCGTAGCTGAGAGTGACCATGGGTTGGTCTTGTTGGAGACTCTAGCATTATCTGGTGTGGAACCCTGGGTAATAAAGCAGGCGTTATCAGCTTGCTTGTTGGCCACACATAGCAATGGGTCAGCTTTGCCCAACACATGTAGTGGTCAGCTTGGTCACCATCCACCGAAACATCAGCGTGGATGCAGCTTGGCCACATACAGCAATGGTCAGCTATATGGCCACCATAGCATTAATCAAGCTTTGGCCACACCATCAACTTGATCACCCTCAACATCGAACTCAATCTTAATTCCCATTAAGTTTGTGTTATGTTTGTGATTTTTTATAGATTGGCAGTCAGTCCATCCATTAAGTGGAGGAGGTATTTACTCCCCTAACGACCCGGATACAGAATTAGTTCACACACACATGTCACACGGCAAGGGAGGTGTTCCATTTCCAGACTCAGAGACCGTTATCATCGGTTAAGACAATACAAGCTTATAACACATTCATCCATTATACTACTCTGGTAGACTCTGAACCCCATGGGTACAAAACAAACAATTAAAAAATCGTTAAGAGGCCATCTTCAACAGTAAACATCTGGACCAGACCAATAAGGATGTAGCTCCTTCCTCCTGAGAAGTCCAAAATTTTCGTCTTGTATTAAAACTTTTCTTTCCTCATAATAGAGATTTTTTTGGAAATCAGTAGTTCAACTACCATGAAAGAAAAATGGGAAGAAAAAGAAATACATATGTCCGTGTGCTTCATTTTATGAGGCTTTTGTTTTGTTGTCACTTGGTCAAAGATAACGCAAAATTGGACAAATAGTGATTTTATTGGAATTTAGCTGTTTTAACCACATACACTAGGATTTAAAGCCATAATTCCCTAATGAGGTTTTTGATATGTATGGATGTTTGTAGAATTTATTTTCAAGTAGTATTCATTGAAAATATACCAGTTATGATTAATAAGAGTCATATTTTTTTTCGAAATAACAACATATGCTACCCCTACCCCTTCATTTTGAGCTCCAAAAAGCACCATTTTCAGCCATTTTTGTCAAATTTAAAACTTTATGGAAAAAGTTCTGGTATTAAACTTTTCTCAGTAGTTTGTATATCAATAGGGAAAGGGTTGTTCTTTCTAAATCAGGCAGAAAAATGGGGGGTTCGTGTGCTTACTTTTTTGCTCCATTTAAATATTTGTTATTTTTCAATATTTTTAACTAAAAAATAAAAGTGCTCAAATTACCATTAAATGTAGAAATAAAGTGACAAAAGTGTATCATTTCACACATTAATGTTCAATATTTTAATTAAAATGAACCCAGTGAAGATTGACAGCAAAAATTAACTCGATACAGCTGAAAATGTTGACGCGGCGATAATTTAAGTAAAAATAATTTAAGTAAAAAATCGGAAAACGGTGGCTCTACTTAAAGCCAAAAAAGACACAATTTCAAAATGGCCGCCAAATGGGCCATTTCTTAAAATCGCTGTGTAAAAAAATCTACTAAAAATAGAAATGTAATTTTTTCACAAAATTTGCTACAGACCACATGCTATAGATATTGATAAATCGTATTTGAAAATCTCATAACGTTTTTGATCTATGTCGAAACGAGACTTCAACCGGACTAAAACCACAGAAGAATACTTCCTTAAGTAATGTGTATTATTTGACAGACCATTAAGTAATGTGTATTATTTGACAGACCATTAAGTAATGTGTATTATTTGACAGACCATTAAGTAATGTGTATTATTTGACAGACCATTATAAGTAATGTGTATTATTTGACAGACCATTAAGTAATGTGTATTATTTGACAGACCATTAAGTAATGTGTATTATTTGACAGACCATTAAGTGATGTGTATTATTTGACAGACCATTAAGTAATGTGTATTATTTGACAGACCATTAAGTGATGTGTATTATTTGACAGACCATTAAGTAATGTGTATTATTTGACAGACCATTAAGTGATGTGTATTATTTGACAGACCATTAAGTGATGTGTATTATTTGACAGACCATTAAGTAATGTGTATTATTTGACAGACCATTAAGTAATGTGTATTATTTGACAGACCATTATAAGTAATGTGTATTATTTGACAGTACATTATAGTTTGACCATTGTGTAATTATAGCCGGTGTATTAGTATGCCGGGTGTACATTATTAGTGATGTGACATTATTATGACGGGTATAGTAAGTATGCCGGGTGTACATTATAGTGATTGGTTATTTATAGTATTGTATGCCGGGTGTTAATATAGTGTGTGTAATTATAGTAAGTATGCCGGGTGTACATTATAGTGATGTGTAATTATAGTAAGTATGCCGGGTGTACATTATAGTGATGTGTAATTATAGTAAGTATGCCGGGTGTACATTATAGTGATGTGTAATTATAGTAAGTATGCCGGTGTACATTATAGTGATGTGTAATTATAGTAAGTATGCCGGGTGTACATTATAGTGATGTGTAATTATAGTAAGTATGCCGGGTGTACATTATAGGTGATGTGTAATAATAGTAAGTATGCCGGGTGTACATTATAGTGATGTGTAATTATAGTAAGTATGCCGGGTGTACATTATAGTGATGTGTAATTATAGTAAGTATGCCGGGTTGTACATTATAGTGATGTGTAATTATAGTAAGTATGCGGGTGTACATTATAGTGATGTGTAATTATAGTAAGTATGCCGGGTGTACATTATAGTGATGTGTAATTATAGTAAGTATGCCGTGGTGTACATTATAGTGATAGTATGTGTAATTATAGTAAGTATGCCGGGTGTACATTATAGTGATGTGTAATTATAGTAAGTATGCCGGGTGTACATTATAGTGATGTGTAATTATAGTAAGTATGCCGGGTGTACATTATAGTGATGTGTAATTATAGTAAGTATGCCGGTGTACATTATAGTGATGTGTAATTATAGTAAGTATGCCGGGTGTACATTATTATAGTGATGTGTAATTATAGTAAGTATGCCGGGTGTACATTATAGTGATGTGTAATTATAGTAAGTATGCCGGGTGTACATTATAGTGATG
Source organism: Argopecten irradians (assembly GCF_041381155.1). Classification (NCBI taxonomy): domain Eukaryota; kingdom Metazoa; phylum Mollusca; class Bivalvia; order Pectinida; family Pectinidae; genus Argopecten; species Argopecten irradians. The sequence goes on from NC_091144.1 coordinate 41,671,378, forward strand.
TGTAATTATAGTAAGTATGCCGGGTGTACATTATAGTGATGTGTAATTATAGTAAGTATGCCGGGTGTACATTATAGTGATGTGTAATTATAGTAAGTATGCCGGGTGTACATTATAGTGATGTGTAATTATAGTAAGTATGCCGGGTGTACTATTTATAGTGATGTGTAATTATAGTAAGTATGCCGGGTGTACATTATAGTGATGTGTAATTATAGTAAGTATGCCGGGTGTACATTATAGTGATGTGTAATTATAGTAAGTATGCCGGGTGTACATTATAGTGATGTGTAATTATAGTAAGTATGCCGGGTGTACATTATAGTGATGTGTAATTATAGTAAGTATGCCGGGTGTACATTATAGTGATGTGTAATTATAGTAAGTATGCCGGGTGTACATTATAGTGATGTGTAATTATAGTAAGTATGCCGGGTGTACATTATAGTGATGTGTAATTATAGTAAGTATGCCGGGTGTACATTATAGTGATGTGTAATTATAGTAAGTATGCCGGGTGTACATTATAGTGATGTGTAATTATAGTAAGTATGCCGGGTGTACATTATAGTGATGTGTAATTATAGTAAGTATGCAGGGTGTACATTATAGTGATGTGTAATTATAGTAAGTATGCCGGGTGTACATTATAGTGATGTGTAATTATAGTAAGTATGCCGGGTGTACATTATAGTGATGTGTAATTATAGTAAGTATGCCGGGTGTACATTATAGTGATGTGTAATTATAGTAAGTATGCCGGGGTGTACATTTATAGTGATGTGTAATTATAGTAAGTATGCCGGGTGTACATTATAGTGATGTGTAATTATAGTAAGTATGCCGGGTGTACATTATAGTGATGTGTAATTATAGTAAGTATGCCGGGTGTACATTATAGTGATGTGTAATTATAGTAAGTATGCCGGGTGTACATTATAGTGATGTGTAATTATAGTAAGTATGCCGGGTGTACATTATAGTGATGTGTAATTATAGTAAGTATGCCGGGTGTACATTATAGTGATGTGTAATTATAGTAAGTATGCCGGGTGTACATTATAGTGATGTGTAATTATAGTAAGTATGCCGGGTGTACATTATAGTGATGTGTAATTATAGTAAGTATGCCGGGTGTACATTATAGTGATGTGTAATTATAGTAAGTATGCCGGGTGTACATTATAGTGATGTGTAATTATAGTAAGTATGCCGGGTGTACATTATAGTGATGTGTAATTATAGTAAGTATGCCGGGTGTACATTATAGTGATGTGTAATTATAGTAAGTATGCCGGGTGTACATTATAGTGATGTGTAATTATAGTAAGTATGCCGGGTGTACATTATAGTGATGTGTAATTATAGTAAGTATGCCGGGTGTACATTATAGTGATGTGTAATTATAGTAAGTATGCCGGGTGTACATTATAGTGATGTGTAATTATAGTAAGTATGCCGGGTGTACATTATAGTGATGTGTAATTATAGTAAGTATGCCGGGTGTACATTATAGTGATGTGTAATTATAGTAAGTATGCCGGGTGTACATTATAGTGATGTGTAATTATAGTAAGTATGCCGGGTGTACATTATAGTGATGTGTAATTATAGTAAGTATGCCGGGTGTACATTATAGTGATGTGTAATTATAGTAAGTATGCCGGGTGTACATTATAGTGATGTGTAATTATAGTAAGTATGCCGGGTGTACATTATAGTGATGTGTAATTATAGTAAGTATGCCGGGTGTACATTATAGTGATGTGTAATTATAGTAAGTATGCCGGGAGTACATTATAGTGATGTGTAATTATAGTAAGTATGCCGGGTGTACATTATGTGATGTGTAATTATAGTAAGTATGCCGGGTGTACATTATAGTGATGTGTAATTATAGTAAGTATGCCGGGTGTACATTATAGTGATGTGTAATTATAGTAAGTATGCCGGGTGTACATTATAGTGATGTGTAATTATAGTAAGTATGCCGGGTGTACATTATAGTGATGTGTAATTATAGTAAGTATGCCGGGTGTACATTATAGTAATGTGTAATTATAGTAAGTATGCCGGGTGTACATTATAGTGATGTGTAATTATAGTAAGTATGCCGGGTGTACATTATAGTGATGTGTAATTATAGTAAGTATGCCGGGTGTACATTATAGTGAATTGTGTAATTATAGTAAGTATGCCGGGTGTACATTATAGTGATGTGTAATTATAGTAAGTATGCCGGGTGTACATTATAGTGATTTGTAATTATAGTAAGTATGCCGGGTGTACATTATAGTGATGTGTAATTATAGTAAGTATGCCGGGTGTACATTATAGTGATGTGTAATTATAGTAAGTATGCCGGGTGTACATTATAGTGATGTGTAATTATAGTAAGTATGCCGGGTGTACATTATAGTGATGTGTAATTATAGTAAGTATGCCGGGTGTACATTATAGTGATGTGTAATTATAGTAAGTATGCCGGGTGTACATTATAGTGATGTGTAATTATAGTAAGTATGCCGGGTGTACATTATAGTGATGTGTAATTATAGTAAGTATGCCGGGTGTACATTATAGTGATGTGTAATTATAGTAAGTATGCCGGGTGTACATTATAGTGATGTGTAATTATAGTAAGTATGCCGGGTGTACATTATAGTGATGTGTAATTATAGTAAGTATGCCGGGTGTACATTATAGTGATGTGTAATTATAGTAAGTATGCCGGGTGTACATTATAGTGATGTGTATTAATTATAGTAAGTATGCCGGTGTACATTATAGTGATGTGTAATTATAGTAAGTATGCCGGGTGTACATTATAGTGATGTGTAATTATAGTAAGTATGCCGGGTGTACATTATAGTGATGTGTAATTATAGTAAGTATGCCGGGTGTACATTATAGTGATGTGTAATTATAGTAAGTATGCCGGGTGTACATTATAGTGATGTGTAATTATAGTAAGTATGCCGGGTGTACATTATAGTGATGTGTAATTATAGTAAGTATGCCGGGTGTACATTATAGTGATGTGTAATTATAGTAAGTATGCCGGGTGTACATTATAGTGATGTGTAATTATAGTAAGTATGCCGGGTGTACATTATAGTGATGTGTAATTATAGTAAGTATGCCGGGTGTACATTATAGTGATGTGTAATTATAGTAAGTATGCCGGGTGTACATTATAGTGATGTGTAATTATAGTAAGTATGCCGGGTGTACATTATAGTGATGTGTAATTATAGTAAGTATGCCGGGTATACATTATAGTGATGTGTAATTATAGTAAGTATGCCGGGTGTACATTATAGTGATGTGTAATTATAGTAAGTATGCCGGGTGTACATTATAGTAATGTGTAATTATAGTAAGTATGCGGTGTACATTATAGTGATGTGTAATTATAGTAAGTATGCCGGGTGTACATTATAGTGATGTGTAATTATAGTAAGTATGCCGGGTGTACATTATAGTGATGTGTAATTATAGTAAGTATGCCGGGTGTACATTATAGTGATGTGTAATTATAGTAAGTATGCCGGGTGTACATTATAGTGATGTGTAATTATAGTAAGTATGCCGGGTGTACATTATAGTGATGTGTAATTATAGTAAGTATGCCGGGTGTACATTATAGTAATGATGTGTAATTATAGTAAGTATGCCGGGTGTACATTATAGTGATGTGTAATTATAGTAAGTATGCCGGGTGTACATTATAGTGATGTGTAATTATAGTAAGTATGCCGGGTGTACATTATAGTGATGTGTAATTATAGTAAGTATGCCGGGTGTACATTATAGTGATGTGTAATTATAGTAAGTATGCCGGGTGTACATTATAGTGATGTGTAATTATAGTAAGTATGCCGGGTGTACATTATAGTGATGTGTAATTATAGTAAGTATGCCGGGTGTACATTATAGTGATGTGTAATTATAGTAAGTATGCCGGGTGTACATTATAGTGATGTGTAATTATAGTAAGTATGCCGGGTGTACATTATAGTGATGTGTAATTATAGTAAGTATGCCGGGTGTACATTATAGTGATGTGTAATTATAGTAAGTATGCCGGGTGTACATTATAGTGATGTGTAATTATAGTAAGTATGCCGGGTGTACATTATAGTGATGTGTAATTATAGTAAGTATGCCGGGTGTACATTATAGTGATGTGTAATTATAGTAAGTATGCCGGGTGTACATTATAGTGATGTGTAATTATAGTAAGTATGCCGGGTGTACATTATAGTGATGTGTAATTATAGTAAGTATGCCGGGTGTACATTATAGTGATGTGTAATTATAGTAAGTATGCCGGGTGTACATTATAGTGATGTGTAATTATAGTAAGTATGCCGGGTGTACATTATAGTGATGTGTAATTATAGTAAGTATGCCGGGTGTACATTATAGTGATGTGTAATTATAGTAAGTATGCCGGGTGTACATTATAGTGATGTGTAATTATAGTAAGTATGCCGGGTGTACATTATAGTGATGTGTAATTATAGTAAGTATGCCGGGTGTACATTATAGTGATGTGTAATTATAGTAAGTATGCCGGGTGTACATTATAGTGATGTGTAATTATAGTAAGTATGCCGGGTGTACATTATAGTGATGTGTAATTATAGTAAGTATGCCGGGTGTACATTATAGTGATGTGTAATTATAGTAAGTATGCCGGGTGTACATTATAGTGATGTGTAATTATAGTAAGTATGCCGGGTGTACATTATAGTGATGTGTAATTATAGTAAGTATGCCGGGTGTACATTATAGTGATGTGTAATTATAGTAAGTATGCCGGGTGTACATTATAGTAATGTGTAATTATTAGTAAGTATGCCGGGTGTACATTATAGTGATGTGTAATTATAGTAAGTATGCCGGGTGTACATTATAGTGATGTGTAATTATAGTAAGTATGCCGGGTGTACATTATAGTGATGTGTAATTATAGTAAGTATGCCGGGTGTACATTATAGTGATGTGTAATTATAGTAAGTATGCCGGGTGTACATTATAGTGATGTGTAATTATAGTAAGTATGCCGGGTGTACATTATAGTGATGTGTAATTATAGTAAGTATGCCGGGTGTACATTATAGTGTATGTGTAATTATAGTAAGTATGCCGGGTGTACATTATAGTGATGTGTAATTATAGTAAGTATGCCGGGTGTACATTATAGTGATGTGTAATTATAGTAAGTATGCCGGGTGTACATTATAGTGATGTGTAATTATAGTAAGTATGCCGGGTGTACATTATAGTGATGTGTAATTATAGTAAGTATGCCGGGTGTACATTATAGTGATGTGTAATTATAGTAAGTATGCCGGGTGTACATTATAGTGACGTGTAATTATAGTAAGTATGCCGGGTGTACATTATAGTGATGTGTAATTATAGTAAGTATGCCGGGTGTACATTATAGTGATGTGTAATTATAGTAAGTATGCCGGGTGTACATTATAGTGATGTGTAATTATAGTAAGTATGCCGGGTGTACATTATAGTGATGTGTAATTATAGTAAGTATGCCGGGTGTACATTATAGTGATGTGTAATTATAGTAAGTATGCCGGGTGTACATTATAGTGATGTGTAATTATAGTAAGTATGCCGGGTGTACATTATAGTGATGTGTAATTATAGTAAGTATGCCGGGTGTACATTATAGTGTGATGTGTAATTATAGTAAGTATGCCGGGTGTACATTATAGTGAATGTGTAATTATAGTAAGTATGCCGGGTGTACATTATAGTGATGTGTAATTATAGTAAGTATGCCGGGTGTACATTATAGTGATGTGTAATTATAGTAAGTATGCCGGTGTACATTATAGTGATGTGTAATTATAGTAAGTATGCCGGGTGTACATTAAATTGATGTGTAATTATAGTAAGTATGCCGGGTGTACATTATAGTGATGTGTAATTATAGTAAGTATGCCGGGTGTACATTATAGTGATGTGTAATTATAGTAAGTATGCCGGGTGTACATTATAGTGATGTGTAATTATAGTAAGTATGCCGGGTGTACATTATAGTGATGTGTAATTATAGTAAGTATGCCGGGTGTACATTATAGTGATGTGTAATTATAGTAAGTATGCCGGGTGTACATTATAGTGATGTGTAATTATAGTAAGTATGCCGGGTGTACATTATAGTGATGTGTAATTATAGTAAGTATGCCGGGTGTACATTATAGTGATGTGTAATTATAGTAAGTATGCCGGGTGTACATTATAGTGATGTGTAATTATAGTAAGTATGCCGGGTGTACATTATAGTGATGTGTAATTATAGTAAGTATGCCGGGTGTACATTATAGTGATGTGTAATTATAGTAAGTATGCCGGGTGTACATTATAGTGATGTGTAATTATAGTAAATATGCCGGGTGTACATTATAGTGATGTGTAATTATAGTAAGTATGCCGGGTGTACATTATAGTGATGTGTAATTATAGTAAGTATGCCAGGTATACATTATAGTGATGTGTAATTATAGTAAGTATGCCGGGTGTACATTATAGTGATGTGTAATTATAGTAAGTATGCCGGTGTACATTATAGTGATGTGTAATTATAGTAAGTATGCCGGGTGTACATTATAGTGATGTGTAATTATAGTAAGTATGCCGGGTGTACATTATAGTGATGTGTAATTATAGTAAGTATGCCGGGTGTACATTATAGTGATGTGTAATTATAGTAAGTATGCCGGGTGTACATTATAGTGATGTGTAATTATAGTAAGTATGCCGGGTGTACATTATAGTGATGTGTAATTATAGTAAGTATGCCGGGTGTACATTATAGTGATGTGTAATTATAGTAAGTATGCCGGGTGTACATTATAGTGATGTGTAATTATAGTAAGTATGCCGGGTGTACATTATAGTGATGTGTAATTATAGTAAGTATGCCGGGTGTACATTATAGTGATGTGTAATTATAGTAAGTATGCCGGGTGTACATTATAGTGATGTGTAATTATAGTAAGTATGCCGGGTGTACATTATAGTGATGTGTAATTATAGTAAGTATGCCGGGTGTACATTATAGTGATGTGTAATTATAGTAAGTATGCCGGGTGTACATTATAGTGATGTGTAATTATAGTAAGTATGCCGGGTGTACATTATAGTGATGTGTAATTATAGTAAGTATGCCGGGTGTACATTATAGTGATGTGTAATTATAGTAAGTATGCCGGGTGTACATTATAGTGATGTGTAATTATAGTAAGTATGCCGGGTGTACATTATAGTGATGTGTAATTATAGTAAGTATGCCGGGTGTACATTATAGTGATGTGTAATTATAGTAAGTATGCCGGGTGTACATTATAGTGATGTGTAATTATAGTAAGTATGCCGGGTGTACATTATAGTGATGTGTAATTATAGTAAGTATGCCGGGTGTACATTATAGTGATGTGTAATTATAGTAAGTATGCCGGGTGTACATTATAGTGATGTGTAATTATAGTAAGTATGCCGGGTGTACATTATAGTGATATGTAATTATAGTAAGTATGCCGGGTGTACATTATAGTGATGTGTAATTATAGTAAGTATGCCGGGTGTACATTATAGTGATGTGTAATTATAGTAAGTATCGGGTACATATAGTTATGTGTAATTATAGTAAGTATGCCGGGTGTACATTATAGTGATGTGTAATTATAGTAAGTATGCCGGGTGTACATTATAGTGATGTGTAATTATAGTAAGTATGCCGGGTGTACATTATAGTGATGTGTAATTATAGTAAGTATGCCGGGTGTACATTATAGTGATGTGTAATTATAGTAAGTATGCCGGGTGTACATTATAGTGATGTGTAATTATAGTAAGTATGCCGGTGTACATTATAGTGATGTGTAATTATAGTAAGTATGCCGGGTGTACATTATAGTGATGTGTATTATAGTAAGTATGCCGGGTGTACATTATAGTGATGTGTGTAATTATAGTAAGTATGCCGGGTGTACATTATAGTGATGTGTAATTATAGTAAGTATGCCGGGTGTACATTATAGTGATGTGTAATTATAGTAAGTATGCCGGGTGTACATTATAGTGACGTGTAATTATAGTAAGTATGCCGGGTGTACATTATAGTGATGTGTAATTATAGTAAGTATGCCGGGTGTACATTATAGTGATGTGTAATTATAGTAAGTATGCCGGGTGTACATTATAGTGATGTGTAATTATAGTAAGTATGCCGGGTGTACATTATAGTGACGTGTAATTATAGTAAGTATGCCGGGTGTACATTATAGTGATGTGTAATTATAGTAAGTATGCCGGGTGTACATTATAGTGATGTGTAATTATAGTAAGTATGCCGGGTGTACATTATAGTGATGTGTAATTATAGTAAGTATGCCGGGTGTGTACATTATAGTGATGTGTAATTATAGTAAGTATGCCGGGTGTACATTATAGTGATGTGTAATTATAGTAAGTATGCCGGGTGTACATTATAGTGATGTGTAATTATAGTAAGTATGCCGGGTGTACATTATAGTGATGTGTAATTATAGTAAGTATGCCGGGTGTACATTATAGTGATGTGTAATTATAGTAAGTATGCCGGGTGTACATTATAGTGATGTGTAATTATAGTAAGTATGCCGGGTGTACATTATAGTGATGTGTAATTATAGTAAGTATGCCGGGTGTACATTATAGTGATGTGTAATTATAGTAAGTATGCCGGGTGTACATTATAGTGATGTGTAATTATAGTAAGTATGCCGGGTGTACATTATAGTGATGTGTAATTATAGTAAGTATGCCGGGTGTACATTATAGTGATGTGTAATTATAGTAAGTATGCCGGGTGTACATTATAGTGATGTGTAATTATAGTAAGTATGCCGGGTGTACATTATAGTGATGTGTAATTATAGTAAGTATGCCGGGTGTACATTATAGTGATGTGTAATTATAGTAAGTATGCCGGGTGTACATTATAGTGATGTGTAATTATAGTAAGTATGCCGGGTGTACATTATAGTGATGTGTAATTATAGTAAGTATGCCGGGTGTACATTATAGTGATGTGTAATTATAGTAAGTATGCCGGGTGTACATTATAGTGATTGTGTAATTATAGTAAGTATGCCGGGTGTACATTATAGTGATGTGTAATTATAGTAAGTATGCCGGGTGTACATTATAGTGATGTGTAATAGTATAGTAAGTATGCCGGGTGTACATTATAGTGATGTGTAATTATAGTAAGTATGCCGGGTGTACATTATAGTGATGTGTAATTATAGTAAGTATGCCGGGTGTACATTATAGTGATGTGTAATTATAGTAAGTATGCCGGGTGTACATTATAGTGATGTGTAATTATAGTAAGTATGCCGGGTGTACATTATAGTGATGTGTAATTATAGTAAGTATGCCGGGTGTACATTATAGTGATGTGTAATTATAGTAAGTATGCCGGGTGTACATTATAGTGATGTGTAATTATAGTAAGTATGCCGGGTGTACATTATAGTGATGTGTAATTATAGTAAGTATGCCGGGTGTACATTATAGTGATGTGTAATTATAGTAAGTATGCCGGGTGTACATTATAGTGATGTGTAATTATAGTAAGTATGCCGGGTGTACATTATAGTGATGTGTAATTATAGTAAGTATGCCGGGTGTACATTATAGTGATGTGTAATTATAGTAAGTATGCCGGGTGTACATTATAGTGATGTGTAATTATAGTAAGTATGCCGGGTGTACATTATAGTGATGTGTAATTATAGTAAGTATGCCGGGTGTACATTATAGTGATGTGTAATTATAGTAAGTATGCCGGGTGTACATTATAGTGATGTGTAATTATAGTAAGTATGCCGGGTGTACATTATAGTGATGTGTAATTATAGTAAGTATGCCGGGTGTACATTATAGTGATGTGTAATTATAGTAAGTATGCCGGGTGTACATTATAGTGATGTGTAATTATAGTAAGTATGCCGGGTGTACATTATAGTGATGTGTAATTATAGTAAGTATGCCGGGTGTACATTATAGTGATGTGTAATTATAGTAAGTATGCCGGGTGTACATTATAGTGATGTGTAATTATAGTAAGTATGCCGGGTGTACATTATAGTGATGTGTAATTATAGTAAGTATGCCGGGTGTACATTATAGTGATGTGTAATTATAGTAAGTATGCCGGGTATACATTATAGTGATGTGTAATTATAGTAAGTATGCCGGGTGTACATTATAGTGATGTGTAATTATAGTAAGTATGCCGGGTGTACATTATAGTGATGTGTAATTATAGTAAGTATGCCGGGTGTACATTATAGTGATGTGTAATTATAGTAAGTATGCCGGGTGTACATTATAGTGATGTGTAATTATAGTAAGTATGCCGGGTGTACATTATAGTGATGTGTAATTATAGTAAGTATGCCGGGTGTACATTATAGTGATGTGTAATTATAGTAAGTATGCCGGGTGTACATTATAGTGATGTGTAATTATAGTAAGTATGCCGGGTGTACATTATAGTGATGTGTAATTATAGTAAGTATGCCGGGTGTACATTATAGTGATGTGTAATTATAGTAAGTATGCCGGGTGTACATTATAGTGATGTGTAATTATAGTAAGTATGCCGGGTGTACATTATAGTGATGTGTAATTATAGTAAGTATGCCGGGTGTACATTATAGTGATGTGTAATTATAGTAAGTATGCCGGGTGTACATTATAGTGATGTGTAATTATAGTAAGTATGCCGGGGTGTACATTATAGTGATGTGTAATTATAGTAAGTATGCCGGGTGTACATTATAGTGATGTGTAATTATAGTAAGTATGCCGGGTGTACATTATAGTGATGTGTAATTATAGTAAGTATGCCGGGTGTACATTATAGTGATGTGTAATTATAGTAAGTATGCCGGGTGTACATTATAGTGATGTGTAATTATAGTAAGTATGCCGGGTGTACATTATAGTGATGTGTAATTATAGTAAGTATGCCGGGTGTACATTATAGTGATGTGTAATTATAGTAAGTATGCCGGGTGTACATTATAGTGATGTGTAATTATAGTAAGTATGCCGGGTGTACATTATAGTGATGTGTAATTATAGTAAGTATGCCGGGTGTACATTATAGTGATGTGTAATTATAGTAAGTATGCCGGGTGTACATTATAGTGATGTGTAATTATAGTAAGTATGCCGGGTGTACATTATAGTGATGTGTAATTATAGTAAGTATGCCGGGTGTACATTATAGTGATGTGTAATTATAGTAAGTATGCGGGTGTACATTATAGTGATGTGTAATTATAGTAAGTATGCCGGGTGTACATTATAGTGATGTGTAATTATAGTAAGTATGCCGGGTGTACATTATAGTGATGTGTAATTATAGTAAGTATGCCGGGTGTACATTATAGTGATGTGTAATTATAGTAAGTATGCCGGGTGTACATTATAGTGATGTGTAATTATAGTAAGTATGCCGGGTGTACATTATAGTGATGTGTAATTATAGTAAGTATGCGGGTGTACATTATAGTGAGTGTAATTATAGTAAGTATGCCGGGTGTACATTATAGTGATGTGTAATTATAGTAAGTATGCCGGGTGTACATTATAGTGATGTGTAATTATAGTAAGTATGCCGGGTGTACATTATAGTGATGTGTAATTATAGTAAGTATGCCGGGTGTACATTATAGTGATGTGTAATTATAGTAAGTATGCCGGGTGTACATTATAGTGATGTGTAATTATAGTAAGTATGCCGGGTGTACATTATAGTGATGTGTAATTATGTAAGTATGCCGGGTGTACATAATATAGTAAGTATGCGGTGTAGTGATGTGTAATTATAGTAAGTATGCCGGGTGTACATTATAGTGATGTGTAATTATAGTAAGTATGCCGGGTGTACATTATAGTGATGTGTAATTATAGTAAGTATGCCGGGTGTACATTATAGTGATGTGTAATTATAGTAAGTATGCCGGGTGTACATTATAGTGATGTGTAATTATAGTAAGTATGCCGGGTGTACATTATAGTGATGTGTAATTATAGTAAGTATGCCGGGTGTACATTATAGTGATGTGTAATTATAGTAAGTATGCCGGGTGTACATTATAGTGATGTGTAATTATAGTAAGTATGCCGGGTGTACATTATAGTGATGTGTAATTATAGTAAGTATGCCGGGTGTACATTATAGTGATGTGTAATTATAGTAAGTATGCCGGGTGTACATTATAGTGATGTGTAATTATAGTAAGTATGCCGGGTGTACATTATAGTGATGTGTAATTATAGTAAGTATGCCGGGTGTACATTATAGTGATGTGTAATTATAGTAAGTATGCCGGGTGTACATTATAGTGATGTGTAATTATAGTAAGTATGCCGGGTGTACATTATAGTGATGTGTAATTATAGTAAGTATGCCGGGTGTACATTATAGTGATGTGTAATTATAGTAAGTATGCCGGGTGTACATTATAGTGATGTGTAATTATAGTAAGTATGCCGGGTGTACATTATAGTGATGTGTAATTATAGTAAGTATGCCGGGTGTACATTATAGTGATGTGTAATTATAGTAAGTATGCCGGGTGTACATTATAGTGATGTGTAATTATAGTAAGTATGCCGGGTGTACATTATAGTGATGTGTAATTATAGTAAGTATGCCGGGTGTACATTATAGTGATGTGTAATTATAGTAAGTATGCGGGTGTACATTATAGTGATGTGTAATTATAGTAAGTATGCCGGGTGTACATTATAGTGATGTGTAATTATAGTAAGTATGCCGGGTGTACATTATAGTGATGTGTAATTATAGTAAGTATGCCGGGTGTACATTTATAGTGATGTGTAATTATAGTAAGTATGCCGGGTGTACATTATAGTGATGTGTAATTATAGTAAGTATGCCGGGTGTACATTATAGTGATGTGTAATTATAGTAAGTATGCCGGGTGTACATTATAGTGATGTGTAATTATAGTAAGTATGCCGGGTGTACATTATAGTGATGTGTAATTATAGTAAGTATGCCGGGTGTACATTATAGTGATGTGTAATTATAGTAAGTATGCCGGGTGTACATTATAGTGATGTGTAATTATAGTAAGTATGCCGGGTGTACATTATAGTGATGTGTAATTATAGTAAGTATGCCGGGTGTACATTATAGTGATGTGTAATTATAGTAAGTATGCCGGGTGTACATTATAGTGATGTGTAATTATAGTAAGTATGCCGGGTGTACATTATAGTGATGTGTAATTATAGTAAGTATGCCGGGTGTACATTATAGTGATGTGTAATTATAGTAAGTATGCCGGGTGTACATTATAGTGATGTGTAATTATAGTAAGTATGCCGGGTGTACATTATAGTGATGTGTAATTATAGTAAGTATGCCGGGTGTACATTATAGTGATGTGTAATTATAGTAAGTATGCCGGGTGTACATTATAGTGATGTGTAATTATAGTAAGTATGCCGGGTGTACATTATAGTGATGTGTAATTATAGTAAGTATGCCGGGTGTACATTATAGTGATGTGTAATTATAGTAAGTATGCCGGGTGTACATTATAGTGATGTGTAATTATAGTAAGTATGCCGGGTGTACATTATAGTGATGTGTAATTATAGTAAGTATGCCGGGTGTACATTATAGTGATGTGTAATTATAGTAAGTATGCCGGGTGTACATTATAGTGATGTGTAATTATAGTAAGTATGCCGGGTGTACATTATAGTGATGTGTAATTATAGTAAGTATGCCGGGTGTACATTATAGTGATGTGTAATTATAGTAAGTATGCCGGGTGTACATTATAGTGATGTGTAATTATAGTAAGTATGCCGGGTGTACATTATAGTGATGTGTAATTATAGTAAGTATGCCGGGTGTACATTATAGTGATGTGTAATTATAGTAAGTATGCCGGGTGTACATTATAGTGATGTGTAATTATAGTAAGTATGCCGGGTGTACATTATAGTGATGTGTAATTATAGTAAGTATGCCGGGTGTACATTATAGTGATGTGTAATTATAGTAAGTATGCCGGGTGTACATTATAGTAATGTGTAATTATAGTAAGTATGCCGGGTGTACATTATAGTGATGTGTAATTATAGTAAGTATGCCGGGTGTACATTATAGTGATGTGTAATTATAGTAAGTATGCCGGGTTGTACATTATAGTGATGTGTAATTATAGTAAGTATGCCGGGTGTACATTATAGTGATGTGTAATTATAGTAAGTATGCCGGGTGTACATTATAGTGATGTGTAATTATAGTAAGTATGCCGGGTGTACATTATAGTGATGTGTAATTATAGTAAGTATGCCGGGTGTACATTATAGTGATGTGTAATTATAGTAAGTATGCCGGGTGTACATTATAGTGATGTGTAATTATAGTAAGTATGCCGGGTGTACATTATAGTGATGTGTAATTATAGTAAGTATGCCGGGTGTGTATTTATAGTGATGTGTAATTATAGTAAGTATGCCGGGTGTACATTATAGTGATGTGTAATTATAGTAAGTATGCCGGGTGTACATTATAGTGATGTGTAATTATAGTAAGTATGCCGGGTGTACATTATAGTGATGTGTAATTATAGTAAGTATGCCGGGTGTACATTATAGTGATGTGTAATTATAGTAAGTATGCCGGGTGTACATTATAGTGATGTGTAATTATAGTAAGTATGCCGGGTGTACATTATAGTGATGTGTAATTATAGTAAGTATGCCGGGTGTACATTATAGTGATGTGTAATTATAGTAAGTATGCCGGGTGTACATTATAGTGATGTGTAATTATAGTAAGTATGCCGGGTGTACATTATAGTGATGTGTAATTATAGTAAGTATGCCGGGTGTGTACATTATAGTGATGCGGTGTGTAATTATAGTAAGTATGCCGGGTGTACATTATAGTGATGTGTAATTATAGTAAGTATGCCGGGTGTACATTATAGTGATGTGTAATTATAGTAAGTATGCCGGGTGTACATTATAGTGATGTGTAATTATAGTAAGTATGCCGGGTGTACATTATAGTGATGTGTAATTATAGTAAGTATGCCGGGTGTACATTATAGTGATGTGTAATTATAGTAAGTATGCCGGGTGTACATTATAGTGATGTGTAATTATAGTAAGTATGCCGGGTGTACATTATAGTGATGTGTAATTATAGTAAGTATGCCGGGTGTACATTATAGTGATGTGTAATTATAGTAAGTATGCCGGGTGTACATTATAGTGATGTGTAATTATAGTAAGTATGCCGGGTGTACATTATAGTGATGTGTAATTATAGTAAGTATGCCGGGTGTACATTATAGTGATGTGTAATTATAGTAAGTATGCCGGGTGTACATTATAGTGATGTGTAATTATAGTAAGTATGCCGGGTGTACATTATAGTGATGTGTAATTATAGTAAGTATGCCGGGTGTACATTATAGTGATGTGTAATTATAGTAAGTATGCCGGGTGTACATTATAGTGATGTGTAATTATAGTAAGTATGCCGGGTGTACATTATAGTGATGTGTAATTATAGTAAGTATGCCGGGTGTACATTATAGTGATGTGTAATTATAGTAAGTATGCCGGGTGTACATTATAGTGATGTGTAATTATAGTAAGTATGCCGGGTGTACATTATAGTGATGTGTAATTATAGTAAGTATGCCGGGTGTACATTATAGTGATGTGTAATTATAGTAAGTATGCCGGGTGTACATTATAGTAATGTGTAATTATAGTAAGTATGCCGGGTGTACATTATAGTGATGTGTAATTATAGTAAGTATGCCGGGTGTACATTATAGTGATGTGTAATTATAGTAAGTATGCCGGGTGTACATTATAGTGATGTGTAATTATAGTAAGTATGCCGGGTGTACATTATAGTGATGTGTAATTATAGTAAGTATGCCGGGACTTATGTGAGTGTATTATAGTAGTATGCCGGGTGTCTTTAGTGATGTGTAATTATAGTAAGTATGCCGGGTGTACATTATAGTGATGTGTAATTATAGTAAGTATGCCGGTGTGTACATTATAGTGATGTGTAATTATAGTAAGTATGCCGGGTGTACATTATAGTGATGTGTAATTATAGTAAGTATGCCGGGTGTACATTATAGTGATGTGTAATTATAGTAAGTATGCCGGGTGTACATTATAGTGATGTGTAATTATAGTAAGTATGCCGGGTGTACATTATAGTGATGTGTAATTATAGTAAGTATGCCGGGTGTACATTATAGTGATGTTTAATTATAGTCAGTATGCCGGGTGTACATTATAGTGATGTGTAATTATAGTAAGTATGCCGGGTGTACATTATAGTGATGTGTAATTATAGTAAGTATGCCGGGTGTACATTATAGTGATGTGTAATTATAGTAAGTATGCCGGGTGTACATTATAGTGACGTGTAATTATAGTAAGTATGCCGGGTGTACATTATAGTGATGTGTAATTATAGTAAGTATGCCGGGTGTACATTATAGTGATGTGTAATTATAGTAAGTATGCCGGGTGTACATTATAGTGATGTGTAATTATAGTAAGTATGCCGGGTGTACATATTATAGTGATGTGTAATTATAGTAAGTATGCCGGGTGTACATTATAGTGATGTGTAATTATAGTAAGTATGCCGGGTGTACATTATAGTGATGTGTAATTATAGTAAGTATGCCGGGTGTACATTATAGTGATGTGTAATTATAGTAAGTATGCCGGGTGTACATTATAGTGATGTGTAATTATAGTAAGTATGCCGGGTGTACATTATAGTGATGTGTAATTATAGTAAGTATGCCGGGTGTACATTATAGTGATGTGTAATTATAGTAAGTATGCCGGGTGTACATTATAGTGATGTGTAATTATAGTAAGTATGCCGGGTGTACATTATAGTGATGTGTAATTATAGTAAGTATGCCGGGTGTACATTATAGTGATGTGTAATTATAGTAAGTATGCCGGGTGTACATTATAGTGATGTGTAATTATAGTAAGTATGCCGGGTGTACATTATAGTGATGTGTAATTATAGTAAGTATGCCGGGTGTACATTATAGTAATGTGTAATTATAGTAAGTATGCCGGGTGTACATTATAGTGATGTGTAATTATAGTAAGTATGCCGGGTGTACATTATAGTAATGTGTAATTATAGTAAGTATGCCGGGTGTACATTATAGTAATGTGTAATTATAGTAAGTATGCCGGGTGTACATTATAGTGATGTGTAATTATAGTAAGTATGCCGGGTGTACATTATAGTAATGTGTAATTATAGTAAGTATGCCGGGTGTACATTATAGTGATGTGTAATTATAGTAAGTATGCCGGGTGTACATTATAGTGATGTGTAATTATAGTAAGTATGCCGGGTGTACATTATAGTGATGTGTAATTATAGTAAGTATGCCGGGTGTACATTATAGTGATGTGTAATTATAGTAAGTATGCCGGGTGTACATTATAGTGATGTGTAATTATAGTAAGTATGCCGGGTGTACATTATAGTGATGTGTAATTATAGTAAGTATGCCGGGTGTACATTATAGTGATGTGTAATTATAGTAAGTATGCCGGGTGTACATTATAGTGATGTGTAATTATAGTAAGTATGCCGGGTGTACATTATAGTGATGTGTAATTATAGTAAGTATGCCGGGTGTACATTATAGTGATGTGTAATTATAGTAAGTATGCCGGGTGTACATTATAGTGATGTGTAATTATAGTAAGTATGCCGGGTGTACATTATAGTGATGTGTAATTATAGTAAGTATGCCGGGTGTACATTATAGTGATGTGTAATTATAGTAAGTATGCCGGGTGTACATTATAGTGATGTGTAATTATAGTAAGTATGCCGGGTGTACATTATAGTGATGTGTAATTATAGTAAGTATGCCGGGTGTACATTATAGTGATGTGTAATTATAGTAAGTATGCCGGGTGTACATTATAGTGATGTGTAATTATAGTAAGTATGCCGGGTGTACATTATAGTGATGTGTAATTATAGTAAGTATGCCGGGTGTACATTATAGTGATGTGTAATTATAGTAAGTATGCCGGGTGTACATTATAGTGATGTGTAATTATAGTAAGTATGCCGGGTGTACATTATAGTGATGTGTAATTATAGTAAGTATGCCGGGTGTACATTATAGTGATGTGTAATTATAGTAAGTATGCCGGGTGTACATTATAGTGATGTGTAATTATAGTAAGTATGCCGGGTGTACATTATAGTGATGTGTAATTATAGTAAGTATGCCGGGTGTACATTATAGTGATGTGTAATTATAGTAAGTATGCCGGGTGTACATTATAGTGATGTGTAATTATAGTAAGTATGCCGGGTGTACATTATAGTGATGTGTAATTATAGTAAGTATGCCGGGTGTACATTATAGTGATGTGTAATTATAGTAAGTATGCCGTGTGTACATTATAGTGATGTGTAATTATAGTAAGTATGCCGGGTGTACATTATAGTGATGTGTAATTATAGTAAGTATGCCGGGTGTACATTATAGTGATGTGTAATTATAGTAAGTATGCCGGGTGTACATTATAGTGATGTGTAATTATAGTAAGTATGCCGGGTGTACATTATAGTGATGTGTAATTATAGTAAGTATGCCGGGTGTACATTATAGTGATGTGTAATTATAGTAAGTATGCCGGGTGTACATTATAGTGATGTGTAATTATAGTAAGTATGCCGGGTGTACATTATAGTGATGTGTAATTATAGTAAGTATGCCGGGTGTACATTATAGTGATGTGTAATTATAGTAAGTATGCCGGGTGTACATTATAGTGATGTGTAATTATAGTAAGTATGCCGGGTGTACATTATAGTGATGTGTAATTATAGTAAGTATGCCGGGTGTACATTATAGTGATGTGTAATTATAGTAAGTATGCCGGGTGTACATTATAGTGATGTGTAATTATAGTAAGTATGCCGGGTGTACATTATAGTGATGTGTAATTATAGTAAGTATGCCGGGTGTACATTATAGTGATGTGTAATTATAGTAAGTATGCCGGGTGTACATTATAGTGATGTGTAATTATAGTAAGTATGCCGGGTGTACATTATAGTGATGTGTAATTATAGTAAGTATGCCGGGTGTACATTATAGTGATGTGTAATTATAGTAAGTATGCCGGGTGTACATTATAGTGATGTGTAATTATAGTAAGTATGCCGGGTGTACATTATAGTGATGTGTAATTATAGTAAGTATGCCGGGTGTACATTATAGTGATGTGTAATTATAGTAAGTATGCCGGGTGTACATTATAGTGATGTGTAATTATAGTAAGTATGCCGGGTGTACATTATAGTGATGTGTAATTATAGTAAGTATGCCGGGTGTACATTATAGTGATGTGTAATTATAGTAAGTATGCCGGGTGTACATTATAGTGATGTGTAATTATAGTAAGTATGCCGGGTGTACATTATAGTGATGTGTAATTATAGTAAGTATGCCGGGTGTACATTATAGTGATGTGTAATTATAGTAAGTATGCCGGGTGTACATTATAGTGATGTGTAATTATAGTAAGTATGCCGGGTGTACATTATAGTGATGTGTAATTATAGTAAGTATGCCGGGTGTACATTATAGTGATGTGTAATTATAGTAAGTATGCCGGGTGTACATTATAGTGATGTGTAATTATAGTAAGTATGCCGGGTGTACATTATAGTGATGTGTAATTATAGTAAGTATGCCGGGTGTACATTATAGTGATGTGTAATTATAGTAAGTATGCCGGGTGTACATTATAGTGATGTGTAATTATAGTAAGTATGCCGGGTGTACATTATAGTGATGTGTAATTATAGTAAGTATGCCGGGTGTACATTATAGTGATGTGTAATTATAGTAAGTATGCCGGGTGTACATTATAGTGATGTGTAATTATAGTAAGTATGCCGGGTGTACATTATAGTGATGTGTAATTATAGTAAGTATGCCGGGTGTACATTATAGTGATGTGTAATTATAGTAAGTATGCCGGGTGTACATTATAGTGATGTGTAATTTATAGTAAGTATGCCGGGTGTACATTATAGTGATGTGTAATTATAGTAAGTATGCCGGGTGTACATTATAGTGATGTGTAATTATAGTAAGTATGCCGGGTGTACATTATAGTGATGTGTAATTATAGTAAGTATGCCGGGTGTACATTATAGTGATGTGTAATTATAGTAAGTATGCCGGGTGTACATTATAGTGATGTGTAATTATAGTAAGTATGCCGGGTGTACATTATAGTGATGTGTAATTATAGTAAGTATGCCGGGTGTACATTATAGTGATGTGTAATTATAGTAAGTATGCCGGGTGTACATTATAGTGATGTGTAATTATAGTAAGTATGCCGGGTGTACATTATAGTGATGTGTAATTATAGTAAGTATGCCGGGTGTACATTATAGTGATGTGTAATTATAGTAAGTATGCCGGGTGTACATTATAGTGATGTGTAATTATAGTAAGTATGCCGGGTGTACATTATAGTGATGTGTAATTATAGTAAGTATGCCGGTGTACATTATAGTGATGTGTAATTATAGTAAGTATGCCGGTGTACATTATAGTGATGTGTAATTATAGTAAGTATGCCGGGTGTACATTATAGTGATGTGTAATTATAGTAAGTATGCCGGGTGTACATTATAGTGATGTGTAATTATAGTAAGTATGCCGGGTGTACATTATAGTGATGTGTAATTATAGTAAGTATGCCGGGTGTACATTATAGTGATGTGTAATTATAGTAAGTATGCCGGGTGTACATTATAGTGATGTGTAATTATAGTAAGTATGCCGGGTGTACATTATAGTGATGTGTAATTATAGTAAGTATGCCGGGTGTACATTATAGTGATGTGTAATTATAGTAAGTATGCCGGGTGTACATTATAGTGATGTGTAATTATAGTAAGTATGCCGGGTGTACATTATAGTGATGTGTAATTATAGTAAGTATGCCGGGTGTACATTATAGTGATGTGTAATTATAGTAAGTATGCCGGGTGTACATTATAGTGATGTGTAATTATAGTAAGTATGCGGGTGTACATTATAGTGATGTGTAATTATAGTAAGTATGCCGGGTGTACATTATAGTGATGTGTAATTATAGTAAGTATGCCGGGTGTACATTATAGTGATGTGTAATTATAGTAAGTATGCCGGGTGTACATTATAGTGATGTGTAATTATAGTAAGTATGCCGGGTGTACATTATAGTGATGTGTAATTATAGTAAGTATGCCGGGTGTACATTATAGTGATGTGTAATTATAGTAAGTATGCCGGGTGTACATTTATAGTGATGTGTAATTATTGTAAGTATGCCGGGTGTACATTATAGTGATGTGTAATTATAGTAAGTATGCCGGGTGTACATTATAGTGATGTGTAATTATAGTAAGTATGCCGGGTGTACATTATAGTGATGTGTAATTATAGTAAGTATGCCGGGTGTACATTATAGTGATGTGTAATATTAGTAAGTATGCCGGGTGTACATTTAGTGATGTAATTATAGTAAGTATGCCGGGTGTACATTATAGTGATGTGTAATTATAGTAAGTATGCCGGGTGTACATTATAGTGATGGTGTAATTATAGTAAGTATGCCGGGTGTACATTATAGTGATGTGTAATTATAGTAAGTATGCCGGGTGTACATTATAGTGATGTGTAATTATAGTAAGTATGCCGGGTGTACATTATAGTGATGTGTAATTATAGTAAGTATGCCGGGTGTTATTATAGTGATGTGTAATTATAGTAAGTATGCCGGGTGTACATTATAGTGATGTGTAATTATATAGTAAGTATGCCGGGTGTACATTATAGTGATGTGTAATTATAGTAAGTATGCCGGGTGTACATTAGTGTATGTATTATTTGACAGACCATTAAGTAATGTGTATTATTTGATAGACCATTAAGTAATGTGTATTATTTGACAGACTATTAAGTGATGTGTATTATTTGACAGACCATTAAGTGAAGTGTATTATTTGACAGACCATTAAGTGTGTGTATTATTTGTATTATTTGAGACAGACCATTAAGTGAGTGTGTATTATTTGACAGACCATTAAGTGATGTGTATTATTTGACAGACCATTAAGTGATGTGTATTATTTGACAGACCATTAAGTAATGTGTATTATTTGACAGACCATTAAGTGATGTGTATTATTACAGACCATACGGGAGTCGGGATCTTTATTACACGGAGGACAATGATGACTCTGGGTCTCTGATGGACAGTGTTGCCACAGTGGAGAGTACACACACAGGTAAATACATCTAACGTGTTGTTTTCTCTCATCTTGGGTATAACATTTTAAACAATTTCCACAGATGGTGGTTGTCTTTATGAAGTCACGCAATTTCAATCTGTTCAATACAAATTAACTAGGCACCAACCCCTAAGTTTCTGATAAGACTTTCTCAGCAGAGTTCTGGATCATCTCTCCTAGCTAGTTTAAAACTTAGAATCTAGAATCATGCAGACATGAAGTAGAGATGTAGAGACAAAAATATTCAAAACAAATTTAAGTGTGTTTTTTTTCAATATTCTAGAGACTGGTGGCCAACCTAAGTGCAAATATGATATATTTATATAAAATTGTGTTATTTTTTTGTACAGCATACTCTGAAATGCTTTGTTCCGTTTGCATACAATGTCATGTAGAAAGTTTTAAAGGATGAACAATTCTTAGCTATAGAATAGATTGGAAGAGCCTGATAGGATCTAACATTCTTTTCATGACCATGTCTCCTACATTTGTTTTCCTATGACCTGCTACATCTTTGTATTTCTCTGCCTAGATAATCTTGTTTATTTTATGTCTGACGGTATGTATATCTAGTTTGAGTTAAGTTTTCCTTTTTCATGTCAATCCCAAAAATATTTTATTATTCAAACATTGATGTCATGATTTTTTAATTTCATCAGAGTATTAATGAAATTTTGATCGTAAACTGTGTGAATCTGCTGCAAAATACAACAGTGGATTCCCACAAAAGTTTACAAACAAAATTTAATATTTCATAGCGCGATGAAATTAAAAATTAGTGACATCAATGTTTATGATAAATTTTCCAGACTTTTTAGCTCGCCTACTCGAAGAATAGGGGGAGCTAATGTTGTCACCCCGGTGTCGGCTTCGGCGTCAGCGTTGGCGTCCCATTTCACGTTAAAGTTTTTGAGCAAGTTTCTGTTTCGTCAATTGTTTAAGCTTAAGTCATCATAAATGTTTATGATTTTATTTTCCTAATGTGTATAGATGCTGAACGTGATTATACAACCAATTTGGGGCCCTTTCGGGGGTTTTTGAGTCTGTTAATTTGTCATATTTCCATGTTTAAATAGTAAATACTTGAACATCAACTTCTTCTGAATAGGCGAGTTTTGCTGTTCTCCAACAGCTCTTGTTGATAAAATAATATAGTTTTTACTACGATTCCATTGATTTTCCAAGGGATTATTTTTCCAAATCAATACGCAACATCACTGTTTCTATGGCCTCAGGTTAACGTCGGGTTTCCATTTTCAAAATTAACAGATTGAAAGTTATAGATATGTGTATAATTATAAGTCCAAGATATCATTTTAATATCTATCCATATAGGCCCTGGTTGACCTCCTGGGGCCAGAGGGGTGGCGCCAAAAGGGGCAAAATCATTAAAAAAAACTTCTGAATTCACAGATGTAATGGAATCAAATACTCTTCAGAAATTAAAAGGTCAGATTGATAAAATCACAGACTGACTTCAAGGGCCTGATGGACCAATATATAGTGTTTATATATATGTCTTTGTTTCCTTCTGTATCCAAACTCAGATGACCATTACATTGAAGCCCATGGGCCTCTTTTTTTTCATCATGATTGTAGTATGAGAAAATAATTCAGGCAATCAGAAAGTCAGATTTAGTATAAAACAAAGGAAAATTTATTATAGTGGTATTAAGAAAAGAGTCAGCCAATCAGAAAGTCAAAGGTGGTGTTCAAGTTATGTTAAAAATCCCATAGAAACTGCCCACAGTCCAATTTTCTTGAAACTTTGCATATTGTAAGTACTACCATTTGTCCCTTTAAAATGACACTTCTTTTTCCTTTTGTGATTTTAAAAAGGCCCAAAGGGCCTGAATTCTTTGTAGTCATTTTCATTAAAACTACCTGCACAAACATGCCAAAAAAGGTTAGCCTTTGTTAAATATTCTACATTTTGTATTCATAAATCATTTGATTAGATTGTATACTTTGTATTTAAGTCATTTCTTTTAGATTTTTAACGGAAAATTTTGTTTGAAATAAAACTAACACTTTTTGGAAAAAACGAAAACGAAACTTTGCTCTTTGTCATCTTATTTCACCCTGTTACTGGTTTTGTCCACAATTTTACCCCCATTTAAAAATACTCCCATGACATTTCCTGTCTATGTGTAAATCAGGTTCAAAATTAAAATCTTGGAAAACTGTTTTTGAGTGACTTCAAAATAGAGAGTGCATGTAGTAACGGAACACTTCTTTGTTAGTATACCTAGTTATACATTTCCAGTTTATGATTCCAGAGTCCGATATAAGTAAAAATCGGTGTACAGTAATAATTTTTGATACTTAATATCATGGTAACACCTTTTAAAATATTGGTTGCCATGGTAACAGAACGGAGGCCTCTGATTGGCTGAAATTTAAATGATGTCAGAATTAAGTGAACATTGGTATATCTGTGTTACAAGGTATGCTGAATAACATGGTAACACTTTCAAAAAGATCAGTTGCCATGGAAACAAAAGGAGGCCTACGATTGGTTGAAATTTAGATATTGTCAGATTTTAGTGAAAATTGGTATATATGGGTTATAAAATATGCTGAATAACATGGAGTCCCTTTTTAGACGATTGGTTGCCATGGAAACAAAATGGAGGTCTCTGATTGGATGAAATTTAGATATTATCAGATATTAGTGAAAATTGGTACATATGGGTTATGGGGTAGGCCGAATGAGAAAGTAACAGTTTTAAATACATTGTTGCCATTGTTTCGAAATAAAAGCCATCTGATTGCTCAAAATTAAGATTGTAGCCTTTGTGGTGCTGGTATTATTTTTAAATTATACATACTTTATTTGAAATTCAAATGTACCTCTGTTTCCCTCTTTAATCGTTTTTAATTCAATTTAAAATAGTTTCTATCTACATAAGAGAGATGGATAATCTTAATTTGTATCTTTTGAGTTTAAGTTGCTGACGAAAAATATATTTCTTTCCAATAATTATTTGATTTCTGATATGAAAAGAGAAACTATTTGTTTCACCCAAGAGCATATCTAGTTGTTAGGTTTTTTTATACTGGTAGGGAAGATGCATGAATAGAAATGCAATAATTTTAGAGTACATATGTTAACTAACAAAAATTTTTATCACTAACTGTTGTTTTATTATGGTGTCTATGATCAATTTGAAATTTATGGTCAACTAGGGCAACTATTGATTTTTTTTAGAAAATTCTCGTCGCTACATTTCAGCCTATGAAATGCTGTTTTCCCGGATTTCAATTTTTTTGAAAAAGTATCTGTTATAAGATTATACCTAAAGCATGTTTTTAAAATGGTTTAAAAGAGTGGACAAAATCGATAACATGCCAAATATTTCGAGCAAACCCAATATCCTCAATTTTTTATCCTGACAAAAATCTGAGGTTTTTTTGCTTCAAAATCAATTTGTCGTAAAAATAATTCATAAATATCATTATAAATGGATATGAAATAAAGAATGAAGTATATTTTATTAACAAAAATAATTAAAAAATAAAAATTATGTTCCAAAGATGGACACAAGGGGTCCCCTTGCCACATACCCAAAGTAATTTTAGAAAATATCATTTCAGGCCCTTTTTAAAAACATACAAAATAAATAAACAGCACATAAAAAGTAGTTATTTACCTAGACCTTTAACACTGCAAAATTTGAAAAAATCGACACGTGGGCGGATTTTGCAACCCCACCTTTAGTATGAAAACAAAGGAAAATTAATTATTTCTGTTGTTAGTTTGGCATGAGAGTTTCGAATCTTTAATGGATTATTTTTATTAGTGTTGTAGTTTTTGCAGTTGTTTACTGTAGAATATGTGTTGTTTGTACTACAGACAGGAACTGGGACCATAGTGACGACACCTTTAAATATCTCCATGACGACCAGACTAATCCTGGCGGTACTCATTTTAGCTACCCCACAGATTATAATTACAACAACAAATATAATGTTTATACATCAGATTCACATAACTTATTTAGCAGGTCTGGGGCCGATTATCACAGTAAATATGATAGTCATAAATATAATCATGATTACTATGTTAATGGGAAACGTGAGATTGTTAGTGATATTCATGCTGAGACAGATGGTAAATCACACAGCACAGAGAGGAAGGAATTTCAAAGAGATTATCGCAAAATTGATTATACTTCTGATTATATGAGAAAATATCGGAAAAGTTATCAGAATGGTCTTGGTCGTCATGGAGATCACAGGGAATGTCCTAATGGTTTCCAACGCAATGGTGGACAAATTACATGGAAGGATTTACGAGGTATCCATATGTTGGACGTGATGAAAGGCCTTACATTTCAATAATGCTACACATCATTGTAATTAACATCTTTGTAATTAACATCGTTTTATTTTGATTTTAGCTTCTTAAAATTGTGAAATAATGTATGTTGGAAAAGTTACTGAATAATACTTACATAAGAACAAGAGTTAAATGCTAGGTAATGGTTTTTTTTTGATGTTTTGTAAAGGAAATGGATCATGTGTGAATATTCCTACAAGTTAATGATTTGTCTGTATAACCAGTACTTCTTTATTGTATATTGTCTTTTTATGTTTTGTGTAAAAAAAACGATATCCACTCTTAGACTAATGCATTGATATCAAAATTTGTGTTTATAATGATTATTTTAAGGCTTTAGGAGTTGTTATTTCAAGGCTTCAGAAGTTCTTTTAATGCTTCAGAAGTTGCTATTTCAAGGCACCAGAAGTTACTATTTTAAGGCTTCAGAAATTGCTATTTTAAGGCAGAAGTTGCTATTTTACAGCAGCAAAAGTTGCTATTTTAAGGCTTCAGAAGTTACTATTTTAAGGTTTCAAAAGTTATTACAGTCGAAACTTGTTATCTCAAAATCAGTTGACTCGAAATTCCAGTTGAGTCGAATTAATTTTGAAGTCCCTTTTTTTCCTTCTTTGTATATGTATTTTAAGATCGGATGACTCAAATTTCGATAACTCGAAACTCTGGTGGAGTCAAAGTCAATTTCCTGGTCCCTAAAACGGATTTTCAACGAAAAAAATAGTTGCTATCTCGAATCTAATTTCAGTCAAAATTTCAAATTAAAAAAAAAAAATTGCGTAAATATAACATGTATACAAACAATTGAAATTCCCTTGTGTTTTGTCGTAACACATGATGGTTTACCTGCACATATCACGATCGGTATACGCAGGACAATGACTGCTAATTATGAATTAATAATTTGGTAATCCTCTCAAGTCTGGCTTCCTAATTAGTGTCACTTTACAATTGTGACTTACCTGTACATAGACATGACGCATGTTTACACAATCACACACAGCATGGCTCGATCAGCGTGGCTGATAATAGAATATTGATAGTGCAAAATAATTCAACAAACCATCAATGTTTAACTGTATTTTAATGCTTCAGAAGTTGCTATTTCAAGACTTTAGATGGAAGTTGCTATTTGAAGGCTTCAGAAGTTGCTATTTGAAGGCTTCAGAAGTTGCTATTTTACGGCAGCAGAAGTTGTTATTTTAAGGCTTCAGAAGTTGTTATTCAAGGCTTCAGAAGTTGCTATTTTAAGGCTTCAGAAGTTGTTGTTTTAAGGCAGTAGAAGTTGTTATTTTAAGGCAGTAGTTGCTATTTTAAGGCAGCAGAAGTTTCTATTTTAAGGCAGTAGAAGTTGTTATTTTAAGGCAGTAGAAGTTGTTATTTTAAGGCAGTAGAAGTTGTTATTTTAAGGCAGTAGAAGTTTTTATTTTAAGGCAGTAGAAGTTTCTATTTTAAGGCAGTAGAAGTTGTTATTTTAAGGCAGTAGAAGTTGCTATTTTAAGGCAGTAGAAGTTGTTATTTTAAGGCAGTAAAAGTTGTTATTTTTAGGCAGTAGAAGTTGTTATTTTAAGGCAGTAGAAGTTGTTATTTTAAGGCAGTAGAAGTTTTTTATTCTAAGGCAGTAGAAGTTGTTTATTTTAAGGCAGTAGAGAAGTTTTTTATTTTAAGGCAGTAGAAGTTTTATTTTTAAGGCAGTAGAAGTTTCTATTTTAAGGCAGTAGAAGTTGTTATTTTAAGGCAGTAGAAGTTGTTATTTTAAGGCTGTAGAAGTTGCTATTTTAAGGCAGTAGAAGTTGCTATTTTAAGGCAGTAGAAGTTGTTATTTTAAGGCAGTAGAAGTTGCTATTTTAAGGCAGTAGAAGTTGTTATTATTTTAAGGCAGCAGAATTTGTTTTATTTTAAGGCAGTAAGAAATTGCTATTTTAAGGCATTTTAAGGCAGCAGAAATTGCTATTTTAAGGCAGCAGAAGTTGATCAGACAAATATTTCAGTGAGATCCTCTATTATGATCATTTACAGTCTGTAGCTGTATAATCTTGTGTTCAATTCTTTAAGCTTTAAATGTCATACTATCAATATTTGCTCTATCTTCTGGGCCATATTTATGTGTGGTTAGTCCTGTTGGACCTGTATAATAAAAGTACCAGGTGTGTTTTTGTACATAATCCTATTTTGTGCATGAATGTGATGTTCTGCAATTAATATATCTAATTATGAAAAAAGTCAGTTAGCCCAGCTGTTTGTGTACCATCCTGCTGTCCACAGTATGTGTATGTACTTGTCAATGTGGCTGCTGCATGCTAGAAAGGGATGAAAAACTTCATTTAATTTGTTTGATTAACTTTCATTTTGGCAAAATTTGCTTTGTCAAACTAACTTTAACAATATGATTATGTGATATTTTGTTGAATGGTTCAAGGTGACTTTAGTACAGATAGATCATGACAATGATTAGCCTTTCATTAAACATTGATGTCACTATTTTCTAATTTCAAAATTAATTTCATAACCGGATAAAATTGAAAAATAGTGACATCAATGCTTATGATTAACTACTTGATAAAATGAAATACTTTCCAATATACGAATCCATTGATTTTCCAATGGATTATTTTTTCCAATTCAATATACGACGTCAATGTCTCTATTGTGACGTCACGATAATGTCAGGTTTTTCCGCCAATCTCTGATTTTTAGCCCACCATCATCAGATGGTGGGCTATTCAAATCGTCCTGCGTCCGTGGTCTGTGGTCCGTCGTCCGTCTGTAAACAATGCTTGTTATCACTATTTCTTAAAAACTACTGCAGGGATTTTGTTCAAACTTCACATGAAGGGTCCCCTTGGTCCATATTTGTGCCATACAGATTTTGTGGCTGATCGGAAAAACAAGATGGCCGTCAGGCAGCCATCTTTGATTTTGGCAGTTGAAGTTTGTTATCAATATTTCTTGAGAACTACTGAATGGATTTTGTTCAAACTTCGCATGGAGATTACCCTTGGTCCTTAGTTGTACCATACAGACTTTGAGGCTGATCGGAAAAACAAGATGGCCGCCAGGCAGCCATCTTTGATTTTGGCAGTTGAAGTTTGTTATCGATATTTCTTGAGAACTACTGGAGGGATTTTGTTCTAACTTCACATGGAGGTTACCCTTGGTCCCTACTTGTGCCATACAGATTTTGAGGCTTATCGAAAAAACAAGATGGCCGCCGTACAGCCATCTTTGATTTTGGCAGTTGAAGTTTGTTATCGATATTTCTTGAGAACTACTGAAGGGATTTTGTTCAAACTTCATATGGAGGGTACCCTTGGTCCCTAGTTGTGCCATACAGATTTTGAGGCTGATCGGAAAAACAAGATGGCCGCCAGGCAGCCGTCTTTGATTTTGGCAGTTGAAGTTTGTTATTGATATTTCTTGAGAACTACTGAAGGGATTTTGTCAAACTTCACATGGAGGTTACCCTTAAGCTTGGTCCCTAGTTGTGTCATACAGATTTTGAGGCTGATAGGAAAAACAAGATGGCCGCCAGGTGGCCATCTTGGATTTTGATAGTTAAGGTTTGATATCCCTATTTCTCAAAAAGTGCTGAAGAGATCTTTCTCAAATTTAATATGTAGGTTCCCCTAGGGCCCTAGTTGTGCATATTGGATTTTTGGACCAATCAGTATACAAGATGGCCACCAGGCCGCCATCTTGGATTTTGATAGTTAAAGTTTGTTTTCACTATTTTCTCAGATAGTACTAAAGGGATCTGTCTCAAATTTCATATGTAGGTTCCCCTAGGGACCTAGTTGTGCATATTGCATTTTGGGACCGAACGGTCAACAAGATGGCCGCCAGGCAGCCATCTTGGATTTTGTTATTCAAAGTTTGTTATCGCTATTTCTCAGAAAGTACTGAAGGGATCTGTCTCAAAATTCATATGTAGGTTCCCCTAGGGCCCTAGTTGTGCATATTGGGATTTGGGACCGATCAGTCAACAAGATTGCTGCCAGGCAGCCATCTTGGATTTTGATATTCAAAATTTGTGTTATCGCTATTTCTCAGAAAGTATTGAATGGATCTTTCTCAAATTTCACATGTAGGTTCCCCTTGGGCCCTAGTTGTGCATATCTAAGGAGTCATCTTGGATTTTTAATTTTGATAGTTGAAGTTTGTTACCGCTATTTCTCAAAAGGTACTGAAGCGATCTGTCTCAAATTTTATATGTAGTATGTTTGAAAAAGTTTAAAAAGTAGAGAAAAGATCCATCTTTCCTTTGTCAGATATAGATCATTCTTTGGTGGGCGCCAAGATCCCTCTGGGATCTCTTGTTTCTTAATACAAGAAAAAGAATCGACTGATCAGAAAAGTCTTATTTATTATGAAAACCAAAAAAAAAAAAAAAAAAATCATTGTGATTTAAAAATTGGCAGAATATTGATATGTTGAGATAATCTATTCATTTGGTTAAAGTTGTAAACACAATTCTTTTCAGGTATTCTATCTTGATCATAGAATCTCACATTTAATTTGCATCAATAAAAAAAATTATAGTCAGAAATTATTCATGATAAAATGATAAATGATGCATGTTTGTAAATCTGATACACTAATTGAACTGAAGTTTTGTTTTTTCCTCAGAATCAAGAAAAAATGAGAAAAGGATGATAACCTTCAGCGATATCAAGAGTTTTCTGTTAATGTTACAGGTTCTGACGATGCCATCGCTCCGTCATTCCCTCCTCATTGTCTGGGATCCCGACCAGACGCACCCCAGACCGGCGGAGTTTACAGTAGTGATAAGGGACTGTCCACTATAGAGGAGAAGTCAGTGGTGGTAAGTTTTACATGCCTAGTCACATGTTTCTACATGCCCAGTAACATGTTTCTATATCCCCAGTCACATGTTTCTACATACCCAGTCACATGTTTCTACATGCCCAGTCACATGTTTCTACATGCCCAGTCACATGTTTCTACATGCCCAGTCACATGTTTCTACATGCCCAGTCACATGTTTCTACATGCCCAGTCACATGTTTCTACATGCCCAGTCACATGTTTCTACATGCCCAGTCACATGTTTCTACATGCCCAGTCACATGTTTCTACATGCCCAGTCACATGTTTCTACATGTCCAGTCACATGTTTCTACATGTCCAGTCACATGTTTCTACATGCCCAGTCACATGTTTCTACATGCCCAGTCACATGTTTCTACATGCCCAGTCACATGTTTCTACATGCCCAGTCACATGTTTCTACATGCCCAGTCACATGTTTCTACATGCCCAGTCACATGTTTCTACATACCCAGTCACATGTTTCTACATGCCCAGTCACATGTTTCTACATGCCCAGTCACATGTTTCTACACCCCAAGTCACATGTTTCTACATCTTCAGTCACATGTTTCTACATCCTCAGTCACCTGTTTCTTCATCCCCAGTCACATGTTTCTACATCCCCAGTCACATGTTTCTACACCCCAAGTCACATGTTTCTACATCCTCAGTCACATGTTTCTACATCCCCTGTCACATGTTTCTACATCCTCAGTCACATGTTTCTACATCCCCTGTCACATATTTCTACATCCCCAGTCACATGTTTCTACACCCCAAGTCACATGTTTCTACATCCCCAGCCACATGTTTCTACACCCAAAGTCACATGTTTCTACACCCCAGTCACATGTTTCTACACATCCCCAGTCACATGTTTCTACACCCCAAGTCACATGTTTCTACATCCTCAGTCACATGTTTCTACATCCCCTGTCACATGTTTCTACATCCTCAGTCACATGTTTCTACATCCCCTGTCACATGTTTCTACATCCCCAGTCACATGTTTCTACACCCCAAGTCACATGTTTCTACATCCCCAGTCACATGGTTCTACACCCCAAGTCACATGTTTCTACACCCCAGCCACATGTTTCTACACCCCAAGTCACATGTTTCTACATCCCCAGCCACATGTTTCTACATCCCCTGTCACATGTTTCTACATCCCCAGTCACATGTTTCTACACCCCAAGTCACATGTTTCTACATCCCCAGTCACATGTTTCTACACCCCAAGTCACATGTTTCTACACCCCAGTCACATGTTTCTTCACCCCAAGTCACATGTTTCTACATCCCCAGTCACATGTTTCGACACCCCAAGTCACATGTTTCTACATCCTCAGTCACATGTTTCTACATCCCCTGTCACATGTTTCTACATCCTCAGTCACATGTTTCTACATCCCCTGTCACATGTTTCTACATGCCCAGTCACATGTTTCTACATGCCCAGTCACATGTTTCTACACCCCAAGTCACATGTTTCTACATCACCAGTCACATGTTTCTACATCCCAAGTCACATGTTTCTACATCCTCAGTCACATGTTTCTACATCCCCAGTCATCACATATTTCCACCAACAAGTTTGTATACAGTCCTTTAACTTGTTTCACCAAAGTTGTAAAAACAAACTATTGTTGGTTATAATTTTGTAACATGAATACAAGGAAATCTTTGAGATCTTATTTCTTGAATGTATTGATAAAATTTGTTGACAGGATGATAAGTCTTGGACTGACAGTGGCTTAGACCGACCATCCTCTCAGTCTGGCAATTCAAAGGGAGACGGCACTGTCTCAACAGAACGTCATCCAGACAGTGGCCTTGACCTTCACTCCGGTCGCTTGGGACAACAGGAGAGTGTACAGTACAGGAGCTCAAGGTCTTCTGCTGAATTACGTTCACGGAGTGATCTGCCCTTGAAAGATCAAGGGTATCGAGGAAGTTACAATCCCTCCAGATTAACCTCAGAAAGTTGGCACAGGGAAGAAAGTGATTTCCGTAGTGACCGATTAGCAAGTGATACAGGTTATAAGTATAGAAGTATTGGACCAGACGACTCTGAGTTTACGCGACACAAGGACAGAACTCGCACAGAAAGTATGGATGATCCACTATCAGCCACTACTAGATCTGATCCTGGCGATATCTTCACTCCGTGTCCAGGACGGGTGGGCGATCTTTCAATGTACCCATTGGACAGGCACTCAGAGGGACGCAACTACTATCAACAAGAGCATGTCGGCCCCACAAGGTCAAGGTCAAAGTCAGAGACCGATCTTATTGCTATCAGTCCAGAGAGTCATAGAAACTCTTCACCAGTTCACAACACCAAGTTAATGGAGTTGTCATGCCAACCGTCCCCAATTTTCTCTCATCACACAACAATGGATTCTCCAGCGATTGTCGGTGCAAGAGGAAGTCCAAAGCCAGGCCAAGCCCAAGACCACATGGCCAAGTATATGGAAGAGAGGCTACAGCAGAGGTCATTAGAACGAGGAAAGGACTATAGAGAGCTAGAGAAAATTGATCCTTTGGACAAGGAAATTGATTACAATCCTAGATTAAGGTCAAGGTCACTGGAGCCAGGAGAAGACTATAGGGACCTTGATGTGAGAGACATTTATCAGAGACCGTCTGCTAGAGAGCACTCCGATATCTACCGGAGCAGGCGGGAGACTGCACGCGACATCTCAGGTATGGATGATATATACAAAACAAGGGCAGATACTGTGCCAGTAGAATATGTTACTGAAGCTGAACGGAGGCGATTAATGAGTCCATCTTGGGCAAATAGTAACCGTGCTGATGGCAAAGTTGATGTAACAGCTACTTACTGTGATAAAACTGGACAACCACTGGACCATGGTTACAGTCCGGGAGCTGATCGTCCACTGGAACCAGGCCTTAAAGCCCAACCATTGGAGCCAGGACCAGATTTTGCTGAGGTGATGGGTTCAGACCATACTAGTTCACGGAAGTCTGCTTACTTGGGTCAGGATGGAGAGAGTCAGTTTAAAGAACTGGAACAGGTAATAATTCACCTATACAAACAGTCATTATAATCAATATTCAAAAGCTTATAACATATAGTGATTCAACAAACAGAGGATTACAATCTTATCAAACACATACATAGATTTTTTTTCTCTGCTGAGTAACACACAAATTCTTTTAAAGTAGCGTCAGTTGTAAAGTAGCGTCAGTTGTAAAATAGTGTCAGTTGTAAAGTAGTGTAAGTTGTAAAGTAAAGTAGTGTCAGTTTTGAAATTATGGCATATAACATTGAAAGCTTGTTCAATCTAAAGGACTCAATATGATAAATATATTTGATTTAACATAGAACTAGCTAGGTAAAACAGAAGCATTACATATATATACAGATGACTAATACAGATAATATATTTATGTTATAACATTGAATGCTGTGAAAGCTTGACCTCAATCTAACCTTGTGTGCTTTTCATATATGATTTATATATTTGATATTAGCAACTAGCTAGGTAAAACAGAAATGCATATATATACAGGACTAATACAGATAAAATTTATAGTAAAAACATATGAAAGCTTGTTCATATCTAAAGGACTCAATACTGATAAATATATTTGACTTTAACATTACCTAGCTGTAAAACAGAAGATTCTGACTTTGAAGATGCTATAAACGAGGAGAAAGAAAAACTTCTGATGGAGAAACCGCGGAGAAACTGATCCAGGGACTTTGAGAGGAGAGCCAGGTCAGTGCATAATCCGAGGTCATATGTCACTTATAGTAGCACATGATGTGTACTGTAGATAATCAGAGGTCATAGGTCAGGCATAGTGCACATGCTTAACTTACACATATAAGAGTTTGGCTTTGACTGATGTTCAGTGATTTATTAAGTTGTTATTTGTAAAGGCAGAGGTTCACAGTTCTTAATTAGTAGAAACAGCAGCTGTAAAACATGGTTCATTTACTGTAAAACATGGTTCATTATACTGTAAAACATGGTTCATATACTGTAAAACACAGTTCATATACTGTAAAACATGGTTCATACTGTAAAACTGTAAAAACATGGGTTCATATACTGTAAAACACAGTTCATATACTGTAAAACACAGTTCTTAAATATACTGTAAAAACATGGTTCTTATACTGTTAAAACACGGTTCATATACTGTTAAAAACACCGTTCATATACAAAAACACAGTTCATATACTGTAAAACATGGTTCATATACTGTAAACACAGTACTGTAAAACACAGTTTCATATACTGTAAAAACAGTTCATATACTGTAAAACACAGTTCATATACTGTAAAAACACGGTTCATATACTGTAAAAACATGGTTCATATACTGTAAAACACAGTTCATATACTGTAAAACAATGGTTCATATACTGTAAAACACAGTTCATATACTGTAAAACACGGTTCATATACTGTAAAACACAGTTCATATACTGTAAAACACAGTTCATATACTGTAAAACACACGGTTCATATACTGTAAAACATGGTTCATATACTGTAAAACATGGTTCATATACTGTAAAACACAGGTTCAGGTTCATATACTGTAAAACATAGTTCATATACTGTAAAAACACAGTTCATATACTGTAAAACACAGTTCATATACTGTAAAACATGGTTCATATACTGTAAAACACAGTTCATATACTGTAAAACACAGTTCATATACTGTAAAACACAGTTCATATACTGTAAAACACGGTTCATATACTGTAAAACACAGTTCATATACTGTAAAACACGGTTCATATACTGTAAAACACAGTTCATATACTGTAAAACACGGTTCATATACTGTAAAACACAGTTCATATACTGTAAAACACAGTTCATATACTGTAAAACACAGTTCATATACTGTAAAACACGGTTCATATACTGTAAAACACAGTTCATATACTGTAAAACACAGTTCATATACTGTAAAACACAGTTCATATACTGTAAAACACAGTTCATATACTGTAAAACACGGTTCATATACTGTAAAACAGGTTCATATACTGTAAAACATGGTTCATATACTGTAAAACATGGTTCATATACTGTAAAACATGGTTCATATACTGTAAAACACGGTTCATATACTGTAAAACACGGTTCATATACTGTAAAACACTGTATATACTGTAAAACACAGTTCATATACTGTAAAACAGGTTCATATACTGTAAAACACAGTTCATATACTGTAAACTGTTCATATACTGTAAAACATAGTTCATATACTGTAAAACATGGTTCATATACTGTAAAACACGGTTCATATACTGTAAAACAAGGTTCATATACTGTAAAACATATGGTTCATATACTGTAAAACACAGTTCATATACTGTAAAACATGGTTCATATACTGTAAAACACGGTTCATATACTGTAAAACACGGTTCATATACTGTAAAACAAGGTTCATATACTGTAAAACACAGTTCATATACTGTAAAACACGGTTCATATACTGTAAAACACAGTTCATATACTGTAAAACACAGTTCATATACTGTAAAACACGGTTCATATACTGTAAAACACAGTTCATATACTGTAAAACAAGGTTCATATACTGTAAAACACAGTTCATATACTGTAAAACATAGTTCATATACTGTAAAACATGGTTCATATACTGTAAAACATGGTTCATATACTGTAAAACACAGTTCATATACTGTAAAACACAGTTCATATACTGAGTTCATATACTGTAAAACACAGTTCATATACTGTAAAAACACGTTACTGTAAACTGTTATATACTGTAAAAACACAGTTCAATATACTGTAAAACATGGTTCATATACTGTAAAACATGGTTCATATACTGTAAAACACGGTTTCATATACTGTAAAACATGGTTCATTATATACTGTAAAACACAGTTCATATACTGTAAAACATGGTTCATTATACTGTAAAACACAGTTCTTTATACTGTAAAACATGGTTCATATACTGTAAAACACATGGTTCATATACTGTAAAAACACGGTTCATATACTGTAAAAACATGGTTCAATTTTCTGTATAAACATGGTTCTTATACTGTAAAACATGGTTCATATATACTGTAAAACATGGTTTCTTATACTGTAAAACATGGTTCATATACTGTAAAACATAGGTTCATATACTGTAAAACACAGTTCATATTACTGTAAAACACATGGTTCATATACTGTAAAACACAGTTCTGTATACTGTAAAACAACAGTTCATATACTGTAAACACAGGTTCATATACTGTTAAACAATGTAAACATGGTTCATATACTGTAAAACACAGTTCATATACTGTAAAACATGTTCAATATACTGTAAAACACGGTTCATATACTGTAAAACACAGTTCATATACTGTAAAACACAGTTCATATACTGTAAAACACGGTTCATATACTGTAAAACACGGTTCATATACTGTAAAACATGGTTCATATACTGTAAAACATGGTTCATATACTGTAAAACATGGTTCATATACTGTAAAACACAGTTCATATACTGTAAAACACAGTTCATATACTGTAAAACACAGTTCATATACTGTAAAACACAGTTCATATACTGTAAAACACGGTTCATATACTGTAAAACACGGTTCATATACTGTAAAACATGGTTCATATACTGTAAAACATGGTTCATATACTGTAAAACATGGTTCATATACTGTAAAACATGGTTCATATACTGTAAAACACAGTTCATATACTGTAAAACACAGTTCATATACTGTAAAACACAGTTCATATACTGTAAAACACGGTTCATATACTGTAAAACACAGTTCATATACTGTAAAACATGGTTCATATACTGTAAAACACAGGTTCAGTTCATATACTGTAAAACATGGTTCATATACTGTAAAACATGGTTCATATACTGTAAAACACAGTTCATATACTGTAAAACATGGTTCATATACTGTAAAACATGGTTCATATACTGTAAAACACGGTTCATATACTGTAAAACATGGTTCATATACTGTAAAACATGGTTCATATACTGTAAAACACGGTTCATATACTGTAAAACACAGTTCATATACTGTAAAACACAGTTCATATACTGTAAAAACTGGTCATAAAACACAGTTACGTTTCATATACTGTAAAACACGGTTCATATACTGTAAAACATGGTTCATATACTGTAAAACACAGTTCATATACTGTAAAACACAGTTCATATACTGTAAAACACAGTTCATATACTGTAAAACACGGTTCATATACTGTAAAACACGGTTCATATACTGTAAAACACATGTTGTTCATATACTGTAAAACATGGTTCATATACTGTAAAACACTGGTTTCATATACTGTAAAAACACAGTTCATATACTGTAAAACACACAGTTCATATACTGTAAAACACGGTTCATATACTGTAAAACACGGTTCTATACTGTAAAACATGGTTCATATACTGTAAAACAGGTTCATATACTGTAAAACATAGTTCATATACTGTAAAACATGGTTCATATACTGTAAAACATGGTTCATATACTGTAAAACACATGGTTCATATACTGTAAAACACGGTTCATATACTGTAAAAACATGGTTCTTATACTGTAAAACACAGTTCATATACTGTAAAACACAGTTCATATACTGTAAAACACGGTTCATATACTGTAAAACATGGTTCATATACTGTAAAACATGGTTCATATACTGTAAAACACAGTTCATATACTGTAAAACACAGTTCATATACTGTAAAACACAGTTCATATACTGTAAAACACGGTTCATATACTGTAAAACATGGTTCATATACTGTAAAACACACACGGTTCATATACTGTAAAACACGTTCATATACTGTAAAAAACATGGTTCATATACTGTAAAACAGTTCATATACTGTAAAACACGGTTCATATACTGTAAAACATGGTTCATATACTGTAAAACACGGTTCATATACTGTAAAACATGGTTCATATACTGTAAAACATGGTTCATATACTGTAAAACATGGTTCATATACTGTAAAACACGGTTCATATACTGTAAAACATGGTTCATATACTGTAAAACACAGTTCATATACTGTAAAAACACGTCAGTTCATATACTGTAAAACACAGTTCATATACTGTAAAACATGGTTCATATACTGTAAAACATGGTTCATATACTGTAAAAACATGGTTCATATACTGTAAAAACATGGTTCATATACTGTAAAACATGGTTCATATACTGTAAAACATGGTTCATATACTGTAAAACACAGTTCATATACTGTAAAACACAGTTCATATACTGTAAAACACAGTTCATATACTGTAAAACACGGTTCATATACTGTAAAACACGGTTCATATACTGTAAAACATGGTTCATATACTGTAAAACATGGTTCATATACTGTAAAACATGGTTCATATACTGTAAAACACAGTTCATATACTGTAAAACACATGGTTCATATACTGTAAACACACTATACTGTTCAAATACTGTAAAACACAGTTCATATACTGTAAAACAGGTTCATATACTGTAAAAACAGGTTCATATACTGTACATGTTCATATAAAACATGGTTCATATACTGTAAAACATGTTCATATACTGTAAAACACGGTTCATATACTGTAAAACATGGTTCATATACTGTAAAACACGGTTCATATACTGTAAAACACAGTTCATATACTGTAAAACACAGTTCATATACTGTAAAACACGGTTCTTATACTGTAAAACACGGTTCATATACTGTAAAACATGGTTCATATACTGTAAAACACAGTTCATATACTGTAAAACACGGTTCATATACTGTAAAACATGGTTCATATACTGTAAAACACGGTTCATATACTGTAAAACACGGTTCATATACTGTAAAACATGGTTCATATACTGTAAAACACAGTTCATATACTGTAAAACACGGTTCATATACTGTAAAACATGGTTCATATACTGTAAAACATGGTTCATATACTGTAAAACAAGGTTCATATACTGTAAAACAAGGTTCATATACTGTAAAACATGGTTCATATACTGTAAAACACGGTTCATATACTGTAAAACATGGTTCATATACTGTAAAACATGGTTCATATACTGTAAAACATGGTTCATATACTGTAAAACATGGTTCATATACTGTAAAACATGGTTCATATACTGTAAAACATGGTTCATATACTGTAAAACATGGTTCATATACTGTAAAACATGGTTCATATACTGTAAAACATGGTTCATATACTGTAAAACATGGTTCATATACTGTAAAACACAGTTCATATACTGTAAAACACAGTTCATATACTGTAAAACACAGTTCATATACTGTAAAACACAGTTCATATACTGTAAAACACAGTTCATATACTGTAAAACAAGGTTCATATACTGTAAAACACGGTTCATATACTGTAAAACATAGTTCATATACTGTAAAACAAGGTTCATATACTGTAAAACACAGTTCATATACTGTAAAACATGGTTCATATATACTGTAAACACGGTGATAAATAACGAATATTTGCACAGAGAATGACCACCTTACAAACAACTGATAGGAGTCTTGACCGTGAATGTTATTTCTGTGTTTTACCTTGACAGAGAATGTTATTTCTGTGTTTAACTGTGTTTTAGACTGACAGAGAATGTTATTTCTGTGTTTTACCTTGACAGCGAATGTTATATCTGTGTTTTACCTTGACAGAGAATGTTATTTCTGTGTTTTACGTTGACGGAGAATATTATTTCTGTGTTTTACCTTGACAGAGAATATTATTTCTGTGTTTTACCTTGACAGAGAATGTTATATCTGTGTTTTACCTTGACAGAGAATGTTTTTTTCTGTGTTTAACCTTGACAGTGAATGTTATATCTGTGTTTTGCCTTGACAGAGAATGTTATTCCTGTGTTTTACCTTGACAGTGAATGTTATATCTGTGTTTTACCTTGACAGAGAATGCTATTCCTGTGTTTTACCTTGACAGAGAATATTATTTCTGTGTTTTACCTTGACAGAGAATGTTATTTCTGTGTTTTACCTTGACAGAGAATGTTATATCTGTGTTTTACCTTGACAGAGAATGTTATTTCTGTGTTTTACCTTGACAGAGAATGTTATTTCTGTGTTTAACCTTGACAGAGAATGTTATATCTGTGTTTAACCTTGACAGAGAATGCTATATCTGTGTTTAACCTTGACAGAGAATGTTATTCCTGTGTTTTACCATAGACCTCTTATTT
This sequence comes from Argopecten irradians, assembly GCF_041381155.1. Classification (NCBI taxonomy): domain Eukaryota; kingdom Metazoa; phylum Mollusca; class Bivalvia; order Pectinida; family Pectinidae; genus Argopecten; species Argopecten irradians. The sequence goes on from NC_091144.1 coordinate 41,713,337, forward strand.
TCGTTAGATCACAACACAAATTTGTACCCCTGGTGGATGAAGAGACTGACTATGATGAAGAGTTTGATAAAAGGCCTCCCAGCAAGCGTGCCATCATCCTCCGAGAGAGTCTTGAGAAGGAGTACAGAGAGTCGGTCCATCCAAACCTAAATGACATGTGGCAGCGATTTAAAGATTTTGATCCCAATAATGCCAGTGAAAGTAGCTTGAACACTCCTCGAATGGATACACTTACAAGCTTAATTAAAAACCCCACCAAGCATGTGGTTCAGAAATACATGGATGACGTCACGTACGAACGTGTGAAAGAAAACCGCTTGATGAAAGAGCTAAACACTCTTACTGAAGAGGCTGAAACAGAAAAGCCTGTGCAGAAAAAAGATGGTGAGAAATCAGCAAAGCAGAGAAAGGAGGCCGAACGAATGCGGCGCGAGGCAGAGTATAGGAAACGGTTGAGTGGTGACGATGAAAGTAATGGTAGTTACGCTGAGATCCTTGCTCATCAAGAAAAGAAGAAGCGAGCGGAGAAGGAAAAGAAGAATAAGGAGAATAAAAACCGAAATAAAGAAACAAAAGCAGCTGGAAACGAGAAGCTGGGAGAGAGTGCTGATACCTTATATTCCATACCAGAAGATACAAGCTTTGAAGCGACGACACCAAATGCACTAAACGACATGGATCTGTTGTTGAAGGCGAAACGTAATCGGCGGAGACACGTTATAGATCCACTGATGGCTAAACTTCATGACAAGGTCCGTCACCAACGCGATAAAATTGACAAGGAAAGAAAGAGGGAGTTACATAGGATGGATAAGCTTAAGAAATTAGAAATGTTACTGAATGCTAAAAAGAAGGGCAAACTATCAGACAGAGCTATTGGTGTGGAACTAGACTTAGTGTCTTCTACAACATCTATATCTGTATCGGATTCCTCAACGCTTTTGGACACTGACTCAACAATGACGACACAGGAAGATTCTAATATTGCTGTCGCCGATACATCCTCTAAAGACAGTAGTACTGATGTCCAGTTCTCTAATAAAAATCGTCAAGTGGCATTTCAGAATAAAGTCAGGGGGCAAACGAATGAGAGAATACAAGTTCAAACTGATGACTCAGAATCTCAAAATGAATCTAGTATTTTTCATCGGCCATTTTCTGCAAAACAAAGAGGCAGTGAGAAGAAAAGAAAGGAGAAAGTTAAGACAAGTACTGGTGATATCTTCCAGCAATCAAAATTCAACAGCAGAAATAAAGAAAATATGGAGACGATTGAAAAACCAAGAAAATCAAGATCGCCTTCTTCACGAAAGAAAAAGTCGGTATCAACGATGTATCCTTCTCCAATTCATGTTAGTCCGCCACGACAACACAGCAAAAACTCAGGAAGGGTGACCATGGTGTCTGAAGCCGTCCAGACTAGTCCTTATATCCCTTCACATAACGATAGAGGAGTCATTCCTGTCCCTCTCATGTCTCCAGAGCGACGGCGAAAACAGCTCTCACCCAATAGGTCAACTTCCCGCTCTCCTGTCAGGCAAAGATCTGCTCAAAAACATTCACCTCAAAGGTCAAGGTCAAAATCTCAGGAGAATAAGAGGACAACTTCGTTTGAGATTAATATGTCTGTGGACAAAGAGGCCAAAAGGAAGCCAAGATCACCATCCACTGATCAAATAGATTATGGCTATTTGTCCAAGGCAGTACCACCTCCAAAGTCGCGAATGTTTACCCCAGAAACCCCAGAGGACACTTGTATAGCAAAACTTCAGGACAGTCCAAACAGTGAGTTGTTTTCATACTTTAAACCGATTTTTTTTGGTGTTCATTTAAATTCTAGGAGATTAGAGTTACGAAAAATAAATTGCCACAAATTAGCTGTGAGAATTTTTTAGTATGAAAACACAAAATTTAGTGGCCACAAAAATAGGCTAATTAACATTATTACCAGTGATTATAGAATCAAATTACTCTGATTTTGTGAGAATTTCTAAAAACTTGACAAATTCCTAATTTATGCCATACTGCAGCGTCATGTGTCATCTATCAACAATGAACTTCTTCCTAAATGCTGGTCGGAACTTAAGTAAATTTGACTGGCCTTATGGGGTGTTGACTTGTACACATGGTTAGGCTGACCTCCTTTGGGCCTGAAGGATAGGCCTGAAGGATGGGCCTAAAGGGCTATTTTCATTTTAGAAATTGGAGCCATTGATTATGAGAAATTATGTAATATGTGTTTCAGGAGGTATATCATGGTATATTCCGGTGTCTGAATCTCGACCTTGGAGACAGCCTCTCAAAGAACAACAAGCTCATGCTATCAAACAGAAACCATGGCAACCAAAGTCTGTGCACCCAGCTGACTGGAAAGCTGTTGTCAGTAGTGACATCCTCAATAAGTCACGTGACACAAAGTTTGACCTTGACCCCAAAGGTCAACGGATAGATGATAAGGATGCCGACAGCTCTGATGAAGAAAATTATGATCCAAAGCCTTTGAAGAAAATGTCATTGCAGGTTAGTACAATATTATTATCCCCCGCCCAACGAAGTTGGCGGGGGATATACAAATGGGTTCCGTCAGTCCGTCTGTCCGTCCGTACTAATGGTTTCCGGAGCATAACTCTAAAACCAGTAGAGATATTTCCACGAAACTTCATAGACACATTAATCTTATGGTCTAGTAGTGCCTTTTGCTATTTTTAGGTTTTCATTTTTTGCATTTTTTCCGTAACCATGGAAACATTGCTGAAAATGTCATATTTTTGTACCAGGTTCGTTTCCGGAGCATAACTCTAAAACCAGAAGAGATATTTCCACGAAACTTCATAAACACATTGGTCTTATGGTCTAGTAGTGCCTTTTGCTATTTTAAGGTTTTCACTTTTTGCACTTTTTTCTGTAACCATGGAAACATTGCTGAAAATGGCAGATTTTTGTGTAAGAATCATTTCCGAAGCACAACTCTAAAACCAGCAGAGATATTTCCATGAAACTTCATAGACACGTTGGTCTTATGGTCTAGTAGTGCCTTTTGCTATTTTTATGTTTTAATATTTTGCACTTTTTTCGTAACCATGGAAACATTGCTGAAAATATATTTTTGTACCAGGTTCGTTTCCGCAGCATAACTGGAAAACCGGTTGAGATATATGCATATAGCTCCATAGGCACATTAGTCTTATGGTCTAGTAGTGCCTTTTGCTATTTTAAGGTTTTCACTTTTTGTACTTTTTTCTGTAACCATGGAAACATTGCTGAAAATATCATATTTTTGTAGCAGGTTCATTTCTGGAGCATAACTCTAAAACCAGCAGAGATATTTACACGAAACTTCATAGAGACACATTCTTTTTATGGTCTAGTAGTACCTTTTGCTATTTTTAGGTTTTCATTTTTTGCACTTTTTCCATTACCATGGAAACATTGGTGAAAATATCATGGTAAATGGTAAATGTTACTTTGCAAAACTCCACCCATCTTTGTGTATATAGTCTAATTTAAATGTCAAGGCTGTATACCTGATTCAACAATTGCAGCCCCGCTCTACTTGAATTATACTCCATCCTTCTTTAGCTCAACTTCCTTTTTCCTGGTTTTTTTCATACAGATAAGTCTCCACAATCAAACTTACTTCAGCTTTGATATCTCCATTGGCGGGGGATCTGAATGACTATGTCCTTGTTATCATCAATATTAACTTTACACTATTTATCAAAAAACTAAATCAACCTTCCATATATACATTATAATTATTGTAGTTACGTGTGCTACATAATGTGCTCTCAATAGGTCATCTGACCCAAAGAGTCGGCATAATCAACAGTCGTTGTGTGACGTCCTTAAACTTCTCATTCAAATTACTTCACAAGAATCAATAGGCCCAAATTACTTATATTGGGACTGTAAAATATACCTGTTCAAAGTCTACGTGTCAAAACAACTATTCTGTACAACATTTGCAATTCCAATCAATATGAAATTTATTTAGAAAAATAATTCTCCAATTTCTGCGCTTAATCATGCTTTTGAAAACGCATGGTAACTACATCAAAATAGCAGAAAAAATGATACCATTCACGATATTTGGACCAAATTGCAAACGAAAAGCAGACAATGTTTACTTTAAATCAACCTTATGTTAAAGATTCATCCAAATTTAGTATATTGCTTAATATAAATCAGAACTCAGTTGAGTTCGATAATGTTCAAAATCAGTCAATATTTGTAAGAGTTACGGGACTTTATAACTTCACCTAATTATTAACAATATTTTCAACTGTAAATAAATATTTTTTGTGATGTTTTAAACTGCTGTGCAGGCGACACATCCACTTCGTGGAATTCTTGTTCATAATAAAATAACTTAAACATAAACTATTTACAACAGGAGGCATTTAAGACTTTTAAGCAAGACACAATATCTCGTGTTGGTGAGCGTCAGAAACGAGTGTTGTTGGCAGCACATGAGCGTCAACTTCAGCATTATTTGGAACAGGAAAGGAAGGAACTCTTCAGTAACCAGAACAACAAGAAAGAATCGAACCCTGATGCACACCCCTTTAGTGGTAAGTAGAACCAACCGTATGGTGTGGTAGGTAGTGGGGGACGGGTGATATATAGTGGAGGATTGAGGGGGACGTGAGATATATGGGGATGATGGTGGGGGATGTGTGATATGTGGAGAGGGTACTCTTGTTAATAATTGTTTTGACATTTGATTGCATTAACCAGGAATTATTTTGATTTTCAGAAAATCTACACAAGCCAAAAAGACGATCAATGTCCAAAAAAGAAATGAAAGAAGTAACAAAGAGGTTAGTTTATATAACGTTTGTTTTAGGAACTTTCTAATCTATTTAAATCGTCTTTTATCCATGGTCCATCGTCCATCTGTTACTGCAATTTCTCCAGAAGGGATCAGTCCCAAACTTAATATGTAAATTTCCCTAGGGTAGTTTTGCATGTTGCATTTTGGACTCGATCTGTCAAGAAGATGGTCGACACAGAGCCATCTTGGACTTTGATAGTTGAAGGTTGTTACTTCACTGCTCTTTCTCAATTTGATTTTTAGCTCACCTGGCCCGAAGGGCCGGTGAGCTTATGTCATGCGCGGCGTCCGTCGTCCGTCGTCCGTCCGTCCGTCGTCCGTCGTCCGTCCGTCAACATTTCCTTTAAATCGCTACTAGTCATAGAGTTCTGCATAGATTGTAACCAAATTTGGCCACAAACATCCTTGGGGAAAGGGGAACAGAACTTGTATAAATTTTGGCTCTGACTCCCCGGGGGCAGGAGGGGCGGGGCCCAATAGGGAAAATAAAGGTAAATCCTATAAAACGCTACTTGTCCTAGAGTTCTGCATGAATTGTAACCACATTTGGCCACAAACATCCTTGGGGGAAGGGGAACAGAACTTGTATAAATTTTGGCTCTGACCCCCTGGGGGCAGGAGGGGCGGGGCCCAATAGGGGAAATAGAGGTAAATCCTATAAATCGCTACTTGTCCTTGAGTTCTGCATGGATTGTAACCATATTTGGCCACAAACATCCTTGGCGGAAGGGGAACAGAACTTGTGTAAATTTAGGCTCTGACCCCCTGGGGGCAAGAGGGGCGGGGCCCAATAGGGGAAATAGAGGTAAATCCTATGAATCGCTACTTGTCCTACAGTTCTGCATGGATTGTAACCAAATATGGCCACAAACATCCTTAGGGGAAGGGGAACAGAACTTGTATAAATTTTGGTTCTGACCCCCTGGGGGCAGGAGGGGCGGGGCCCAATAGGGGAAATAGAGGTAAATCCTATGAATCGCTACTTGACCTAGAGTTCTGCAGGGATTTTAACCAAATTTGGCCACAAACATCCTTGGGGGAAGGGGAACAGAACTTGTATGAATTTTTGCTCTGACCCCCTGGGGGCAGGAGGGGCGGGGCCCAATAGGGGAAATAGAGGTAAATCCTATGAATCGCTACTTGACCTAGAGTTCTGCATGGATTTTAACCAAATTTGGCCACAAACATCCTTGGGGGAAGGGGAACAGAACTTGTATAAATTTTTGCTCTGACCCCCTGGGGGCAGGAGGGGCGGGGCCCAATAGGGGAAATAGAGGTAAATCCTATAAAACGCTACTTGTCCTAGAGTTCTGCATGGATTGTAACCAAATTTGGCCACAAACATCCTTGGGGGAAGGGGAACAGAACTTGTATAAATTTTGGCTCTGACTCCCCCGGGGGCAGGACGGGCGGGGCCCAATAGGGGAAATAGAGGTAATCTTATAAATCGCTACTTATCCTAGAGTTCTGCATGGATTGTAACCAAATTTGACCAGAAACATCCTTGGGGGAAGGGGAACAGAACTTGTATAAATTTTGGCTCTGATCCCCTGGGGGCAAGAGGGATGGGGCCCAATAGGGGAAATAGAGGTAAATCCTATAAATCGCTACTTGTCCTAGAGTTCTGCATGGATTGTAACCAAATTTGGCTAGAAATGCATCCTTGGGCTAAGGAGAACAGAAAATTGTATAAATTTTGGCTCTGACCCCCTGGGGGCAGGAGGGGCGGGGCCCAATAGGGGAAATAGAGGTAAATCCGATAAATCGCTAATAGCCATATAGTTCTGCTTGGATTTTAACCAAATTTGGCCCAGAAATATCCTTGGGGTTAACAGAATTTGTATAAATTTTGGCTTTGACACCCTTGAGCAGAAAGAGTGGGGCCCAATAGGGGAATTAGAGGTAAATATTCAAATTCCTTCAGAAAAGAAACAATGAACTTGTATTCAGAACATTCCTAGGCATTACAAACCAGGTGAGCGATACAGGCCCTCTGGGCCTCTTGTTTTTTTATATTAGGGATGTCAATTTAAACAATTTTGAACAAAAGATTTCAATTAGTGACAATGTTACTACCATCGGTGTTAGTTACCAAACATCTCACCAAATTTATTGAAATATTGTATGCACACTAACATTTAAAAAATCTCAAGCCATTGTAACTAACAAAGTTATTGACCCTTATCGACCGTAAACAATTTACATTTTCGACTTTTTCTCCAATACTGCTGGAGCAAATTCAATGAGATTTGGGACAAACCTTCTTAGCTGAAGACCCAATCAAAATTGTGAATTATATGACCTCCACCCCGCCCCCTCCTGCGGGGGGCTGTTGGCTTGCTACAATATTGTGAATTTCATGGCCCTGGGGTTCCAGATTTTCCTCTAAGGAGAATGTCAAATTTACTATAGTTTATCTAGAGAAACATTATATTGAGTATTTTTTGTTCAGTTTATATGATAGGAAATGAGTCAAACTTGGATAGGATTATTGGCCTGAGATAGCACTTGTACATCATATCCGATTATTTAGCCTGACTGACCCACAGGGGCCAGAGGGGTGGCGACGAAACGGGTCAAAAAGCAAAAACTTCAAAATTCTTCTCAATTCACAGATGTAATACAATCAGATACTCTTCATAGATTATTCATTAAAAGGTCAAATTGATAAAATCACTTCCTTTATGTAGACGTTGTTATCCCCCACCCAAGGAAGTTGGCGGGGGATATACAAATGGGTTCCGTCCGTCCGTCCGTCTGTCCGTCCGTATGAATGGTTTCCGGAGCATAACACTAAAACCAGTATATTTCCACAAAACTTCATACACACATTGGTCTAATGGTCTAGTAGTGCCTTTTGCTATTTTAAATTTTCATTTTTGCATTTTTTCCATAACCATGGAAACATTGCTGAAAATATATTTTTGTACCAGGTTTGTTCCGGAGCATAACTCTAAAACCAGAAGAGATATTTCCACGAAACTTCATAGACACATTGTTCTTATGGTCTAGTAGTGGCTTTTGCTATTTTTATGTTTTAATATTTTGCACTTTTTCCGTAACCATGGAAACATTGCTGAAAATATATTTTTGTACCAGGTTCGTTTCCGCAGCATAACTGGAAAACCGGTTGAGATATATGCACGGAACTCCATAGGCACATTAGTCTTATGGTCTAGTAGTGCCTTTTGCTATTTTAAGGGGTTTTTTTTTAGACACATTTTATGTAGGACTTCTAATTTTGTATTATGCTTTACTTTTTATTTAATATGCATGCAGTAAAACTCAGATATATCAAACTCAATTACTATGAACATTCACTTAATTCCTATGTAACTCGTCGCTGTTTAAAACAAATCAAAAATCGCACTGTTAGCTGCTGAACTTTGTTAAAGCTAAGATCAATTCTGGTATTTTTCAAAGAAGCAAATGTTTTCAAAGTTGGTTTCACTTTGTTAAAAAAAACATAAATATGTTTTGTATATATTCTTCAATTGCAGTTGGGTTTTAAAATACTTTCCCTATACTCTTACTAGCATATAAAATTAATGCATTAATTGATTTAGCTCTCCATTGGCGGGGGATCTGAATGACCATGTCCTTGTTATTTTTTGTTTTACCAAAGGTTTGTATTTTGACACTATATAATGTTGCTCACATAATATAAATGTTCTGACTGACTATAAGAACCTGATGGGTGCAAGGTTTGTGCATCTGTATCAGAACTTAGGTGAGCATGTATTATTTTTCTCATTTTTAAATGCTATAATTTCTTTCTTTAAAACATTTTAGATAAGAAAATATTTTAAATGGCTCATATATGAAAATGTGTACGTTGTCAGTAATAATGGTATTTCCGTCTCAAGATGAAATCTATTACAATACTGCATTTTAGGATTTAACAACTAGATTACTCCCCTTTTTGGAATTCTTTTTATTGTTTATAAATCTATGGAACATGTTTTGTTTTAGGTTGTATAAAAAGCTCCCTGAAGTCCAGGCCATGAAGCATATAAAGAAACGTGATGAGGACTACTCGTTAAATCGTCTTCGAGCTCGAGTCTTCAATAGGGTAGGTTATAACAATGTCAAAATGTCCAAAAACAAAAATGGTCAAATGTTCTTATTGTTTTAACAAACTTTCTTTGTCCAGTAATTTCTTCCATCTCAATAAGCATTAATCTGCCATTTTTTGAGGCCACAGTTTCACTAACGTTGACTGAAACCAAGAAATTTGTGGTTTTTTTTTCTATTTGGTCCCTTTCGGATCTTGACTTATGGCTTACTCTGTGCAATAACTTTGTGAAAGATTAGCCCATCATATTCTACAAACATTTCAATATTTGTTATGAAAAAACTCAATTTTGTTTTTGCAGAAAGTCCAGACGAATGTCTTAAAGAAATCTGGCAAAGACAGATAGCGACTTGAGTGGATGGATTGTTGTAGAATGTCCCCACAGATAGCTACTTGAGTGGATGGATTGTTGTAGAATGTCCACGGATTGATAGCTATAGCATATTTAAAGTAGTTTATTTATTTTTGAAGTTAGTATATAAATATGCAGGATATGTGAATCCTTCGTAAAATATATTTTTAATCTAAATGACTACAGTATTCACTGGTGTCTTTGTATCTATAGGAGTGTCATTCTTAAATATTTTAAGTTACTTTCATATCAAAAAACTTAACATTAGTCAGTTTGAAAAAAGAAAAAGTGGCAAAAGTAAAAATAAGAATCTAGTGTATTTTACTACAAAAATCATGAATAAATAATGTGCCATATATGAAGTAAAACCAGTTATGGCTGGTGATGTGTGTATAAATATATTAAAGATGCTCCACCACCGACAGAGCATAATCAATATTTATTATTAAAGATGCTCCACCACCGACACAGCATAAACAATATTTATTATTAAGACAACAACTGATGTTAAATTGTGTATATATAATTCACACAAGATACAGATAAAATAATCTGTTTTACTTTTGTTGTCAGTACTCCATTCCATATAGGGCATGGTGTCATGGATTTTTGTTGGGATGTAATTACTTATTTTGAATACTTATTGAAGTAAAATAAGAAGCTCAAACATTTCAATGTTATGTAGTGTAAAGTAACTTTTGTTAGTAAAAAAAACCCACCAATAGTTTGTCTGCTCCTGATGAAAATTACAATCCATTGGTGGTGTAACACCTTGGAATTTTATTATACATTTTTTCTTTTCTTTTTTTGATGTAACAATACCTATTAGTATTATTTTTTTGTTTATACAATTTTCAACCAATCAGAGGCTATCATGTCGTAACCATGTCAAAAAATCTTTCCAGAAATGCTAGTGTATAACTTTGACAATTCAAAGGCCCCAATTTTGATACTACATGGCCACAATTTTCTTCCAAAATTGCAGCATGTTACTCGGCATCCCTTAAAGTTTCCATAAATCAATTATCTATGAAATCAGAGACCGAATATTAAATGAAATGCCAAAATCTTTACAAAAATATTAATGCTAAATAATTGCTGAATTTTACCAGCACATGTAGTGCTTCATAGACTAAATAAGTTACATACAAGGTATATAACGTCCCGTGCGTTCCATTTGCAGATTCGTACCAGTTGTATCGATACAAATTTGTTGTATCTCAAATGGACCGTGCCGTACCAGCAGAACTGTGCCGGTACAAGTTGTTCCTTTTCAGAAGCGTACCACTTGGATCCAAGATGACGGACTCGAGATTTTTCATTTGTGATCAAAATGGTTTTTTTTGTTGAAAACAAGACAGAGATTATTTATATCAAATCAAATTACATGGATTATTTATTTCAATCTATTCCGAAACTATTTAGGTATTACTTTTATATCAATTTCATTGTAAACAACGAAAATTCTTGTCTTTTTTATTCAAAGCGTATCTTTTATATAGGTGCCGCCATCATGGAAAAATCCATACGCATTTCATTTGGCGGTGCCCTATCAATTTAGTACAACTGGTACGAATCCGGAAATGGAATGCACGGACTGTTTTACCAGCACATGTAGTGCTTTATAGACTAAACAAGTTTGGTAACACTGATCAACAGTTCATTGACAGCTATCACCAATAGATTGATTTGTACAATTTAGTTGTCTTTGATATAGGAATGAGAGTGATGAATCACCTCTTCTTTTGTATAAGTATTGGGTATTATCTGGTAAGATTGGCTTCGTCAGGTATACACGACTGAGGTTGAGGGAAACAGATGATTTGTTGGACCCTCACAAACTGTTGCCCGAGACCAAAGGCCGAAGGCAACACTTTGTGTGAGGGTCCAACAAAACATCTGTTGCCCGAAAACCCATTCGATAACTATTTTGTTATACCCCACTGTGACGTCACTCCGGTCCTGGTGAAATGATTGCTACATATTTCAACTCTTAGTGCCAAAACATATCTCAAATTATCTAAGTTAACTATAGGTACTCCAAGAACTATCTGAGAAAGAATCATTTACTGTATACATATAGTGTTAATATGCTTAGTAATAATGAAAAGGTGTTGGATGAAATTTTGTCAACTGGTGGTAATCTGGGGCCAAATCTTTGTTTATCTACCACATGCAGAACAGACTGCTGATATTCCGAGTAATAAATATTTGTAGGATTATCAACACCAGTCACGTACATTGTAATCTGATTATACATTGTATAGCTAGGTAATTATTATCTTGCCATAATTGGAGTAGTTCATATTATTTATTTATTTTACATTACACAGATTTCAAGTGAAAAAAAAAGACCAACATTATTCATAGGCTAGGTGTCGTGTTGTATTTATTACTTTTCGAATACAAAAAATTGTATCTGTAAGCTGTCATGTGACTTTTTCATTTTGTGTTTTTATGAAGCAGAATAATCTTTATGTAATTGTATAATGAGTGGGTAGATAGCAATACACCTAAAACACCTAAACATATGTATATTGCAGCATTTAACAAAATAAAATGAATTGAAGATGATATTGACTTTATGTTATCTATCATTTAACAAAATAAAATGAATTGAAGATAATATTGACTTTATGTTATCTATCATTTAACAAAATAAAATGAATTGAAGATAATATTGACTTTATGTTATCTATCTTTGACCAGCTATATGTACAGATATTAGTGAAGGGAAGTAACTCTGGTGGATCAGAATTACAGAAATCCAAAAAGTCTGCTCAGTCAGTGAAGGGCTATGCCAGTAAAATATAATGTTAAATTATAATACATTATGAAGCCTTGAAGCATCAGATGGGCTTGATGTGTCAACATCTTTAGAATATGTTATTTACGGAAGGTTATAATTCATTTGTTTTTTTAGCTCACCTGGCCGAAGGGCCGGTGAGCTTATGTTATGGCGCGGCGTCCGTCCGTCCGTCCGTCCGTCCGTCCGTCCGTCGTCCGTCCGTCAACATTTCCTTTAAATCGCTACTAGTCATAGAGTTCTGGATGGATTGTAACCAAATTTAGCCAGCAAAAATATCCTTGGGGGAAGGGGAACAGAACTTGTATCAATTTTGGCTCTGACCCCCAGGGGGGCAGGAGGGGCGGGGCCCAATAGGGGTACAATAGAGGTAAATCCTATAAATCGCTACTTGTCCTAGAGTTCTGCATGGATTGTAACCAAATTTGGCCATCCTTGGGGGAAGGGGAACAGAACTTGTATAAAATTTTGGCTCTGACCCCCTGGGGGCAGGAGGAGCGGGGCACAATAGGGGTTTGTTTTTTTAGCTTAACCAAATTTGGCCAGTAAACATAAAAAAACAAAACTTGTATTATTTCCTGTGGGGGAATTGGGAACAGAAACTTCCTAAAAAACTTTCTAGACTTCTGCATTCATGTAACTTTTTCAATTTGGCCAGGAAAGTCCCTTGGGGGTAAGAGTTGAGAAGGGCGAGAAACAGGTTAAAATTTTTACGTGCCTGGTTTCAAATAGCCCTAACAGGATGGGCATGTGTTGTAAACCTATAATTATCGCTAGCTTTGTCCTAGTAGTTACTGCATGGATTGTAACCCAAGGATTTGGCGTAAAACAGAATGACTTGGGGATTTTGGCAACAGAATATTGTATAAAGGCTCTGAATCGATAAGAAAATACAGGTGGACCCAATAGGGGGCTATCTTATTGCAATCTAAACTTTGTCCCATGTTCTGATTTTAAAGTGAAATTTGGCCAGAAACATTTGGGGGAAGGGACAGAACTATAAATTTATGGCTAATGATTTGGAGGAAAGTTTCAATGGGGTTATTCACCAAATCCTTTTAAAATATATATTGTCCAAGGATTCTTTTTAAAACCAAATTATTTTGCCAAAACATCCTTGGGTTGGGGAACAGAATCTTGTATAAATTTTGGCTCTGACCCCCAATAGGGCGGGCCCCATAGGGGTAATATGAGGTTAAATCCTATAAAAAATGCTAATTGTATAGAGTTTCATGGATTAGTAACCAAATATGGCCACCATAAATCCTTGGGTTTTTAAGGGAACATAACTTGTATATAATTTATGACAATAGGGGTAATTTTCAATCCTAATAAAATTCCTACTTTTCCATTGGGTAGAGTTGCTAGCCCCCTTTTTATTTTTACTATTTGGGGGAATTAACAGGAACTTGGTAAAATTTTGGCTTGACCCCACAAGGGGGCAGGAGGGGGCGGGGGCCCAATTAATATAGGTAAATTATAAACGCTTTTGTTGTCAGTAGATGTTCTGCATGGATTTGTACAAATGGTCCAGATTTTTTGTTGGGATGGTAAGGGTAACTTATTTTATACGAAATTTTATTGAAGGGTGTAATGAATTTAATTAGACTTTAGTCGTATTAAATATGGACTTAATAATAAGTTCTGCATGGTAAAAAATACAAACATTTGGGGGAAAAACAGAACTGTATAAATTTTTGTTTGTTACCCCAAAATTGTGCCATCAAAGTGGGTACATAATATAAATATTTAATGGACTTTCCTATTTTTTTAAAATGATGTAACAATTTCCAAAAACATTTATCAAAAATGGAAGTTTCTGTTTATAAATTTTCATCTTTATCCCCCTTGTTTTCAGTCCCCATAGTAATAAAAATCTTACCCGCTACTTTTAGAGTTTCTTTCAATTGTTTTAACACCCAAATTTGATACTAAAACATCCATTTTTAGGGCTTCCCCTCGTGGGCATGTTGTCTTCTTAAAAGAGGTTCCATATTCGCTACTTGTCCTAGAGGTTCTATGTTTAATCCATGTTTTTCGACATATGGGCAGAAACATAAATCGTAAACTATAATAAATTTATGGCAGCTGTCCCAAAATTTACAGTGGTAGCAGGAGTGTGGAAATAAGTATACAATCCACTATATAGGGGTTTGTAATAGATAAGATTTACAATATCCTTATAAATGAGAGTGATGAATCACCTCCTAGAGTTTTGCATAAATTGAACCTAAATTTGGTGGGTAAAACATCTGATAAGATGGTTCAGAAAATTTATAACATTTACTGGCTGATTTCCCCAGTTGAGGAAACAGATGAAATGTTGGTTTCCCTCACAAACTTGTTCTCTGCCCGATTTGACCAAAGGCCGAATCATCCTTGGAAGGGGAAAAGAACTTTGTGTTGGACTGAGGGGGTTATTTGGCATCAAAACATCTGTTGCCCGAAAACCCATTACGATAACTATTTTGTTATACCCCACCTGTGACGTATTAAATTTTGGCTCTCCCCCCAGGGTGCAGTCAGTGCTGGGCCCAATAGGGGTTAAATGATATTTCGTATTTCACCTCAGAGTTCCAAAATGTGATTGTCAAAATTTGGCTAAGTAAACATCTTTCAAGGGGAACAGATGTGTAAAACTTTTTTACTTTTTCCCCCAGGGTGGCAAAATTTGGTAACACTGAAATCACTATAATTCGCTACACTATAGTATTCCCATTTGTGTAACCAAATTTAGGCTTTGAACTATCCTGGGGAGGTGAATGAATTGTAAACATTTTGTCTGATACCCCCCTGGGGGCCCAATAGTGTTAGAGGTTTAAATCTGAATAAATTGCTAATTGTCAAGATTTCTGCATGTTATTGTAACCAAATTTGGCCACATGCAGAACATCCTGATAAATTGTGTGAGAACTTGTATCCATAAATTTTGGCTCACCCCAAGGGGGATAATAGGGGTATGGTATTATAAATCCTACTTGTCCCAGTTATGTACATTGTAATCAATTTGTCAAATATATCTTGGGGGGAGGGGAACAGTTTTTATAAAAAATTTTGGCTCTTACCAAATTTGTGGAGTAGTATAATATTCCAAAACTATAAATTTTATTGTCCCTAGAGCGTTTATTACCTTAAACAAATTTCGGCCACAAAAGCTAAGAAAATGGTAACAGAACTTGAACACCAGTTGTACCTTGTAATCCGATTATACATTGTATAGCTAGGTAAATTATTATCTTGCCATATTTGGAGTAGTTCATATTATTTATTTATTTTACATTACACATATTTCAAGTGAAAAAAAGACCAACATTATTCATAGGCTAGGTGTCGTGTTGTATTTATTACTTTTCGAATACAAAAAATTGTTATCTGTAAGCTGTCTTGTCACTTTTTCAGTTTGTGTTTTTATGAAGCAGAATAATCTTTATGTAATTGTATAATGAGTGGGTAGATAACAATACACCTAAACACATGTATATTGCAGCATTTAACAAAATAAAATGAATTGAAGATAATATTGACTTTATGTTATCTATCATTTAACAAAATAAAATGAATTGAAGATAATATTGACTTTATGTTATCTATCTTTGACCAGCTATATGTACAGATATTAGTGAAGGGAAGTAACTCTGGTGGATCAGAATTACAGAAATCCAAGAAGTCTGCTCAGTCAGTGAAGGGCTATGCCAGTAAAATATAATGTTAAATTATAATACATTATGAAGCCTTGAAGCATCAGATGGGCTTGATGTGTCAACATCTTTAGAATATGTTATTTACGGAAGGTTATAATTCATTTGTTTTTTTAGTTTTCTCTATACAGAGGGAAAACACTTTGAACAATTAATCTGTAATTATTACAAGCGTGTGTATTAACACTATTATGATGCCGTCACATTTAGTTTAGAACTGTTAATAAAATCTATAAAAGACGTCGCAATCATATAGTCTCCGTAGTATTGGAAACGCCACATCCGAGCCCAGATTTCAACTGTTGTCAAGTATCGCGTAACTAAAATCACACGTCTTGAGACTAAATATCAATCTTTTAACAGAACAGTATTACTGTGTGAAAACATCTACACAAACACTCGTTGCCTAAGTGGATGAAGAAATTTATCACAACTTCTTTCAATAAAGGCTTCGTGGCATATCAATATTTTAAACTCGTTTGAATAAAATTCATATCAGATAGCCACTCAAGTTAAGATCCACTAATCATGGGAGAGATAATCTTACAAACATAACTGCACAAATATATGTAAGATGTTGCAGCCATCTAGGACTGCAAGGGATGCTAGTACCAAACCAATCCATTTTGCGTTTAGATGATAAATATGGGAATTATGCGTGCGCACGGATCAAAATAGGAGGCTATTAAAAGTGTCGATGGCGGACACTATGTCGAACCTACCGGGGTAGTTCACGGTTGTTGAGTGTAAACATCGATCAACACGTGTTGACAGCATTTTTTATTTGTAAACTCTCACAATTTAATCAAAGGTAACCAGCAAAGATGACGTTGTTAATATGGAATATTGAAGAATTGCTGTTTGATACGACAACATAAAAAATATTTGGTTCTATGTAAAAAAAACTATACCCACATGACATCTAGCCTACCGATTTATCAACGCCATTGGCACACGTTTTTCTTATTTTTAAGCATCTATTTGTCAGATTGCAGTATTATTCCAATT
This sequence comes from Argopecten irradians, assembly GCF_041381155.1. Classification (NCBI taxonomy): domain Eukaryota; kingdom Metazoa; phylum Mollusca; class Bivalvia; order Pectinida; family Pectinidae; genus Argopecten; species Argopecten irradians. Next base: position 41,730,110 of record NC_091144.1, read on the forward strand.
TTTGTACCAATCTCATAAATAGAGCCTATCATCTGTCTGTTGGTCTATGTATGGAATTCTTCCTGCACGTGTTTCAATAAATAGCATCCTTGGATACAGGCCGGAGCGCACCTGTTATCAACCAGGTGCGGGTACCCAGATTGGCACACCCAGGTAAAAACAGTGAGCATAGAAAAATATCGGGATATTTCAAATATAATTCGACTTTTATTGAAACTACAATACAAATATCAACAATTATTGCCATTGAACACTTTTCTCCATATGTATTTTTAGAATGATTTACGTCAAAATCAATGTTGTCAATAGGCAGGTAAAATTTCATCTTTATGGTTATCACTTGCCTTTCTTACATGATTTTTACGACAATATTCATGCATATTTTGCCTTTTGAAGCTTTGTGTGTGTGGTACTGTTAAATAAACATATAAATGGTATAAGGGAGGTAACTCTTGGATTTATAAGTGCTATTCGAGCGCACCTTGGTTTCATTTCGCATGCGCACATTATCGCAGATGAAAATTTCCATACTAGAAAATCGACATCTATGGAGGATAAAACAGCTCTGAACTATGAAGCTACCAAATAACTGACAACTAAATTGATTAAATTTGTATTCTAGACATAGTTTATACCATTTCCCCACTTTTTAGAGCAGACTTTTGAGCGAAAAGAGGAAAACTAGAGTCGTCGCACGGGGCAATATTTACAGTAACACTTGATTTCAGGTATTTTCTCAAGTTTATCTCTGTACAAAATTCCTCCTAGCAATGGTCATGTGGAAATATCACCATTAAAATATTTCATGATGATCAAGGAATAATTATAGCAACAGCTAAAAGAAAATTTCCAAAGTGAATTGAAACGAAAGCATTATTATCAAAAAGTGTGCCATTGTAACGTATCGGGGGTCCGATCTCAGTCTGTCACACCAAAGATCCCAACAGTTATAAGTATTCATCAACTAACAAACTAACAAAGAGCCCGTTTGCCAATATATACAGAAAGGGCCTACCTAAATGTACAGAGTGAATATCTACAGGACATGCTGCTTACATGAAATACTAATATACTTGTTCTACACACTAAAATGGTTTCCTTAAGCTATATATTCTAACTAACAAACATAACCAAAATACAGTACATACATTATGTACTACAACCTAACCTATGACAATAGAAAGTATATATTTACAGGTATGGACAAGCATGTCCTTGCTCGGCCTCCATATACCATCTACCAAGTATCTCACCTAAATAATAAAATGAGCTCTCAAATAGCTGCAGTGCTGTTCTAAATACCCGTGGTGCTTTACCACACCACAACGGACCACTAAGTACTTAACACCCAGTACTATAGCTACCGCTCCCCCACAGTGTTAAACCACACTGCTGTACCCTACAGTCACAATGTACACTCGTACTGTAGCCAGCCCCTGTCCTCTGTGTATTAGCCCCAATACACACCTGACCCCGGCTGCACCGCTGACCACTACAGGCCAAACTGAGCTCTCAAAACTCCCTACAGTGACTACATGCAATAGTACTGTAGCCAGCGCCGTGTCCTCTGTGTATAAACATACACACACTGACCCGGGCTGCACTGCTGGCCACTACAGGCCAAAATGAGCTCTCAAAAACTGAGCTCTCACTTTCACCCCATGCATACACATGCTCCGCCGTTACAGCTCTATACATGTACCCCAGCCTACAAACTCAGGCTCAAGGAGACACTGGCGACAACTAACTACAAGTAAGCATGCAAGGTGTATACAGAGGAAGAGGGAAGCCTTGTTCAGGCAGGTCTCTATACTCTATAACATACCCGCTGTGCCTTTCCTTGTATAGTTCCAGTATTACTGTAATGTATCAACCAGGTGAAAACAAATCAAAGCCGAGAGAAAAGAAAAAAAAATCTAGCCACTGCTTCTCCCTTATATACTCATTGGTGAGTCCAAGGTGAGAGGGAGGAAAGGTTATTGGGCGAGTCCAAGTGTTCGGCCATCTCCGTCATTGTCCGGAGAGATAATGCCTAGGGATTCCATACACCTATTTATAGAATTCAGTACCAGGTCAGCAGCCTGCTCTAATGACCCCGATAAGATACTGGACCTCCCCATGACCAAGTCAATGTTTACGCCCAATTAGGGTTTGTGTATTGCCATATTCATCACATTACCCACGCCTCCGAGCAAGCGTCCTCGCGTCCCATAAAAACAAAACAAAAATCATTTAAGTGCAATATATACAAATATTTATCAAAAATAACTTCATGTAAAGAACAATCAAAAGTAATAATATCAACAAAATAACAGGAAATCTATTCTAAGAAGGATATGTATGATATAAATACTGACTAAACAAAATATCAATAGAGTACATTTTCAATGGAATGGCATGCAATTATCAAAAATAACTATAAAAAGTTAAATGTATATGTAAGATATATATATATATACTTTAACGACATGTTTAATAACACAACTCCTCGACAAAAATAAAATGCATCAAAAGTAAAGTATGTGTATCAAAAGTTGACTAGCTATAATAACATTTTATATAAAAAAGATAACAAAGAAGCACCTATCTTCAATATTGCAATGACTACAACCTACAATCTGTGTGCAGTAGCTATATACATTTTTAGATGAATGTCTCCTCAAATTCAATGATCTCGTGATCTTGACCATTCTCAGAGTACCTGGTGGTCTTGGTCACCGTTTTCCTGGACCTTGACTCAGTCTGTGTTCCTACATGAGAAACCTTGGTCAATCTGACCTTCTTTGCACCTGTCATAGCTATAGCAGCAGGCCCTACTGGCTTCGGGTCCATGTTAGCTGGATCCTTTGGATGTAGACATGTCTGTGACCGCTTCTTTCCAGCGAACACAGGGGCCGGTTCCGTTCTTTTCCTTATTGTCCGACCAATATTGCTACTGTCCTCAATGTCGGAATCTTCGGACGCTGACAATTCAAGGTCACCTATCAGCGTTCCTGGGTCCTCCTCACACCAGCTTACCTCATCATCAGATATATCTCCAGTTTTGGGACAAGCAGATGAATCATCTGCGCTGGTTTTAACGCTGCTGCTTTCACCTGTTTCATGCCGCTTCTTATGTCGGCGCAAATTTGCTGCTTTATAAGTGGTGTATGCACAACTACCACATTTGAGTACGTTGTTGACGGTCTTCATCCCACATTCCATAAGATGAAGCTTCATTGCCTCCATAGTCGATATTTTGGTCAAACAGATGGGGCACGTGTGTCGTTGTAGTTTCACCGGAGTTGTCTTGGATTTGGCCATTTTCCTGGAAAGAGAGAAGAGAGACATGGCATATAGTGATTTGCTTTGGACAAGGTATACCGGAGTAAAATCAGAATGCCATTTGGGAGGACGCCGTTGTCTCCTGGAGCCTCTTTCCCCTTTCTGAGAATCATTCTCAGGAAACCAATCCCCTTCCTCCATTGTCTCACTTTTCTGACTACTTTCTAACTGAAAACTGGTCTCATCTACCTGCACCTGAACATCTCTCAGTCCTGACACTTCACCTTTCTGCTCACCACGCAACACCTGTGATTTTATTCCCCTTATTCTATCCGCATGCACTACCTGCATTCTGCCTTTATAACCACCTCTGATCTTGTAAGTTACCTCCCCTACCCTGGAAATTACTTTGAACGGCCCTTGCCATCGTTCGGAAAGTTTGTGAGATTTCCCCGGGCGCACGTTTGGGAAATATACGTAAACCCGATCACCTGGTTTAAAACATTGCCATGACACCTTCTGATCGTAATATTTCTTCTGCCTATTCATCGCTCCCTTTGCATGTTGCCTGACATGTTTGTGCGATTCCTCCATTTGCTCTTTCAATTTCCACACCCATTCATTCCTAGGAATAGATTTAAGGTGCTGGGGCATTTGAAACTGGATGTCTAGTGGAGTAGTTACTTCGCGACCTAGCATCATTAGGTTAGGAGAGTTGCGGGTTGTTTCATGCTCTGTGGAACGGTACGCCATAAGGACATACGGAAGATGTTCATCCCAGTCAGTTTGATGACTGTTAACAAATGCACTTAACATTGTAACCAGTGTTTTGTTAAAGCGCTCTACCATTCCATCTGACTGAGGGTGATAGGGTGTAGTGCGTGTTTTGGTAATACGAAGGAGCTCGCACATTTCCTTAAACAACTCGCTCTCAAACTGAGTTCCTTGGTCTGAATGGATTGAGTGTGGTACACCGAATCTGCACACCACTTCCTCTACAACTATCTTTGCCACAGTGGCCGCCTCCATATTGGGCATAGCAAAGCATTCTGTCCATTTGGTATAATAATCGGAAATAACCAATATATGACGGTTACCGTCCTTGGTAAAGAGGCAGCTCACATAGAATATCTAGAGCTATCCTCTCCATTGGAAATCCCGACTCCACCATTTGCATTGGCGCTCTCTTGCTCGGTATAGGAGCTTTCCGCTTGTTGCAATGTGGACACCCAGCAATATAACTCTTAACATCCATTTGTAGTCCTGGCCAATAGTATCCTTGTCTGATACGAGCAAGCGTTTTCTTGACTCCAAGATGGCCAGCCGTTCGGTTGTCGTGACAAAATCCTAGTACAGTCCGACGTAACGATGCCGGTATCACTGCCTGCACCGACTGCAGCAGCGAAGTCTTCCTACACAAGATCTCATCTTGCACAACCAGCGACTCAAATTGTGACCAGAGTGCCTTAACAACTATATTCCTACCAGCAATTTCCTGATACTTCGGTTTGCTACCTTTTATTACCCATTCCTTTACCTGTGATATATCATCATCAACAGTTTGTGAATCCTGGAGGGTGCGATGGATATTGTGTTCTTTTGCTTTACTATCCACCTGTGCCGAGTTAACCATTGGTGCAGGTTCCTCTTGTGGATCGATGTTATCCTCCCATGTGGGAGGAAACCCACATTGTTTGCAAGGAATGCGACTGAGACCATCCGCGTTCCTGTGCTGAACACCTGGGCGGTGTTTGATTTCCATGTCATAGCTACTAAGGACTTGTAACCAGCGAGCCATTTGTCCTTCCGGCTCCTTGAAGTTCAATAGCCAACGTAGGGAACTGTGGTCTGTTCGCACAGTGAACTTTTTGCCATAGAGATAATGTTTAAAGTATTTGGTAAAATGTACCACAGCAAGTAGTTCCTTCCTTGTCACACAATATTTCCGCTCCGACTTCGTAAGAGTTCGTCCTGCATAAGCGATTGGCCTTTCAGTGCCATCTATTACCTGCGATAATACAGCTCCTATAGCCTCATTGCTAGCATCAGTATCCAGCAAAAATGGTTGTGTGAAATCTGGGTGGGTCAGTATTGGACTGTTAGTGAGCCGATATTTAAGCATATCAAATGCTTCTTGACATTCTTTTGACCATTCAAACTGTTTCCCTTTCTCCGTGAGTTTGTGAAGGCATTTTGCAATACCAGAAAAGTTTTTAACGAACCTCCGGTAATAACTGCAAAATCCAAGGAAAGATCGAAGCTCCTTGACATTTGTAGGTAAGGGCCATTGTTGGATGATTTCAATCTTATCTGGGTCTGTGGCTATCCCTGTTTCTGAAACAATGTGTCCCAGATACTGGACTTGTTTCCTGAAGAGTTGACACTTCTTTGCCTTCAATTTCAGTCCTGCACCTAGCAGTCGGTCAAACACAGTCTTTAAGTTTGCCATCATCTCCTCAAATGTCCTGCCTACAACTATAATATCATCCAGATATATTAGACAGATTTGCCACTGGAGACCAGCCATAACCGTTTCCATTAGTCTTTCAAACGTGGCAGGCGCTGAAGTTAAACCAAATGGCATAACCAGGAATTCATATAACCCTGTTCGAGTACTGAAGGCCGTCTTCGGACGATCTCCTTCTTCTAACTCAACCTGCCAATACCCGGAATTCAAATCAAGTGTAGAGAACCATGAACAACCTTTCAACTGATCCAACGCTTCGTCTATCCTAGGAAGTGGGTAGGCGTCGTGCTGACTTACGGCATTTAGTTGTCGATAGTCAACACAAAAGCGCATTGTTCCATCCTTCTTTTTCACTAAAACAATACCGGAAGACCAAGGACTGACTGACTTCCTTATAACATTCCTATCTAACATATCCTGAACCTGCTTGTCTACCTCATCGCGTAACTGAGCGGGAACCCTCCGTAAGGGTTGTTTAATAGGTTTTGCTGAACCTGTCTCTATGCGATGTTTTCACAAGACTTGTCCGGCCCAGATCTGCGTCATTCTCTGCAAAGACATGACGGTATTGCCTCAACAGGTCTTCAACTTCCTTGTACTGCTTTTCATCTAGACTAGTCATGGATCGTTCTAGTAGCTGTTTTAGGTCAGTTCTTAATGAATCCGTTTCTCCGTCAGGGAGATCACCTTGACAAACTACATCAACAAGACTGGCGGTGGCTATAGTTGTGCCCGTGTATATCACTTGGGGCTTGTCCTGTACATTCATTAATCTAAGTGGAACTACACTAGCAGCAGTCACCAATGATCTGGCTACCAGTGCTTTTTCTCCTTTCACAAAACTTACTGATCCTTCTACCAGCAGAGAGTCACCCGTTAGTGTTTCTCCTGCATGAGTATGCAATTTTCCCGGTATGATCACCTCGCTATTCGGAGGAATTATTCTCTGCTCAGTTGCAGATACCCTGAAGCATCCAAGAGTTCCTTCATATTTCATGTCCATTGGAGTATCATCCAGAGTCAATTTACCCATTCTGAGGTCTAGCACTCCATTTTTCCTAGCCATGAAATCGAGTCCAAGTAAGCCATCTGTGCTAATCTCGGCCACTACCGCTTCAGTGTACATATCATTACAACCCTCCGGCTTCAGCAAGAATTCCCCTTTCCCGAGTACTTCTAGTTCAGCGCCGTTTGCAGCAACAATATCCTTTGTTACTTCCTGTAATTTAGGACGATCCTCCTCCGGGATGCTCTCATATACTGCTTTCGATAAAATAGTCACTGTAGCTCCAGTATCTACCAAGAGCCTAACCTTTACATGCTGTACTTCAGCATTTAAATAGAGCCCAGCCTCCAAAGCTGCAGAGGAGACTCCAAGCTCTGTCTTCTTATTTATCCCCTTTATTCTGGTGCTGACTGGCTTGGCGGTATTGTGTGGATTATTTTTGAGCGTTCGCTCTTTACTCAACTGAGGACAATCCCGTTTAAAATGTCCAGTCTCCCCGCACTTGTAGCACGTCTTGGTAGTTACAGTTTGATCTTTCCAATGACTATTCGTTGACTGATCTTGTTGCTTTTTAACCATTTTTAGGGAATGTAGTTCCTTTTGTAATTCCTCAAGCTTTTTCTGTATTTGACCAAGCATATCTTTGGCCATTGGTGTGTTTTTATTTCCTCTCTCCGTTTCCGACTCATTTTCTACCACGGTCCCTCTAACATGTGCATATCCGTCCCGCTTATGTTTTTCTGCGCGGTTATACGCTTCTAGCTCCACTGCAAGTCTGATTGCGTCATTCAGGTCCTGGGGTCTCCCCTGTTTAATCCTAATACGCATATCCGAGTCTACAAGAGCCTCGATAAACTGTTGCTTAGCTAGCGTTTCTCTAACATCACTAGGGACTGTTCGGTATGCCAAGTTTACCAGTCGCCGGATTGCCTGGCCTAACTCTGGTAACGATTCTGTTGCTTTCTGTCTTCTCTCCAGTAGCTGTATTCTGTACAACTCATCTTGGTTTGGAGGAGCAAAGCGATCCTCCAAAGTTTTCACCAACGAGGAGTAATGTTCCTGTCTTCCCTTAGGTAAGTCTCCGAGGATTCCTTGTGCATGTCCTCGTAGGCTTACAGCAAGGTAGAGACCTTTTTCTGTGTCAGACCATCTATTGATCCTAGCACATGCCTCGAAATGTGACAGATAGTCCTTCCAAGGTGTTGAGCCATCATAAGTCGCAGCCCTGACAGATATTGTCTTTGGTCTCACTAAGAGTGGGCCCAGCTCATCATCGGCCTCGCTATCGTCTGGTTGCAAGCCCAAGGAAGCAAAACCTAATTTAGGAGCCTTCCTCTTGGTTACATGCTCTCCTTTTATCACCTTAGGTGTGGAGTTGACAATTTTTCTAGATTCTGAGAACCGAAACACGTCCGGGGACCTAGTATGCTCTAGACCTTCGGCCGACGCGATGGCTGATGGTAGCGTGTTCTGGTGTCGCCTTTCTGTTCCTTCAAATGGTCAGTAGTGTTAGAATTTTGATGTCTCGAGCAAGCGCGAATCTTAGCTCATCCTGCAATGTGTTCCTTATTTCGTCGTCAATTATCACCTTTCATTGACTCTTCCAGTGCTCAACGTGCGCAATTATATCCTGTACAAAGCAACTGTCAGGGGTAGAAATATCCCCTGAAGTGTCTGCATTGAGAATGCAAAACCCAGAGAATCTCAATATCTACGACCTACACAAAATACCGACAGTATCATCAGGATATCTTCAACCATGATTTTACTGTAAAGGGGCTGAATGAAAATGGACCTAAGTATTGCCCGCTCCCGAGGGCAAGGTGCACCATAGTTGGGCAAGTCCTCATCCGACATACTGCCGTTCTGTCGATAGTTACTTCCCAACGAAATGTTTATCAAAAAACAAAAACAAACAAAACAAAACAACCTAGATACCTGGACAGTTATGTTGCTCTCCAATTTTCACATAGGAATAACAAGCCTGACACTCAATGTAGTCAGCTATTCGAATGTACTTCTTTATAACCCAGTTACCACTATCATCAACACCCCATACGGGAACAAATCCTATTTCTATTGTCATAATACTAAGGCAAAATAAAAAATAAAACTGCATGCACAAATCTTACTATAACCTATTGGAATCCCACCGCTGCCACCAAATTGTGTAAACGTATCGGGGGTCCGATCTCAGTCTGTCACACCAAAGATCCCAACAGTTATAAGTATTCATCAACTAACAAACTAACAAAGAGCCCGTTTGCCAATATATACAGAAAGGGCCTACCTAAATGTACAGAGTGAATATCTACAGGACATGCTGCTTACATGAAATACTAATATACTTGTTCTACACACTAAAATGGTTTCCTTAAGCTATATATTCTAACTAACAAACATAACCAAAATACAGTACATACATTATGTACTACAACCTAACCTATGACAATAGAAAGTATATATTTACAGGTATGGACAAGCATGTCCTTGCTCGGCCTCCCTATACCATCTACCAAGTATCTCACCTAAATAATAAAATGAGCTCTCAAATAGCTGCAGTGCTGTTCTAAATACCCGTGGTGCTTTACCACACCACAACGGAACACTAAGTACTTAACACCCAGTACTATAGCTACCGCTCCCCCACAGTGTTAAACCACACTGCTGTACCCTACAGTCACAATGTACACTCGTACTGTAGCCAGCCCCTGTCCTCTGTGTATTAGCCCCAATACACACCTGACCCCGGCTGCACCGCTGACCACTACAGGCCAAACTGAGCTCTCAAAACTCCCTACAGTGACTACATGCAATAGTACTGTAGCCAGCGCCGTGTCCTCTGTGTATAAACATACACACACTGACCCGAGCTGCACTGCTGGCCACTACAGGCCAAAATGAGCTCTCAAAAACTGAGCTCTCACTTTCACCCCATGCATACACATGCTCCGCCGTTACAGCTCTATACATGTACCCCAGCCTACAAACTCAGGCTCAAGGAGACACTGGCGACAACTAACTACAAGTAAGCATGCAAGGTGTATACAGAGGAAGAGGGAAGCCTTGTTCAGGCAGGTCTCTATACTCTATAACATACCCGCTGTGCCTTTCCTTGTATAGTTCCAGTATTACTGTAATGTATCAACCAGGTGAAAACAAATCAAAGCCGAGAGAAAAGAAAAAAAAATCTAGCCACTGCTTCTCCCTTATATATACTCATTGGTGAGTCCAAGGTGAGAGGGAGGAAAGGTTATTGGGCGAGTCCAAGTGTTCGGCCATCTCCGTCATTGTCCGGAGAGATAATGCCTAGGGATTCCATACACCTATTTATAGAATTCAGTACCAGGTCAGCAGCCTGCTCTAATGACCCTGATAAGATACTGGACCTCCCCATGACCAAGTCAATGTTTACGCCCAATTAGGGTTTGTGTATTGCCATATTCATCACACCATTTTGGGTAGCGTGCCAATTTGGGTAACATGACGTTACCGATTTATCAACGCCATCGGATTCTACATTCATCAGTTGTTCACTCGGACAGGTATGTGTAAAAATATAACTTACTAATCAATGACAAGAGTTCTAGTTGAAACTCATTTTGATATAGTATCAATTTACAAACAGGATGTGTATAATTACCGCGTAGAGAGTGAGAGATGCATATGCCTAGTCCCGGATTCCAGCTGACTTCGAGACGTGTGCTTTAATCAATATAATACTGTACAATAAGTTTACAGGACATATACCTGGTCAGATGTGATTTATTAAAGGCAGCTTAATTAACTGGTGTACTTAATTGTGTATGAATGTCAAGTGAGCAAAACTACAGCCGCTAAGTGTTGATTTATGATCAGATGATGGTCTATACCTTTACCTGTTTACCTGGTGTCGGACATGTTGTAATATCGAGGTGTGAAAAACACCGCATGTGTTAATCGAAATTGTAGCCAGGGATCGTTGACAGGTGTCATAGATCAACATTACATAAAATGTACACCCACTAGCTCAAAAGTAATAAATGAAAATATAAATTACCAATTTTAGGATCAGAGACAGCTTGTCATGATAATATAATTTATTTTATTGGCATATGTATTAAATCATAATTCCTCACATGCATGATCAAGAGGTACTTACTGGATATAGAGCATATAAATTATTATTTTATTCAATACAAAACAAGTGGTGATAGCATTTGCTGAATAATCCTATAACTCCTTTTTACTATAATTTTAGTAATGGATGACTCAAGTTCTGATGAAGACACCAGAGATGGCCCACTATCTTTAGAGGATTTGAATGGATGGTCTAAAAAATCACTTCAACAATGGCTGATGAAACGGGAATTAAAGAAAACTGGAAACAAAAATATTCTTATAAATAGAATTTACAGAGCTATCAATTTTGGTGAAAGTGACATTTCAAGCTCGGATAACGACAGTACCTCCAATGATCCAAAATCAGACCTCCCCAATAAAAATGAACTGTCATTAGATTTGGAGGACCTTACCACAACAAATTGTCCACCAATCCGCAAAGAAGATGTTCAGAACTATTTCCTTTATGAAAAGAATCCAATCACTGGGATGAATAAAAATTGTAACCGACAACTACGGAAAGCAAAAAAGTTTTCAAGTGAACAATATATTAATAACATTCAGTTCAACAATGTGGATGAGACATCACAATTTTGTATGGTTAAGGCATTGTGTAAACCAAGTATGCGTCTGAAAGTTTCAGTGGCTGGTGGAAAGGTTCGCGAGCATTACAATATCTTTGGAACGCTAGTTAAACAGACTGGCAGGATAATAAATGCATCATGTAACTGCAAAGCAGGACTTTCTGGTGTTTGCAGTCACATTGGAGGTTTATTTCTTACTATGGCAAAGGTGAAAGGCTCCTGCATATCCACTGGTTGTATCATAGTATCCTAGTATCAAGTATCATAGTGTTATTTGGAAAAACAAATTCATTTTTGTGGTGATAACCTTAAGAGTACTCCTATATATATACTATCAATGGCTAGTGGTTGATTATTTATTTACATATTTGTTAAGAGTTTTACAGTCTACTGACAGTAAGCTGTAAATGTTGGTTGGTTCATTTACAATAATTGAAAACAAGACTTCATTTATAAGTTTGAAAAAAAACCCAGTTTATTTACATTCATTAAAATATTAAAGGTTTATAGATATAATGCAGCAAAATAATGTATTTCATTACATTTTTATAAAGAACAATAAGTCAGTTATATATAATAATGAACATACAGTAAAATCTGGATCACTGTGTATTAGGCATAGTGTAATTGAATTATCTATAATGTCAACTTAAAGTAATTATAATCAAAACCTTATAAAACCGGAAACCTGACTATATCGGCCAGATATGCTGGTGACATCCGGTTTAGACAAGTTACACTGTATTAGGATCAAAACAACCTTTGTTAGTTTACCCAGTAGGTTAAATATAGTTTTCAGATCTAACTAAAACTAATAATTACTTTAACAATGGATCATAAAGGTTGGTCATGGCACAGCATATCATAATCATTTGTTCTGCCAAGTGAACTTCAGACAGCGGAAGGAGAGTCTGTAGAATTTTGAAATTTTTTATTTGCTCCATTTTCATTTCTACCACAATTCGGGGAGCAGCAATTTGCTGAGTTTTGAAAAATTCTTGTCGTGTCATTTGTTGTGAAGCACTAACAAAGGGTGGCATGTTGAGTCCAATATGTGCAGGTAACAAATCCCCTACAGTAAAACCTTTGTCCGCCAGTATAATGTCACCACTTTCTAATTTTGGGAGAAACATGTTGCCATCCTGCTGAACAATATGCCTGTCTGAGGCTCGCCCACCCCACAAACGAGATACAAATGAAACAAGTCCACTTGGTGTTACCCCTATCAATACTTTAAATGTATTGTGATGTTTGTATTCACTCCAAGTCAGAAATTGAGCTTCAAGTCCACTTGGCTTTTCACAAAAAAATTCTGTTGCGTCTATCACAATACGGACTTGACTCATCTCTGCAAAACAACTGGGTAAGTTACTGAGTATTTGTTCCTTACTTGGCCATGGTATCAGGGACTTCATATGGTCATACATAAAATTGATCCATGTATTCATAGTTCTGGATACTGTCATTACTGATACACAAAACAAGTCAGCCAGAAAACTTTGAGTAAGACCCAAACGGAGTCTCAAACACACCATGAAAAACTCGTCTAAGGGTCTTAATGTACGTTTCTTCCCAGGCTTGTCTTTGTCCTCGCTGGTATACTTCCTATCAACTGGGTCTTTTGTAGTTCTTTTTTCACCTTCCCAGTAGGCTAATTTGCTGGCTCCATGTTTAAGAAAAACTTGAAAAAACAGAAAGAATGTTCCATAGTTAGGAAACCCAGTATACATTCTGGTCTTTTCATCATCACCATGGATATCTTCAGGTTTTAGGAGGGGTATTGGTGTCTGGGTTACAGCTGGTCTTCTTTCGGGACCCTGTGTTTGTGCAGCTATGTCAAGACAATTGAACCGATGAAGACTGCACAGAAACTGACTGCATCACCACCATGTCTGTCTGTGTATCTGTGGTATTTGATGTACATTGATAGTTGTCTAATGGATCCATATTTTCCTCTCTGTTGTTAGTGCTAAGTCGAACTAATGGCCGTCTTGGTAGAACAACTTTCTGTGGAGTGTTCAGATTAAGTTTAGTAGGCACAGAGTCTCTATTACACATATTGTTCTCAAAATGAAGACTACAGATTCTAGTACCAGGTCCGATAGGTGCATCAGGTCTCACTAATCGAATTCTTTGTAACCATAAAGCCCTCCTCTTCTTTTTGTCATCACTCTCTCCTGATGGTATTCTATGAAATGTAATTTTCTCACCGCTGTCTAAAGTCTGTCCTTCGTGTTTAGAGCAGAGCACACAGTAACGTTTCCCACCTCCCATGACTTACATTTGACACTGAAATAATGTAAAAAAGAACAATATGAAGTTTGATTGAAACTTCCATAACAAATGCAATATATTTAATGATTTTAAATACATTTTATTATGCTTTACAACGAGGAAATCGTAACATGTGAACGATAATAAGATAGGAACACCCTACATAATATGACCAGACTGAAGCAATACGTACGCATGCATTGTAATATAACACAGAAAATGACCATGATTTCATTTGAAATACAAAATGTATATAAGCATCCAATGTTTGATTGATTGTTTTTAATTAATATAGGTCTTTTCAAATGCGTATCGTACGTTCCGTAGCCCTATGTACCGGGCCGATCACAATTCACGAAAGCTTCAAATCCGTTCGCCATTTATTGAAAATCGAATAAAGTAAACGCTCACACAAAGGTCACACATTATATGTATGCATGTCGACTTACCTCTGATTTGTATGGTTTAAGCTGACAAATAAGATATATTGGTTTTCCGCTAAGATATTTTCGGCTGTTATCCTTCGACTAAGTTGTTTACAATGGCTGTGGTAAACCGGAACTACCCAGACGATTTTTCGGCGCAGCGCCATCTACCGGTTTAGTGTTAAAGGGATGTAATGCGGTAGGCTCCCATTCATCGAAATATTGAATAGATGTATAGATAAACATATCCCTATGATAAAAGGCAACAAGCACAACGCAAAATAATAAACCATACCTTCCACTGAACGAGAACATTAGAAAGAAAATCAACAAAAAAAAACATAGGGCATGGCAGCGATATTTAGAAGTGAGAACAGAGTCGAAATACAGAGAATATACTAAAATCAGAAATCAGGTAAAGGGTGCATTGAGGAAGGCGAGACGAGATATGGAGAAAGACATTGCAGGAAATGTCAAAAGAAACCCGAAACGTTTCTGGAAATACATCAACTCGAAAAGAAAGGTAAAAACAGGGATTTCAGAACTTAAGGGTCCAGACGGAGATGATTGAAAAATTGCTGTGTTGGATGGGGACAAAGCAGAAGTACTTGCACAATTTTTTAGTGGTATTTTTACAGAGGAACCTAGAGGAGATATGCCAACTGTGGATATTAAGCCAATCATACATGACTCTAATGAACTTTTATGTACCGAGGAATTAATAATGAAATTGCTGGGGAACTTGGACAGTAACAAATCACAGGGTCCAGACCAGATACACCCAAGATTACTAAAGGAACTAAAATTAATTCTATGTAAACCACTTCGTATAATTTTCAACAAATCAGTACATGGAGGTATAGTACCTAAGGCGTGGAAGGAAGCCAGCATAACGGCTATATTCAAGAAGTGTTCAAAATCAGATGCAGGAAATTACAGACCGGTGAGCCTAACAAGTGTAGTTGGAAAGACAATGGAGAAGATAATCAGAGATGCAATAGTCAACCATATGGACCTATATAATCTATTCAGTGTTAAACAGTTTGGATTCATAGCAAAAAGGTCAACAGTTCTGCAACTATTGATGGTACTAGAAGATTGGACCGATATTCTGGACCATGGAGGAGAAATAGACGTTGTCTACATGGACTTTATTAAGGCTTTTACAAAGTGCCTCATAAGAGATTAATCGCCACTACGAAGTTATAAAATAAACGCGAAAATAGTTAATTGGGTGGAAAACTTTCTTAGTCAACGAAAGCAACGCATAATAGTGAATGGGAAATCATCAAAGGACTATCCAGTATTGAGCAGAATTCCCCAAGGCAGTGTCTTGGGTGGGGTACGGACAAAACCCCCCCCCCCCCCCCGGACAAAAGCCCCTTAGGACATAAGTCCCTAGGACAAAAGCCCCTTGGACAAAAGCCCCTCCATACTAATGGAAAAGAGGACAAAAGCCCCTTCATTTTTCAAAAAAGATTAGATAAAAAAATAGTAATAAAAAATTATTTTCATTTTTAAATAATTTTATTTTTCAAATATAGTTAATAATAAGACACAATATAGAAATTTACTGGATTATTGGGATTTTGATAAAATTTTGATAAATTGATTTAATGATTTATAGAAAAAAAAAGTAAAAATTATTTTGATGTTACACTAATTATGACACTATATGATAAAAATGTTTTTGGAATTAAACATACTTTCCTAATTATCTACATAATCCTATGCATGCAAATATCAAGCTGTAAGCCTGGTAGGTGTGTTATTATAAAGAAAACATTAATGGCTTCTTGTATATATAACATTCAAATGTCTATGTATATACATATGTGTACATGTTTTGTTAAACTTTCTTTGATATCTATAACTCAAAAATGAAAAGAATTCAAATGATCACATCATAATTATGTTTTTTTGTTATGTTTGATACTCTTCTCTAGTAACATCAAAATGTACCATATAGCAGATAAATATTTTTTTAATATATAAGAAAAAACTAAATTATTTTATAAAGAAGGGGCTTTTGTCCGGAGGGGCTTTTATCCTAAGTTTCTTTTGTCCGGAGGAGCTTTTGTCCTAGGGGCTTATGTCCCAAGGGGCTTTTGTCCGGGGGGGCTTTTGTCCTACCTTATTTGTGATTTATATAAATGATTTACCGGAGCATACCACATCAAATACTTTCCTATTCGCCGATGACACCAAAATCTACAGGGAAATTAGAAATGAAGATGATAAAAAGGCTTTACAATCGGATTTGGACAAACTGCAAGAATGGTCAAACACTGTCTTGTTGTTTATTTAATTCTTGTTCAACTTAATATCACTTAAATGCTTTAAACTGTCTGAGTTTCTAAGTAATATCAGGACATTTATTTAATTATTCTGGGTAAAAAAATGATTTTGGAAATTGGAATCTATCGATCATATGATCATGACTAATAATTGATTCACAAGAAAGATCTAAATTTCATTTATATTAATTAAAAGATTGGGAATAATGCCTTTATTTCAATCCTATTACCTTTATTTTAATATATCTTTATTGAAATATTAAAAATACTGTATAATTTAATTGAATAAGTTTACCATGTTTCAAAATAATGGATAATAAATTGAAATAATGTTCTTAAATTTACAAGCACTAAATTAAGATAATACAGATCATTGTTAAAGTAGTATTCAAAATGTAATTTATCTGAGAGAGAAAAAAGTAAATTTCTTTTTAATTTAATTTGCTTAGATTAATTTGCTATTAATTATTTTATTATGATTAGTTTATTTTGTCCGGAAATAAATTCACACCGAAATTCTAAAAAAAAATATACCATTCTCATTTTTAAAAATATGAATATTAGTAAATACTGAATCCGGATCGACTATTACAATATACCCAAAATGGCGGCCATTACGATTGCAAAGCTTGTGACATTCATCAGTATAGATATGCCTATTAAACATTAAAAACGTGAGCAAATCATTTACATTTGTAAGCAGTATTTGTTTTTGTTGTGCTCACTAGCTGTAGTCATAAAACTTAATGAAAGGCCAGCTGCTTGTTTTCTAGGCTGCCGATCGGCTGCTTGACTTCAGCTTACGTAACTGTTCGGCCTAATACACAGACGTGAAAGTGACACCACAAGCCAAGGTGGAAATAGCCCAAGGCTGCTAATTAGGGCCACTGGTGTGTTGGTCATGTGGTCAGGAAGTGGTCACACCTCTTTTGTTTACTTACTTTAATTAACAAGTCACTGCCTGGCATTTTGGTAGTTTAGTAAACGTGTACTGGGGACAAACAGGGCACGGCGTTATGTCATAGGGGCATGGCGTCAGGTAAAAAGGGCACGGCGCGGCGCCATGCTAATCGGGGCTGTGGGAAACACTAAGTCACATGGCTACTGAAATTCCTACCGCTGAAATGTAAGGTTCTAACTATAAAAGGAAAAAGCAATGAAAGTCGGAAGTACCACATGACAGATGCAGGAGGTAATAAAATTAATCTTGAGAACATATCATCGGAAAAAGACATAGGAGTGCATGTGGACAAGGATCTAAATTTCTCTATACACATTCAGCAAACAGTCAATAAAGCCAATAGTATTCTTGGACTAATAAGAAGATCATTTGTATACATAGATGAAAAAGCATTTAAACAACTTTTCAACGCATTAGAAAGACCACATTTAGAATACGCTGCAAGCGTTTGGAATCCATACAGAACATACAGCGGAGGGCAACCAAACTAATTCCAGGGCTTAGAGATCTACCCAATAGCGAGTGATTAAAGCGAGTAGGATTACCTTCACTATCCTACCGGAGACTGAGGGGAGACATCATAAATGTATACAAGATAATGAACAATTTCCAAGACGAAAGGGTTACAATTGGAATATTTGAGCATGATACCGCATCCCGGACGAGAGGTCATTCACAAAAATTAATGAAAAAACATTGCAAGTTAGATATACGGAAATATTCCTTTGGATTTAGAACTGTCGATATATGGAACAGTTTACCAGAATTTTTTTTTTTTTTTAAAAATCATAAACTCAACAACAATAAGAGACTTCGAGATAAGTCTAGACAAGCACTGGGCTAATTTGGAACTTAAATACAACCACTTGGGGAGCTATAAAATGGAACACAGGCGTCCCAATTAACTAACTTCATTTAATAATTGATATCACTTAATTACTAATTTTACATCATGGATATCATTTCATTGTATTTCATTGTATGAGATATGGACATAGAGGCATGCTACTTGCCTGCGTCCATAAAATATCTCATTAAATCTTATTATTGAATCTTATTAAATAATACCCGTTTGATTTATCTGGTTCCTCAGCCCCAGGTCGAGATAAATACATAAATTTCACCCGTGTTATATTCTTGCTCTTATGTAATATGAACTGGAAATATATTGTGACGTTATAACACGCATTGATGGTACTATTTTTTAACTTCATAGGGGTATGAAAGAAATTTTGTTTGCAAACTGTGTGAATCCGCGGATTGTCACAAAAGTTTGCAAACAAAATTTATTTCATACCCCTATATAGCTATGAAGTTAAAAATAGTACCATCAATTAGTGGGGGAGGAGAAATAGGTTCCTATGTACCCCTCTGGCAGTTTTTCGAAACATGTTTTTTTAGGGCCGATATGATGTCTAGTTTCATTTTATGCTTGTTGCCATTGACAACTAATGTCCCATGGCGGTCATATGGCAGCCATCTTGGATTTCAGTTATCAAAAATGGCCAAAATGAATGGGAAAACAATTAAATTTTCAGCTTTTTTTTCCTTAAAAAACGATAAATGTCATAATTTTCATCACAAGTAAAAGAATTAATGCACAAAACACCCTGTAACAGTCATTTCGAATTGCGCTAACCCTTGTGAAAACACATGTATACAATTAAAAGATAGATCGCAGCAATGAGGTCGGAAAAAGAGAGGGAACTCCCCCCCCCCCCCCCCCGAAAAAGTTATCAAAATTGGCCAAAATGACACATTCGTATATACGCGCACAGATAGCAAACCAAACAACACACAGAGGCAAATAAACTCATTTTATAATATGATTGAAACATGCTGAATACGATAATATAATAATGATGTTTAGTCTTCTCAGTTTTGTAAAATGACGGAAAAATAATGAAATTTTTAGCTTTTTTCCCCCTAAAAATCGATAAATGTCATATTTTTCATCATAAGAAAAAAATTGCTGGACAAAACACCTTGTAACAATCATTTCGAATTGCACTTACCCTTGTGTAAACACACGTGTACTATAAAAAGATATATCGCATGAGTGAGGTGGGGAAAAAGAGAGGGAACCCCCCCAATTCCACCGAGAAGAATATGCTGAAGAAAAAAATTCAAACTCCAAATATTCTGTCAACACACATTGTAACAGTTATTCTGAATTGAACTGACTCTTTGTCTAAACATATGTGCATTATAAAAGGATAGATTTATCGTTTTTAGCAAAAGAAGCGAGATGACCCACCCCATCCCCCACCCCCTCCCCCATTAATTAAAAAAAAAAACTTATTCCCGGATCCAGTAAACATCAAAAGCTGGCTCATATGTTTTATCCATATTTCAGGCAGTTCCCAATAACCTTAATAATTTTTCTTTAATAATAATTCTTGTAGTGAAAACAACTGGGTTCGAATTATTCTCCTTCAATTTTGGATATACCTCCTCATGAAAAAGGTGTATCATTGTGATGCCTGCTCGCATACAGTTAAAAACTACAAATATATAAAATATCTGCTGAGGAGGAACAGTCACAGATTGGGCCGTCACAGGACCCTAGGATAACAGTCCATCGGAATGAGAGGACAGGGACTTGAGGCGAAAGTCAGTGAAAGTAGCCTGACCACGCCAAAAGGCAGCAGACATGATGTCCTGGAACCAGGACCCATTATGGAGAGGCAAAGAAGCCGTAAGGGCTTTAACCTCATGGACCATCTCCTTGCATTTCGCCCCAGATTGATAATTAGACTGCTCATAAGCAATCCTTTTCACCTGATATATCCATCTGGAGATGTACTGGGAAGACAAATCCTGCTGACCCTGTTTAATGGGCAAGAATAGTACATCGCCCCCTTGTTTCATCAAGGTAAAACCTAAGTGTCCGACAGGGACAAAGCAGCCGATCATTCTCCTTCGACTCAATAGAGACACTATTGATACTTGACCAAAAAGGCAGGATCAGTGAATAGGGTACTAGATCTATATATGGCCTAACAAAGCAATAAATGTGAATAGATGGATATTACTCCTCCTACGGCCTGAGGAAAGAGCAAACAGGAGGTCAAAAGTAAACACCTTAATGGAGACCGACACCAAAGGCTGATAAGGAGCCCCTTTCAGTAACACAAGTGCTAGATTGTTGAGTGCTAGTGCTAGTCCCTGATCAAAGCAGAGAAAGAGGTGGAAGACCCTAACTCAGGTTTACCATGAAAATACAGTACATTGGAAATAGCCATGCGATTGCCTGCAATAGTACAAGAGGGAAGTTTGCGTTCCCTAAACAAATAGAGAACGGAATCCGCAAGCAGCTGGTCAGACCTGATCAATCTTCCTGTCGATACACCAATCACAGACGATCTTCCATGACTGGTAGACGGCAGGTGAGGAAGACCTAATTGATCGGGCAATGCGAGCTGACACGTCTTCAGAAAAGCCTGACTGAGCGAGGCCACCTGAGATAGCTTCACGCTCGTGAAGGGATCTTCCGGGACCGAGGGTGGCGCAGGAGATTGGTTCTGAGTGGGCAAACCAGAGGAATAATCACCTACAAAAAACGACAAGAGCTCCGGAAACCAGGATTGTCTCGGCCACATGGGCGCTATCAGAAGGAGGGAAAAATAATGCTCCCGAAACTTGTATTAGAACCCTGCCAACCAGGTTGAAAGAAGGGGATACATAAGCATGTATCCTCTAAGCATGTATCCGCTCCAAATCTAGAGATAGAGCGTCCACAGCCCAAGTCATTTGGTCTGGCACCGGAGAGACAAAGGTGGAGAACTAGTTGTTCAGGGAAGTGGCGAAAAGGTCTATATGAGGTCTGTTCCACACCTGGCAAATGCCCTCGAAGATCGGAGGATTGAGCTGCCTTCTGTCACAACCGGCTTGCTGCCCCTGGAAAGAGAATCCGCCAGAATATTCAACCTGTCTGGAAGATGCTTGACTAAGAGAGTCAACTGCATTTCCTGACAGAATGGCGAAGGCACAAAGGACGTGCCCCTCCCCTCACTCTCTCCAGATACGCGACAACTGTAGACTTGTCCGTAGCCACACAAACCACCTTGGAATGTAGAATCTTCTGAAAAGCCTGCAGGGCCAACCGACCAGCCCTTATCTCCACCACGTTGATTCCCAGACCACTTCCCCGACTGACAATGGCCGTCGAGGTAAGCCCCCCCTCAAACTGTCATCTGTGAACAAGGTCATGGAAGGAACTAACTTGGACAACGGAACCCCTGGAGAACATAATCTTTCAGAGTCCACCACCGAGCAAACTCATTCGTGGACTAGTTGAGAGGAAGCCACGCCTCACATTCCCTGCTGCCAGGCACCCGGTTCGCGGGGAGGAACATGTAGAAAGGTCTGATATGAAGTTACCCTAGGCGGACCACATCTGCCAGGGAAAAGATATTACCCAGAAAACTGAGAAACCAACGCTGGACGAATGACCAGTCGAGAGCAGGTTAGAACAAGATATCTGGCCTTCTCGGAGCTTCTCCAAAGACGGAAGGGCAATACCTCGAACTGTGTTGAAACGGTTTCCCAAGAAGACAAAGTCCTGAGAAGAAAAACCTTGGACCTCTCTCTAGAAGGAATGAAATAGACTTTGAGCAAACGTTTCAGTACCAGACGGGCGTTCCGCTCCAACGATTCCTAGACTAGGTGGAGCATGAGGGAATCGTCGAAATAGATGTGAACATTTACTTTCTTGAGTGCTGAAATTCTACGCCAACCTGCAGCAGCTTGGTGAAAACCAAAGGAACAGTCGCGAGACCGAAAGGATTTAGTTTTGTTGTAATGAGCTGTGCTATATCATCGTGTATTCAGGACAAAAATTCCAGATAATATTTAGAACACAGTTGTACGTTTCGTTCTGGCACAAGTTGTAATTGGGGCCGCGGTGGCCGATTGCTTGAGGCAGTTGCCAGGTACTGACTGCTGGTGGTGTTTTTTCCCCGGGAACTCCGCCTTTCCTCCACCAATAAACCTGGCATGTCCTTACATGACCCTGGCTGTTAAAAATGTTTTTGTAATTGGGAACTGTCTGAATCATAGATCAGGAAATATGTAATTTATGTCATAATGATTATGAGATTTTTTTCTCTACGAGTAGTGTTGGGAGGGGGGTGTCCACGATTCTTTTGCTAAAAAACATAAAATCCTTTTAAAATACACATATGGTCTAGACAAGAGTCAGATCAATTTAGTAAAACTGTTACAATGTGTTTTGCCAGAATATTTGGAGTTCTAATTTATTCATTTTAAGTTTTTCTTTTCTTTTCAGGGAGGGGGGAGGGTTTGAGTGTCCCTCTCTTTTTCCGACCTCATTAATGCGATCTATCTTTTTATAGTACACATGTGTTTACAAAAGGGTTAGTGCAATTCGAAATGATTGTTACAAGATGTTTTGTCCGTCATTTTTTTCTTGTGATGAAAATTAGGACACTTATCGATTTTATAGAGGAAAAAAGCTGAAAATTTCATTATTTTCCCGTCATTTTACAACACTGAGAAAACTTAACGTCACTATTATGATTTTATCATATTCAGCATGTTTTAATCAGATTATAAAATGTGTTTATTTGCCTCTGTGTGTTGTTTGGTTCGCTATCTACGCGCGAATATACGAAAGTATCATTTTGGCCATTTTTGATAACTTTTTCGTGGGGGGGGGGGGACGGGAGATCCCTCCCTCTCTTTTTCCGACCTCATTGATGCGATCTATCTTTTTATTGTACACACATGTTTGCACAAGGGTTAGTGCAATTCGACATGACTGTTACAAGGTGTTTTGTCCATTATCTTTTTAATTGTGATGAAAATTATTACATTTATTGATTTTTTAGGGGAAAAAAGCTGAAAATTTCATTGTTTTCCCGCCAATTAACAAAAATGAGAAGACGTAACGTCATTATTATGATTTTATCGTATTCAGCATGTTTCAATCATATAAAAAATGTGTTTATTTGTCTCTGAATGTTGTCTGGTTCTCTATCTATGCGCGTATATGCGAATGTGTCATTTTGGCCATTTTTATAACTGAAATCCAAGATGGCCGCCATATGACCCTCATGGGACATTAGTTGTCAATGGCAACAAGCATGAAATGAAACTAGACATCATACCGGTCCTAAACAACCATGTTTCGAAAAACTGCCGGAGGGGCACATGGGAACCTATTTCTCCTCACCCACTACATTGCTTATAATTAATTTTTCAGACTTCTTGATATCATAAAATACGTTTAAACGACATTTTTTCTTCATATTATAAGAAGAAAAAGAATCTGCCAATCAGAGAGTTGGATTTAGTATGAAAG
Organism: Argopecten irradians; assembly: GCF_041381155.1. Taxonomy (NCBI): domain Eukaryota; kingdom Metazoa; phylum Mollusca; class Bivalvia; order Pectinida; family Pectinidae; genus Argopecten; species Argopecten irradians. The sequence goes on from NC_091144.1 coordinate 41,753,814, forward strand.
CAAATAAAATCAATTATAATTAAATGACGTCAGGATTTCGAGGACGGCGGGACGAAAAGGACAATTGTTTCGCAATAAATTTTAAAAATGAAAAGGAAATGAAAGCTGTTGTAGTTATGTGATAAAAAAAACTCATCTCAATTTTTTAACTTTGTTCGCCAAAGCTTGCAAAAATAATAATTTCTTGGACTTGTTTCATAAAATCTCAAATGGAATGAACACTCATTTAAGATTCTATATTTATTTAGCCTCTCAAAAGTTTGTTTTGCTTTTCATATATCACTGCATTGGATTTGAATATATATGGAGATTTATTGACCAAAGAACGTCAATATCGATTATTCGACCAAAGTCGACAACGGGGAAGAGAGAACACAAATCCGATTCATTATACGGTACAATATCGACAGCGGGGAAGAGAGAGAGGGGTCGTAAAATCGTATTGACTATACAGTACCATATTCTTGAAGTTGTAACTAGTAAACATTAACTTGAAACATATTTCATTGAGCATCAAATCAAAAGGATCAGTCAAACAATTACTGCCGTCTCATATCAACATAAGCAAAGTATAGTTAGATAGTTATTACATATTCGTTATTCAGAATAAACGGCTTTTACTGGTCAAGAATTTGACGGATCCAGCGAAAATAAATATAGTCAAATTCATGCTAATTTCTTTGAATTACTAATGTAGCGTTGAAATGTATTTTACGCTTTTTGTTTGTTTGTTAGTATTATAGTTAAAGTTTATTTGTGTTTACAAAATAAGACCGTTTTATACTATTTAGTCTACAGGTTTAGTTGATATATATACACAGGACAGTTAGCCACCACATCTGGGGTTATGTACGTGTGTACACGTAGGACCTCTGTATGATTGACAGGCTGCGTCAGATGTTAACATTAATACACATCGTACACCGTAAATCATCACAGATGTGATGATCTGGTTCCTAAAAAACTGTCCTGTATAATAACTGTCTAACTTTACCTTTGGCCGGGTAATGTTAGAAAGTTAGTAGTTATTCTGAATAACGAATAATGAGTAGCTGTCTACTTTTATCTTGGTGACACATCCTTCAATTCTTACAGTACTTTGATTTTCTATGAAATCATTACACCGTTATCTCAGCCAATCAGAAGCGACGTTACAAACGTCGACGCCAACCTTCCAGAAATCAACCCTTAATGTGATAAATATTGAGCTATAGAATTAGCTGTAAATACATGTACAAGGATTATTGTATCTTTCTGGTGGTTCGAAGGATGAAGCTATACAATTAGACTGTAAATACAAGTACAATTAGTTTTAGTAGATAAAAGTTTTGTTACTAATATTTCTTAGAATGTACTGAAAAAATCTGTCTAGAATTTCACATGTAGCTCCTCACTTGACTCTAGATGAAATTTTGCATTTCGGTCAGATAACACATTTGGGTCATTCTACCATTAGGGTAGATTTTGAGTCACACACATAGAAACAAGTATAATTCAATTAAAACAAACAAAAAGCTTTTTCTGACCATGGATTGAGTATATCTAAATAATAAATCAAGAAACTGCGTTATTACCTTTGAGAAAAGGTCTGAAAAATAAATTGCTATGTCAGTAGGCACCCGTTATTGCTATGTCACAAAACGACTGTTTTTATAGAATGTATAATCCTGACGTTAAGAATGAAAATGTCACTAAAATGATTATCATCTATGTACTAACCATGGCACAATGGCTTTTACAAATACCCGACTAGACACTTAAAGTAGACCTATCCATTAGTCAGCTGTCCTGCGCATGTATTTTAGCGCTCATTGCCGAAACGCAACAAATTATCAAAGGTTACGGCGAAAATACTCATTATACATGGCCATAAGTAAGGGAGCACAATGAAAGAGTTCCTTTTGACCCCCCCCCCTCCAAAAAGAATTTATTCTTGCTTTAGTCAAGTGTCTAAAAAGGGTTGTTTTAAGGGATACCACTACAATTTGGGGCATGGTCTTTTGGGGGTTAAATGAGAACAAACAAATTTTAAAAATCCAGAAAAAAATTATAAACTATTTGTATACATGTACCTACTTTCCTTTGTCGCATCCATACAACACTCATACACATTGCTTATTTAGGTGATATGAAAGTTATAACGAGCGGATATAATAATTTTGATTTATGTATCTTTACTCCCGGCGATATTTGAACCAAAATACTTGACACTTACCATCGGCTCTGAAGTCTATCGTCTTACCCACTACACTACTGGATCAGTTGGCGAACCAAAGGCAAACAATTCTGTACAAAACTAGGGCTTTAAAATTAATCCTGCTTAATTAATACAATGATAAATATGTAGTGTTTTTGTTTATTGAGTACATTTGAGAATGAATGAAGAAGATAATTCATTTGTTTTCTCACCAAAAATTTGTTTTGTCATAAACATGTAGAGGGGGCTTCAAAAGGAACTCTTACCCCGATATGTCGCCTTAAATTTTATGGATCACTGACTATCCATTAACACACGCACTCTACGATTTCACGCTCTGAATAGGGGAACACCTACCTATACAAAACATAAGTTTGGGCTGGCTGTGTACATGTACAGATACATTGGCACGTGTTCTGACGATGTTTGTTAACACCTGTTGCTGGTGATTTGATGATCAGGCTCGTCAAAAACTAACGAATGCTGAAAAATGGCAAGTAACAGGTATGGTACACGTTCATGGAACATTAAGACTAGGCGAAGGATCCATTGGATTGACGAAATTCGTTTTTTAGTTAGTCCCACTGACGGAAGGGTTCGTGTTTGGAGACCGAGAAATACGGCTTACGACCAGAACTACATTCTGGGAACACAAGCATTACATACGGTGATGGCGGTGTTACGGTTTGGGGATGCTTTTAAACTACACATATTTTCAATTCAATACTTCAAGTAGATTTTTTTTCGAAACTGTACATGATTTGAATTGCCAATCAATTAAGTAAGAAGTAATTTTTAATGTAAAATAGAGTTTTTTGTGTGATATCAGTTTTGTCAGTCCTCACCGCAACGCCTTATCTCATTACCGCAACGTCATTTTTAATTCACCTGGCCCACAGGGCCGTTGAGCTTACGTCATGACGCGGCTTCCGTCCGTAGTCCGCCATCATTTCCTATAATTCGTTACTAGTCACAAAGTTCTGCATGGATCGAAACCAAATTTGGCCAGAAACATCCTCTGAGGAAGAGGAACAGAGTTTGTATAATTTTTGGCTCTGGCTCCCCCGGGGAAGGAGGGACGGGGCCTAATATTGAAAATAGAGGTAAATCCGTAAAATCGTTACTAGTCATAGAGTTCTTCATAAAATGCAAATATAAAACTTTGTGATGATGTAAGAATAAATATGATCTGAATTGATTTCTCTTTCATTTTGCTTAAAAACTGATTTTTAATCGTCGTTGCGGTAATGACATATTGGTTATTTAACGGCACATAAAGTAAAAAAATAAGACGGAACGGTCACTGCAACAATCCATTACATGTATAAAAAAGATCATATAAACGAATGATACCAAAATTTGGCGAGCTTTAAACACAAATTTAAATTTTACATTTCTGGAAAGGGGGGGGGCGAAAATATTTACCGTAATGGTAGAATGACCCAATTGCTGGGCATCTTCTATTTTATCTGTTACTCCTACTTGTCAAAGATAAGTTTTAATTTCGGGTCTATATAAGAGTGGCGAAATCAGACTTTTTTTCGTGTTACTACGACTTTTGAAAGCGTTATTACGATATTTCTTGGAATATATATTTTTTTCTTTTCAAAATTTGTCTATCTACATGTAGGCTTTCGCAGAAAACAAACATTGCATAACACATTTTATTTTACGTCAAATTCCACAAAACACTGAGTGCTATGTTTTTGTATGAAAAGGGAGTGTGTTGCTACACCTGTTGTTTGGTCCTGGTAGTAACCTTGACCTGTCACACTGTCCCATATTTAGGGAATATCAACAGGACTTTCCAACATATGAGTTACTGTCATTGAGCAATCTGTCGGAATTCCAATGCAAGTAAGTACAGTTATGTTTGTATGTTGTAATGTACATGCAGGAAACTATTTAAATGATTTTTTTATGCAGAGTTTTCTTGTGAAATGTAGTTATCTTGTGAAAACAAACCAAAAATATTATCTGATGCTCAGGTGTAGACTTCCAACTCAGTGGACACGAGATGTGTATCTTCTAATATATACACATATATAATATGTAGGTATATATGTATCTCTGTAGTATTGCTTCACAATCGTCTGGGTTTTCTTTTTTCTCGTACTCATTGCTATCCAATTTTGGTGAAAGTTGATGAATATTGAAGATAAAACTAAAGTAGAAAATTGCAAAATTGCCAAATATCCGTGCTGTTTGAGATAGGAAATGGCTGATGAATTTCCCTCCCTAAATAAAAACATAATGAAATGCGCTGACTATTGTTTTGTAGCTGTTCTAACAATGGAATATGCCAATGGTAATTAATATAAAATACGGCTCTGATACACACACAACATAGATTGGATTAATGCGCGGTTGGGTGTTTGTTAAGCTCTAAGTAGCCGATAACATATAGTAAACAAATGAAGTAGACAGTATGAGACCTGGCACATCAGCATTGTGTAGTAAAGAGTCACAAATTTTGATAACTAAAAATTGGATTTTTTTTCATTTTATTTTTTTTTATTATTTTTTCTTTTGTGTGTTAATTGACCCGAAAGGGTCAAGATGACCTGCAGTTATCATTGCATGTCCGTCTTTGTGCACCTTATGCCATATGCCGTTCGCCGTCTGTAAACTTTTTCATTCAAACGACTTTTCTTAACATAATATATTTTAATATAAAAACCAATTCCGGGTACTTAAAGATTAGTTGAGGTCCTAATTAGACAATGCATCCAATACGGCTATTACACATCTTAATTATTGGATTACCAAAAAGTGAACTGTGACCGTGAACATTATTCTAATTGTTAACTTTTATATGTTGGATCGCCATCTGCAGAAAGTTGATTCTGTGTCTACATTGGATCACCAATATTAGAGGAACGTTGATTTGATTTACATATGAAATGTGCCACCATTCTGTTTATTGATAATATGAGAACTAAATACAATTAAGAAGCAAATGCCAATAGAATTCTTCGTGGTTTTGTGTCCTGCAACTTCTATCATTACCAACGGCCCGAACCGAACTTGACTATAACACACATTTTCCTCATCAGAGAATCACAAAGGCCTTATCCACTACGTGTACACTACTTGTAACGATAACAGACATCCAAGTCCTGACCATTTTGTTAGGATTACTTGTGTCAAGTTAAGTACTTTCATTATCAATCGCAATCCTAAATTCATAAAATGCAAATACAAACTGATTTAGATGTACCAAAGTTTTACCAAATTGAAGTTTGATTTCTTGAGACATGATCTTCAGACACTAAATGAGACAACTTTATCGAGCTAAGGTACCACACCAATATCTAGCTGGGCTACCTCTATCGCAGCTTTAAAATCTGGCTTATATGACCTATTATAAGCCAAAATATTTTAAACAAAGTAGTAAAAAGGCCTTAACTAATCAATACCTCATGATCCAATAAAACCTTTGTACAGTATACGAGTGTTCCATACATCAATATAACTCGACACCTATCAAAACTATCATGCATTAAATGTTTTAGCATATTTGTGGTAATATCAATTTTACCAAGCAACTAAAGTTGAAAAAATAAAAATGATACACACATATGATTGTACCAACATTATGAGCAAGTTTACAATAATACAACTCGAAAAAAATGTGACTAAAGGACAAAGGTATGAAATAGTAAAAAGTATTTTTGTAAGCCTATAGCTACTTCAAGATTATAAATTACAATATCTACACTTATTCCGTCTATGCATATTACAAAGTTATCTCCCTTGCGGATAGGTGTCAATTTTTACGTCATCATTTTGTGAGCGCAATTCACGTCGTTTTCTCCGAAAAGTATGACGTTACGCTCGCAAAAACATGACATCACAAGCAATACCTACCTGCAAAGGCAGATAACTCCGTAATATACAAATACGGAAAATACAAGGAGGTTGTTTGCTCAATACGAGGTAGAGATCCTTGGATGGGAGCCATTGGGCATTTGGGAAAGGTTCGCCGACCAAGTGAATTAAGTTTAATATGTTTATATTTTTACTCTTTCCTGAATGGTAAGATGATGATTCATTAGGACTGTCTTTGATTTACGATAGCGGATTGACTTTGCAGAGCTTCAGACGCTGACTTTAGGGGAAGAGGGATTCTCGTTTCCAATTCTATCTTGGTAGATTAAGTATATGATAAATGAGTTGTAATTAGACCTTAAGGCTTAATTCTAAGGCTCGACTCGGTGTTTCCATTTTTAGAAATATCGGGTCAATATACCTTCTGTGACGTCATTACCCAAACGTTAAGTTCTTCGGGGTGACGTCCTGTAGATATCGCTCTTCCTATAATTAACAAAGGAACTACATATCTAATATAGACATTAACGACCTCAACAAAGCTCCATTATTGATGAGTATAATCACTATCAAACGAAATTTTTATATAAATATTTGTGTAGAATGAATGAGATCTGAAAAAAATGTATAATAAAGAAAGAGTGATGCAAGTTTGAGTGAAAATTATGATAACTTATTTGTTGGTAACCATGGTAACAACCAAAACTTAACTTAAAATGTGATATTCGAAGGAATGCTCATCTGTTACTCTATGATATACTTGATAATTAAGTAGTTAAATGAACATTCATATCATATTTATTGGGTTATGATGTATAAATGTAAAAAACTGTGTGAAAGTATCCACTTTGGTTGCTATGGTAACGCCAACACATACTTTTTTTTCATACAAAATTTGAAAAGGGCTTGATTTGAAATTTCTGAATATATATATATATACAGAAATACAGTGTAGTATCGTTAAAAGTGAAACAGTGTAGTCTCGTTAACAGTGAATACAATGTAGCCGCGTTAAAAGTGAATAATTTAATTTCACTTGTTACACAGAATTTAATTGGCTGATATTTTTTCTTTATCAGCCCATATTGTAAAAGAAAAACCGGAACTACTTTTTCACTAGAGGCCTGTAGTCATGTAAACAATCATGGCTGATGGTTGAAGGGAGGTAACTCGTTTATTGACGTTCCAAAAATGAAACTAATAAGTTGATGATCAAATTTTCATTAATAACCTTTAGTTTATGTAAATTAACAAAAATAAAATATCTATATGACGTTCAGCATTTTTGTGTGTTTTTTCATAAATATTTATACGGCGACACCTGTTGTTAGCCGAACTGTTGTCGTCTGCAACTTGACTTACAGTAGCCTACTGTACAGCTGCTCGCGATCGCTACTGAAAATGGCAAACTTTAACTTAGAAATATTGATAATATTTTGGACCAGGATAATGAGTTAGAAGGGCCCAATGTTAAAAGTGAATACAGTGAAGTCACGTTAAAAGTGAATACAGTGGAGTCTCGTTAACAGTGAATACAGTGGAGTCTCGTTAAAAGTGAATACAGTGGAGTCTCGTTAACAGTGAATACAGTGGAGTCACGTTAACAGTGAATACAGTGGAGTCTCGTTAACAGTGAATAACAGTGGAGTCTCGTTAACAGTGAATACAGTGGAGTCACGTTTTAACAGTGAATACAGTGAAGTGAGTCTCGTTAACAGTGAATACAGTGGAGTCTCGTTAACAGTGAATACAGTGGAGTCTCGTTAACAGTAAATACAGTGGAGTCTCGTTAACAGTGAATACAGTGGAGTCTCGTTAACAGTGAATACAGTGGAGTCTCGTTAACAGTGAATACAGTGGAGTCTCGTTAAAAGTGAATACAGTGGAGTCTCGTTAAAAGTGAATACAGTGGAGTCTCGTAAAAGTGAATCGTGAGCGTTAAAGTGAATACAGTGGAGTCTCGTTAAAAGTGAATACAGTGGAGTCTCGTTAAAAGTGAATACAGTGGAGTCTCGTTAACAGTTAATACAGTGAACTCACGTTAAAAGTGAATACAGTGGAGTCACGTTAAAAGTGAATACAGTGGAGTCTCGTTAAAAGTGAATACAGTGAACTCACGTTAAAAGTGAATACAGTGGAGTCACGTTAAAAGTGAATACAGTGGAGTCTCGTTAAAAGTGAATACAGTGAAGTCACGTTAACAGTGAATACAGTGGAGTCTCGTTAACAGTGAATACAGTGGAGTCTCGTTAACAGTGAATACAGTGGAGTCTCGTTAACAGTGAATACAGTGGAGTCTCGTTAACAGTGAATACAGTGGAGTCTCGTTAAAAGTGAATACAGTGAAGTCACGTTAAAAGTGAATACAGTGGAGTCTCGTTAAAAGTGAATACAGTGAAGTCACGTTAAAAGTGAATACAGTGGAGTCACGTTAAAAGTGAATACAGTGGAGTCTCGTTAAAAGTGAATACAGTGAAGTCACGTTAAAAGTGAATACAGTGGAGTCTCGTTAACAGTAAATACAGTGGAGTCACGTTAACAGTGAATACAGTGGAGTCTCGTTAACAGTGAATACAGTGGAGTCTCGTTAACAGTGAATACAGTGGAGTCACGTTAAAAGTGAATACAGTGGAGTCTCGTTAACAGTGAATACAGTGGAGTCTCGTTAAAAGTGAATACAGTGGAGTCTCGTTAAAAGTGAATACAGTGGAGTCTCGTTAAAAGTGAATACAGTGAACTCACGTTAAAAGTGAATACAGTGGAGTCTCGTTAAAAGTGAATACAGTGAAGTCACGTTAAAAGTGAATACAGTGGAGTCTCGTTAAAAGTGAATACAGTGGAGTCTCGTTAAAAGTGAATACAGTGGAGTCTCGTTAAAAGTGAATACAGTGGAGTCTCGTTAACAGTGAATACAGTGGAGTCTCGTTAAAAGTGAATACAGTGGAGTCTCGTTAACAGTGAATACAGTGGAGTCTCGTTAAAAGTGAATACAGTGGAGTCTCGTTAAAAGTGAATACAGTGGAGTCTCTTTAAAAGTGAATACAGTGGAGTCTCGTTAAAAGTGAATACAGTGAACTCACGTTAAAAGTGAATACAATGGAGTCACGTTAACAGTGAATACAGTGAAGTCACGTTAACAGTGAATACAGTGGAGTCTCGTTAAAAGTGAATACAGTGGAGTCTCGTTAAAAGTGAATACAGTGGAGTCTCTCGTTACAGTGGAGTCTTAAAAGTGAATACAGTGGAGTCTCGTTAAAAGTGAATACAGTGGAGTCTCGTTAAAAGTGAATACAGTGGAGTCTCGTTAAAAGTGAATACAGTGGAGTCTCGTTAAAAGTGAATACAGTGGAGTGACGTTAACAGTGAATACAGTGGAGTCTCGTTAACAGTGAATACAGTGGAGTCTCGTTAACAGTGAATACAGTGGAGTCTCGTTAACAGTGAATACAGTGGAGTCTCGTTAAAAGTGAATACAGTGGAGTCTCGTTAAAAGTGAATACAGTGGAGTCTCGTTAAAAGTGAATACAGTGAAGTCACGTTAAAAGTGAATACAGTGGAGTCTCGTTAACAGTGAATACAGTGGAGTCACGTTAAAAGTGAATACAGTGGAGTCACGTTAACAGTGAATACAGTGGAGTCTCGTTAACAGTGAATACAGTGGAGTCTCGTTAAAAGTGAATACAGTGGAGTCTCGTTAACAGTGAATACAGTGAACTCACGTTAAAAGTGAATACAGTGGAGTCTCGTTAAAAGTGAATACAGTGGAGTCTCGTTAAAAGTGAATACAGTGAAGTCTCGTTAAAAGTGAATACAGTGGAGTCTCGTTAAAAGTGAATACAGTGAACTCACGTTAAAAGTGAATACAGTGGAGTCTCGTTAAAAGTGAATACAGTGAAGTCTCGTTAACAGTGAATACAGTGGAGTCTCGTTAAAAGTGAATACAGTGGAGTCTCGTTAACAGTGAATACAGTGGAGTCACGTTAACAGTGAATACAGTGGAGTCTCTTTAAAAGTGAATACAGTGGAGTCTCGTTAAAAGTGAATAAGTGGAGTCTCGTTAAAAGTGAATACAGTGAAGTCTCGTTAAAAGTGAATACAGTGGAGTCTCGTTAAAAGTGAATACAGTGGAGTCTCGTTAAAAGTGAATACTGTGAAGTCACGTTAAAAGTGAATACAATGGAGTCGCGTTAACAGTGAATATAGTGAACTCACGTTAACAGTGAATACAGTGGAGTCTCGTTAAAAGTGAATACAGTGGAGTGACGTTAAAAGTGAATACAGTGGAGTCTCGTTAACAGTGAATACAGTGGAGTCTCGTTAACAGTGAATACAGTGGAGTCTCGTTAACAGTAAATACAGTGGAGTCTCGTTAACAGTGAATACAGTGGAGTCTCGTTAACAGTGAATACAGTGGAGTCTCGTTAACAGTGAATACAGTGGAGTCTCGTTAAAAGTGAATACAGTGGAGTCTCTTTAAAAGTGAATAAAGTGGAGTCTCTTTAAAAGTGAATACAGTGTAGCCTCGTTAAAAGTGAATACAGTGAACTCAAGTTAAAAGTGAATACAGTGGAGTCTCGTTAAAAGTGAATACAGTGAAGTCACGTTTAAAAGTGAATACAGTGGAGTCTCGTTAAAAGTGAATACAGTGGAGTCTCGTTAAAAGTGAATACAGTGAACTCACGTTAACAGTGAATACAGTGGAGTCTCGTTAACAGTGAATACAGTGGAGTCTCGTTAAAAGTGAATACAGTGGAGTCTCGTTAAAAGTGAATACAGTGGAGTCTCGTTAAAAGTGAATACAGTGAAGTCACGTTAAAAGTGAATACAGTGGAGTCACGTTAACAGTGAATACAGTGGAGTCTCGTTAAAAGTGAATACAGTGGAGTCTCGTTAAAAGTGAATACAGTGTAGCCTCGTTAAAAGTGAATACAGTGAACTCACGTTAAAAGTGAATACAGTGGAGTCTCGTTAAAAGTGAATACAGTGAAGTCACGTTAAAAGTGAATACAGTGAAGTCACGTTAAAAGTGAATACAGTGGAGTCTCGTTAACAGTGAATACAGTGAACTCACGTTAAAAGTGAATACAGTGGAGTCTCGTTAAAAGTGAATACAGTGGAGTCTCGTTAAAAGTGAATACAGTGGAGTCTCGTTAAAAGTGAATACAGTGAAGTCTCGTTAAAAGTGAATACAGTGGAGTCTCGTTAAAAGTGAATACAGTGGAGTCTCGTTAACAGTGAATACAGTGAAGTCACGTTAAAAGTGAATACAGTGGAGCCTCGTTAACAGTGAATACAGTGAACTCAGTTAAAAGTGAATACAGTGGAGTCTCGTTAAAAGTGAATAAAGAATACAGTGAGTCACGTTAAAAAGTGAATACAGTGGAGCCTCGTTAAAAGTGAATACAGTGAAGTCACGTTAACAGTGAATACAGTGGAGTCTCGTTAACAGTGAATACAGTGAACTCACGTTAAAAGTGAATACAGTGGAGTAACAGTTACGTGAACAGTAAAAATACAGTGGAGTCTCGGTTAAAAGTGAATACAGTGAAGTCACGTTAAAAGTGAATACAGTGGAGTCTCGTTAAAAGTGAATACAGTGGACTCTCGTTAAAAGTGAATACAGTGAAGTCTCGTTAAAAGTGAATACAGTGGAGTCTCGTTAAAAGTGAATACAGTGGAGTCTCGTTAAAAGTGAATACAGTGGAGTCTCGTTAAAAGTGAATACAGTGGAGTCTCGTTAAAAGTGAATACAGTGGAGTCTCGTTAAAAGTGAATACAGTGAAGTCACGTTAAAAGTGAATACAGTGGAGTCTCGTTAACAGTGAATACAGTGGAGTCTCGTTAAAAGTGAATACAGTGGAGTCTCGTTAAAAGTGAATACAGTGAAGTCTCGTTAAAAGTGAATACAGTGGAGTCTCGTTAAAAGTGAATAAAGTGGAGTCTCGTTAAAAGTGAATACAGTGTAGTCTCGTTAAAAGTGAATACAGTGAACTCACGTTAAAAGTGAATACAGTGGAGTCTCGTTAAAAGTGAATACAGTGAAGTCACGTTAAAAGTGAATACAGTGGAGTCTCGTTAAAAGTGAATACAGTGGAGTCTCGTTAAAAGTGAATACAGTGAAGTCTCGTTAAAAGTGAATACAGTGGAGTCTCGTTAAAAGTGAATACAGTGGAGTCTCGTTAAACAGTGAATACAGTGGAGTCTCGTTAAAAGTGAATACAGTGGAGTCACGTTAAAAGTGAATACAGTGGAGTCTCGTTAAAAGTGAATACAGTGGAGTCTCGTTTAAAAGTGAATACAGTGGAGTCTCGTTAAAAGTGAATACAGTGGAGTCTCGTTAAAAGTGAATACAGTGAAGTCTCGTTAAAAGTGAATACAGTGGAGTCTCGTTAACAGTGAATACAGTGGAGTCTCTCGTTAAAAGTGAATACAGTGGAACTCTCGTTTAAAAGTGAATACAGTGGAGTCTCGTTAAAAGTGAATACAGTGGAGTCTCGTTAAAAGTGAATACAGTGAAGTCACGTTAAAAGTGAATACAGTGGAGTCTCTTTAAAAGTGAATACAGTGGAGTCTCGTTAAAAGTGAATACAGTGTAGTCTCGTTAAAAGTGAATACAGTGAACTCTCGTTAAAAGTGAATACAGTGGAGTCTCGGTAAAAGTTGATACAGTGAAGTGACGTTAAAAGTGAATACAGTGGAGTCTCGTTAACAGTGAATACAGTGGAGTCTCGTTAACAGTGAATACAGTGGAGTCTCGTTAACAGTGAATACAGTGGAGTCTCGTTAACAGTGAATACAGTGGAGTCACGTTAACAGTGAATACAGTGGAGTCTCGTTAAAAGTGAATACAGTGGAGTCACGTTAAAAGTGAATACAGTGGAGTCTCGTTAACAGAGAATACCTCGTTAAAAGTGAATACAGTGGAGTCTCGTTAACAGTGAATACAGTGGAGTCTCGTTAAAAGTGAATACAGTGAACTCACGTTAAAAGTGAATACAGTGGAGTCACGTTAACAGTGAATACAGTGGAGTCTCGTTAACAGTGAATACAGTGGAGTCTCGTTAACAGTGAATACAGTGGAGTCTCGTTAAAAGTGAATACAGTGGAGTCTCGTTAAAAAGTGAATACAGTGGAGTCACTAGTTAAAAGTGAATACAGTGGAGTCTCGTTAAAAGTGAATACAGTGAACTCACGTTAAAAGTGAATACAGTGGAGTCTCGTTAACAGTGAATACAGTGGAGTCTCGTTAACAGTGAATACAGTGGAGTCACGTTAACAGTGAATACAGTGGAGTCTCGTTAACAGTGAATACAGTGGAGTCTCGTTAACAGTGAATACAGTGGAGTCTCGTTAAAAGTGAATACAGTGGAGTCTCGTTAAAAGTGAATACAGTGGAGAGTTAACAGTGAATACAGTGGAGTCTCGTTAAAAGTGAATACAGTGGAGTCACGTTTAAAAGTGAATACAGTGGAGTCTCGTTAAAAGTGAATACAGTGGAGTCTCGTTAAAAGTGAATACAGTGAAGCAGTCGTTAAAAGTACAGTGAATACAGTGAGTCTCGTTAAAAGTGAATACAGTGGAGTCACGTTAAAAGTGAATACAGTGGAGTCTCGTTAACAGTGAATACAGTGGAGTCTCGTTAAAAGTGAATACAGTGGAGTCACGTTAAAAGTGAATACAGTGGAGTGTCGTTAAAAGTGAATACAGTGGAGTCTCGTTAACAGTGAATACAGTGGAGTCTCGTTAACAGTGAATACAGTGGAGTCTCGTTAAAAGTGAATACAGTGGAGTCTCGTTAACAGTGAATACAGTGGAGTCTCGTTAACAGTGAATACAGTGGAGTCTCGTTAACAGTGAATACAGTGGAGTCTCGTTAACAGTGAATACAGTGGAGTCTCGTTAACAGTGAATACAGTGGAGTCTCGTTAACAGTAAATACAGTGGAGTCTCGTTAACAGTGAATACAGTGGAGTCTCGTTAACAGTAAATACAGTGGAGTCTCGTTAAAAGTGAATACAGTGGAGTCACGTTAACAGTGAATACAGTGGAGTCACGTTAACAGTGAATACAGTGGAGTCTCGTTAACAGTGAATACAGTGGAGTCTCGTTAACAGTGAATACAGTGGAGTCTCGTTAACAGTGAATACAGTGGAGTCTCGTTAACAGTGAATACAGTGGAGTCTCGTTAACAGTGAATACAGTGGAGTCTCGTTAACAGTGAATACAGTGGAGTCTCGTTAACAGTGAATGGAGTCTCACGTTAAAAGTGAATACAGTGGAGTCTCGTTAACAGTGAATACAGTGGAGTCTCGTTAACAGTGAATACAGTGGAGTCTCGTTAACAGTGAATACAGTGGAGTCTCGTTAACAGTGAATACAGTGGAGTCTCGTTAAAAGTGAATACAGTGGAGTCTCGTTAAAAGTGAATACAGTGGAGTCTCGGTTAATACAGTGAATACAGTGGAGTCTCGTTAAAAGTGAATACAGTGAAGTCTCGTTAAAAGTGAATACATGAATACGTAAGTGATACAGTCTCGTTAAAAGTGAATACAGTGGAGTCCGTTAACGTGAATACAGTGACGTTAAAAGTGAATACAGTGGAGTCTCGTTTAAAGTGAATACAGTGGAGTCTCGTTAAAAGTGAATACAGTGGAGTCACGTTAACAGTGAATACAGTGGAGTCTCGTTAAAAGTGAATACAGTGGAGTCTCGTTAACAGTGAATACAGTGGAGTCACGTTAACAGTGAATACAGTGGAGTCTCGTTAACAGTGAATACAGTGGAGTCTCGTTAACAGTGAATACAGTGGAGTCTCGTGAATAAAGTTGGAATACAGTGGAGTGGACGTTAACAGTAAATACAGTGGAGTCTCGTTAACAGTAAATACAGTGGAGTCTCGTTAACAGTAAATACAGTGGAGTCTCGTTAAAAGTGAATACAGTGGAGTCTCGTTAACAGTGAATACAGTGGAGTCACGTTAACAGTGAATACAGTGGAGTCTCGTTAACAGTGAATACAGTGGAGTCTCGTTAACAGTGAATACAGTGGAGTCTCGTTAAAAGTGAATACAGTGGAGAGTCTCGTTTAAAGTGTGAATACAGTGAACTACAGTGTCATGTAACAGTTAACAGTGAATACAATGGAGTCTAGCTAACAGTAAATACAGTGGAGTCTCGTTAAAAGTGAATACAGTGTAGCCTCGTTAAAAGTGAATACAGTGAACTCACGTTAAAAGTGAATACAGTGGAGTCTCGGTAAAAGTTGATACAGTGAAGTGACGTTAAAAGTGAATACAGTGGAGTCTCGTTAACAGTGAATACAGTGGAGTCTCTCGTTAACAGTGAATAAAGTGGAGTCTCGTTAAACAGTGAATACAGTGACAGTCTCGTTAAACAGTGAATACAGTGGAGTCTCGTTTAAAGTGAATACAGTGGAGTCTCGTTAAAAGTGAATACAGTGAACTCACGTTAAAATAGTGAATACAGTGAAGTCTCGTTAACAGTGAATACAGTGGAGTCTCGTTAACAGTGAATACAGTGGAGTCTCGTTAAAAGTGAATACAGTGGAGTCTCGTTAAAAGTGAATACAGTGGAGTCTCGTTAAAAGTGAATACAGTGGAGTCTCGTTAAAAGTGAATACAGTGGAGTCTCGTTAACAGTGAATACAGTGGAGTCTCGTTTAACAGTGAATACAGTGAAGTCTCTTTAAAAGTGAATACAGTGGAGTCTCTCGTTAAAAGTGAATACAGTGAGTCCTCGTTAAAAGTGAATACAGTGAACTCACGTTAAAAGTGAATACAGTGAGTCTCGGTAAAAAGTTGAATACAGTGAAGTGACGTTAAAAGTGAATACAGTGAACTCACGTAAAAGTTGAATACAGTGGAGTCTCGTAACAGTGAATACAGTGGAGTCTCGTTAAAAGTGAATACAGTGAACTCACATTAAAAGTTAATATAGTGAAGTGTTAACGTTAAGGGAGTCTCGTTAAAAGTGAATACAGTGGAGTCTCGTTAAAAGTGAATAAAGTGGAGTCTCTTTAAAAGTGAATACAGTGTAGCCTCGTTAAAAGTGAATACAGTGAACTCAGTGAATACAGTGGAGTTCTCGTTAAAAGTGAATACAGTGGAGTCTCGTTAAAAGTGAATACAGTGGAGTCTCGTTAAAAAGTGAATACAGTGAAGTGACGTTAAAAGTGAATACAGTGAACTCACGGTAAAAGTTAATACAGTGGAGTCTCGTGAGCAGTGAATACAGTGGAGTCTCGTTAAAAGTGAATACAGTGGAGTCTCGTTAAAAGTGAATACAGTGGAGTCTCGGTAAAAGTTGAATACAGTGGAAGAGACGTTAAAAGTGAATACAGTGGACTCTCGTTAAAAGTGAATACAGTGAAGTCTCGTTAAAAGTGAATACAGTGGAGTCTCGTTAAAAGTGAATACAGTGAACTCACATTAAAAGTGAATAAAGTGGAGTCGCGTTAACAGTGAATACAGTGGAGTCCTCGTTAAAAGTGAATACAGTGGAGTCTCTTTAAAAGTGAATACAGTGGAGTCTCTTTAAAAGTGAATACAGTGGAGTCTCGTTAAAAGTGAATACAGTGAAGTCACGTTAAAAGTGAATATAATGGAGTCTCGTTAAAAGTGAATACAGTGGAGTCTCGTTATAACAGTGAATACAGTGGAGTCTCGTTAACAGTGAATACAGTGGAGTCACGGTTAAAGTGAATACAGTGAAGTGACGTTAAAAGTGAATACAGTGGAACTCACGTTAAAAGTTGAATACAGTGAGTCACGTAAACCAGTGAATACAGTGGAGTCTCGTTAAAAGTGAATACAGTGAACTCACGTTAACAGTGAATACAGTGACGAGTCTCGTTAAAAGTGAATACAGTGAAGTCTCGTTAAAGAGTGAATACAGTGGAGTCTCGTTTAAAAGTGAATACAGTGGAGTCTCGTTAAAAGTGAATACAGTGAACTCACGTTAAAAGTGAATACAGTGGCAGTCACGTTAAAAGTGAATACAGTGAAGTCACGTTAAAAGTGAATACAATGAAGTCTCGTTAAAAGTGAATACAGTGGAGTCCTCGTTTAAAAGTGAATACAGTGATTCTCGTTAACAGTGAATACTAATAGTGGAGTCACGTTAACAGTGAATACAGTGAAGTGTCGTTAAAAGTGAATACAGTGGAGTCTCGTTAAAAGTGAATACAGTGAAGTGACGTTAACAGTGAATACAGCGGAGTCTCGTTAAAAGTGAGTACAGTGGAGTCACGTTTAAAATGAATACAGTGGAGTGTCGTTAACAGTGAATACAGTGAAGTGACGTTAACAGTGAATACAGCGGAGTCACGTTAAAAGTGAAAACAGTGGAAGTGACGTTAACAGTGAATACCGCGGAGTCCCTACGTTAACAACAGTGAGTACAGTGGAGACACGTTAAAAGTGAATACAGTGGCGTGTCGTTAAAAGTGAATACAGAGGTGGAAACTCGTTAACAGTAAATACAGTGGAGTGTCGTTAAACAGTAGAATACAGTGGAGTGGGGTGTCAAATTAACAGTGAATACAGTGGAGTGTCATTAAAAGTGAATACATGTGGAATGTCGTTAAAAGTGAATACATTGGAGGGTGTCGATAACACAGTGAAATACAAAGGAGTCTCGTTAACAGTGAATACAGTGGAATCGTCGTTAAAAGTGAGTACAGTGGAGTGTACTCTCGTTAACAGTGAATACAGTGGGGTGTCGTTAACAGAGAATACAGTGGGGTGTCGTTAACAGTGAATACAATGGAGTCTCGTTAACAGTAAATACAGTGGAGTGTCGTTAAAATTGAATACAGTGGAGTGTCATTAAAAGTGAATACAGTGGAGTGTCATTAAAAATGAATTCAGTATGTGCGTCAATAGTTACCGATCAGTATGTGCGTCAATAGTTAGCAGTCAGTATGTGCGTCAATAGTTAGCGGTCAGTATGTGCGTCAATAGTTAGCGGTCAGTATGTGCGTCAATAGTTAGCGGTCAGTATGTGCGTCAATAGTTAGCGGTCAGTATGTGCGTCAATAGTTAGCGGTCAGTATGTGCGTCAATAGTTAGCGGTCAGTTAGCGGTCAATATTAGCGGTCAGGTCAATAGTTAGCGGTCAGTATGTGCGTCAGTAGTTGTCAGTATGTGCGCAATAGTTAGCGGTCAGTATGTGCGGCAATAGTTAGCGTCAGTATGTGCGGCAATAGTTAGCGGTCAGTATGTGCGGCAATAGTTAGCGGTCAGTATGTGCGTCAATAGTTAGCGGTCAGTATGTGCGGCAATAGTTAGCGGTCAGTATGTGCGTCAATAGTTAGCGGTCAGTATGTGCGTCAATAGTTAGCGGTCAGTATGTGCGGCAATAGTAAGCGGTCAGTATGTGCGGCAATAGTTACGGTCAGTATGTGCGCAATAGTTAGCGGTCAGTATATGCGTCAATAGTTAGCGGTCAGTATGTGCGTCAATAGTTACCGATCAGTATGTGCGGCAATAGTTACCGATCAGTATGTGCGGCAATAGTTACCGATCAGTATGTGCGTCAATAGTTACCGATCAGTATGTGCGTCAATAGTTAGCGGTCAGTATGTGCGTCAATAGTTAGCGGTCAGTATGTGCGGCAATAGTAAGCGGTCAGTATGTGCGGCAATAGTTACCGATCAGTATGTGCGGCTATGGTTACCGATCAGTATGTGCGGCAATGGTTACGATCAGTATGTGCGTCAATAGTTAGCGGTCAGTATGTGCGGCAATGGTTAGCCGTATCAGTATGTGCGTCAATAGTAACCGATCAGTATGTGCGGCAATAGTAAGCGGTCAGTATGTGCGGCAATAGTTAGCGGTCAGTATGTGCGTCAATAGTTACCGGTCAGTATGTGCGGCAATAGTTAGCGGTCAGTATGTGCGTCAATAGTTAGCGGTCAGTATGTGCGTCAATAGTTACCGATCAGTATGTGCGTCAATAGTTAGCCGATCAGTATGTGCGGCAATAGTTAGCGGTCAGTATGTGCGGCAATAGTTAGCGGTCAGTATGTGCGTCAATAGTTACCGATCAGTTTGTGCGGCAATAGTTACCGATCAGTATGTGCGGCAATAGTTAGCGGTCAGTATGTGCGGCAATAGTAAGCGGTCAGTATGTGCGTCAATAGTTACCGATCAGTATGTGCGTCAATAGTTAGCGGTCAGTATGTGCGGCAATAGTAAGCGGTCAGTATGTGCGGCAATAGTAAGCGGTCAGTATGTACAGTATGTGCGTCAATAGTTAGCGGTCAGTATTTGCAGCAATAGTTACCGATCAGTATTTGCGGCAATAGTTAACGATCAGTATGTGCGGCAATAGTTAGCGGTCAGTATGTGCGGCAATAGTTACCGATCAGTATGTGCGGCAATAGTTACCGATCAGTATGTGCAGCAATAGTTACCGATCAGTATGTGCGGCAATGGTTACCGATCAGTATGTGCGGCAATGGTTATCGATCAGTATGTGCGGCAATAGTTAGCAGTGTGATGAAATACGGTTGTATTACCATGCTATCCGGAATCGCTGTCTGCTCTATTTTGTCTGTTAGTTTCGCCGTCAAGTAGACGCTTGTAATGTTAAGCTATATGTGAGTTAAGCGTTCTAGAGCCTAGGATTATTGTAAATAGATGGCGCTAATGTCGTTGCCCGGCAGTATATAAAGCCGCGGTTTTCAACGAGATTTTTCTTTTGTTGTACGAGCTGCTGAAGCGAAAACACATAAGTGGTTAATACAAGGTAAATATAGATGTGCCTGAACAAGGCTTGCCTATATACGTCAGTTGATAATAACTTACGGTAGAGTTGAGATCGGAGATTGACGTGCCTGAATAAGGCTTTCCTCCTCCGCGTTATATACTCTGGAGAGTAAGTTGTAAACTGAGCCTTGGGATTGCTCGTTGAATGATTACGATTACATGAATCATTGAGAGTACTAGTGATTACTCTGTGAGTACTCGGTAATATGTAATGATTGTGTGTGAATCATTGCTGGAGTGATTGCTCTGAGAGTGCTCGGTAAACGTGAGTGCTCAGTAGCAGTGAGTACTGTGAGTGCACAGTGATTTTGAGTACTCAGTAGCTCGGTAGTGTTAAGCCTTAGGGAAAGGTTCTTAATAGATAATATAACATTGATTTTATCGTAGTCTGGTTATATATGTACGAGTAGGGATTATCGAATCACCCGAGGTAGGGGAGACTACTCGCATAGGCTTATAGATCACTCAGTATTTGTTGCTAATCATTTAATAATTATTCTGATCTGTATGATTTATGCTGTTTTGTATATTTTGAAGTTAAGTTATCATGATCACTCAGAGGCACTGAGTGATCAGTAGGATTGATATTGTAAATCATAATATTTAGGGATAGATAGAATCACAGCTAGATCAGCTGTGTATTATTTGTATATATTTGCACTGAGTAATTTGATAGGAACAGTACATAATATAGACACTATAGATCATCAGTTAATTGTGACTGGATCGGACCCGGTAAACGTCACATAATTTGGTGGCAGCGGTGGGATCTTGTCTATATTTTTGTGCTGTTCGATTTCTCAGTTTTAAATAAAATGTGATTTTAGATTTAACTGTTATATTATTGTGAATATGATTTCTGATGAGACATCTCGCACTCAGTTGAGAAATTCTGAGATGGATTTTGGTGAGGATAGTGGACAGGGATTTCACTCTACACCAAAACTACAGATGTCGAAGGGGAGCAGTCATTATAGAGATTCTGGTATAACATCTATGTATGCAGATGGCAGAACTTCTGAGGTAAAGGCAGATATTGCTGATTTATATAGCAGTATGAGCACGCCTGAAGATATTTCATCTCATGAGATTGATAGGGAGATAGAGAAAATGCAGGAACAGTTACGCCAACTAGATGTTCAGAATCAGAGCCTGCGAGAGTCTGCTAGTCAGCAAAGACTGAAGAAATCATCACACGAAGGAAATTTTGGAGTCCGAAGTAAAGGGGAGAGCACTCCTAAGGTGAGATTCTCGGAGAACACCCTTTCCTCGCGATTTGATGATGATAGAGCAGACAATATCACTTATCGAGACAGAAATCAAAGAGGTACAGCTCGATTTATCGAGAAAGAAGATGTATCAAGCTATTATTCCCCTCAGCGGAGGAGAACGAATCCAAAGTCGATCGCTGATTTGGATGATAGTGATTATGAGGACCAATCATTGAGTAGGAAACCCAATGTAAAGCATGTGTCAGTAAAAGCCTCTACATATGATGGCACGACACCATGGAGGGATAATTTGTCTCATTTTGAGACATGTGCTCGAATTAATCGCTGGTCAGAGTATGAGATGGGACTATATCTTGCTGTGAGTTTGAGAGGACAAGCTCAGGGTATACTTGGTGATTTACCTACCAGGAAGCAAGATCACTATTTCTCATTGGTGAGAGCTCTTGAACAAAGATTTGCCCCACCAAATCAAACTGAACTTTATCGAGTACAGTTGTTGGAAAGGAGGCAGAGGGCTAATGAAACACTTCCAGAGCTGGGTCAAGCTATTCGTAGGTTAGTTAATTTAACCTATCCAACTGTTGAAGGTGGAGTGAGAGAAACTTTGGCCAAGCAACAGTTTCTAGAATCACTAGCTGATTCGGATATGCGTATTCGCATTAAACAAGCGAGACCTGAGAACCTTACAGATGCGATTCATCTGGCTGTTGAGTTGGAGGCTTATAAGAAAGCAGAGAAACATGGAAATGATGGTCATGCCTATTTGAGGAATACAAGTACTGAGGGTACTGATGCCAACCATCCAGTAGAGACTGAGAAGTCTGGGATGGAATCCATGTTGAGAAGTATCCAACAGAAGTTGGAAAAGATGCAAGGAGATATCAGCCAGTTACAATCGGGAGTGAAAAATCAGCCCGATCAGCAAAAACAAAGTGGGAAGGATTCGAACTTTGAGCGACGCTGTTTTAAGTGTCATGAAACAGGACATTTTCGTAGGGATTGTCCTCAGCTCAAAAAGAAATCGGATAAGAAATCAAATGGAGCTGCTAATCCAGTCAGGACTAGAACAAGAAGGCGCAGGAGTAAACAATCAGCCGGAATCGGAGTATCCTCTGCTGCTCAGGAGGCTGGACTGTATATCAATGCAGAAGTTCAGCATACCAATGTGAAGCTGTTGGTCGATACCGGAGCTACTGTGACAATCTTGTCACAAGAAGTGTATGAGAGAATTCCACAAGAGCGGAGACCAAAACTGAGAGAAGTTAAAAAGGATGTCTTGGCAGCTAATGGAAGTGAACTCAAAGTCCTTGGTCAGGGAGGTTTTTATGATAAAACCTGAAGGCTGCAGGGATGTTTACTTTGAGGCAGTAGTTGCACAAATAAGCAATGAAGGAATCCTTGGCCTTGACTTCTTGAGATCAAGAAATGGTCTGATTGATCTGAAACGTGGATCGCTTGTTCTAGACGATATGCCTGTTGACACAAAGTACGAGGGAACACTTGGATGTTTTCGAGTTGTCGCTACTGAGAAGATAACCATTCCTGGTAAGAGCGAAATGATCATTACGGGACAAGTTAATTTTCCTGTGGGTAAACAGATGAAGGATGAATCACTTATTATAGAAGGTACCAACTCCTTTCTGAAGAATGATAAAGCTCTGGTAGCCCGATCCTTGGTGAGTAGCGAGACTACTGTTCCCGTGAGGCTCATGAACCTGCAGGAGGATCCACAAACCATTTACCCAGGAACCAATGTCGCTCATGCTAGTCCTGTATCGACTGTGATGGAGACAGTGCAATCCTCTAGTGATGCACCTACAGGAAAACTCAGAGAAGATTTGGATCAACTATTAGAGAGATCAAAAGAGCATCTGACTTCAGAACAGAGCAACAGGGTCAAGGCTTTACTATTGAAATATAGTAACTTGTTTGCAGCATCCGACAGTGATCTTGGACGGACTACAGTCATAAAACACAAGATAGAAACAGGTGATGCTCGACCCATCAAACAACCTCTCAGAAGAGTACCAGCACATCTGAGTTCTGAAGTAGATAGACAAGTTAAGGATATGCTCGATCGAGGAGTAATCCAGAAGTCTACCAGCCCATGGTCTTCTGGTATTGTTCTGGTACGCAAGAAGGACGGAAGTCTCAGATTTTGCGTTGATTACAGGCAACTCAATGCTGTGAGCGTTCATGATGCATATCCATTGCCACGCATTGATGAGGCACTGGATCACTT
The DNA here is from genome assembly GCF_041381155.1 of Argopecten irradians. Lineage (NCBI taxonomy): Eukaryota > Metazoa > Mollusca > Bivalvia > Pectinida > Pectinidae > Argopecten > Argopecten irradians. The sequence continues at coordinate 41,777,105 of NC_091144.1, forward strand.
GTCAGGGTGTACGTGGTTTTCTACACTCGACCTCAATGCAGGATACTGGCAAGTTGAACTGGAAAGCGAAGATCGTCCTAAAACTGCCTTCTCGACTCGAACTGGATTATATGAATTCCAGGTGATGCCATTCGGATTGACGTCTGCCCCAGCTACATTCGAACGGTTAATGGAGACTGTGTTGGCCGGACTTCAATGGCAGATCTGCCTCATCTATTTGGATGATGTGATTGTGGTAGGAAAAGATTTTGATGATATGCTACTAAATCTACAAACTGTGTTTGAGAGACTCTCTGATGCAGGGCTGAAATTAAAGAGCCGGAAATGCCAACTATTTGGAAAGGAGGTAGTCTACCTTGGACACGTGATATCTGAGAAAGGTATAGCCACTGATGATGACAAAGTGAAAATTGTAGAGCAGTGGCCCATTCCAAAGAATACCAAGGAAGTGAGATCATTTTTGGGTTTCTGCGGATATTACAGAAGATTTGTCAGAAACTTCTCACAGATTGCGAGCTGTCTACACAGACTGACTGAGAAGGGCAGGGCATTTGAGTGGACTGAAGCCTGTCAGGAGGCATTCACTACCCTGAAGAATCACTTGATTAATGCCCCCATACTGGCTCACCCAGATTTTAAGCAGCCTTTCATCTTGGACACCGATGCGAGCGACAAATCTATCGGTGCAGTTCTTTCACAGAACATTGATGGAAATGAGAGACCAGTTGCTTATGCAGGTCGTACGCTGACCAAAGCGGAACGAAGTTACTGTGTAACAAGAAAAGAGTTGTTGGCAGTCGTACACTTCGTGAAATATTTTAAACACTACCTATACGGTAGGAAGTTTACAGTGAGAACGGATCACAGTTCTCTGCGCTGGCTGCTCAATTTTAAGACACCAGAAGGGCAAATGGCCCGATGGCTACAGGTTCTGAGTTCCTACAACATGGACATCAAACACAGGCCGGGAACTCAACACCGCAATGCCGATGCATTGAGTCGGATACCATGTCGACAATGCGGGTTTGACCCCATGTGGGAGAACCAATCAGAGACAACTGCAAATGTTGAGGCCTGCAATCCCGTAGCAATGGTGGATTCAAAAGATCACAAAATTGAAATGAAGCCATCCCTTCAGCAGAAGCAGGAAGATGATGCTGATATTGCAGTAGTGGTTGAATGGGTGAAAGGAGGAGAAAAACCTCCGTACAAAGAAATTGGTGACCGGAGCATAGTGGTGAAAAACACTATGGGCACAATTTGAATCCCTGGTGATACATGAGGACATGTTGTATCGGAAAAATCCCCATTCAGAGGCAAATCTACAGGCAATTGTACCTGCATCGGAAAGACGAACCGTGCTGACTCACAGTCATGACAATCGGAGTTCGGGACACCTGGGAATAAAGAAGACTTTGGCAAAAATCCGACAGAGTTTCTATTGGCCAGGGTTACAGGCAGACGTAAAACAATACGTAATAGGATGCCCGCAGTGCAGTAAAAGAAAGAATCCAAGTAAAACTAAACGAGCTCCTATGCAAATGGTGGAGTCAGGGTTCCCCATGGAAAGAATTGCAATCGATATCTTGTGTGAACTCCCCCTCACACAACAGGGCAATCGGCATATACTAGTTATATCAGACTACTACACAAAGTGGACGGAAAGCTTTGCAATGCCGAACATGGAAGCCCAGACAGTGGCCAGGATTCTCGTTGAAGAAGTGATTGCTAGGTTTGGTGTTCCTTATGCCATCCACTCAGATCAAGGATCTCAGTTTGAGAGCGCGTTGTTCCGGGAGATGTGTAAATTGCTACAGATCAACAAGACGCATACCACTCCCTACCATCCAAAATCAGATGGCATGGTTGAAAGATTCAACAAAACCCTCGTAACCATGCTGAGTGCGTTTGTGGATACCCATCAAACGGATTGGGACGAACACCTGCCATATGTGATGATGGCCTATCGCTCCACAGAGCATGAGACAACAGGAAGCTCTCCGAACGCCATGATGCTAGGAAGGGAAACGAGTACTCCATTAGACATACAGTATGAAATGCCTAGGAACATCAGAGCGATTCCCCAGAATCAGTGGGCTTGGCAATTGAAAGAGAAAATGGAAACAGCACATAGAGTTAGTAAGAAACACTCAAAAGGTGCGATGCTCCCGACAGAAGCAATATATACCTTTGTCATGAACAGGGAACAGCGATACTGTTATAAGCTAATACGTAAGTCTATCGTAAAAATGACGTCATGCATATGAATTTGAATATCGTTATTATCGCCGAAGTATAAAGTTAAGGGTCAATTTAGAAAAAGTTTGGTAAGTGATTGATTGTGTATGTTTGCGGCAATATAGTTAGCGATCAGTGCATGCGTCAATAGTTAGCGGTCAGTGCGTGCGTCAATAGTTAGCGGTCAGTATGCGTGCGTCAATAGTTAGCGGTCAGTATGTGCGTCAATAGTTAGCGGTCAGTATGTGCGTCAATAGTTAGCGGTCAGTGCATGTGCGTCAATAGTTAGCGGTCAGTATGTGCGTCAATAGTTAGCGGTCAGTATGTGCGGCAATAGTTAGCGGTCAGTATGTGCGGCAATAGTTAGCGGTCAGTATGTGCGGCAATAGTTAGCGGTCAGTATGTGCGGCAATAGTTAGCGGTCAGTATGTGCGGCAATAGTTAGCGGTCAGTATGTGCGTCAATAGTTACCGGTCAGTATGTGCGTCAATAGTTACCGATCAGTATGTGCGTCAATAGTTAGCGGTCAGTATGTGCGTCAATAGTTAGCGGTCAGTATGTGCGTCAATAGTTAGCGGTCAGTATGTGCGTCAATAGTTAGCGGTCAGTATGTGCGTCAATAGTTAGCGGTCAGTATGTGCGGCAATAGTTAGCGGTCAGTATGTGCGGCAATAGTTAGCGGTCAGTATGTGCGGCAATAGTTAGCGGTCAGTATGTGCGCAATAGTTACGATCAGTATATCGTGGCAATAGTTACGATCAGTATGTGCGTCAATAGTTACCGATCAGTATGTGCGGCAATAGTTACCGATCAGTATGTGCGTCAATAGTTACCGATCAGTATGTGCGTCAATAGTTAGCGGTCAGTATGTGCGTCAATAGTTAGCGGTCAGTATGTGCGTCAATAGTTAGCGATCAGTATGTGCGGCAATAGTTAGCGGTCAGTATGTGCGGCAATAGTTACCGATCAGTATGTGCGGCTATGGTTACCGATCAGTATGTGCGGCAATGGTTACCGATCAGTATGTGCGTCAATAGTTAGCGGTCAGTATGTGCGGCAATGGTTACCGATCAGTATGTGCGTCAATAGTTACCGATCAGTATGTGCGGCAATAGTTAGCGGTCAGTATGTGCGGCAATAGTTAGCGGTCAGTATGTGCGTCAATAGTTAGCGGTCAGTATGTGCGGCAATAGTTACCGATCAGTATGTGCGGCAATAGTTACCGATCAGTATGTGCGTCAATAGTTACCGATCAGTATGTGCGTCAATAGTTAGCGGTCAGTATGTGCGGCAATAGTTAGCGGTCAGTATGTGCGTCAATAGTTACCGATCAGTATGTGCGGCAATAGTTAGCGGTCAGTATGTGCGTCAATAGTTACCGATCAGTTTGTGCGGCAATAGTTACCGATCAGTATGTGCGGCAATAGTTAGCGGTCAGTATGTGCGGCAATAGTTAGCGGTCAGTATGTGCGTCAATAGTTACCGATCAGTATGTGCGTCAATAGTTACCGGTCAGTATGTGCGGCAATAGTTAGCGGTCAGTATGTGCGTCAATAGTTAGCGGTCAGTATGTGCGGCAATAGTTAGCGGTCAGTATGTGCGGCAATAGTTAGCGGTCAGTATGTGCGGCAATAGTAAGCGGTCAGTATGTGCGTCAATAGTTACCGATCAGTATGTGCGTCAATAGTTAGCGGTCAGTATGTGCGGCAATAGTTAAGCGGTCAGTATGTGCGGCAATAGTTAGCGGTCAGTATGTGCGGCAATAGTTACCGATCAGTATGTGCGGCAATAGTTACCGATCAGTATGTGCAGCAATAGTTACCGATCAGTATGTGCGGCAATAGTTACCGATCAGTATGTGCGGCAATGGTTACCGATCAGTATGTGCGGCAATAGTTAGCGGTCAGTATGTGCGGCAATAGTTACCGATCAGTATGTGCGGCAATAGTTAGCGGTCAGTATGTGCGGCAATAGTTACCGATCAGTATGTGCGGCAATAGTTACTGGGAAGTATGGGCGGGAGTTGCAGGGTTAATTGATACTTAAGTTCTTACAATTTTCTGTTATTTCTTTTCAAAGACGTTCTGTTTTACTAATGTACAATTCTAAGGTTGTTTTCATCATAGCTCTTTACAAAAGTATATATATTTCATATTATTATAACAGTTTGACGCATTCAATAGGACTTATCTGCTTAATACTAGAAAGTCAAGACAGTTAAAATAACTCAGTGCCTAACTAAGAAAATCAATTCTGTTGTAACATTCGTACTTGACGAAAAATACATCAACATTATTATTTTCTTTTAAGTCATCATTGCTATAAATATTTTAAAGGGGCATGAACCCAGACTAAGTTGATCTATGTGTTTAGATATGATTTTCAGATGTTTATTGATGGTTACCCCAACATGTTTAATATAGACCGTCACATACTATTTTTTGGACAAAAAACGAAAGCTGGTCGAACATCACATTTGTTGACATGACAAGTTACATTCGTTTTCAATATTCTTAGAAACTTTTCAAATTTACGATTGTTGACATATGAAGTGTAAGTCATATTTGTAAATATTCGTTATCATAGTGATCGAATGATATATATCGAAAGTCAAACGAAAGTCTTCGTTCGATGAGGCCCCCAAAGGGAGATTCTTGCCTTAATGGTACACGTACTTCAGCAAGTATAAGGTGGAAAACTGTTTCCGTCTCTTGTATTGCTGCGATCCATTTATCTCCTTTCACAATCGCGCGCGTTACTGACCCTTGTCGTACTCCATTTACTATCCGATTTTGTTCGTGTTCACAGAGATTTAAATATAATTACTATTTAAATCTCTGGTGTTCACTTCACCCACGTTTTTGACCTGCCATTTTGTTTACATTCACTTAATTCCTGCAATGCTTTGAGGGAGGTCACTAAAGTTCAATGCTTCTATTTTTATCTCACTCCGCACATTTTCTCAAACGGGTCACTCCAAAATATAGAAATATGGTATTTCCTTTTAAGTTATTTGATTTGACATACTTGTACAATATTTGTAATATATTATTTAGTAAGTTATCTGGCACGTTAAAAACATGTAATTTACTCAAGTTTGTCGAAGGCGCATTGTTGCGCTGTTGCTCTTCGCGTAGTGCATTGTCGCTCTTCGCTTGGCGCATGCACACTGGCGCACTGACATATGCCACATTGTCATCATAGCTTCTTCTTTATGGAATATACACATATGTTGCCAAAGTTTCATTATAAGTCTATTGTTGACTTTTTATCTAACTCGATTTGACTGCAGTTGTGTCTAACACCATTTCGATCCTTCCATACGTATTATATATCATAGTAAAACTGAAGGCATTTCAGTACATTTAGATCAATCATTTGCCTACAGAGACTTTCTTTAAAGGTTACAGAGAACGACGCCCAACTGTTCAATCTTTTTAATGCTCATCTATTTTTGCATACTACAGTGACGGTGACAGTAGCCATTGGAGTATCCCGGAGGTCATTACAGAAACCTGTTCGATTGCGTGTCATTATAAACTTTTAGGGACGTTATTTTATTAAAACAAAACAATTTGCGAAATCAACATTGGAAACACAAGAATTGGGCACTACATCGGAACACCGTGTCTGTTTTTCTGTTCGTCCACGTTTCCAAACTAAAAACCAATATACTGTTGAAATTACACGCGGTACTATATTTGCATTTGTTTTATATACATGTAATCCAAGATTGGTTGCCGCATGGTCGTTAATTTTCTAAATTCGAAAAGCCGTCCTATTTTAATAAACGCTGCTGCACAAGAGTGATTAAGTGGTTATAATGACGTCTTGGAGTCGGTCCGATATATTTTATGTTGATTCTGAACATTACAGGTATGTCTGAAAATGAAAGAACAGTTGTAAAGCCAGGGGAAATAATTCGACCCTATATTGACCTTGACATTGTGAAGGAGGTCAGTAAGCGCCTGTATGATCTGGAGGTTTTGGACGGAAAAGAACTGAACAGTTACGATGACCGAAATTACCATATTCATGTATCTACGAAAACTACCAACAGCCATATCACTCATGTCTGTTTTCATGGTTACGTGTTGAAAGTCCTCAATTCTCTTGATTCTAGGCACGAGGATTACGTAGGTAAGTAAAACCTTATAGTTAATTATAGCCAGATAAGAAATTAAATACCAAACACAACGAAACAGCAACACTATCACACACAACCAAACAACAATGAAATAAAACACACAGCGAAACAACAATGAAATAACACACACAACGAAACAACAATGACATAACACACACAACGAAACAGCAATTAAATACCAAACACAACGAAACAGCAACAAAATCACACACAACGAAACAACCATGAAATAAAACACAACGAAACAACAATGAAATAACACACACAACGAAACAACAATGAAATAACACACACAACGAAAAAAAACCACCCCAAAATAACACACAACGAAACAGCAACAAAATAACACACAACGAAACAGCAACAAAATAACACACAACGAAACAGCAACAAAATAACACACAACGAAACAGCACCAAAATCACACACATCGAAACAGCAACAAAATCATCAGTAATACAAACAACATTGTAAAAATCAGTAATACAAACAACATTATAAACATCAATAATAAAAATAGCATTGTAAACATCAGTAATACATAAGGCATAAGGCCAATCAAAATTGTTAATTATATAACCCCCCTCCCCCAGGGGGCTGTGGGAGGGGCAAAAAGGGGTAAAATTGACTGAAATTTCAAAAATCTTTTTCTCCACTCACAGATGTGGTAGAATCAAATACTCTTCATAGATAGAAAGGTCTTCAGGCCCTCTACAAAAATTGTGAATTATATGACCCTGGGATATCAGGTTTCCCCTTGGGAGGGGGTTAAGTTTACTATAGTTTATATAGTGAAAACACATTTTGGAGCATTATTTGGTCATTTATAATAGAAAATTAGTCAAATGTTGTCAGAATTATCCCTATGAAATGGCCATTGAATCTTTTTAACAAATTTTCCATGACTGACCCCAAGGGGATTTAGGGGCGGGGCCAAAAGAGGTCAAATAAGCTAAAACTTCAAAAATCTTGTTCTGAAATTCTGGAACTGGTGGAATCAAATACTCTTCATAGATGGAAAGGTCTTAAGGGCCTTTACAAAACTTGTGAATTATATGACCCTGGGGTCTCATGTTTCCCCCTTGGGAGGGGGTCAAGTTTACTATAGTTTATATAGGAAAACACATTTATGAATGTTATTTGCTTATTTTTCATATCAAATTAGTCAAACTGGGTTGGAATATTTAGCCTGAGATAGCATTTTATCGTCATATCCATATTGGTCTTGGCCGACCCCCAGGGGCCTTAGGGGCGGGGCCAAAAGGTGTCAAATAGGCTAAAATTTCATAACCTTCTTCTGAATTCACCGATTTGATGGAACCAGATACTCTTCATAGATTGGAAGGTCTTAAGGCCCTTTACAAAAATTGTGAATTTCATGGCCCTGGGATTTCATATTTTCCCCTGGGGAGGGAGTCAAATTGACTATAGTTTATGTAGGAAAACACATTTATGAACATTATTTGCTTAGTTTTAATAGGAATAATCTTCATAGATTAAAAAGTGAAATTTATAAAATCACTGACACTGACTGACTTCTAGTTTGATTTTGTTGTTTAACGTTGGCAAAGCAAATTGGAATTTTAAGCATAAGGTTTGATACGCTATCAAAATGAAAAACAAAAAATAAAAATTTTAATACGAAGGTTCAACTTTAAAGTGTATTCAAATTCGTAAATACTTTTTACAGATTTTAACCGACTTTGCAATGCTCTTTCTGTAGCAGCACTCAGGTGACCGTCTTGTTGTTGTTTTCTGGCGTATAAAAAGGTTTAGTTTAAAATTAAAGAAATTAAAGAATTAATTTGAAGTAATTTTTGTTTAACATTTAAGAGGCCCAGAACGGCATGATTTTACATGTGGCAGAAAAGGGAATCTCTACGCCTCGTCCAGTCAAAAATATCAACGGAGAATTGATGTCGCTAGAAAGCTTCCCATGCGATCAGAACAGAAGCAAAAGTGAAATAAGTATGTATTACATCATTAATGATGATACAAATTAATATTCAATACATCTTCAAAATAATAGTAATTCATTTTTTTGTAATTGTGTTTCATCAAGTCGATGACCCTTTGAGTACTCGCCTTTCAAGTATTAAACATTGATATATATTTACATGTGCCGTAGCTGTTATTTACCCACAGCAATCTGTTGAACAGAAGGTTTAATGAATTAAAGGAACATGAACCCAAAATAAGTTGTTCTGTACATTTGTATGTGTAGATATGATTTTCATATGTTTATTGAAGAATTTATTGGTTATCTAAAACGTCAGGAAAACAAGGGGAATACCAACACAAAAAAAAGACCGTTTAATATTCTTTTTTTGGAACACAAGACGAAAGCTGTAATTGCTGACACGGCAAGGAAAGGCTATAATTGCTGACATGGCAAGGAACATTCGTTTTCCATATTCTTAGAAGCTTTTAAATTGTCGACCTATGAATTGTAATTTATATTTAAGGAATGATTTTTATTGTTTGTTGTTTACTGGTGTGTAAACTGCATTTTTTGTACAGATATTTTAAATGACGCTCGTTCATGTTGAAATATCTGTACAAAAAATGCAGTTTACACACCAGTAAACAACAAACAATAACAATCATTCCTTATATTTACATTTCGATCAACCATTTCATTAAAGTGTTAAATAAAATAAAACTCTGCTTTGTCAATGAAATACGATTGTTGAAACAGCTGGTCAATTGATGGAATCCCGGAACAGCTGGCTTCAATTTGGAAATGTTGTAAAATTCAGAAAGAACACAAAATCAAGTTCCATGGTAACTTTATATATTTTTCATCCCATTTATACAATATTTGTTAGAAATTTTATTTGCTGGTATATAATTGAAGATTTACAAATACATTCATACATGCAGTATATTGAAGATTTGTCAAACAGATACAATAGGCCTAATCGGATGCGCATTCACACTACTTGCGGAAGTCAATGTTCCGGTGTTTGTATTCTTGCGCGTCAACCACGGCGTTTACGCAAGTGTAAACGAGTTCGCAGTTGGTAAGGTTATATAGCAAAGAGAAAGCGGAAATGTAAATATTTGTTAATATTCGCTATAAAACAATTTTTAGCGTTAAATTGACACAAATCGAAAGTCAAACGAAAGTTTTCATTCGATGGAGAACTGCGAAGGGAGGTTCTCGTTAAAATGCTACATATAAAAGTTGTCCCGTACCTTGCATTGGTGCAATCCATGTTTACCTCCTTTCGCAATCGCGCGAGTTACTGACCCTTGCCCTACTCTGTTTTCTATCGGAATTGGTTTGTGTTCGCTTCAACAACGTTTTTGACCTGTCAGATTATTGACCTTTCCTTAATTTGTCCAGTGCATTGTGGAAGGTCACTAAAGTTCAATGTTTCTATTTTTATCTCACTCCGCACATTTTCTCGACCGGGTCACTCCAAAATATAGAAATATGGAATTTCCTTTCTATTTATTCAATAATTCCACTGTGCTATTTAGTAAGATATGTGACACTCCCTTTAATCAAACGTTTAGGTTCATTTAGGTTCATGTCCCTTTAAGCTGAGGATTCAAATGGACAAACATGTATGATGACTTATAAACGTTATAATTAAAGGCCCACTACCTTTCTGGAGCATTTTTGTTTGAAAAGCATTAATTACATAAGAAAAAACATATTACATATCGATTGGCTAAGATAAGGTTTGCAAGATTTCCTGTGTAATATATGATAACTGTGGAGATTTATTTCGCTGTTTTGCCGTCTGGCGCAGTTAGAGTCAACTCAGTACTTTAGGACGATGGTGGGAAACATTAGCCAACCCGCATAATGAAAATTAACATTTTATTTATTTTAATCACATTTTTCAAAAGATATAATATTAACGGTAAGTTAATAAATTTGCGACTCTACAAAATTATCGATCTCATTTTGCATTCACATTTTAAAAATTAAAAGTCGTTTCTGAAAGGTAGGCCTTTAGTACGCAGAAATTATGCACGATTAAATCCTTGTTTTCAATGTCTTATGTATATTTTAAATAGAAATATACCTGCAGAAATCACTTTTAAAATACTTATTACACTGTAGAAATGTTACATAAAATTGTAGACCACTTCTTGGCTTCATGATTTGACTGTATTTGTAGAAATGCCAAAGGTATTTCCAGCTCTCATCTGTACCTAAAATTAATAACCTATGCAGTGCAAGTATTGTAATTCTCAAAATAACTTTTGGTGGGATATAATTATTAAAGACATTTCTGATTCATAAGTACGGAGAGCACAAACCATATCATATAACTTGCATTAATCAATTAGTGTTTGATATGTACGTGACATATACATGTATATGTCAACAGGACAAAAGTAAAAATCGACAAAATATATGCTTTTATAGCATGTATTAAAACTGATTTGATTTGAACAATAAATGGTAGTTTTCTAGGAGGACAAAACACAAAGGTCAAAGTCATTCAAAATAACTTGAATGATATTGCACATTATTTAGTAATAGCTTTTCATAAAACTGTTAATCTTTATATCCCTTCTTCAAAAGTGTACCATACTAGTATCCAATTTTGAAAACATAATCGTATATTAAATACATTACCATCTATAAATGCGAGCGAAGTATCACGGATCGGGTTTCTGTTTTCTTATTGTTTTCGATGCACCACGTGAAATTACCTATCTTCAATTCATTTGAGAAGAAAACAAAACCACTCTACAAATTTAAGTTAACGGATCCTCGTATATCCATGAGCAGGATAATTAAGCAGCACGACGACACCAGGAAATCTCTACAATTTTTTTCACATGAGGGATCTTAAAGTAATAATGACATCAAGCTAAGTTTCACCTTCTATGAAATTTCCCTAGAAAAATTATGGCAATACATGTACTAAATATTATCATACATTGTATATATATTTTGATAAGAGAAGAGACCAGGGCAACACAAGTATCTTCAATATTTTTGTGTTTTTTTATTATTATTTTTTTTATTTCTTTCCTTTTGTTAATGTTCCTAGTTTTTTTGACTATGTTTATGTGCCACACACATGTGAGAGAAAGATGTATGCATCTGCTGAGGTTTGTATGTGTATATGGACATACATTCTGTTTGCATGTATGTATGTATGTGACTATGTATGTATGTATCTAACTGTGACTGTGTGTATGAGTGTAGGTATGTATATATGAAATGATTTTTTTTCTCTTACAAGAATATGACCGATATCATATTTATTATTATTATTTTTTTTCAAGTATAACTGACTTATATGACAGTGAAAGTGATGTTTATTTTTTGTTTGTGATAAATGTCAATGTTAATGGGATGAATGTGATGAGTCATTATCATACATATATATAAGTGGTGTGGTGAGTGAAAGCCATCCTGTGTGGTGACTTTTGTTTATATCTTTGAAGGCTGACCCCAAGGTACCATCCTTGGCAGCCTTCAGATGTATATCAAGTCTGGGGCATTAAATGTTTGTTTGTTTAAAAAAGTAATGCAGCACGATCAATGTATGAACCGATGTGTTTCAGATCTGCAGTGTTTGGTACGGCTGCTGGAGTACATTCCGGGCCGTATCCTCCGAGGTGTTCCATACACCACCTCATTACTGACTCAGATAGGCAACATGACGGGCCGCCTAGACAACGCTCTCACGGTAAACACCCCTATAAAGACAAAACCACTTCACCAACATATATTAATGGCTTTAAAGTGATGTGGAATTCTGCAACTGTGTATCAGAATTTAGATGCAAGAATGCCGCAAGGCTTTCACAGGAAGACGCCCGAAGCCAGCAAGGCCTTGAGACAAAGTCTTGAGTTTTTTTCCCCATTTTTTTTAAAGATGGTCCATCGCCTACAGAGTAGAAATGAAACTCATTATTTGAACAATAATTAGTGTTCAATCGTGTATATATATGTATGTCTACTTAGCACAAACAAATGATATTAAATAATTTATTTTGCTTTTGGTACATGTGCAATCAGTACTTCATTCCATATAGGACATAGTGCCACCGATTTTTTCGGGATACAATGGAATTATTTTTACTATTTTTATCCGAAGTAAAATTAGAAGATCAATCTTTTCAATGGTGGTAATGGTGTAAAAGTAAGTAACTTTTGTAACCGAAAAAAATATACTAGATCGTCTGCTCCTGTTTTTGATTGAGAAACAAAATATACTAGATCGTCTGCTCCTGTTTTTGATTGAGAAAAAAAATATACTACATCGCCTGCTCCTGTTTTTGATTGAGAAACAAAATATACTAGATCTTCTGCTCCTGTTTTTGATTGAGAAACAAAATATACTATATCGTCTGCTCCTGTTTTTGATTGAGAAACAAAATATACTAGATCGTCTGCTCCTGTTTTTGATTGAGAAACAAAATATACTAGATCGTCTGCTCCTGTTTTTGATTGAGAAACAAAATATACTAGATCGTCTGCTCCTGTTTTTTATTGAGAAACAAAATATACTAGATCGTCTGCTCCTGTTTTTTATTGAGAAAAAAAAATATACTAGATCGTCTGCTCCTGTTTTTTATTGAGAAACAAAATATACTAGATCGTCTGCTCCTGTTTTTGATTGAGAAACAAAATATACTAGATCGTCTGCTCCTGTTTTTGATTGAGAAACAAAATATACTAGACTATAGATCGTCTGCTCCTGTTTTTGATTGAGAAACAAAATATACTAGATCGTCTGCTCCTGTTTTTGATTGAGAAACAAAATATACTAGATCGTCTGCTCCTGTTTTTGATTGAGAAACAAAATATACTAGATCGTCTGCTCCTGTTTTTGATTGAGAAACAAAAATATACTAGATCGTCTGCTCCTGTTTTTTTTGATATTGAGAAACAAAATATACTAGATCGTCTGCTCCTGTTTTTGATTGAGAAACAAAATATACTAGATCGTCTGCTCTGTTTTTGATTGAGAAACAAAATATACTAGATCGTCTGCTCCTGTTTTTGATTGAGAAACAAAATATACTAGATCGTCTGCTCTGTTTTTGATAGAAAAAAATATACTAGATCGTCTGCTCCTGTTTTTTTTATTGAGAAACAAAATATACTAGATCGTCTGCTCCTGTTTTTGATTGAGAAACAAAATATACTAGATCGTCTGCTCCTGTTTTTGATTGAGAAACAAAATATACTAGATCGTCTGCTCCTGTTTTTATTGAGAAACAAAATATATAGATCGCTCCTTTTATAGAAACAAATTCTTTTGTTCTGTTCTTTTTTGATTGAGAAACAAAATATACTAGATCGTCTGCTCCTGTTTTTGATTGAGAAACAAAATATACTAGATCGTCTGCTCCTGTTTTTGATTGAGAAACAAAATATACTAGATCGTCTGCTCCTGTTTTTTATTGAGAAACAAAATATACTAGATCGTCTGCTCCTGTTTTTGATTGAGAAACAAAATATACTAGATCGTCTGCTCCTGTTTTTATTGAGAAACAAAATATACTAGATCGTCTGCTCCTGTTTTTTATTGAGAAACAAAATATACTAGATCGTCTGCTCCTGTTTTTATTGAGAAACAAAATATACTAGATCGTCTGCTCTGTTTTTGATTGAGAAACAAAATATACTAGATCGTCTGCTCCTGTTTTTTATTGAGAAACAAATATACTAGATCGTCTGCTCTGTTTTGATTGAGAAACAAAATATACTAGATCGTCTGCTCCTGTTTTTATTGAGAAACAAAATATACTAGATCGTCTGCTCCTGTTTTTTATTGAGAAACAAAATATACTAGATCGTCTGCTCCTCCTGTTTTTTATTGAGAAACAAAATATACTAGATCGTCTGCTCCTGTTTTTGATTGAGAAACAAAATATACTAGATCGTCTGCTCCTGTTTTTTATTGAGAAACAAAATATACTAGATCGTCTGCTCCTGTTTTTGATTGAGAAACAAAATATACTAGATCGTCTGCTCCTGTTTTTGATTGAGAAACAAAATATACTAGATCGTCTGCTCCTGTTTTTTATTGAGAAACAAAATATACTAGATCGTCTGCTCCTGTTTTTTATTGAGAAACAAAATATACTAGATCGTCTGCTCGTGTTTTTTATTGAGAAACAAAATATACTAGATCGTCTGCTCCTCCTGTTTTTTATTGAGAAACAAAATATACTAGATCGTCTGCTCCTGTTTTTTATTGAGAAACAAAATATACTAGATCGTCTGCTCCTGTTTTTTATTGAGAAACAAAATATACTAGATCGTCTGCTCCTGTTTTTGATTGAGAAACAAAATATACTAGATCGTCTGCTCCTGTTTTTGATTGAGAAACAAAATATACTAGATCGTCTGCTCCTGTTTTTGATTGAGAAAAAAAGTCCATTGGTCAGTGGTGGAGCATCTTTGAATACCTTCGCAAGTAACCATTGGCTTTTACTATATGTACAGATGAATATACTGTATATAGAATGACAATGAATTTGAAATGCTCCTTACAGACGGAAAATTATGTAAAATAAAGAAAACTGGACACATTCTGTTTCTTCAAAGAAGAGCCGTATAGACACGGTGAAATCGTTAAAAGAATGTGTCGAGTTTTCTTTATTTTACATATATACAGGTATATTGGGTCATGTAAATAAAGTTTACGGATTACGTCCTCCTGGTATCATGGAGAAACCAGTGACAAAATGATGCCTCCGTCACATATACAAATCAATAGTTTAAACATAGTATTATGCCTTAATTTGTTCTACAATCAATCTTGATTATTCATGTTTGTACTACGTAGGACTTCCAGCATCCGGCACACACTCGACACCGCCGGATCTGGAATCTAACAGAAGTCTCTGATCTTCGGAGATTCATTTACTGTATACGGGACGAGGACAGATCCAGACTCATACAGGATGTCATACACAGCTTCCAGTCTGACGTCACAAAGAACTATAACCTTCTCAAATCAGGTTTGTATAACGAAGGATAATTCAAACGTATTTTTTTTGCCATTGGGCAATACGACTTACGTTCCTTTGACAGTAAGCTACCTCGCAGATAGCGTGTCTGTTTATTGAAGAGAGATTAGCTTACTTCTACAAAAATTCTGTATAGTTGATGATATTTTTTAATTTCGCTTGATTCACGGGTCCATTCGAAATCGCGAAATTTAATACCTCGCGAAATTTATCAATATCATGGTTTCACTTACTATAGTGTGTTACAAGAATTTGAGTTGATAATGCTAGAAAGATAATTCGCTAAAATAAACCCCCGTGAAAAAATTCAAAATAGGAAATCGCGAAATTTTACACCCACGAAATTCAACAATTGTACTACAATAAAAATAAACCAAAACAACTAAACACTCACATAAATACTCACATAAACACTGAACATGGAGAAGAAAGTGTATATTCCGAAAACAAAATTGAATAGGAAATAAATGTCCCATGAATGACCATAGAATAACATCTCGTTCCTAAGCAATACTGTTTCTTTTCGAAACTACCATTTCTTTTCAACGCAGTAATATATTGATTTCCAAGCAAAATTCTTTCATTCCAAAGCAATACTATTTCTTTCCCACGCAAACTTATTTCATTCATTAGCAATACTTTTTCGTTCCTAAACAATATTATAATTATATCAAACAGGTGAATTTAATGATGGTTAGTATTTTACTTTAATTTTTAGCTCGCCTATTCGAAGAATAGAGGGAGCTAATGTTGTCACCCCGGCGTCGGCGTCAGCGTTGGCGTCCCATTTCATGTTAAAGTTTTTGAGCAAGTTTCTGTTTCGTCAATTGTTTAAGCTTAAGTCATCATAAATGTTTATGATTTTATTTTCCTAAAGTGTATGGATGCTGAACGTGATAATACAATCAATTTGGGGCTCTTTAGGTTTTTTTGAGTCTGTTCATTTGTCATATTTCCATGTTTAAATAGTAAATACTTGAACATCAACTTCTTCTGAATAGGCGAGCTTTGCTGTTCTTCAACAGCTCTTGTTGTCTGTACTGTTTTATTAAGTTTGCTATATATTGCCTATGATGCATACGTACATACTATTATATATAATTATATTTAGTTTGTCATGAGTAGAATGATGGGGGTTGTGCAACCTGTCGGTAGGAGATCGTCTAATCACTCTTGCACTTCGCCCACTATTCAGAACTATGTGTCAGTAGTGTCCCATACGCCAAATATATCTGGACATGTTTTATTTATATGTGGTGATAATGATTATGTAAATATATGTAAAATATTTTATTATCATTTACTATTTCATTCCTTAGCAATAATATTTCGTATCCACAAATTCAAATTTGTGCACTAATTTTTGATCGCTTATAGTATTCCCTTATTTCCATTAACTATCCAGTCGTTCCTTAAGTTATAGGTCAACCGTAAAAACATCTATTTGCGGACGTAGAAATGAACTATTTAAACCGATGATACCCATAGTATTATCCAGTTTATACGGTAGATTATTAACTTTATCTCGAAAGTAAAGTGACTTTGTTCTATTAATAGGAACATTACATGCTGACGTGAACGACTACAACATCCTTGTGAGCGAACAACCTACCAATGGAGAATATGACGTTATAGGAGTCCTTGACTTTGGAGATTCTGTGTACTCTTGTTACGTTTTTGAGATTGCAATCATTATGTGTTACGTCATACTTGAAAGTGACGTCATTGACCCCATTGACGCTGGAGGTCACACACTTGCCGGCTTTTTACAAGAGTTCTTACTTGGAAGAGAAGACTTGAAGGTGCTGAAACAGTGTGTGTGTGCACGATTTGCACAGTCTTTAGTGATGGGAGATTACTCTGCTGAAAACGACCCAGAAAATGCTGAATATGTACTCTCCACGGCACAGAAAGGGTGGACAACTCTAAAAACATTGTGGCAAATGTCTAAACAGGAACTATACGGTCGATGGAGTCGGATATGTCAAGAACATTACGGGATCGACGCAAATTTCGGTGATGATCTTTAGTGAGCTGATGGATTCCATTGATCAATTGAAATAAAAATAAAAACACCGCGAAACAAATCAATTTCATTTCATTTTTAGTTTATTTAAATATTTTAAAATTGAAAGACATGATTAGATGAGAAAGAAGTGAAGATGAGCACTGAAGCATAAAATCATCGACCAACCGTTCAGTTTATACATGATAATATATAGCCGATACTTCCTCAGATAAGTTACACATTTTCTAACACATACGAGGGTCAATATTTGCTAATCTGATTAAACACCAAAACTACTGCTTATAACTGGGTAATATAGAATTTTACCTTTGGGTCCTAATGCTGGTAGGATTTTACGAACCAATACATAAATATAGTCTCCAACCTATCACAAATGCGACACTTACCGATTCAGTTTTTGTGTTACGCACAGGATATGCACAACAAAATATTTCAGATTATATTCTGTTGGGTCCATGATAAGACAAAAATCAGTTTTCATTTAAAAGAAATCTTAGACGCCTAGGAATGGTTAAAGGTGTACTAACTCTCCTAGTATGTTTTGCCACACAATCTGCCCGATAGCCAGTGATTCCGCCCGTGTAATACGTTTGCATATGTCATTATTTAAGCATTGAACGTCTTTCAGTTGGCATTCATAGCCAATATGAATTTGCCTCTGTTCAGTTGGCATTCATATTGGCTATGAATGCCAACTGAAAGACGTTCAATGCTTATACAGTAAAACCCCTATAACTCGAACAGCAGGGGACCAGGTAAATAGTTCGAGGAATACGGGGTATTCGACTCATCCGAGGTTCGTTACTAGGACATATATATATATCGACAGTCAAAATGTCCGGTCTCAAACTATGACAAACAATGCACAGCAATGACATTTTGATTACCCTATCTTTCAGCATTTTGGATTTCTTTATTTAAGTTTTTTATTGATAGCAATATCAATATCAAGTTGAAAAAATAACATAAATTTAGGGTTTGAAAATGCTTACGAGAAAGCCCTAAATCAAATGTCATTCACATCAGAGTAAGCGATCGTCATCTAGGTCAATGTACGGACATAAGAAATGATATTTATAGATGTCTATTTAGTAAATTTACGAGGAAAGTTAGTTACAAAATACAATTTACAGGAAAAGATACAGAACGCACTGATAAAATGTACTTTGCATAAGTCGTTTGATATCGTTTACATCTTTCCGCAAATAACATTGTGTTAGCCTGTCGAATGAAACTAACAAAGAAATAAAAAAAAACCACTTTTATAATTAGGCGGACGTTAGCAATATCTTCCGCCTCTTTTGTCATTTCAAATTGCGTACTTTTATTAACACGGATCAACAACTTCCGTATTTTCGTATTTACAGCGAAGATTATTACGAGGGAAACATCAATAACTTTATGCCTTTTCTGAAATATTTAAATAAAGTTAACAACGACTTGCGATCGTGTAGGTAGGTAATAATGGCACCGTTAATCTCTTAATTACCTAAAGGCTTGACGCGCCAAGTGTATAAACACAAAATCGTGAGCAATTATCCATGTCGGTCGGTGCAGTCAGGTGTGACACAGGTAAAATAATCTCAAGGGCCGAACACTTGTTCGACGAATACATGGGTAAATACTATGTATTTGATGAAACGTGGACATATTTCTGTTCGAGGAATAAGGGGTATTCGACGAATAGCTGTTCGAGTTATCCGGGGTTTTGTTACATATATTATATAGAGAGACAGTCGGGACCGTACGGCCAATTCGACGAATAGGGGGTATTCGAGGAATCCGGGTTCGAGTTAGAGGGGTTTTACTGTATATACATTTGATTACAATTTTATGATGAAATTCCAAGGAATTTTGCATTTATAATGAATTAATCATTCGTTATCGTCATGGATGGAACAGCCATTTGAACAGCCGTCTTCCGTGATCGCTGGCACGACAATTGTGACGTCACAATGATAATGACGTCATAATAAACGCTTGAAGTTCACTGTTTATATGACTGCCAACTGCGTTTGGTAAGGTTACATAGTGGGACTGCATTGAAAATGTAAATATTGTAACATGACCTGGAGCGATTTCCATTAAGACGTCATGAATTAAGTATCAGAAAAATTATATGACGTTGGAATTTCGATGACAGCAGGATAACAATGGTTGCCTTAGTTGGATTTTAGTGGTACATTTTGGTGTTGAGATTCTTTATTTGTAAGCTGTTGTAGATATGTGATAAATTATATCTTAAATTAAAACTTGTAAGACTCTTAAGAATACTTATGTAAGATCCTTTATATAACTGACTGTGTCAACCATTTTAGATCCTATAAATAACTTACTGTATCAACCATTTAAGATCCTATATATACCTAACTGTATCAACCATTTAAGATCCTATATATAACTGACTGTGTCAACCATTTAAGATCCTATAAATAACTTACTGTATCAACCATTTAAATCCTACATATAACTAATGTATAAACCATTTAAGATCCTATATATAACTGACTGTGTCAACCATTTAAGATCCTATATATAACTGACTGTGTCAACCATTTAAGATCCTATAATAACTTACTGTATAACATTAAACCTGTATCATTTAAGATCCTATATATAACTGACTGTGTCAACCATTTAAGATCCTATATATAACTGACTGTGTCAACCATTTAAGATCCTATATATAACTGACTGTGTCAACCATTTAAGATCCTATAAATAACTTACTGTATCAACCATTTAAGATCCTATATATAACTAACTGTATAAACCATTTAAGATCCTATATATAACTGACTGTCTATATATAACTGACTGTGTCAACCATTTAATATCCTATAAATAACTTACTGTATCAACCATTTAAGATCCTATATATAACTAACTGTATCAACCATTTAAGATCCTATATATAACTGACTGTGTCAACCATTTAAGATCCTATACATAACTAACTGTATCAACCATTTAAGATCCTATATATAACTGACTGTGTCAACCATTTAAGATCCTATATATAACTTACTGTATCAACAATTTAAGATCCTATATATAACTAACTGTATCAACCATTTAAGATCCTATATATAACTGACTGTATCAACCATTTCAAAAGTGGTTCTAGAATGCTACGACGTCTAAAGGCAAAGACAAACAAATAATTGAAAGTTAAAACTATTTTACTACTAGTATAAATACACTGAACAACTTGCCTTGGAGAACAATAAATAAAATTGACGAGGAAAAAGATAACGGAAAAGAACATTGAGATATAGAGGAGAAAAAGAGAATGGGAAAGAATATCTATTTATAGAGGAAAAGAGGCAAACAATGGGCTTTGTTTATGTCGCATCAATACCTCGCGCAATAACAAGTAATAAATAAGTCATTATTTACAAACAATTTGTTCTTGAAAACAAGAACAATAACAATGGGATAAAGAGCACTGAAATACATCCCTGAAAAAATATTAGATCTGTAGTATTATTTTAAAAACGCATTAAGGTGTATACTCAGTACGGCTTTCCCAATACTATTCGTATGGTGCCGTGACAAAGATTGAGAATACAAATTATTTACATTTCTCAACATGATAACTGTTATCTCTATGAGACCATGGTTTCCGGTTTATGTTCACCAATCTGAAAACTTCAATCTGTTCTGAACTCCTCGTCGTCTGTCTCCGATGCACCAGGACTTTGATTTCGACCGGAAATGACGTAGATCTGATTTGTGGTTGCTGTGAAGCATCGGGGTGTACCCAAGCGGGTCACAGTGTTCCTGGAACAATGAAAATAAAATTGCAATGAATACCACTGTTACCGGCTACCTCCTTGGTTACGACATTGTCATGGGAGGGGAGGGAGAAATTAATGGGAGACATCTCAAACTTGCATTGTCAGCTTTAACAAGAAGAACCTTGGTCAGTTATAAACAAGTTTATACAGTGTACTTCCATAGCAGCACTAGCTAGCCTATTAAAAATATGTGAAGATTATCATACGGATATGAAGCCATAAATGTGACATTTGGAGCCTTATTTACCTGACGACTGTGGAAGAAGGCCTTATATCCCTCGTGAAGTAGGTACACCTCAGGGTAGTTGAGGAGTGGGTAGCGGTCTATATTTAACTCACGGTCAAGTTTCCGCAATAGTCGAGACCTACAAGAGAATGCATTCAGTAAAAAATGGTACCAGTCTCGGAGCAGCATTAATATGAAAGTTCAATGTGTTTCATTATCTCAAGGTTATATACTTTCACTGCAGACCCTCTATATAACCTTTCCAAGTGCAGTTAGCATTCATCAGTCTAACTGTTATCCGCTCATTATGACGTCATCATCATTGTGACGTCACAATGGTCGTGCTAGCGATCACGGAAGATTGCTGTTCAAATTGCTGTTCCGTCTTTTACGATCATTAATTCTTTATTCATTATAGATGCAAAATTTCTTGAGATATTATCATAAAATTGTTCTATAAGCATTGAACTGCATTCAGTTGGCAATTATAGGAATGTGAATACCAACACGGCAGCGGCATATTTAATGAAGCGCTAGCGCTTTCTTAAATTTGCCGCTGTCTAGTTGGCATTCATACTCCCATAGTTGCCAACTGAATGCAGCTCAATGCTAAAATGCTTAAATGAAAGCTTCACAATATCGATATCGCCAGACATATTATCAATATATTTCAAACAAAGAATTTAGAAATTCAAAATAGTCTACATTATTTTTGTATCTAATCATTGTAAAATATAAATGAAATCTTTTTTGTTTCGTTGCTTGAGCATTGATGTTACTATTTTTTTTCTTCATCGGGGTATGAAAGAAATTTTGTTTATAAACAGTGTTAATCAAGTTACAAACAAAATTTATTTCATAACCCGATGAAGTTAACAAAATATTTACATCAATGCTTCTATTTATTTTTTGAGACTATTTGATAACATAAAATACGGTTAAACGTACGATTCTATTGATATTCGAATAGATTTTTTTTTCTAAATCAATACGTATCTTCGACGTCTCTATTGTGACGTCATGATTACATCGAGTTTTCGCGCCATTCTCGAATTTTTTTCATATAAGTATAAAGGAAAATAATCTACCTATCAGGAAGTCGGATTTAGAATGAAAACAAATAAAAATTAATTATAATACCGTAAAACAACATTTTTGACATGTAAATAGTTTATTAAAAGACGACTTACATTCTCGGTCCTCTCGCTGAAGAAAATTCGCAATGGAAAACAAGGATGTCTCGTTTTGGGGATTGTTGAGTGGAAGTTCCCTGCCGTAATAACCTCTCTATCATTTCATTAGTGTACAGGTTTTCGGCTCCCTGAGAAAAATGACAGACAATTGCAATGTATTAAGAATTTGGCGTGAATTTTCAAAGATAGGATTATAATACACTGAGTTTTAGATAGTTTATGCGTCAGATAATCAAGAAATTATTTTCTAATTCATTGTAATGATTTCTTCTTTTTGGCAGAACTTACTCGTATGTGTCCACTTTCAAATTCATATGGATAGCGACAATCAATGATCCTGTAACTTCCAATGACGTCATCAAAGTGTCCGTCCATTACGTCAGACAACTACAAGGATAAACGATAGGCGTATTTCAGTGATACTAGTACGAATTATCATTAAACACTTCCCTTGACAGTTACGTCATAATTCTTGTCAGGAAAGCAGTTTTAATTATACATTTTAAAAGTGTTTACTTAAAATATTGGTTAAATTTTTTTTTGCTAATTTACATTATTAAACAAACCCCTAGTCTAAGATTCATAACTTTGTATAATACCTGAAATGTTACACCACCACAGAAAAGAATTAAGACCAAAAACAATATATTTTAGTCTATTTTAATAAAGGACAGCTGAAGAAGAGGGTTAATACATATTTATATTAACACAATTTTATATTTGTATTTGTCCTACTGACAAACTATACAATGATATTCAACCAAGATCTTGTTAACTTACTGTGCTGGAGGTTATGCTTTTAAGGTCACTATGTTTACCAGGGATTGTGGGTAAACAATATGACTGACTTCCGTTTCCGGTTACATCATCGTGTTCTACGAACTTGTTTACCGCTTTGATAAAAAACTCGGATTTACACTTGGGTGGTGTATGTCTTTCCTGTAATTCGTAAAATGCGCATTGTGAATAAAGAAAAACATTGAAAAGGGACTACAAGTCCGTCCTAGATCTTTTTCTTTACTAAATGTCACGCAAATGGATAAAAATACAAAACATTCTAATTAATGGCGAATAAAGTTGAAATCAAAATGTAACAAATGTGAAGGTATAACTAGTAAATAAAGAGCAGCAATTTTAGGACTATGACAAATTATAAGTCTTGCTGTTAGGAAAGAATTAGGGAAGGGCCATGCTCAGACATAATTAGGGAAGGGCCATGCTCAGACATAATTAGGGAATGGCCATGCTCAGACATAATTAGGGAATGGCCATGCTCAGACATAATTAGGGAATGGCCATGCTCAGACATAATTAGGGAAGGGCCATGCTCAGACATAATTAGGGGATTGCCATGCTCAGACATGAGAAACATACATGACTTAAGGCTATTATCTTAACATTAAAATATTAACTTTATCATAAATGTGTAGAGTGTGAAGTTTGATACGCTTAGATTGTTTCTAAGTTTTGATTACCTTGACAGAGAGCATATCAAAGTCCATTATGATGTCATCTCCTTCGGAACACCTCTGTCTCTTTGGCCCAATAGTACCGCCATCGGTCGTTTGGACACGCTTGTTACTGAACAGTGATTTCCGTACTGTCGAGTTAGAATTAACCTGTGATGAAATCAGTATTGAAAACTTTCGTAATAAGATTCCAAATACCAAAACAAAATGACATTTCTATTTTGAAATTTCTGTATCTATAGGAGTTTGGAATGTTGTAATTCAGGTTACCTCAGAATAGTGACTCAAATGAACAATCTGATATTTGAGCGAGGTTGTAATATTGTGTTGTGATATGATGTAATGTTGTGTTATAGTATGATGTAATGTTGTGTTATAGTTTGATGTAATATTGTGTTGTGATATGATGTAATATTGTGTTGTGATATGATGCAATATTGTGTTGTGATATGATGTAATATTGTGTTGTGATATGATGTAATATTGTGTTGTGATATGATGTAATATTGTGTTGTGATATGATGTAATATTGTGTT
Source organism: Argopecten irradians (assembly GCF_041381155.1). Classification (NCBI taxonomy): domain Eukaryota; kingdom Metazoa; phylum Mollusca; class Bivalvia; order Pectinida; family Pectinidae; genus Argopecten; species Argopecten irradians. Next base: position 41,801,706 of record NC_091144.1, read on the forward strand.
GTGATATGATGTAATATTGTGTTGTGATATGATGTAATATTGTGTTGTGATATGATGTAATATTGTGTTGTGATATGATGTAATATTGTGTTGTGATATGATGTAATATTGTGTTGTGATATGATGTAATATTGTGTCGTGATATGATGTAATATTGTGTTGTGATATGATGTAATATTGTGTTGTGATATGATGTAATATTTTGTCGTGATATGATGTAATATTGTGTTGTGATATGATGTAATATTGTGTTTGATATGATGCAATTGTGTGATATTGAATATGATGTGATTTTATTGTTATAATTTGTTTTATATGATGCATATTTGTGTGATATGATGTAATATTGTGTTGTGATATGATGATTGTGGTGATATGATGTAATATTGTGTAGGATATGATGTAATATTGTGTTGAGATATGATGTCTTTAGTATTGATTATGTTGTAATTTGATGTTTATTGTGTTTGTGATATGATGTAATATTGTGTTGTGATATGATGTAGTATTGTGTTTGATATGATGTAATATTGTGTTGTGATATGATTATATATGTGTTGTATATGATGTAATATTGTGTTGTATATGATGTAATATTGTGTTGTGATATGATGTAATATTGTGTTGTGATATGATGTAATATTGTGTTGTGATATGATGTAATATTGTGTTGTGATATGATGTAATATTGTGTTGTGATATGATGTAATATTGTGTTGTGATATGATGTAATATTGTGTTGTGATATGATGTAATATTGTGTTGTGATATGATGTAATATTGTGTGTGATATGATGTAATATTGTGTTGTGATATGATGTAATATTGTGTTGTGATATGATGTAATATTGTGTTGTGATATGATGTAATATTTGTGTGATATGATGTAATATTGTGTTGTGATATGATGTAATATTGTGTTGTGATATGATGTAATATTGTGTTGTATATGATGTAATATTGTGTTGTGATATGATGTAATATTGTGTTGTGTGTAATATGTGTTTGATATGATGTAATATTGTGTTGTGATATGATGTAATATTGTGTTGTGATATGATGTAATATTGTGTTGTAATATGATGTAATATTGTGTTGTGATATGATGTAATATTGTGTTGTGATATGATGTAATATTGTGTTGTGATATGATGTAATATTGTGTTGTGATATGATGTAGTATTGTGTTGTGATATGATGTAATATTGTGTTGTGATATGATGTAATATTGTGTTGTGATATGATGTAATATTGTGTTGTGATATGATGTAATATTGTGTTGTGATATGATGTAATATTGTGTTGTGATATGATGTAATATTGTGTCGTGATATGATGTAATATTGTGTTGTGATATGATGTAATATTGTGTTGTGATATGATGTAATATTGTGTTGTGATATGATGTAATATTGTGTTGTGATATGATGTAATATTGTGTTGTGATATGATGTAATATTGTGTTGTGATATGATGTAATATTGTGTTGTGATATGATGTAATATTGTGTTGTGATATATATATTGTTTTGTGTTGATATGATGTATATTTGTGTGATATGATGTAATATTGTGTTGTGATATATGATGTAATATTTTGTTGTGATATGATGTAATATTGTGTTGTGATATGATTGTAATATTGTGTTGTAATATGATGTAATATTGTGTTGTGATATGATGTAATATTTTGTGTGATATGATGTAATATTGTGTTGTGATATGATGTAATATTGTGTTGTGATATGATGTAATATTGTGTTGTGATATGATGTAATATTTGTTGTGATATGATGTAATATTGTGTTGTGATATGATGTAATATTGTGTTTTGATATGATGTAATATTGTGTTGTGATATGATGTAATATTGTGTTGTGATATGATGTAATATTGTGTTGTGATATGATGTAATATTGTGTTGTGATATGATGTAATATTTTGTCGTGTGTATGATGTAATATTGTGTTGTGATATGATGTAATATTGTGCTGCGATATGATGTAATATTGTGTCGTGATATGATGTAATATTGAAGTTACTTACCAACATGGTTTAGACATTACATATTCAAGCATGATTTTTTTAAACAAATGAATGATTATAAAATTTTGATTTAGCAAAAATGAAAATATACCGTTCGGAGACGAATGCAAATGTATTTTATAATTGAAATATTTTAGTAAAATAATATTTTTGGCATTAAAAGCGACCACATACGTTTTTCCTTTCAAATCCTGGAGTACAAAATTGCGATATGAATTCCTCGTTGCCAGAAAGGTCTTCTATCTGTAAAACAACATTTAAACATGTCACACAGTATAATAAATAAATAATATCATCAAGATAAATAAGTATTGTGTTATCATGTACGCTCCAATAATACAAAAAATATAGAAAACTAACAAGGTCAAAATTTAAGGGGTATTAGAAAGCAAATCGGTCATATTTTGTAAAAAATAATGTGGTGAGGTATACTTTTTATTGGCTTTTCTTTATTGCAGATGTCAGTCTTCGTGGAAATTCTAAAAAATCATTTTTTTCGATCACTTTATAACGATTTGGGTGCAATTTGCTCTAAAATTGGGTCCGGATTTATTTCAAATATAGCGATATTTCGTTTAATTGCGGAAAACTCCGCTTATTTGATATAGTAATGAATTGTATATCACGTAATTAAGGTATGGACATGATATGGGCATATTCTTTATATGTAAGGGAAATATAAAAACTACTTAAAGATGACAATGCAAGTTAAAATTATTAAAATGATTTTTTTTAAAATAAGTATACTCGAATTTCAAGAATCGTTTATGAGGCATTCCCCGATCGAGAACAGCCATTTTTGTTTTACATTCCGACGACTCACTGACCCCTATATAAAGCGCGTGAATCGACACACGTGCGCTCATTCATGTACATATACACCTATACACCTACAGTCCACAGTATATATCACCTACAAATAGGTAAACAAAACCCTCACCTGTAAAATTATATGGGACTTGTTTTAGCAAGAAAACATGTCAACTTCTCTAAGTTGTCATTTAGATGTTTCTCAAAATAAAATTTCAACGCAAATGAATAGAAATCCAAACAATAATCCGTCCACATATCTCCACTTATATCATCGATATCGTACCCGATGCACTCAACTGACCATATACACGTGACTATAGTACCTGACTCGAACGAGCGACAACTATCAAGGACACACACGTGTCGATGTACATGTAAATTGTACGTGTAAAACCTAGTGTATATTGAAGTGTTTTATAAGTTCGTATTGGACATATGTTGGGGTATAGCTGACAACACATTCATCCATTACTTCAATGAAATATTGTCAGGTGATTGCAGCGTTTATTTTCAATTTGACATTGTTATTTGCAATATCGGGCATGTGTACACACGTGTGTCAAGTGTCCCGTGCTTTATATAGGGGGTTGGCCAGTGAAGGTTACTAAGCAGAGTAAAAGAAAAATGGCTGCCACTTCCTTAGATACCGCACTGTCATAAACTAGGGGATGTCTCAGAAACAATTTTAGAAAAAAAATATTTCGTTATTTTTTTTAAATTTCAAATGCATGTTTTTAACTTGCATTGTCAGCTTTAAGGCTAAAAGTTTATCTATTCTAACTCATTAAGACTGACTTCAGTATAAACTCTAAATTGTCACAATATGCCGTCATAGTGAACTACTGTTCGTCTACTTTTTCATACACAACTTTGAAATAAAAAAATCAATATTGAATAGGCCTTACACACTTGATGGTCAATGTTTTAGAAACATATAAAATATATATAACACATCCGGCACATGGTTGTTTGACCAAATATTTCTTTTTCCTGGTACGGACTTACTCGATATCATTTGATGCTTTTCTATTTTATAATATTTTCCCCTTATCTATTTTTGAATTACAAGTTACTAAATTTTACATCCAGTTCTACAGGTATGGTGTGATACTGTTTTCTTTCATACTAAAAGTAGAATGTTCTGAAACTGATCCATTTTATTACTATACTGAATATTTGAATTATTTATTTTCTTACTGTGTATTTATTATTCTATTTATTTAAAAATAACCCATCATAACATTGATAGTTGATTATAATATACATACTTTTCTCTCATACTGTCTGGTCTCGTGCAATACACACATGTCGCCTGCTCAAGGCTGTATGATACGGTCTCGTGACGTCACGGCGTCAACAAAATCGCTATTTTCTCAGTAAATTTTTACGTTATTTAAAAAAATAGACTGGTTTTACTATAAAAGATGCAAACAATGGGATTTGTTTTTAAAATATCACGCATTTTCATGTATTGAGATTTGACAAACAGTCGTGGTTTTCTTAGACCTTTATTTGTAAAATTATAACAAATTATAGGTACACGTGTAGGTGACCAGTGCGAGGCACGTGCTTTTTTCATTCGGTTCACACGCTAGTTTACAGGAAATTTATTATTATTATTATTATTTTATAAGTTTTTGGCAGTTAATCTAATAAGAAAGAAATGTTTATTGGATGGTATGGATTAGTGTATTGTGAAAGGTGATTGAGTTTTTGGTTCATTTTCTTCGGCGAAGTCGAGCCCTTGTTATTTATTTGTGAGTTGTGTTGTTATTATTAATAGCGGTAAGCGTAGTGTTTTTGGAGAAAATGATTCTGTTTCTCTTAGCCCATCTGAGCGCGTGCAAAGGTATCGTGTAGCTTGTCTTTTCCCTTCAGTGATAGAAAAAAAACCTCGCACCGGTAATTTTTAGAGAAAATAATTTTCAATCTGCAAGATAGCAAAATATTGTAAAAAAAATCGGATTTAACAACATTTTGTAGCCCTCGGTAGAACCATGTGCTAATTGAACCAGTTCCTCGGCCGTGATAGATCTGTGTTACATGTTGACTTACCAGATCTATTCCTAGACCGGGATCCTGCATGTCCAGTGGCCGGAGGCTAGCTGGACAGACTGGTGTCAGGAGATCAGGGTCAATAGTGACTTGCGGATCACAGGATTCAATATCCCGAGGGGTACCGAACATCTCAATGGCAATCCTTAAATTTAAAGATGATTTAAAATGACATTGTGTGGGAAAAAATCTTAAATAAAATTGTAATCTAGGAATAAATGTCTATACGAAGCAAAGGAATACAGCGGAAAATTGTCATTTTATTTTTCTTTCGATCATAATTACATACATATACTGTACATATATAAATTGAACATATTATAAATTGTACTTAATTATTAATTGTACATAATTACATTGTACATAATTATAAATTGTACATAATTATAAATTGTACATGATTATAAATTGTACATAATTATGAATTGTACATAAATATTACATCTACATTGTTTAATATCTAATTTTTGTTTTGCTACAAATAAATTAAATACATGATTAGATTATTTTGGTATTTATAATTAGAGTGACCATTATACATGCTAGCTTTAATTTATCATCTTTGCCGAGTTCAATTTAAATTTAAATTTAATTTACTCATACATTGATATATATACATATACAACATAGAATATTAGGAAATTGGAAAACAAACTTAAACTTATAGAAATGCTAATTCCATTTACATAAAGTACAATACACACCGTGTACTAGTACAACAAACTGTGCGCCGTAAAACATCTTATATGCAGTTATGTATTACAATCGTTAGTATACTTTTCTAATTCTCGTAATGGCGAACCGCCAACTGAAATGTTAAAACTATTTTTTTTTAATTTTAAATCTATCAATTAGTAAAACATTACTTGATTTATTCATATATGTAAATACTATCCAACATTTAGAGAGAAAATAAATCATGTGTTTGTTACTCTACATCTAATCATTATTTATCCATGTAGATCAAGAGTGTGTGTTAAATAATCATGTTAAATGCGCACGTTTTGAAATGAAAATTACTAACATTTTACATTTGTCCACACATATGCAAGATGAACATAAGAAAAGTAAAACAACTTACATTGTACGGAATGTCCTGTCCTGGTCGTGAGGGTCTGAAGATCCACTGTAACACATTTGATGAACATCGTTATAATTCGTCAAACCTTATATACACATGTATCATACTTAATTAACAAGAAATAAACATAAACCAGTGTCGCTAATTATAGTCCAATAAGCCGGTGGTGAAGTGGAAACTCTTGATTAATTATTGCAAACTAATTAGCCACCAACAAAATAATAATTAGGTGTATGGAAGTCTTATAGCAGCACTGAGAAAAGCCCGGTCGGTCATGGAATGAGTTTCAAAAAACACAAATTCAACAAATTAGATAAATGTGATACAATTCGTTCGGACCTGTGTATTCCGGGTCTGTCTGGAGCTGCTAAACTCCCAAGTGTCGTTTCCAGTGTTGACAGTAAAACTGATGATCTTAAAATCAACAAACTATTGTATACCCTCAATCAGGAAATCAAATAAATTTGTCAACTTTTCAACTCATAAATTATTTATCGAAAGAACATAAAATTCTTTGAAATGAAATGAAAAAAGACATAAATCAAGCAAATATCATTAATATCTAAACCCATAAAAATGTCAGATGCTACCTTTTTCTTTAAAATCATCAGAATGACTGATGGATTTTTAGCCCCTTGTGTAAATATAGACACGTTCTATCAGGTTTTAATGTCTTTATCGACACCTATCTCTGAAATCGGGACGATAATTGAACCCCAGGGGATCTGGATGTCCGCTCGCATTATCAAAAAAGATGTTTCCTTGTTTGGCCAACAGATGTCGCCACTGGGCAAAGGTTTAGCGCTCACCTCTCACCAGATGTCGCCATCGGCCAAAACAGGAATATCGCTCTATCTTTTTTTTCAATATTGTGAAAAGGACAAGTTTTTTCCCGTTTGTTCTTTTTTAAACCGGCTACATGTATTTGGATTTTGATGCGATATCATTTATATTGTTAGTATCGGGACAATCGCTATGATCTTGATATAGTCTTCGTAATCCGAAGTATATACAGCCAGTTTCTAGTACAAACGTACATCATCGTTAAATTATTATTCTCTATATTTTTCCAAAAATGGGAAGATTACATAAACAGAATAAATCATATAAACAATCAAATTAAACATCCATGCTAAATTCGTGCAAATAGTGGATGAATATTTAAGATTTACATTTTGTATATACAGTACACTTCATTGGGATAAATAATTGGGATAAATAATATAAGAATTAAGACATGTCATTGGCTATTGATAATAAGATTTTGCCATTTTTTTTCAACTGCTAGTAATGTTTAAGCTTTATGTGCCATAACTGGGCGAACATTTTGACATGTCATTTTTCTTCAGTAATCCATTGAAAAACTTAAATTTTGATAAATTAAGCTGTGAAAATCATTAAAATGTCCTCAGATGGCCTTATGAATGTTAGTTACAACACAAAAATTATTAACTGTAAAATTAGTGTCTTTTATGCCTTATGTATGTTTAGATAGAAACACACCAGACGAAATTAGTTTTCAATTACTAATTACACTCTAAAAATGTTAAAGGAAATTGTAGACCACAATGTGGCTTGATTTATTTTTGGCAGTATTGTTAAAAATCGTTTTGAGCTATGATTTGTACTTGTAAAATCAAAACCTATACATTGAAAGTATTGTAATTTTCGAAATATTGATAACTTTTGGGATGAATAACAAATTAAAACTCATCTTTATTCGGGAGTATGAAAAATACGGCACATATAACTTTAAAACCCTGAGTTTATCCATATCTATACCATTAAAATCGTATTCAACCGGACCAGCAATTAAGATATTCAATAGATCTTTTTTCCGGAAGAGAGTGGAATAACAATTTAACATAATACCAATATCATTTATGTATGCAATGGAAACACCATACTCTATCAGCATATTACTGTTATAGTTACAGTTACAATTAACATAAATGTGAAGTAGAATATCGATGTAAAACTGCCACATTTGTGTAAAACTCTGTACAGTCACTGGACAAATTAGAAACAATAATATTCATTACAATGTTATGAATAAAAAAGATTTTCTGCAATTTGGACATTTTATTGAAATATACTATAATGTATGTGGTTCTCATTTTTTATGAATAACTTTAAATCTTTCGAATTGGCTATCGCTCTGCATTTTCTCTCTCCACTCTTTTTTTTTCTTTCGACATTACTGAGTTCTTCACTAATTTCTTCAATTGTGATTTAGGCGGGACAATACTGGTATCAGCTCGTATTTATTTATAACTCTCATAATGTCATCTACAATGCAACAATGATCTTTTTTCCGGAAGAGATGGAATTACACTTTTTTAAATCATTTCATTTATGTATGCAATGAAACACCATACTTTTATCACTGGTATTCAAACGAATAATAATAGAACATAAGATTCTGCGTGACACATGCGCGGCGGCAGTTTTACAAAATGGCTGTTAGCGGCTCCACTAGAGGAAGATAAATCAATAAACATACAATTCTGCGGCCATATCTGATAAAATATTGCTACACTTCACCAATATCAAATAACTAATTTAGAAACCGTTATATTCAATGTTGACATTACGGTATAGGCTATTCAACTGTTCAATGTTATAACTAGTCTTGCTTAATTTCCATCGCACGTGCGAGATGTAAATCACACCTAGGAAGAAAAGAAATCAACCATGTGTGTCTCCCTGCGATAACGGAACAATCAGATAGGCTTAGATCTATGTGACTAGTTATTATTTCATTAATTGCCTCCATAATGAAGATTACATAATAATATAACATGATACATTTAAGTAGCAAAATACAGGTACAAACTACATAGCATATGCTGAGAATGGAATAAATCCATTATCAGTTAATTAGATATTAACATTAATAATAGTAATTAATAATTAAAAAAAAAAAAAAAAAAAAAAAAAACACACACACACACAAAAAAAAACACGTTTATTAATAGTGACAAAAATTATACGAATATTAGACATTTCTAACGTCGATCAGACACGGATACAACTTCGACTATTTTCAGGGATCGGAACTTGGTGGGTGGTAATGGCGGGTTTTGTGGTAGGTGTTACGTTGTCCCACGTGATCAGGGGGAAGATTGGAATTCTGGTGCGAGCACAGCGGTGTATATCTATATATGGGATGGGGTGCGCGACCAATCAAACGGCGCGTTATTAGAAAGTGACCTTGCCCTAACAGAGGCTATTTTCAGCAACAAGATGGCTGCAGAGTCTGAAGCGATGACCGGCAAATGGTATTTATTTACACTCTTATAATATTTCCTTTGCCAATGGTTATGTATGCTTTGTTTTAGTTTAAATATACATATATTAAGAACATGCAAACCAGTGTAGATGCTCTTAAAAGAGTGTGTTTTCTGCGGAAATTTAAATGAAACTTTTGCCCTATCCGGCCTGGGCAAATTCAGTACCAAGTCTATTACGATTTACGAAAAAAATGCCATAATATTGTGGCGTAGATACTGTCCGATTTTCACCTTGTTGCCTTGTGTTGTGGATATCAAAAACAAATAGTATTTTGGAGGCTTCCTTCGAACAGAAACTGCTTCAAGATATCGTTTTAATAATTAGTATGTTTGTAACACCCCCCTTAGCTCCTCGCACACTCAGACACACTCATAGTATGCCCCCTACGGCTAATGTTGTCGCATTGCAACAGTAACTGATAAAATAATATAGTTATATTGGGGATATGCACATTCTGTAGGACTATTATGTATGGGGGCAAAGAAGTTAGGCCTATTTCAACAGTGTTGATGTGACGAGGGAACATTTCAATTATTTCGTAGGGGACTCATTTTTTTATTATTGTCATATTTTAATGTCAAGATGTTATTCTGATGGGTCAAGGCACGCAACTCATCTGGACCGGGTAAGTGAAGCTGAGGCCCGAAGTGCCCGGATGTTCTGCCGTCCATGAAATAAATTGTTGTAGTTCTTGTTTGGGGAAAAATGATCAACGTCTCCGTTATGTTCCTCCATTTTTATTACGTTCTAATTATGCATCAATACATCACGTCCGGTAAGAATCTCCGGATTTTGATATAAACTAAAAGCGAAAATGGACAATTCCGTAATTAGCTTATCTCCCCATTTAGACCATAAGTATGATCTTACCAGATATCTCGTAGACCAGATAATACATATATATAACATGCCCCCCACAAAAAAAATTGAACCCAGTGAAATTTACACTGTTCATGAGAAATCTGGGAAGAACATAAAAACTAAAGATATTTAGAAATTAGAAAAGGTAAATAGTTATACATAATGTCAAGATTACATTTCAATATGGCTGTGCCAAAGCAATGAAAACAACATATTGAAGAAAATGTAGCAAAATTGATATATATGCATTATTTAAAATACAAATGAGAATTGAAAGGAACATGTATATGTAAACATGATGTTTGGAACAATTCCAGTAAGGAAGGTTTGCTGGCCAGGCAAACATGGCCGAACAAGAAAATCCAACATACCGCCTTAAGTAATAGTGCACGAAAAATTCCATGAACTACAATAATCATCAAAGTTCAACTCTTTCTGAATACAGTACTCAATGAGACATGAGCTACTTACATAATAATTAGACATGTACATATGCTATCAATGATCTGATCAATTGGTAATGATTACATTAGAACAATGACATTTACTGCCTTATAGGTAGCAAGAGAATGATCAAGAGATACTCTTTAACTAGCAACCTAGGCGATGTCATTTTTGATGTCCTAGCAATGATTGACAGAAACACCCTAATCATAAGTAGTAAGCATGGTGCATGATCACATGATCAATTGGCATGATCAACCGTTAAAGTATAAAATTTGAGCATGTTTCAACTAAACAATCACTGAAAATCTGTATGGTATTTTATCAAACTAGAAAGCACCATTGGAATGTAGAACTTAACCTCAGTGTGTTTATAGTAATATACAGTGCTTAATCAATAATAAATGACATCATAGTTATCAAACTATATAAATTATCAAAACATACATGTATAGACGACTTTTTTCAGTTATCTCCCGAATAGTTCGAAATTACGTTAAAAATATCTCCCGAATAGTTCGAAATTACGTTAAAAGGTGGCGTTGACGTCGGCCGCCATTAACTCCGTGACTTATCTCATCCGTGACTGAAGCGGTGAAGGTCAATGTGAAAGTGCCGTAGACTCGTCTTTTACATTATCGATATCTTTGTATAAGTGTATGGAACTCCTGTCAATTTTTCAAGAATATCGAAGTTAGAGTCATCATGTCTATTTCGAAACCATTGAAATCGCCGACTTCTCGTCCAGAGTTCGTAAAAGCTAGCGAGTGGAAAGATGATATGAGAGAGTGGCCGGAAGTGATGTACGGCGATGTTTACAATTATTTGGTGAATAGTCGTGCTGTTGATGGAAGTGAGATGAGTAATTTTAAGTCATTTGACAGTTATAACTACTTCAAGAGTGGGTCTGTAGGTAGAATACTACACACCATTGTCGATGACGAGTTTGTGTTAATGAAAACAGAGGTTAGGCCATCACAGAAAGCCAATGAAAAGTGGCATTCACCATGGGTATTGTGTGGGCGGAACGGCTGGGTGTTTACGGGCGAGTGTTCTTGTGTGGCTGGTCTGAGTAAAACTTGTAGCCATGTCGGAGCGTTACTGTGGAAGTTAGAATATGCATGTAGAATGAATCTGACTGGAAAAAGTTGTACTGACGAAATGATGAAATGGATATGGGAACAACTAGCAACATAGAGCCATGGTTAATAAACAATATGGACTTCAAAAAACCAAAACGAAACCACGACGAGAATGAGTGTGAAAGAGTTGAATGTGAGGAGATTAAAGCTGAGAGTCGATCAGATTTTCAAATGTTTACGTCCCAAGAAGAATTCAGAGAATATGTAGAAACTTCTGACATGAAAGAGCTGTTTCTTCTTCAAAATACAACTATGTTTAAGTCTGTCAGTTTTAAACCAGCACCTAATGATTCTACAAGTGATTTTACACCTCATGAGAACCATTCCGATTCTCAATGTTCTTGTTCAAAATGTAGTGTCTTCTACAATAACTATGTAAACATTTCAGAAAATAAAATAAAATTATTAAAGGAAAAAACAGAAAAACAGGCTAGTGGTCAAGATTCTGAAATATGGAAAGACAGCCGAAAGATTAGAGTTACTGGTAGCACTGCCCATAATGTCCCAGTCCGAGATACAACAAACCCTGATAATTTCATAAGGGAACAGATGTATCCTACCTTTACCGGTAATAGATTCACTGAGCATGGAAATGCGGGTGAAATTGAGGTCAAATCCATGTTGCGAGGTCTAGGAATGAACCTTACTGAAACAGGAACTGTAGTTTCAAACGAGAACCCTTGGCTTTCTGTTTCACCAGATGGTGTCTTGAACATCAACAATGAAAATATTTTACTTGAAGTGAAATGTCCACTGTCGGATTTCGACTCCCTAGAAGCATATTTCAAATCAGGGAAATATGATGTAGTTTTTGTTGATAGCAAGAATTATCTGAGACCCAGAGGGCCAAGGGGTTATTACCTACAAGTACAATTAACACTGCATGTTTGCAAATTAAATAAATGCCACTTGCTTGTTTGGACTCCACGAGAATATAAGGTGGTTGAAGTGTTGTATGATCAAGTGTTCTGTGATCAAGAGATAGGAAGACTAAAAAAATTCTACTTCCAGAAATTTCTCCCGCGCATTGTGGATGAGTTCGAGTCCACTAGGTTCTCCTTGTCTGAGAAATACAAAAAGCTTGTGTTATAATTCATGAACATGCATGTATCGCATACGGTAGTTCAAAGAATGACACTTATCGTGTGTAATACCAACTGTCTAAGCAACGCCATCCGGTGTTCCCGGTTAGTATCAGGGGACACAACCTGTCAGAAATTTGAATTTTTTAAGCATATTGAAACTGCAAATCCAGTATTATATAATTTCCTTGAATTTTTCTCTAGTAAAGACTTCAAGGATTATTCATATTAAGATTAAATAGATGGAAGAATATTGAGTGAACATCAGCAACAACTGAGAGTTTTAAACCTGACAGCATACATATATTAAAATTACATCATTATCTTAACTCATTCATCCCTGTAATTTCATAATGGCCTGGCCTAGCCTAGTCTTTGATTTAGAATAACCTAAATATGTCTTTAGGGATGAATGGGTTCATTACAAATGTCTGCAAGATGTAAATGTCATTTGTCTTATCATAAATTCCAGGTATGAGTACTTATATATTATAAGAGAAAGGTCTTTAACTTTAACTTAAACGTATTTTTGCTCCAATCAATGCTAGCAATGGAGATCTTGGCACTTTTTCAAGCTTTTATAGCTTGAAAATCACAGCATCACTGTATTATCAGTGTGAGACAGTTGATTCCCTTTGGCCACAGACCTCTCTTTGGTCCACCATCCAGCCTCCATCAGCAAAGAATAACACGTTGTATATCATTCCCTTTGTAGTCTGAAAGAAAAGCAAGATACTTAATCAGTATTTACACCATCTTTACACCGACCAAATACAAAGAATCAGCTTGTGTTGTACACATACCTATCAGGATATCCTTTTTAGACCAAATCTTGAATGACAAAAGCATTAATTATCATTCCACAAAATTTCTTATTTGAATTTATTCCTACAATTAAATTCCTTTTCAACATCCAGATGGCACAGGAAGCTCTTTGTTGAGGGTTTGTACAAAATTGTTACATTTTCATTTTTGTCCGCATTTGTCTATAGCTACACTTGGGAAACCGAGATTCTAGAAATAGAGATTGAACACACTCATGTATGTTTCTCTATTTGCTTTTTTTGCAAATTGATTAATATCTTACTCTGTGCAATGATTTTGTGAAATGTTAGCCCAAATTTGGTCCTATTAAGAGTCCTTTTTTTTCTTCAATTTTCATGCATGCTGGGCATTTATTGGGTTGAATATGGTATGTACCCTCCCCATTTCATGGCATAAGCTAAATTTGGTTGACCAAATCCACATACCTTTGTCTGAACATTAAGGTGATGTCGCCATCTTTCCATTTCCTGTTGGTAGCGTTTCATGAGTTGTTCGTGAACCACCTTCTCTGTGAAGGATGCGCCATCAGTCAGTGTAGGTTTGGTAGGCTTCGTATGATGGTACTGGTTGAATAGGTCATTGAAACTATCCATTGCAGTCTGCAATAATACAAATCTTGTTAGTAACTTTTACATCAAGGAAGATTTTCAGGGGTATTTTGGGGGCAGAACAACACTAATTGAATGCAGACTCGATTTAAAACATACTACTTATAGCAATTTACATTTGTGGTGTCAGTATTTCACAGTTTATTACATGAACCTGGGGTATGTTTGTGAAGACTCAATTTCGCGGTTCGCTGTAATATTTTAAACTATTGTTCTTAGGTAAATTGTTGCAATTCGGAATATTTTGCTGCACCTAAAGGGAGTAGGGCTAGTAGGCGAGCCACAAAGATCTGGAAGGAACATGATTCCATTGAAGATCTTATCGAGCGTTTGGCGATCCATTTACAGTTGCCAATAGACGGCGCTCCATATAAAGATATCTCCTAAAGCTATATTATCAATACAACCTATAAAGTTCATATAATTAATTTAGGTTATAGAACTTTCTAGAATACTATAATGTATAAACTTTGTTTGTTTGTTTGATTAATTAACGTCCTTTTAACAGCCATGGTCATGTAAGGACGGCCTCCCATGTATGCGGTGTGTTGCGTGTATGTTGTGCGAGGTGAGTGTTTTGGGAGACTGCGGTATGTTCGTGTTGTGTCTTCTTGTATAGTGGAACTGTTGCCCTTTTTATAGTGCTATATCACTGAAGCATGCCGCCGAAGACACCAAGCAACACACCCCACCCGGTCACATTATACTGACAACGGGCGAACCAGTCGTCCCACTCCCTGTATGCTGAACGCTAAGCAGGAGCAGAAACTACCACTTTTATAGACTTTGGTGTGTCTCGGCCAGGGGACAGAACCCAGAGCCTTCCTCACAGGGGCGAACGCTCAACTAAAGGCCAAAAGTGAGGCGGTGCCAAGGGAGGCATTAGGAAAGATAAAGTTAGTTAGGAAGAAGAGAAATATAAGATCCTAAATTTAGTCGCCTTTTACGATCATGCAATAGGGGCAGCAGGTACAATTCTAACGCCCTACCTGCAGGGCCAATTTGCCAAACTCTGAAAACGAGGCTGTGTGGAAATGTCAACACGGACATGCGTTTCCTAGTCGTGTCAGTTTCGTTTCGTGTGACACAACACGAACATACCGCAGTCTCCCAGTACACTCACCTCGCACAACATACACGCAACACACCGCATACATGGGAGGCCGTCCTTACATGACCATAGCTGTTAATAGGACGTTAATAAATCAAACAAACAAACAAACAAGTTTGGCGAATTTATATTTAGAACTGTGCTAAATTTACACGGGGCTTCCCCAAAATTTCAATGGTCAAAACTGGACACCGTTAGCAGAACTTGACCATCATTATGGTATGCAATGACTTTTGGAAGGCCAAAGAACGCATTTAGACTGGTTTCCTTTGCCCGACTATCCACTTTAAATTCTCGTATTACTCTTGTACCACCACCAATTACTTTAGATATTCTAAACCATCTCTGTATAATATTGTATATATAAATAAATTGTGTTTTGAATTTAGCTGCTGGTTTCTCATTTCTGTTATTCTTGGTCGTAACAATGTATATATTGTTGGCCATTTTGGTCAGGCACCGTGGGATGGATTAAACAAGAACTGCAACACTTTCTTGTTGACCACTCCAGTATTTTTATCGTCGGTGAGAACGAAATGGTATCTGTGATTAAAAGTGCTCGCCTCAATGTCATCACCACAGGAAGGCGTCCTCCTGCTAGTCCAAAATCTACCGTCACTAATCGTAAAGGACATATATATCACGTTGCCAAACTGTTGGGTATAATCGACACGTAGACGATCTACACAAGATATCATGTGTTGGAGAGATGGCGTGTTTTGATGCTATTCCTGCACCTAAAGGGAGTAGGGCTAGTAGGCGAGCCACAAAGATCTGGAAGGAACATGATTCCATTGAAGATCTTATCGAGCGTTTGACAATCCATTTACAGTTGCCAATAGACGGCGCTCCATATAAAGATATCTCCTAAAGCTATATTATCAATACAACCTATAAAGTTCATATAATTAATTTAGGTTATAGAACTTTCTAGAATACTATAATGTATAAACTTTGTTTGTTTGTTTGATTAATTAACGTCCTTTTAACAGCCATGGTCATGTAAGGACGGCCTCCCATGTATGCGATGTGTTGCGTGTATGTTGTGCGAGGTGCGTGTTTTGGGAGACTGCGGTATATTCATGTTGTGTCTTCTTGTATAGTGGAACTGTTGCCCTTTTTATAGTGCTATATAACTGAAGCATGCCGCCGAAGACACCAAGCAACACACCCCACCCGGTCACATTATACTGACAACGGGCGAACCAGTCGTCCCACTCCCTGTATGCTGAGGGCTAAGCAGGAGAATAAACTACCACTTTTATAGACTTTGGTGTGTCTCGGCCAGGGGACAGAACCCAGAGCCTTCCTCACAGGGGCGAACGCTCAATGGCCCTGCAGGTAGGGCGTTAGAATTGTACCTGCTGCCCCTATTGCATGATCGTAAAAGGCGACTAAATTTAGGATCTTATCTTTTCTCTTCTTCCTAACTGACTTTATCTTTCCTAATGCCTCCCTTGGCACCGCCTCACTTTTGGCCTTGAGTTGAGCGTTCGCTTTGTTTGTTTGTTTGTTTTATTAACGTCCTATTAACAGCTATGGTCATGTAAGGACGGCCTCCCATGTATGCGGTGTGTTGCGTGTATGTTGTGCGAGGTGAGTGTACTGGGAGACTGCGGTATGTTCGTGTTGTGTCTTCTTGTATAGTGGAACTGTTGCCCTTTTTATAGTGCTATATCACTGAAGCATGCCGCCGAAGACACCAAGCAACACACCCTATTCGGTCACATTATACTGACAACGGGCAAACCAGTCGTCCCACTCCCTGTATGCTGAGGGCTAAGCAGGAGCAGAAACTAAAGCAAGTCCTCGAACTGGACCAACCACAATGACGGCCAACGAGTATAAGGCCGTCATGTTTTTATCTTTTTTGAAACAATATTTGATTCTATTAAATGCATCAGTGACACATTCACAACTTATAAAATGTTTTCTCTAAAAAAACTGTAGAATGAACCTACATTTATTCATATATATATATATATATATTTGAAATTGATCATTTAAATTTTTGTTTCGAAAAATACGAGATTTGAAAAATTATTTAAAAAATCGGGATATTTACTTTAAAACTCTCTGTTTTATAGTAAATATCCCGATTTTTTAAATAATTTTTCAAATCTCGTATTTTTCGAAAAAAAATCACATGAGTGTCATATATACTCATCAGTCCATCCACCAAATACAAAAAATGTATGACAACATCCATTTTCATTGAGTTGGTCCCCTGTGCCCCCACCCAAGTTACAACTTCCCAACCTCATGATTCTTCTGTCTTTCAGCCCCCCCCCCCCCCCCAAACACACACATACCTGATTGATTGTCATGTTATTTCAGGTTCCTGTTCAGGTATTCCTACAGACAAAAAAGCGTATACACACTGTCTACTCTCAAAGGAGGGGAACCGCTTCATTCGAAAATGGAATTTACAATTTCATCTTCAATTTGAAATTTTCAATTTAATTATTAATTACACGATATTGGACTATTAAAACAGTATAGAACCCCTCGGCTATAGACAAAGTACTGTAGTACACATTTCTCTTAATTAATTACTTTCCTTCCAACTCAATCATCTTTTTCTCCAGAGCACAAAAAAGAACAAAAAAAAAAACAGAAAAGGAAAGTAATATACATGTAGGCCTATATGTTTTCTGGAAATATATATGATGTGTTAATTCTCATAGCATAGGCCGACATGAATGTGAAGAATTAAATATTATCAATGTTTGAGAGAATTTCCTAGTTGTAATTCTATAGCAGCTACATGGAATGTACGTTTACATATACATTGTACAATACGTATACATCATAAAAGTTTCTTTCCTTCCAGCTGGACATTCCTGTCATCTCTCTCCAGTACTCAAATATCATTTACAAAAAAACAGAGACATAGATAATTTAATTAAATCTCTGCAAAAAAATACACGAATAATTGAACACATATATTGTACATGTAAAATATCTATGTATGAGCTAATTTACTTTCACATCTTTGACACCTGCATGCATGGACGTTGTATGGAACGTTTTCGTGTGGTTTTAAATGGGAAATTATGTAACGATTATTTGTATTTAACCTTCATGATTCTGTTGATGTGAAATACGACGATTGCGATGCTGCAATAATTGCCCCTTGCCGGGGCCCCATCTCTGCATCGGCAGAAAATTTGTGTCGATTTCCATGTCTAAAGATACTTTTATAGAAAAAATGATTGCAAAGCATTGTCATTAATGTAAGAATACTTCATTTGCATCAAATGTATCATCTCAAAACAACAATTTACATACCGCTTTAGTGGTTTATCACACGAAACGAAACTGACACGACTAGGAAACGCATGTCCGTGTTGACATTTCCACACAGCCTCGTTTTCAGAGTTTGGCAAATTGGCCCTGCAGGTAGGGCGTTAGAATTGTACCTGCTGCCCCTATTGCATGATCGTAAAAGGCGACTAAATTTAGGATCTTATATTTCTCTTCTTCCTAACTAACTTTATCTTTCCTAATGCCTCCCTTGGCACCGCCTCACTTTTGGCCTTGAGTTGAGCGTTCGCCCCTGTGAGGAAGGCTCTGGGTTCTGTCCCCTGGCCGAGACACACCAAAGTCTATAAAAGTGGTAGTTTCTGCTCCTGCTTAGCGTTCAGCATACAGGGAGTGGGACGACTGGTTCGCCCGTTGTCAGTATAATGTGACCGGGTGGGGTGTGTTGCTTGGTGTCTTCGGCGGCATGCTTCAGTGATATAGCACTATAAAAAGGGCAACAGTTCCACTATACAAGAAGACACAACATGAATATATCGCAGTCTCCCAAAACACGCACCTCGCACAACATACACGCAACACATCGCATACATGGGAGGCCGTCCTTACATGACCATAGCTGTTAATAGGACGTTAATTAATCAAACAAACAAACAAACAAATCCTAAATCCACATAAAAGTATGCATGCATGATTATAATCTGAACTCCCCAAATGTCTACACTTAAATGCCACAATGTGATAAAAAATTCACAATTTTTGTTACATTTCCTCCTGGCATAGCTGAGTTTCCAGAACCTCTCCCGTCACGATGGTTTAACAACCAGCATCCACCATTTCCTTCTTAGCTGGCGACTTTTCGTCAGAGATTCCGTTTGTGACTTTCTTTACCTCCTTTGCAGATTTCTCATCCCGCGGAGTATCCCCAAGGACGGACCTACATTCAGTTATATCATTTATGTATATCAGAAATAGAAAAGGACCGAGGACTGATCCCTGGGGGACACCAGCACTTACCTGTCTATATGACGAGTAGAAACCTTCAGTCATAAATCTATGTTTACGACATTCTGATTAAAATACATATCCTTATTATCACTACGTTTGATAAGAGTATCTAACAACATCATATTAGGGGTCACGTTAAGATTATCTTCGGAAATTGCCAATCAAATTGGCGTTGCAAAAATTTTGACTGGGGACGAAATAGTTTAAAAAAGCGGTCCAGAATTATTTTCGTGTACGAAGTAATCTCGCCCAAAGTGCACAACAAAGCTTAATGTAGACGAAATGACGTAGCATTCGCTTCAATATGAATAAATTCACACAGTGCGTTGTAACACTCCACAGATAAAGTCACAATAGCTCTCTTAATATAATCTTATATGGCGCTGGACAATTCTTGATCTGTCTAATTACAGGTCTCATTACAGTTCTGATTAGCCTTGGACAGCTGGAGTATATATAGCTTAACCCTAATTCAAGAATATTGGAGAACCTTCTACTTCTAGAAATATCTAACTAAAAAGGGTAAACAAATAAACACACAGAAATTTCTGGAAATAGATCATTCTAGATCCCTACTTATAATCACAGGTTTACAAATATATTTGTTTATACATGATAGTATTCTAGAAAGTTCTATAACCTAAATTAATTATATGAACTTTATTGGTTGTATTGATAATAAAGCTATAGGAGATATCTCCCTTATTTAATAACTACATGTATTTTTCATTTTCCCAATGAATGTAAAAGGGTTGTGGTCGGTGAAGACCAACACAGGCACAACTGTAGTGCAGAGATACACATCAAATTGGTTCAAGGCCAAAATCAACGCTAAACATTCTTTCTCAATGATATTTAAGTGCATAATTTTTAGCCCACCATCATCAGATGGTGGGCTGTTCAAATCGCCTTTCGTCCGTCGTCCGTCCGTCCTTCCGTCCGTAAACAATTCTTGTTACCGCTATTTCTCAGAAAGTACTGAAGGGATCTTTCTCAAATTTCATATGTAGGTTCCCCTAGGACCCTAGTTGTGCATATTGCATTTTGGAACCGATTGCTCAACAAGATGGCTGACTGGCGGCCATCTTGGATTTTGATAGTTAAAGTTTGTTACCGCTATTTCTCAGAAAGTACTGAAGGGATGTTTCTCAAATGTCATATGTATGTTCCCCTATGACCCTAGTTGTGCATATTGCATTTTTGGACTGATCGGTCAACAAGATGGTCGCCAGGCAGCCATCTTGGATTTTTATAGTTATCGCTAATTGTCTGCAATTACTGAAGGGATATCTCTCATATTTCATGCGTAGTTTCTCCTTGGGCTTTAGTTATGCATAGTACCTTTGGGACTGATTGGTCAACAAGATGGCCAACCTGTCGCCATCTTGGATTTCACCGCAGATTCTCAGAAAGCAATAATGCGAATTGTCTTAAATGTCATAAAAAGTTTGAAAAGCAAGGAAAAGATCCTTCTTTCCATTGTCAGACATAGATCATTATATGGTGGGCGCAAAGATTCCTCGGGGAACTCTTGTTAAAGAGTTGTCTTCAGAAAAAGAAGAAAATATATTGTCGGAGTCGTTAAATGAAGAAAAACTGTTCACTGACTCTGGATTTGTATGTATGTCCCCTGACAAGAGTAAGATGAGGATTAGTACTAGGGCAATGTTGCTAGGGTTGCTATATGTATGTAGGAAAGTCAGGAAAACGAATGTTATAGGCAAATGAATGAACTATAGTTTGAAGGTATCGTAATAAGAAGGAATATTGTTATGTGATCTGTATTTTATGTATATACAAGTTTGCTTAGAGTAATATAGTCCGATAGCACATCTCCACGTGGATACAGAGCACCCTGTCTGATTTTAAACATATTTTTATTGTCGTAAATTATTGACAACAGGGATTGGACACAAGTTTTGCCAACTTAGTAACGTCCTCTCCCGAACACATAATATGAATATATACATAATGGACAGCAATGAAGACAATACATATATATAATATGAATCAAACTTTTCTATTTTAAGAATGAAGGAGAAAAGGGAAAGATAGAGGAGTATAGGAGAGGAGAATAGTTATTTATTAAGTTATAATTATTTGTAAAAGTGATAATTGTATACATAGTTATCTGACTGGCTGGGAAACACCGATCGGTTACTTCCTTAAAACGTTGTCCATTATACACATTCCATAGAAGATATTGCACTGAAGATCCACTCGAAGCCATTCCTTTCCTTGAAAATCTTTCACCTATACCAGCCAGCAGATACAACTAATTTATATTGTTGACATATGTATAACATGTAATCTATTAATCAACTAAGATACGGGGTAGATATAGGAAATGGGGTAGGATGCTCATAATGTCAAAACCTGCCAGTACTATCAATATAAATTTGGACTGCCTTTGCAATATTAAGGTTAGCATCATTTTCTAAATCTGCATCTCCTCTTAGTAATGTATCTAATGTGATGTCACCGGGGAACCAATGAAGATCGTTTAATAATGTCTGTCGTATAATGTGATATTTTGGGCATGTAAGGAAAAAGTGATAAGAGTCTTCGCACGTGAATCCACACTCACATCGTGCTGAAGGCAAAAGATTGGATCTGAAAAGATCGTAATTTAAAGTACTTGCTCTATTTCTTAATCTACAGTGGAGAATATTAAGCCGTCTAGTACCAAAATTTAGAAAACACAAATCGGTTTCAGGAAGGAAAGATTTACTTAAATTTGATTTGAAGGTATTTAAAGTTGGAGAATTTCTAATAGATATATCTAAATTATTCCAAAGAGAAGAAGTTGAAGGAAAGAAGGAGTTTAATGTGCGTTGGAGTCTATAACGATGTTGCCTCACGTCCTGGAAATTTCTTAAGTCATAGTTTGTCAGGACACCGATGTTTTCTGGTAATATATTACATAAATATGAGGGAGCTATGTTGTGTTTAATATTATAAAACAGGGTTAATTTTCTTATCTCTCTCCGTTTAGATAATGGAAGCCATCCAATTTCTTTA
Source organism: Argopecten irradians (assembly GCF_041381155.1). NCBI lineage: Eukaryota > Metazoa > Mollusca > Bivalvia > Pectinida > Pectinidae > Argopecten > Argopecten irradians. The sequence goes on from NC_091144.1 coordinate 41,824,360, forward strand.
TAAATAAACTCTGTTTTAGTATATATTGGTAGTCCTGTAATGATACGGGCGGCATCAAGTTGTAAATTTTCAAGATTATTAGAATTTATGACACCACAATTATCCCAAACTTCACATGCATACTCTAAAATAGGTCTTATATATGTTAGATACATTTTTTCTAAATTTTTTCTGCTTAGTAGAAATTTCAATTTACGAAGTGTTGCTATATATTTCGAAACCTTCTTAATAATTTCATCTATGTGTTCAGACCATTTAGCATCGCTACTTAAAATTACTCCTAAGTGTTTGTGTTTGTGTGTGATTTCTATTACTGTATTGTTGAATGTAAAAAGTGGCAGGTAAGGGAGATTTGAAAGAGATGCTAATATAATTTCTGTCTTTTTGGGGTTGAAGGACATAAGCCAGTCATTTGACCATTTTTCTAATGTTTTTAAATCAGTATTTACAACATGTGTAATTTCTTCTAAATTTTTTGAAGAATATGATAACGAGGTGTCGTCTGCAAAAGGAAGACATAGTAAAATTAGTTCGTTTGAAATATCATTAATATAAATAAGAAAAAATAGAGGACCTAGGACAGAACCCTGTGGTACACCAGCATTTGTATTTTTCAAAGAAGAATTTGATGTATTTATAAAAACAGACTGTTTTCTACACGACAAATAATTAGCTATCCAGGTAAGTAAGTTTCCATTTATTCCATATTGTTGAAGTTTGTATAAGAGGCCTTTATGCCAAACTCTATCAAAGGCTTTGGAAAAATCGCAAAAAACAAAAGCTATGTGTTCATGATTTTCTAAAGACAGCAGCATGGAATGATATAATTCTATAAGCTGATGTGTGCAAGAGTGTTTTGGTAGAAATCCTGATTGTAACTTGTAAATAATATTATTTTGGTTGAAAAAATTGTAAATATGTTTGTATACTAAACGCTCAAAGATTTTTCCAATACAACTTAGTAATGAAATTGGTCTGTAATTAGATACAATGTGTTTGTCACCACCCTTGAATATAGGTATAACATTTGCTATTTTCCAACTTTCGGGATAGGAACAAGTTTGCAGGGACGCATTAAATAGGATAGATAAAGGTAGGGCAATCTCGTTCATAATCAATTTAAACATTCTATGGCTTATTCCGTCAGGACCGGTTGCTTTATTTATACTTAAAATGCTTAAAATATCTTTCACTTCATCGGGTGTTATAACTATGTCGGTGAGTGTGGAGGCAGTTTGTGTATTAAATGTAGGTAGGTGTTTGCCTTGGTCATCTATTGTCGATATGGATGTAAAGTAATCGTTTAAAAGGTTGCATTTTTGTGTGTCGTCAGAAGTAAAATTCGATGAATGTTCACAATATAGGGGAGATATATCGGTGTTTTTTTTCCCCTTTAAGTAGGAGTTTAAGTAATTTCCAGTATGTTTTGGGGTCAGAATTGGATCTGTAAATAATAAGGTTATCTACGTTTTCGAAAAATATTTCCTTGGCACGTTTGATCATATTATTAACTTTGTTTCGTGCTTTCTTGTATTTCGATATGTTGAGATTAGTGTTGTGTTTTATCATTGTATGTTTTAATCTGTTTCGTATACGTATTTGTTTTCTAATGTTGTTGTTAAACCATGGTCTGTCGTGTTTGCGTATTTGCACTAATTTAGAAGGTATACATATATCCATAGCCATCCTAATACTAACAGTTAAGAAGTTACACATGTCATTTACATCACTACACGAGTCAAACTGTTCTTGCCATGGAACATTATTAATGGTTGTTTTTAGCTGATCGATATCTGCTTGATCATAAATCCATACTTTACGTTCAACTGATTTTTCAAAATCTCTTTCTTTGTACATCAATTATTGCAAAAACTGCTTTATGGTCACTTATTGAGTTGTCAACTTCAATTACGTCAGAAAGGATTGTAGTGATAGTATCACTTACTATAATAGGATCAATCAAACTAGATGAGTTTGCAACTGTTCTGGTTGGTTCCAGTATAATACTGGTAAGATTAAAAGATGTAAGTATGTTATATAGTTCCCCTCGGTTTAGGTTTAAAAAATCTACATTGAAGTCACCCAATAATATTACATTGTTAGTAATGTTAAATGCATTATCTAGTGAGTGTTTCAGGCGTTGCCAGATACCATTTGAATTTGTTATATTAGGGGATTTGTACAGATTTGCAACAATATATATTGTGTTGTTTGAATGTACTTGTGCCCAGATAATTTCGTCGTTTGCAAATTCGAGGTCATATCTTCGCTTAGCTATAATAGAGTTTGAAAAATACATGATAACGCCACCTCCAAACATATTTCTATCTTTGCGAAAAGGCTCGTCACTAAAACCATATATATGAATATCTTCGTTTGGTATTGAACAATCTAAATGACTTTCTGTAATGCAGAGGATATCATGGCCCTGCAGGTAGGGCGTTAGAATTGTACCTGCTGCCCCTATTGCATGATCGTAAAAGGCGACTAAATTTAGGATCTTATCTTTTCTCTTCTTCCTAACTGACTTAATCTTTCCTAATGCCTCCCTTGGCACCGCCTCACTTTTGGCCTTGAGTTGAGCGTTCGCCCCTGTGAGGAAGGCTCTGGGTTCTGTCCCCTGGCCGAGACACACCAAAGTCTGTAAAAGTGGTAGTTTCTGCTCCTGCTTAGCGCTCAGCAAAAAGGGAGTGGGACGACTGGTTCGCCCGTTGTCAGTATAATGTGACCGGGTGGGGTGTGTTGCTTGGTGTCCTCGGCGGCATGCTTCAGTGATATAGCACTATAAAAAGGGCAAAAGTTCCACTATACAAGAAGACACAACATGAATATACCGCAGTCTCCCGAAACACGCACCTCGCACAACATACAAGCAACACACCGCATACATGGGAGGCCGTCCTTACATGACCATAGCTGTTAATAGGACGTTAATTAATCAAACAAACAAACAAACAAACAGAGGATATCAACATCGTTAGATATTGATTCAACATAATTGATTTTATTGCGTAGACTTCTAACGTTTAATTGCATTAAGTTTAGAGAGTGAAAAGTAGATGTGTTTATGTTATCTGGACCAGGGTTTGGATGGATGTCTCCGGACATAAGTAATCGGAGCAGAATAGGGACAGTGATATTAGTGTTTATGGTCGCTTGAAGGATCGACAGTATACAAACAAGGGTAGTGTATTTGATATTCGTTGAAAGTATCAAGAGGAAAGATGCCATTTTCGTTTTAAAATAATAGCTAGCACGAATCTTGCACATTTTTGAATAAAAAGAACCTATGGAAGCCCTCCACGAATCAATATCGGTACCCATCATGGTGGATGAAAAAAATAATCACAATCATATGCGAGAGGAACTTCCATAGGGTAGGTAAAAGCGACGGTGCATGTAGGTTTGACAAAATGAGCACAAGACAGGTTAAGCAGAGCAAAGGGATGGGAAAAGGAGACACTAAATAAAAGAAGAAAGGAGCAGAATAGGGAAAGAAAACAGAAGAGAAATAGCTTTGAAAACATCAAAAAGGTTATGCAATGGATTGTAGAATGTGGTAATTATACTGAATTTTGATTAATATTGAATTTGTCGTATATTAGACCAGACTTAATTACAGTAGGTAATCAACAGTGTACACATGTAAAAAAGTCAAGTGTACGTTTATCCGTATATATGCATTATGAATGTATTAATACTGGTTATATAATATGTAAATGCGTTGATAGAATTGTTTTCATTTTTATAAGTGCTATTTGGAATGTTAGTATTCATAGAGAAAGGTTAAGTTCGGAAAAAAGGAGGGATGTAGTGTTTGTAATATTGGGAGTGTGCATCCTTAAATGTGTGAGACTAAGCGAGAGGCGTGAATCATTCATGTTCTATGTAATTGTCTTGCACATGCGCACTGGGTAATAAAGAGATCGCATGGCGATAGAGAACCTTCAATGGTGTTGTGTGATACATGTCTAAAGTATTGGGTTGGATCCCGTTAATAGCACATGGCAGTGCTACAGAAACTACCACTTTTATTGACTTTGGTGTGTCTCAACCAGGGGACAGAACCCAGAGCCTTCCTCACAGGGGCGAAAGCTCAACTCAAGGCCAAAAGTGAGGCGGTGCCAAGGGAGGCATTAGAAAAGATAAGATCCTAAATTTAGTCGCCTTTTACGATCATGCAATAGGGGCAGCAGGTACAATTCTAACGCCCTACCTGCAGGGCACTCATGTATAAATAAATATGTTTGTAAACATGTTGATTATAAGTAGGGATCTAGAATGATCTATTTCCAGAAAGTTCTGTGTGTTTATTTGTTTACCCTTTTTAGTTAGATATTTCTAGAAGTAGAAGGTTCTCCAATATTCTTGAATTATATACTCCAGCTGTCCAAGGCCAATCAGAACTGTAATGAGACCTGTAATTAAACATATCAAGAATTGTTCAGCGCCATATAAGATTCTATTGAGAGAGCTATTGTGACTTTATCTGTGGAGTGTTACAACGCACTGTGTGAATTTATTCATATTGAAGCGAATGATTGTACAATATTTTGATTAGAGTTATTCCTCTTGATTTCCGGAAGTGTATAATGATTCTTTAATTAATTAATAACTAATTAATGGGCAGGGCTGGAGTGTTGCCTGGAACTTTACAAATTATCTGTGGACATTCATTTGCCTCGTGGAGTTGTGAGCATTGTTAATTAGGAACCTGGAAGAATTAAGGATTATACCAGGACATTCATTTACAGATAAGTAACATTTTAATTATTTTGATTAGTGTTATTCCTTCGTGATTTCCGGTAGTGTTATAATTGATTCTTTAATTAATTAATTAATAAAAATTATTGCTGGGAAGGCAGGGCTGGAGTGTTGCGCTGGTTACTTTACAATTTATACTGTGGACATTCATTTTGCATCGTGGGAGCTTCGTGTGGGGAGCATTGCTTATTTATGAACCTGGGAAGATTAAGGATTACTACCAGACATTTTCACCAGGACAGAATAAGTAATCATTTTTATATTCTCGCATTACCTCTTTGTACCACCACCGCACTTACTTTAGTTATTATAAACCATCTCTGTATTAATTTTTGATATATAATATAATAAATTGTGGTTTTGAATTTTGAGGCAAACTTCGGTTTCTCATTTTCTGTTAGTATTCGTTCGTAACTATGTATCATATTTATTGCACTTTTTTCTGACATCATACCATAATCGGGGTCGTGGTTTGGATGGACCACTTTTACCAAGTGCGACTTTCAGTACTCAAATACATTTTCGCCATTGCAATACCGCCATCATTTCGTCTACATTAAGCTGTGTTGATGCACTTTTGGGCGAGATTATTTCGTACCACGATAATTATTCTGGACCCGCTATTTTTAAAAACTATTTCGTCCCCAGTCCAAAATTCTTGCAAACGCCAATTTGATTGGACACCACTATTTCCGAAGATGAATCTTGGACGTGACCCCTCAACTAATTATGATGTTGTTAGATACTCTTATCAAAACGTAGTGATAATAAGGGAGTATTGTATTTTAATCAGACTGTCAGTTAAACATAGATTTTTGGAGCTGAAGGTCGTTTTCTACTGTCAATATAGACAGGGTAAGTGATGGTGTCCCCCGACGGATCAGTCACTCAGGTCCTTTTCTATTTCTGATATACAATAAATGATATAAAAGCGACTGTGTATTCATAATTGAAAATGGATTGTACAATATTTTGATTAGAGTTATTCCTCTTGATTTCCGGAAGTGTATAATGATTCTTTAATTAATTAATAACTAATTAATGGGCAGGGCTGGAGTGTTGCCTGGAACTTTACAAATTATCTGTGGACATTCATTTGCCTCGTGGAGTTGTGAGCATTGTTAATTAGGAACCTGGAAGAATTAAGGATTATACCAGGACATTCATATACAGATAAGTAACATTTTAAATTCTCGCATTACTCTTGTACCACCACCAATTACTTTAGATATTCTAAACCATCTCTGTATAATATTGTATATATAAATAAATTGTGTTTTGAATTTAGCTGCTGGTTTCTCATTTCTGTTATTCTTGGTCGTAACAATGTATATATTTATCTTTATTCTGACAACATCCCATAACGGGGTCATGTTTGGATGACCTTTTACCACGTGTACTTCAGATCAAATACATTTTCGCCATTGCTACGCCATTTCGTCTACATTAAGCTTTGTTGTGCACTTTGGGCGAGATTATTTCGTACACGAAAATAATTCTGGACCGCTTTTTTAAACTATTTCGTCCCCAGTCAAAATTCTTGCAACGCCAATTTGATTGGCAATTTCCGAAGATAATCTTGACGTGACCCCTAATATGATGTTGTTAGATACTCTTATCAAACGTAGTGATAATAAGGATATGTATTTTAATCAGACTGTCGTAAACATAGATTTATGACTGAAGGTTTCTACTCGTCATATAGACAGGTAAGTGATGGTGTCCCCCAGGGATCAGTCCTCGGTCCTTTTCTATTTCTGATATACATAAATGATATAACTGAATGTATAACAAAAAACGACTTTTTGCTGATGATACGGAGACCGAAGCTGTGCAATTTTTTTCGAGCAAAACTGCTGAAGAGGGATGAGAAATGGATGCCTATTAAAAGTCTGGCCGGACATATATATCAGGCGCCATAGGAGATCTGAGAGTGTGTGGGACCTCAAAATGAATTTCGTGAATGACTTTTGAGGCATCCATTGATATTTGAGATGAAGATGATAACGCCTATTTAAAGGACAACTTTACATACAGTGCTGTGAGTCCAAATTCTGAACCTCAAGAGGACATCAAATTGAACAACAGGTACAGTGCTAATTTGTCCTATAATGGAGATGGAGAAAGATGCGTATTCTTCATTGCACACACCTAAGCTAAAACGGAGACCTAAGTCTCTTGAGGTGTTTGAGGCTAAATCTCCGATCATGTCACCTCGATCTTATATAAAGCAGTTGCCATCAGCAAGTCCTCGAACTGGACCAACCACAATGACGGCCAACGAGTATAAGGCCGTCATGTTTATCAAGGGCATCATAGAGAAGAAACGTGTCATGAAGCTCGGAAGTTAAGTCAACCATTTTTGGTCAGGCACCGTGAGATGGATTAAACAAGAACTGCAATACTTTCTTGTTGACCACTCCAGTATTTTTATCGTCGGTGAGAACGAAATGGTATCTGTGATTAAAAGTGCTCGCCTCAATGTCATCACCACAGGAAGGCGTCCTCCTGCTAGTCCAAAATCTACCGTCACTAATCGTAAAGGACATATATATCACGTTGCCAAACTTTTGGGTATAATCGACACGTAGACGATCTACACAAGATATCATGTGTTGGAGAGATGGCGTGTTTTGATGCTATTCCTGCACCTAAAGGGAGTAGGGCTAGTAGGCGAGCCACAAAGATCTGGAAGGAACATGAATCAATTGAAGATCTTATCGAGCGTTTGGCGACCCATTTACAGTTGCCAATAGATGGCGCTCCATATAAAGAACCGCCTAGCCCTATAACTAACATTATTGAGGAGATGCGGGGGATTTGAGTTGAATGATGCTATCATCAATGTTCCTGTGACGCCTGTTAATGTTGGCGGTATCAAGTATGCCTTCACGGACGCAGCTCCTAGTGGAACAGGAGTTGTTTGGAACTTTAAACACACGGAGCTGGACAGTATGAAGGATGTTGACGATATTGACCTAGGTGACGACTCCGACAGCCAGACATTGTCCATGATCGCCGAGAGATATTACATGAACAGGTCCGTCCTTGGGGAAACTCCGCGGGATGAGAAATCTGCAAAGGAGGTAAAGAAAGTCACAAACGGAATCTCTGACGAAAAGTCGCCAGCTAAGAAGGAAATGGTGGATGCTGGTTGTTAAACCATCGTGACGGGAGAGGTTCTGGAAACTCAGCTATGCCAGGAGGAAATGTAACAAAAATTGTGAATTTTTTTTATCACATTGTGGCATTTAAGTGTAGACATTTGGGGAGTTCAGATTATAATCATGCATGCATACTTTTATGTGGATTTAAGATTTGTTTGTTTGTTTGTTTGATTAATTAACGTCCTATTAACAGCTATGGTCATGTAAGTACGGCCTCCCATGTATGCGATGTGTTGCGTGTATGTTGTGCGAGGTGCGTGTTTTGGGATACTGCGGTATATTCATGTTGTGTCTTCTTGTATAGTGGAACTGTTGCCCTTTTTATAGTGCTATATCACTGAAGCATGCCGCCGAAGACACCAAGCAACACACCCCACCCGGTCACATTATACTGACAACGGGCGAACCAGTCGTCCCACTCCCTGTATGCTGAGCGCTAAGCAGGAGCAGAAACTACCACTTTTATAGACTTTGGTGTGTCTCAACCAGGGGACAGAACCCAGAGCCTTCCTCACAGGGGCGAACGCTCAACTCAAGGCCAAAAGTGAGGCGGTGCCAAGGGAGGCATTAGGAAAGATAAAGTCAGATAGGAAGAAGAGAAAAGATAAGATCCTAAATTTAGTCGCCTTTTACGATCATGCAATAGGGGCAGCAGGTACAATTCTAACGCCCTACCTGCAGGGCACTCATGTATAAATAGATATGTTTGTAAACATGTTGATTATAAGTAGGGATCTAGAATGATCTATTTCCAGAAAGTTCTGTGTGTTTATTTGTTTACCCTTTTTAGTTAGATATTTCTAGAAGTAGAAGGTTCTCCAATATTCTTGAATTATATACTCCAGCTGTCCAAGGCCAATCAGAACTGTAATGAGACCTGTAATTAAACATATCAAGAATTGTTCAGCGCCATATAAGATTCTATTGAGAGAGCTATTGTGACTTTATCTGTGGAGTGTTACAACGCACTGTGTGAATTTATTCATATTGAAGCGAATGATTGTACAATATTTTGATTAGAGTTATTCCTCTTGATTTCCGGAAGTGTATAATGATTCTTTAATTAATTAATAACTAATTAATGGGCAGGGCTGGAGTGTTGCCTGGAACTTTACAAATTATCTGTGGACATTCATTTGCCTCGTGGAGTTGTGAGCATTGTTAATTAGGAACCTGGAAGAATTAAGGATTATACCAGGACATTCATATACAGATAAGTAACATTTTAAATTCTCGCATTACTCTTGTACCACCACCAATTACTTTAGATATTCTAAACCATCTCTGTATAATATTGTATATATAAATAAATTGTGTTTTGAATTTAGCTGCTGGTTTCTCATTTCTGTTATTCTTGGTCGTAACAATGTATATATTTATCTTTATTCTGACAACATCCCATAACGGGGTCATGTTTGGATGACCTTTTACCACGTGTACTTCAGATCAAATACATTTTCGCCATTGCTACGCCATTTCGTCTACATTAAGCTTTGTTGTGCACTTTGGGCGAGATTATTTCGTACACGAAAATAATTCTGGACCGCTTTTTTAAACTATTTCGTCCCCAGTCAAAATTCTTGCAACGCCAATTTGATTGGCAATTTCCGAAGATAATCTTGACGTGACCCCTAATATGATGTTGTTAGATACTCTTATCAAACGTAGTGATAATAAGGATATGTATTTTAATCAGACTGTCGTAAACATAGATTTATGACTGAAGGTTTCTACTCGTCATATAGACAGGTAAGTGATGGTGTCCCCCAGGGATCAGTCCTCGGTCCTTTTCTATTTCTGATATACATAAATGATATAACTGAATGTATAACAAAAAACGACTTTTTGCTGATGATACGGAGACCGAAGCTGTGCAATTTTTTTCGAGCAAAACTGCTGAAGAGGGATGAGAAATGGATGCCTATTAAAAGTCTGGCCGGACATATATATCAGGCGCCATAGGAGATCTGAGAGTGTGTGGGACCTCAAAATGAATTTCGTGAATGACTTTTGAGGCATCCATTGATATTTGAGATGAAGATGATAACGCCTATTTAAAGGACAACTTTACATACAGTGCTGTGAGTCCAAATTCTGAACCTCAAGAGGACATCAAATTGAACAACAGGTACAGTGCTAATTTGTCCTATAATGGAGATGGAGAAAGATGCGTATTCTTCATTGCACACACCTAAGCTAAAACGGAGACCTAAGTCTCTTGAGGTGTTTGAGGCTAAATCTCCGATCATGTCACCTCGATCTTATATAAAGCAGTTGCCATCAGCAAGTCCTCGAACTGGACCAACCACAATGACGGCCAACGAGTATAAGGCCGTCATGTTTATCAAGGGCATCATAGAGAAGAAACGTGTCATGAAGCTCGGAAGTTAAGTCAACCATTTTTGGTCAGGCACCGTGAGATGGATTAAACAAGAACTGCAATACTTTCTTGTTGACCACTCCAGTATTTTTATCGTCGGTGAGAACGAAATGGTATCTGTGATTAAAAGTGCTCGCCTCAATGTCATCACCACAGGAAGGCGTCCTCCTGCTAGTCCAAAATCTACCGTCACTAATCGTAAAGGACATATATATCACGTTGCCAAACTTTTGGGTATAATCGACACGTAGACGATCTACACAAGATATCATGTGTTGGAGAGATGGCGTGTTTTGATGCTATTCCTGCACCTAAAGGGAGTAGGGCTAGTAGGCGAGCCACAAAGATCTGGAAGGAACATGAATCAATTGAAGATCTTATCGAGCGTTTGGCGACCCATTTACAGTTGCCAATAGATGGCGCTCCATATAAAGAACCGCCTAGCCCTATAACTAACATTATTGAGGAGATGCGGGGGATTTGAGTTGAATGATTATTCTGCTATCATCAATGTTCCTGTGACGCCTGTTAGTCTTGTCCATGTGTGTACCCCAAACCTATTCAGGAAACAAAGTCTTGTCCGTGTGTACCCCAAACCTATTCTGGAAACAAAGTCTTGTCCTTGTGTACCCCAAACCTATTCTGGAAACAAAGTCTTGTCCTGTGTGTACCCCAAACCTATTCTGGAAACAAAGTCTTGTCTGTGTGTACCCCAAACCTATTCTGGAAACAAAGTCTTGTCCGTGTGTACCCCAAACCTATTCTGGAAACAAAGTCTTGTCCATGTGTACCCCAAACCTATTCTGGAAACAAAGTCTTGTCCGTGTGTACCCCAAACCTATTCTGGAAACAAAGTCTTGTCCGTGTGTACCCCAAACCTATTCTGGAAACAAAGTCTTGTCCTGTGTGTACCCCAAACCTATTCTGAAACAAAGTCTTGTCTGTACCAAACCTATTCTGAAACAAAGTCTTGTCCGTGTGTACCCCAAACCTATTCTGGAAACAAAGTCTTGTCTGTGTGTACCCCAAACCTATTCTGGAAACAAAGTCTTGTCCGTGTGTACCCCAAACCTATTCTGGAAACAAAGTCTTGTCCGTGTCTACCCCTGACCCATTCTGGAAACAAAGTCTTGTCCTTGTGTTTCCCAAACCTATTCTGAAAACAAAGTCTTGTCTGTGTGTACCCCAAACCTATTCTGGAAACAAAGTCTTGTCTGTGTGTACCCCAAACCTATTCTGGAAACAAAGTCTTGTCCTTGTGTTTCCCAAACCTATTCTGAAAACAAAGTCTTGTCCGTGTGTACCCCAAACCTATTCTGAAAACAAAGTCTTGTCCTGTGTGTACCCCAAACCTATTCTGGAAACAAAGTCTTGTCCTGTGTACCCCCAAACCTATTCTGGAAACAAAGTCTTGTCCGTGTGTACCCCAAACCTATTCTGGAAAACAAAGTCTTGTCCTGTGTGTACCCCAAACCTATTCTGGAAACAAAGTCTTGTCCTGTGTGTACCCCAAACCTATTCTGGAAACAAAGTCTTGTCCGTGTGTACCCCAAACCTATTCTGGAAACAAAGTCTTGTCCTGTGTGTACCCCAAACCTATTCTGGAAACAAAGTCTTGTCCATGTGTGTACCCCAAACCTATTCTGGAAACAAAGTCTTGTCCGTGTGTACCCCAAACCTATTCTGAAAAATGTCACAAAACAAAGTCTTGTCCGTGTGTACCCCAAACCTATTCTGGAAACAAAGTCTTGTCCGTGTGTACCCCAAACCTATTCTGGAAACAAAGTCTTGTCCATGTGTACCCCAAACCTATTCTGGAAACAAAGTCTTGTCTGTGTGTACCCCAAACCTATTCTGGAAACAAAGTCTTGTCCGTGTGTACCCCAAACCTATTCTGGAAACAAAGTCTTGTCCTTGTGTACCCCAAACCTATTCTGAAAACAAAGTCTTGTCCTTGTGTACCCCAAACCTATTCTGGAAACAAAGTCTTGTCCGTGTGTACCCCAAACCTATTCTGGAAACAAAGTCTTGTCCTTGTGTACCCCAAACCTATTCTGGAAACAAAGTCTTGTCTGTGTGTACCCCAAACCTATTCTGGAAACAAAGTCTTGTCCGTGTGTACCCCAAACCTATTCTGAAAACAAAGTCTTGTCCGTGTGTACCCCAAACCTATTCTGGAAACAAAGTCTTGTCCGTGTGTACCCCAAACCTATTCTGGAAACAAAGTCTTGTCCGTGTGTACCCCAAACCTATTCTGGAAACAAAGTCTTGTCCTGTGTGTACCCCAAACCTATTCTGAAAACAAAGTCTTGTCCTGTGTGTACCCAAACCTATTCTGGAAACAAAGTCTTGTCCTGTGTACCCCAAACCTATTCTGGAAACAAAGTCTTGTCCGTGTGTACCCCAAACCTATTCTGGAAACAAAGTCTTGTCCTGTGTACCCCAAACCTATTCTGGAAACAAAGTCTTGTCCTGTGTGTACCCCAAACCTATTCTGGAAACAAAGTCTTGTCTGTGTGTACCCCAAACCTATTCTGGAAACAAAGTCTTGTCCTTGTGTACCCCAAACCTATTCTGGAAACAAAGTCTTGTCTGTGTGTACCCCAAACCTATTCTGGAAACAAAGTCTTGTCTGTGTGTACCCCAAACCTATTCTGGAAACAAAGTCTTGTCCGTGTGTACCCCAAACCTATTCTGGAAACAAAGTCTTGTCTGTGTGTACCCCAAACCTATTCTGGAAACAAAGTCTTGTCCGTGTGTACCCCAAACCTATTCTGGAAACAAAGTCTTGTCTGTGTGTACCCCAAACCTATTCTGGAAACAAAGTCTTGTCCATGTGTACCCCAAACCTATTCTGAAAACAAAGTCTTGTCCATGTGTACCCCAAACCTATTCTGGAAACAAAGTCTTGTCCATGTGTACCCAAACCTATTCTGGAAACAAAGTCTTGTCCATGTGTACCCCAAACCTATTCTGGAAACAAAGTCTTGTCCGTGTGTACCCCAAACCTATTCTGGAAACAAAGTCTTGTCCATGTGTACCCCAAACCTATTCTGAAAACAAAGTCTTGTCCGTGTGTACCCCAAACCTATTCTGGAAACAAAGTCTTGTCCGTGTGTACCCCAAACCTATTCTGGAAACAAAGTCTTGTCCGTGTGTACCCCAAACCTATTCTGGAAACAAAGTCTTGTCCTTGTGTACCCCAAACCTATTCTGAAAACAAAGTCTTGTCCTTGTGTACACCAAACCTATTCTGGAAACAAAGTCTTGTCCTTGTGTCCCCAAACCTATTCTGGAAACAAAGTCTTGTCCGTGTGTACCCCAAACCTATTCTGGAAACAAAGTCTTGTCTGTGTGTACCCCAAACCTATTCTGGAAACAAAGTCTTGTCCTGTGTGTACCCCAAACCTATTCTGGAAACAAAGTCTTGTCCTGTGTGTACCCCAAACCTATTCTGGAAACAAAGTCTTGTCCGTGTGTACCCCAAACCTATTCTGGAAACAAAGTCTTGTCCGTGTGTACCCCAAACCTATTCTGGAAACAAAGTCTTGTCCGTGTGTACCCCAAACCTATTCTGGAAACAAAGTCTTGTCCGTGTGTACACCAAACCTATTCTGGAAACAAAGTCTTGTCCGTGTGTACCCCAAACCTATTCTGGAAACAAAGTCTTGTCAGTGTTGTTACCCCAAACCTATTCTGGAAACAAAGTCTTGTCCTTGTGTGTACCCAAACCTATTCTGGAAACAAAGTCTTGTCGTGTGTACCCCAAACCTATTCTGGAAACAAAGTCTTGTCCGTGTGTACCCCAAACCTATTCTGGAAACAAAGTCTTGTCTGTGTGTACCCCAAACCTATTCTGGAAACAAAGTCTTGTCTGTGTGTACCCCAAACCTATTCTGGAAACAAAGTCTTGTCCGTGTGTACCCCAAACCTATTCTGGAAACAAAGTCTTGTCCGTGTGTACCCCAAACCTATTCTGGAAACAAAGTCTTGTCCGTGTGTACCCCAAACCTATTCTGGAAACAAAGTCTTGTCCGTGTGTACCCCAAACCTATTCTGGAAACAAAGTCTTGTCCGTGTGTACCCCAAACCTATTCCTTGTGTACCCCAAACCTATTCTGAAAACAAAGTCTTGTCCGTGTGTACCCCAAACCTATTCTGGAAACAAAGTCTTGTCCGTGTGTACCCCAAACCTATTCTGGAAACAAAGTCTTGTCCGTGTGTACCCCAAACCTATTCTGGAAACAAAGTCTTGTCCGTGTGTTTCCGTGTGTACCCCAAACCTATTCTGGAAACAAAGTCTTGTCTGTGTGTACCCCAAACCTATTCTGGAAACAAAGTCTTGTCCTTGTGTACCCCAAACCTATTCTGGAAACAAAGTCTTGTCCGTGTGTACCCCAAACCTATTCTGGAAACAAAGTCTTGTCCGTGTGTACCCCAAACCTATTCTGGAAACAAAGTCTTGTCCGTGTGTACCCCAAACCTATTCTGGAAACAAAGTCTTGTCCGTGTGTACCCCAAACCTATTCTGGAAACAAAGTCTTGTCCGTGTGTCCCAAACCTATTCTGAAACAAAGTCTTGTCCTTGTGTACCCCAAACCTATTCTGGAAACAAAGTCTTGTCCGTGTGTACCCCAAACCTATTCTGGAAACAAAGTCTTGTCCTTGTGTACCCCAAACCTATTCTGGAAACAAAGTCTTGTCCGTGTGTACCCCAAACCTATTCTGGAAACAAAGTCTTGTCCGTGTGTACCCCAAACCTATTCTGGAAACAAAGTCTTGTCCGTGTGTACCCCAAACCTATTCTGGAAACAAAGTCTTGTCTGTGTGTACCCCAAACCTATTCTGGAAACAAAGTCTTGTCCGTGTGTACCCCAAACCTATTCTGGAAACAAAGTCTTGTCCGTGTGTACCCCAAACCTATTCTGAACCTGGGTATTGGTGACATAGGTCCAGTCCTCCAAATAGACCTGGGTATTGGTGACATAGGTCCAGTCCCCCAAATAGACCTGGGTATTTGTAACATTGGTCCAGTCCCCCAAATAGAACCTGGGTCTGGGTATTGGTAACATAGGTCCAGTCTCCTAAATAGAACCTTGGTATTGGTAACATAAGTCCAGTCCCCTCAATCGAACCTGGGTATTGGTAACGATGGTCAAGTCCCCCAAATAAAACCTTGGTATTGGTTACATAGGTCCAGTCCCCCAAATAAAACCTGGGTATTGGTAACATAGGTCCAGTCCCCCAAATAGAACCTGGGTATTGGTAACATTGGTTCAGTCCCCCAAATAGAACCTTGGTATTGGTATCATAGGTCCAGTCCCCCAAATAAAACCTGGGTTTTGGTGACATAGGTCCAGTCCACCAAATAGAACCTGGGTATTGGTGATGGAGGCCAAGTCCCCCAAATAGAACCTGGGTATTGTTAACGTAGGTTCTGTCCCCCCAAATAGAACCTGGGTATTGTTGATGGAGGCCCAGTCCCCAAAATAGAATCTGGGTATTGGTGACATAGGTCCAGTCCCCCAAATAAAACCTGGGTATTGGTAACGTAGTTTCAGTCCCCCCAAATAGAACCTGGGTATTGGTAACGTAGGTTCAGTCCCTCCCCCCAAATAGAACCTAGGTATTGGTGATGGAGGCCCAGTCCTCCAAATAAAACCTGGGTATTGGTAACGTAGGTCCAGTCCCCCAAATAGAACCTGGGTATTGGTAACGTAGGTCCAGTCCCCCAAATAGAACCTGGGTATTGGTGACATAGGTCCAGTCCCCCAAATAGAATCTGGGTATTTGTGACATAGGTCCAGTCCCCCAAATAGAACCTGGGTATTGGTGACATAGATCCAGTCTCCCAAATAGAACCCAAACAGAACCTGGGTATTGGTAAGATAGGTTCAGTCCCCCAAATAGAACCTGGGTATTGGTAAGATAGGTCCAGTCCCCCAAATAGAACCTGGGTATTGGTAACGTAGGTTCAGTTCCCCAAATAGAACCTGGGTATTGGTAACGTAGGTTCAGTCCCCCAAATAGAACCTGGGTATTAGTAACGTTGGTTCAGTCCCCCAAATAGAACCTGGGTATTGGTAACGTAGGTTCAGTCCCCCACATAGAACCTGGCTATTGGTAACATAGGTCCAGTCCCCCAAACAGAACCTGGGTATTGGTAACATAGGTTCAGTCCCCCAAACAGAACCTGGGTATTGGTAAGATAGGTCCAGTCCCCCAAACAGAACCTGGGTATTGGTAACATAGGTCCAGTCCCCCAAACAGAACCTGGGTATTGGTAACATAGGTCCAGTCCCCCAAACAGAACCTGGGTATTGGTAACATAGGTCCAGTCCCCCAAACAGAACCTGGGTATTGGTAACATAGGTTCAGTCCCCCAAATAGAACCTGGGTATTGGTAACATAGGTTCAGTCCCCCAAATAAAACCTGGGTATTGGTAACATAGGTTCAGTCCCCCAAAATAAAACCTGGGGTATTGTAACGTAGGTTCAGTCCCCCAAATAAAACCTGGGTATTGGTAACATAGGTTCAGTCCCCCAAATAAAACCTGGGTATTGGTAACGTAGGTTCAGTCCCCCAAATAGAACCTGGGTATTGGTAACGTAGGTTCAGTCCCCCAAATAGAACCTGGGTATTGGTAACGTAGGTTCAGTCCCCCAAATAGAACCTGGGTATTGGTAACGTAGGTTCAGTCCCCCAAATAGAACCTGGGTATTAGTAACGTAGGTTCAGTCCCCCAAATAGAACCTGGGTATTGGTGATGGAGGTTCACTCGCCCAAATAGAACCTGGGTATTGGTAACGTAGGTTCAGTCCCCCAAATAGAACCTGGGTATTAGTAACGTTGGTTCAGTCCCCCAAATAGAACCTGGGTATTGGTAACATAGGTCCAGTCCCCTAAATAGAACCTGGTATTGGTGACATAGGTCCAGTCCCCCAAATAGAACCTGGGTATTGGTAACATAGGTCCAGTCCCCTAAATAGAACTTGGGTATTGGTGACATAGTTCCAGTCCCCCAAATAGAACCTAGGTATTGGTGACATAGGTCCGGTCCCCAAATAGAACCTGGGTATTGGTAACGTAGGTTCAGTCCCCCAAATAGAACCTGGGTATTGGTGATGGAGGTTCACTCGCCCAAATAGAACCTGGGTATTGGTAACGTAGGTTCAGTCCCCCAAATAGAACCTGGGTATTGGTGACATAGGTCCAGTACCCCAAATAGAACCTGGGTATTGGTGACATAGGTCCGGTCCCCAAAATAGAACCTGGGTACATAGGTCCAGTCCCCTAAATAGAACTTGGGTATTGGTGACATAGTTCCAGTCCCCCAAATAGAACCTGGGTATTGGTGACATAGGTCCGGTCCCCAAATAGAACCTGGGTATTGGTAACGTAGGTTCAGTCCCCCAAATAGAACCTGGGTATTGGTGATGGAGGTTCACTCGCCCAAATAGAACCTGGGTATTGGTAACATAGGTCCGGTCCCCAAATAGAACCTGGGTTTGGTGACATATGTCCATACTACTACAGTGCGTAAAAATTTGTGTTGTCATCAACAATCCATACTGCTGTTACACTGCTTGTACTGATGGCGTCACGGTATTGTCTGGGGGTGTGAGCTGTCTTACCGAGTTATATAGAGTTTGCCCATGTAAGATAGCTATATAATCTATCTTACATGGCATTTCTCGCACGCGTCTGTACATGTTTACATGCCATCTAAGCCTACCTGTTGCAGGGGCACATGAAAGGTATTCATATTTTGTTCATGGATCAGTACCGAGAATCGTATCCTTTTAGGATATGATGTACATGTATCGACGTATGTATATTATACATACTCATTAATGACTATTTCGCGTGCCCCTGTTGTGGCTGTATTACGGTTAGTCCAAAAATGACAGACTATCATGTCTCGTACTCGTAGCGTCCAAGTTTCTTTTAACTGACTGACAACAAAACACACACTCGCTGAATGATAATTTATGATTTCAAACATGCTGTCAAACATGAAAACCACATAAAAACTGCATCAAATTATAAAATAAATAAAAATCTAAAACAAGAGGCCCAGATGGCCTGTATCACTCACCTGGTTTGTAATGCCAAGTAGTGTTCTGAATACAGGTTCATTGTTTATTTAATTTCTACAGCAAGGGGTCAAAGCCAGAATTTTTATAAATTCTGTTACCCTTCCTCCAAGGATGTTTCTGGGGTCATATGACCTAAAAATGAAGTAAAATGAAGGACCGGAAGGTATTTTAACGGAAATTTGGTAATGATATGAGAGAAAAGGATTCTTTCATTATTTATTCATGAAGGATAGGGGATATTCCACCCTTGGGGTCACAAAATGTTGAAAAAACCTCGCAAACCTTGGGTTTTACCACATTTTCTGAGCCCTCGGGTGGAATACCTATATCCTCTATGTATACTTATGAAAGAGTCTTATTATCTTTTCCCTAGCAACCATGGGATATTCCTGTGAAGTATGGCAGAGTAATAGAATCATACATGGGTCTGTCAAGTGGACAGGGATATCACGACCCCAGTGAAAAATTTTGGCTGTCAACTCGAGGCTTGCCGAGGGATTACGGCCAATGTCTTTCATGAGGGCAGAGATATTACTGTCCACTAGGCAGACCCATGCATGATCATTTTTCTCTCATACTTTATGGAAAAAATGAATAAATTTCAACTGCTGTTCAACTTTTTTATTGTGCAATGAACAAATAATAAACTTAATGTGTCAAAATTGATTCAATGACAATTCACGCCACGGTTAAGCCACATATGTTGATAACATCACGTAATTGTCTAGCACATGTCATCTTTCTTACACCCCCTATGTAAGATTAATAGAATCTCACATAGGTCTGTCAAGTGGACAGGGATATCTCAATCCGAGTGAAAGATTTTGGCTGTTCAACCAGAGGCTTGCCGAGGGTTGGCGGCCAACATCTTTCACTTGGGTCGAGATATCCCTGTCCACTTGACAGACCCATGTTTCTCTTTTGAGATTCTTTTTCTCCCATACTTTCACAAAACATTGTGAAAATCCAGTTTTTAGAAACATTTCCAAAGTGCCACCATCATAGGAACGTCGCAGTGCGTCAAAATTAATGACGTCGCTGACAATGGACACCACACGTATTAATGACGTCACGCCATTGTCTAGCGCATGTGAGCTGTCCTTTCCCTACCCCGGAAAAAACAGAGTTATCTTTTCCCTGGCAACCGCGGGATAACCTATCAAGTATGGGAGGAAAAGTTATCTTTTCCCAACCAACCACAGGATATCCCTGTGAAGTAATGAGAGAGAAAAACAAGAGGCCCATGGGCCTTAATGGTTAGTTCAGATACCGAATGAAACAAAGACATATAAACACTGTATAAATGCCCATCAGGCTCTTGAAATCAGTTACTGATTATATCAATTTGACCTTTAAATCTTAAGAATAAGATTTTCTTATTCCATTACATCTGTTACATTTCCAATGAAAATTGTCCAAATAATGCTCATAAATGTGTTTTCCTTATATATAAACTAAAGTAAAATTGAACCCCTCCCCAGGGGAAAATCTGAAACCCCAGGCTAATAATTCTAACCAAGTTTGACTCATTTCCTACAAAAAATGAGCAAATAATAAAAATGGTGTTTTTCCTAATATATAAAGTATTAAAACTAGAAATATGTCTGTTTGACATTAAGTGCTCGCTAACAACTTCCTAACCTAATTTCCAGTATGAAATCATCCTCGGCAACAGGTGTCCCCATGTACGTAGCAATTTCGCTCATTATCCTTGGGACTATTGCATGGAGATGGTTTACACCCTTTGTGTAATAAATACTTTCCTTTACTTCATCAGAACTTTAAATGTGAAATTCCTTTGAACTTTGTTAAGTGTGTTCTTTGTTACATAGAAGTGTGTTTATTATTACATAGATATCGATACGATAGACTTGTTTCGCTGTTCAAAATAGTCGTCCGCTAGAACACTGGCCAGTCTCTGTGCACGTGGTGACTTACTGCCCCACTTTTGAACGCCTTTCTTGGGTACATTACATCTAGAGCTGAGACACCTAGACTGATATTTTCTATTGTCTGTTTTTGTTTCTCTTACACAAGGATGTCTGATTTTAGAAATATTTCTTAGAACTGCAGCAAATAAATTAAATATGTGGCCTGTACTAAAAGTCATCCGTTTCGTCACTTTCTTTTATTGACTATTTAAACCTGATTTGCATTGTATTGTTCCGGAAGTTTCCAAAGTCAATCAGATGCTTAGAATATCGTGAGCGATGCAAGAGCTTGTATGATCCGCCGCTTGAAGTTTACACAAAACAAAAATGTCACTGTTCTTAATTTATAGTAGATTATCGCTGACAAGTGTGTCTTAGTATATGTTTTTGAAAGGTTGAATTCACTAAAATCATGGCGAAATCTATTAAACGATATGAGACACCGACTTCCGGTATCGCATGCGCAGTTGAAATTTGCGCATATAGTGGATGTACACAGACTCTACACCCGACAAGGAAAATAAAGGAGCGAGTACACTCGCACTAAAAAAGTGAATTTGAACCCCTCCAAAGGGAAAAATCTGAGACTCAAGGGCCATGAAATTCTGAATTTTTGAAGGGGGCCTTGAGGCCTTTCAATCTATGGAGAGTTAATCTTACCCCTTTTGGTCCCTCCCACAGCCCCCTGAGGGGTGGGGGTCATATAATTCACAATTTTGATTGGCCTTATGCCATAGAAGCTTTGTGCAAAATTTCATTGAATTTGCATCAACCGTTTAGGAGAAGTTGAAAATATAAATTGTTTACACACACACCAAGCACAATGACGGACAAAAGGCGATTAGAATGCGTCACTTGAGAATTCATCTCAGGTGACCTAAAATAAAACTGGCCTATAGGCAAAATGGAAACCGCCATAATCATGAACCCAGAAAGATCGGGATTGTTTGTGGTGACCTCCAGAGAGATTGGGATTGTTTGTGGTGACTTCCAGAGAGATTGGGATTGTTTGTGGTGACTCCAGAGAGATTGGGATTGCTTTTGGTGATCTCCAGAGAGATCGGGATTATTTGTGGTAGAGAGATCGGGATTATTTGTGGTGACCTCCAGAGAGATCCAGATTGTTTGTGGTGACCTCCAGAGAGATTGGGATTGTTTGTAGTGACCTCCAGAGAGATTGGGATTGTTTGTGGTGACCTCCAGAGAGATTGGGATTGTTTGTGGTGACCTCCAGAGAGATTGGGATTGTTTGTGGTGACCTCCAGAGAGATTGGGATTGTTTGTGGTGACCTCCAGAGAGATCTGGATTGTTTGTGGTGACCTCCAGAGAGATCCGGATTGTTTGTGGTGACCTCCAGAGAGATCCGGATTGTTTGTGGTGACCTCCAGAGAGATCTGGATTGTTTGTGGTGACCTCCAGAGAGATCCGGATTGTTTGTGGTGACCTCAAGAGAGATCGGGATTGTTTGTGGTGACCTCTAGAGAGATTGGGATTGTTTATGGTGACCTCCAGAGAGATCGGGATTGTTTGTGGTGACCTCAAGAGAGAGCTGGATTGTTTGTGGTGACCTCCAGAGAGATCGGGATTGTTTGTGGTGACCTCCAGAGAGATCGGGATTGTTTTTGGTGACCTCCAGAGAGATTGGGATTGTTTTTGGTGACCTCCAGAGAGATCTGGATTGTTTGTGGTGACCTCCAGAGAGATATGGATTGTTTGTGGTGACCTCCAGAGAGATCGGGATTGTTTGTGGTGACCTCCAGAGAGATCGGGATTGTTTGTGGTGACCTCCAGAGAGATCGGGATTGTTTGTGGTGACCTCCAGAGAGATTGGGATTGTTTGTGGTGACCTCCAGAGAGATCGGGATTGTTTGTGGTGACCTCCAGAGAGATCGGGATTGTTTGTGGTGACCTCCAGAGAGATATGGATTGTTTGTGGTGACCTCCAGAGAGATCGGAATTGTTTGTGGTGACCTCCAGAGAGATCGGGATTGTTTGTGGTGACCTCCAGAGAGATCTGGATTGTTTGTTGTGACCTCCAGAGAGATATGGATTGTTTGTGGTGACCTCCAGAGAGATCGGAATTGTTTGTGGTGACCTCCAGAGAGATCGGGATTGTTTGTGGTGACCTCCAGAGAGATCGGGATTGTTTGTGGTGACCTCCAGAGAGATTGGGATTGTTTGTGGTGACCTCCAGAGAGATCGGGATTGTTTGTGGTGACCTCCAGAGAGATCGGGATTGTTTGTGGTGACCTCCAGAGAGATCGGGATTGTTTGTGGTGACCTCCAGAGAGATCGGGATTGTTTGTGGTGACCTCCAGAGAGATCTGGATTGTTTGTGGTGACCTCCTTCTTCTTACTTCACCTTTGTCATATATTTATCACAATTATAACTCAGGACACTGTGATCTATGTTTCCAATTGGTTGGAAGATTGTAACAGCCAATGACTATAAATTCAGTTTTAAGTTAAATCAAAGAGCGAGCAACTTCTTGTTTTGTCATGACACAAAGTCCTTTATCTTAACTCACACTATAGAAAAGTGTCAGGGTGTGAATTTAAGGTTGACAGGAGACAGACGGCCAATGGGTGTATGGTCGTTTGTGTGAAAGCGCTCCGTCGTTATAGATCCCATACTGTCATCCATTCTCATTGGGGTACTGAGGCCTTCTTTCTGGGCACGTAGACTCTGTATATCTCGCAGAATACCCTTCGCTTCTTCTCTAGTCTGGAAAGAAATCAAGAGGCCCAATGGGCCTTAACGGTAATCTGATTGTAAATACAATACATAGTAAAAATGAAATACAGTCAAACCTGCTCTAACGACCGCCTGTATATAACGACCGCCTGTCTATAACGACCGGTTTTTAGACTCCCCGTGCGTTTTTACTATATAATGGCACTCTGCATAACGACCACCTGTCTAATGTGGCTAACGACCGGTCGTTTTAGCCCCGTCAAAGTTGTATTTCGAGTACCGAGTACAGTGTGTGTGTAGTAGCGTCCCTTTGACCTACTTCCGGTAATTAACTCCCTTAGTAAGCAAATGGCAGCCATTACTGAAGCCCAAGCTATGAATTGTTTATACAGTACTGTTTGGTTTATAACCTAGCGGTCGTAACATTTGAGGTACAAATATGGTTGCCAACTTAAGGATGGAAGTTTTAACGACCGTTTATGCCTATCAAAGACTGAAATTATGTTTGGTCGCGAACGCCATGTGCACGAAAAGATCACTCGTAAAGCGTGATTTTGAAGCCACAACTCGGATGATATGGTAGGCAAAATAAAACATGCCGATTTATTTAATGTGTTCCGTTATTCATTGTCGATATTTAGCATTGTTTTATTACTAAGAAATGGCCTGTACTTAAGCTATTTCAAATTAGGCCAATAAATTTATGTTCTTCTTTACGATTAGAGTCAGTCGGATTATCGCCCGTTGTGACCCGGGTATATTCTCGACGTGTTTATAAATAAAATACGGTCCCATTTCTTGGTAGAAATGTTACTGAAAGTTAATATGTGTACCTGCATTGTGATTTTAATAGTTTTGAGACTGTATATTGTGAGAAAACGCCTCCAAATCGATCTTTCATGTTCCGAGATTAATCCGTCAAAACTGGTTACACGGCAACATTACATACGACTTGCCAGCGAGAATGTGTTGTAAAAAAATATTACACGCATACATTTTCTGAAAATAATCGTTCACAGATAATTCCGGGCCATGTGAAGTCAGTAATTAGGTAATGATTATGTTCATAGCTGAAAAAAATCTACTATGTATCAAAACGAGTTGATTTTGTTATGATCGAAATTTCCGATTGCATTAAAATAAAATGAACACAAATCACGGAAATATATTGACACAATTATTTCTTAAATAATGCACGGCAATAAATATATAAACATCCAGTAGCAGGTCTGTTTTGTATTAATACAATTCTGTTTTATTTACTGGCTCGTTGGTTGGCACGAAAGACCCAACCTGTCTATAAAGGCAACCTGTCTATAGTGACCGTTTTTCTGTCTCCCCTTCAGTGGTCGTTATAGACAGGTTTGACTGTACACAGAAGTTGTATATTTAAAGATGTAGCATATCTGACCTCTGTGGCCATGAAGGTAATTCATATGAGCAGACTTAGTAGCCATTCATCCCAGCATGCTACAGATTCATGTCTCAGGTAAGATGAATACACAAGTAAAATACAAATTAAAAATCTACCAATTGCCCTTAAAATTTGTATTAAAGTGTAAAAATTACCCCTACAACCAAAGTAGGATGAGCACTTACATCCAGAAATAAAATCAGTAGAAATATAGAACAAGAGGCCCAAAGGTCCTGTATCGCTCACCTGTTCTGAATACAGGTTCATTGTTTCTTTTATAAAGAAATTTAAATATTTACCTCTATTTCCTCTATCAGGCCCCGCCCCTCCTGCTCCCGAGGGGGGTCAGAGCCAAAATTTATACAAACTCTGTTCCCCTTCCCACAAGTATGTTTCTGGCCAAATGTGGTTGTCATGTTTGCATAATGAAATAAATAATACCTGTTTGTGTTGTTTTGTATAGATGGAGTATATAGTTTTAGTAATTTGTGTAGTGCAACCTATAATGCAGAACTCACCATCAGGTAAGTATGAGAGAAGATACCCGAGAGGTACCGGGTAGAGACACACATGTATATGGCGGCAAGACATACACAGTTTGGATTGTGTCCAGATGTAGTATTGTATAGGCCGACCAATATTTGGAGCACAGAACGCTGACTGTGGTTAGTGTTTGCCCTTGTAATATTATTACTCGATACCATTTTGTATTGTGTCCGTTAGGATTGCATAGTTTACCTGATGGGGACCAGTCAAGCATGCATAGGCGTTGTTGTACACTCGTGCATGACTGAGTTGTTTACGTGTACATTCCATTTATATGTAATCTCGTAAATATGTGTTTAAATAGTAGACAAGAGGCCCATGGGCCTTAACGGTCACCTGAGTTTGAATATATAATGAAACAAATAATGAAACAAATTAAAGACATATAAACACTATATGCTGGGCCTTGAATGTTTTTTTTTTTCTATTATATAAAAACATCACAGAATACCAGTGATGATGACACAGAACATAGAACATGGAAGACATCCACAGAACATAGAGGACAAAAGACATTTTTTTGTATATGTGTGACCCATCGTAACCGCCGCAGCCCAGGCTCGAACCCAAGACCTGGAATACCTTCTCAGATTTCAAGTTCACCGCCTTAACCACTCGGCCACAACGGGCCTTGAAGTTGGTCAGTGATTTATAATTTGACTTTTTAGACTTTGAAGAGTATTTGCTTCCATTAAACCTGTGAACTTAGAAGTATTTTTTGAAATTTTAATCATTTTGACCCTGTTTGGTCCTGCTCCTCTGGTCCCCCAGGGGGTCATCGAGGGCTGATATGGATGTTAAAATGCTATATCTTATGCTAATAATTCTAACCAAGTTTGACTCATTTCCTATGAAAATTGATCACAAAATGCTCATTAATGTGTTTTTCCTATATAAACTATAGTAAACTTGACCCCCTCCCGAAGGGGAAACATGAGACCCCAGGGTCATATAATTCACAATTTTTATAAAACACCTTAAGACCTTTCCATCTATAATTATTTGATTCTACTATTTCCAGAATTTTAGAAGAATATTTTTGAAGTTTTAGCCTATTTGACCCTTTTTTGTCCCCGCCCCTCTGTCCCCCAGGACCAGGACCAGTATGGATATGATATTAAAATGCTATCTCAGGCTAATAATCATAACCAAGTTTGACTCATTTCCTATGAAACTTGAGCAAAAAATGCTTATTAATATGTTTTTCCTATATAAACTATAGTAAACTTGACCCCCTCCCGAAGGGAAAACATGAGACCCCAGGGTCATATAATTCACAATTTCTATAAAAAACACTTTAAGACCTTTCTATCTATAAAGTGTATTTGATTATACCATTTCAGAATTCTAGAAGAATATTTTTGAAGTTTTAGCCTATTTGATAATTTTTGGCCCCGCCCCTCTGCCCCAAGGGGGCCGGCCTGGACCAATATGGATAAGATGTTAAAATGCTATCTCAGGCTAATAATTCTAACCAAGTTTGACTCGTTTCCAATGAAAATTGAGCAAAAAAAGCTCATAAATGTGTTTTCCCTATATAAACTATAGTAAACTTGACCCCCTCCCCAGGGGGAAACGTGAGACCCCATGGTCATATAATTCACAATTTTTGTAAAGAACCTTAAGACCTTTCTATGTATGAAAATAATTTGATTCTACCATTTCCAGAATTTCAGAAGAAGATTTTTGAAGTTTTAGCCTATTTAACCCCTTTTGACCCCGCCCCTAAGGCCCCTGGGGGTCAGTCATAGAAAATTTGTTAATAGGATTTAATGGCCATCTCATACTGACAATTCTGACAACATTTGACTCATTTCCTATTACAATTGACCAAATAATGCTCAAAAATGTGTTTTCCCTATATAAACTATAGTAAACTTAACCCCCTCCCCAGGGGGAAACTAGAGTCCCCAGGGTCATATAATTCACAATTTTTGTAAAGGACCTTAAGACCTTTCTATCTATGAAAAGAATTTGATTCTACCATTTCCAGAATTTCAGAAGAAGATTTTTGAAGTTTTAGCCTATTTAACCCCTTTTGACCCCGCCCCTAAGGCCCCTGGGGGTCAGTCATAGAAAATTTGTTAATAGGATTTAATGGCCATCTCATACTGACAATTCTGACAACATTTGACTCATTTCCTATTACAATTGACCAAATAATGCTCAAAAATGTGTTTTCCCTATATAAACTATAGTAAACTTAACCCCCTCCCCAGGGGGAAACTAGAGTCCCCAGGGTCATATAATTCACAATTTTTGTAAAGGACCTTAAGACCTTTCTATCTATGAAAAGAATTTGATTCTACCATTTCCAGAATTTCAGAAGAAGATTTTTGAAGTTTTAGCCTATTTAACCCCTTTTGATTAACCCCCCGCCCCTAAGGCCCCTGGGGGTCAGTCATAGAAAATTTGTTAATAGGATTTAATGGCCATCTCATACTGACAATTCTGACAACATTTGACTCATTTCCTATTACAATTGACCAAATAATGCTCAAAAATGTGTTTTCCCTATATAAACTATAGTAAACTTAACCCCCTCCCCAGGGGGAAACTAGAGTCCCCAGGGTCATATAATTCACAATTTTTGTAAAGGACCTTAAGACCTTTCTATCTATGAAAAGAATTTGATTCTACCATTTCCAGAATTTCAGAAGAAGATTTTTGAAGTTTTAGCCTATTTAACCCCTTTTGACCCCGCCCCTAAGGCCCCTGGGGGTCAGTCATAGAAAATTTGTTAATAGGATTTAATGGCCATCTCATACTGACAATCTGACAACATTTGACTTATTTACTATTACAAATGACCAAATAATGCTCAAAAATGTGTTTTCCCTATATAAACTATAGTAAACTTAACCCCATCCCCAGGGGGAAACTAGAGACCCCAGGGTCATATAATTCACAATTTTTGTAAAGGACCTTAAGACCTTTCTATCTATGAAGAGTATTTGATTCCACCACATCTGTGAGTAGAGAAGAAGATTTTTGAAATTTTACTCAATTTTACCCCTTTTGGCCCCTCCCGTAGCCCCCTGGGGGGTGGGGACCATATAATTCACAATTTTGATTGGCCTTATGCCTGAGAAGGTTTGTGCAAAATTTCATTGAAATTGCTTCAGCAGTTTTGGAGAAGAAGTCGAAAATGTAAATTGTTTACGGACATACGACGGACGACGACGGACAAAGGGCGATTAGAATAGGTCACTTGAGACTTCGTCTCAGGTGACCTAATAAATGCATTTATACGTTATATGTTGGATTAAGCAATATATTTAGTATGTAATAGTTTGATAGAACTGGTTATTATAGAGTAGTCGGTCGATTAAATAAGCATATGCATTTACTATGAGTATATGTATGGAGGCCCATAGAATACAGGTTCTTAGAAATAGCAGTAACAAGCTTCCACTATCAAAATCCAAGATGGCGGCCTGTCGGCCATCTTGTTGACCGATCGGTCCCAAAATGCAATATGTACAACTAGGACCCTAGGGAAACCTACATGTGAAATTTGAGAGAGATCCCTTCTGTGCTTTCTGAGAAATAGCAATAACAAACTTTAACTATCAAAATCAAAGATGGCTGCCTGGCGGCCATCTTGTTGACCAATCGGTCCCAAAATGCAATATGCACAACAAGGGCCCAAGAGGAACCTACATGTGAAATTTGAGAAAGATCCTTCAGTACTTTCTGAGAAATAGCGGTAACAAGAAATGTTAACGGACGGAATGACGACAGACGAAAAACGATTTGAATAGCCCACCATCTGATGATGTTGGACTTATAACCGGGACTGTATTACTAACTGTATTAGTGAAACCCTGTAACTAAAGGGTTTCGAAATTGATCCAGTTGTTTAGGTTTCATATGGAGGGACAGACAGACAGACAAACAAGCTGATTCAAGTTATTCCCCAATTTTGTACTTTGTATAGGTTTTATATGGAAGTTTGTTTCCATACACATTTTTAAACATTGGCTAATCAAAGCAACAAACCTCTGGGAATTCTGAACACTTCTGGGCGGCAGTAAAGGCCTCATCTAGTTGTCCAAGTTTAAGGTGATAATTAGCAAGATATTTGTACGCTTGGCTCTGCTCCTCTGGATTGAAGTTCTGAAGTAATGAAGCAATTGTCTTGTAACTATTTTATTCCTAAAATATGTAAAATAGAAAAAAGGGCCCAATGGGCTCTTGCAATTTAGTAATCCTCTTACATACTTAAGACATTAGTGACATTGTTATATAATGTTCAAAGTGCGCATGGCAATGACGTCAAATTGTTTACGGGTTCTGCGATGTGACTTTATTTCTTCTGTTCTAACTGATGAGATATTATAAAATCAACATTTAATTATCAGACAATTGAAAATATCAATAAAAACCAGCATGAAGGGTTCACGCTTTATTCTGTCATCGCAGCAGGAACCAGGACGGATAGTTTAACCAGTGTTAAAACTACTGTTATACGTGTTAAATGATTTTTCAAACATCTTTCTCCGATTCATTTTGTAAATTATTTATTTCACTCCACTGCATATTATATATCATCAAAAATTTGTTCGTTTAGACTTTTGAACCAAACATTGAAGAGTTCCATGATCGAGACAAGAACATTAACACATGATCTATAAATTACGCCATTACTCAAAATCAATATATCTAAAATATGTATGAGTGTAAAGGTGTATGTGAATAATGAAGTGTTGTACATTTCCCCGAAAATGCAAATCCTTGTCAAAAATATCGAAATAGTTACTGTAGTCATTTATTTGGCAAATAATGCCTGTTTCAAAAACATCTAAAAAAGGGCGAATCATTCACCTGCTACCTAGTAACCATGGTGCATACTTCAGATATACCGTGCGTTCCATTTGCAGTTGTACTAAAGTGATAGGACACCGCCAAATGGAACGCGTTTGGATTTTTCCATGATGACGGCACCCATATGAAAGGTACGCTTCAAATATAAAAGCCAAGTATTTTCGGTGTTAACAATAAAATGGATATAAAAGTAAAACATCAATAGTTTCGAAATACATAGCAATAAATAATCCATGTAGTTTTATAGGATATAAATAATCTCAATTCAACAAAGAAAACATTTCGATCACAAAAGAAAAATCTTGGGTCCGCCATCTTGGATCCAAGTGGTACGCTTCTGATAACGAACCACTTGTACCGGTACAGTTCTGCTGGTACGATGCGTTCCATTTGAGATACAACAGATTCGTATCGATACAACTGGTACGAATCTGCAAATGGAATGCACGGATAGAGTCAGTATGCCTAATATCAGGTCTCTAGCTGGCCTCTTGGTTATTAAGAAAAAGTGATTTAAAGATTTTAGCATTTTTGACTCTTGTGACCTTAAATGAAAGTCAAGGTCATTCATTTGAAAAAAACCAACACATTAGCCCTTCATTACTGCATGTCATAAGCCCAATATAAGGTGTCTAGACCTCTTGGTTATTAAGAAAAAGTGATTTGAAGTTTTTAGCCTATTTGACCCCTTCAACCTTAAATGAAGATCAAAAAGGTCATTCATTTGAATAAACTTGGTAACCCTTCATCCAAGAATGTCACAAGCCAAATATAGGTCTTTAGGCCATTTGGTTATTAAGAAGAAAATGTTTAAAAGATATTTTAGCCTATTTGACGCATGTGACCTTGAATAATGATCAAGGTCATTCATTTGAACAAACTTGGCAGCCCTTCATCTTAGCATGCCACAGACCCAATATCAGGGCTCTTGGTCTCTTGGGTATAGGAGATTTCAGAAAAGACGGCGATGACATCACACAAAGGTACATCCGGGCGCTCAAAGGTATGACTCTGTATAACTGTACACAAAAACATGGTGGGAACACGGCCGCTTGTAATGTTTGTTTACATTTTATTGTAACAAATAGTACAACATTCAGAGAACAATTGCGTTATTATAATTTCCAAAAGTGTTTAAACAGAAATACATAACAATATAATATATCAAAGAAACACAATTTACATACACTTCATTTTTGACCACCACAAGAAAAACACGGTCGCTATTGCATTTGCGTACAATCATTGATAGAATATTGCAAATATCAGCTAGAAATTACAAATTAAATTCCAAGTTCCCCAGAACATCATACTGATATTTTAATAAGTGAATACTGTTTTCTGAGTCTTACTTGGTAAAACATCTTATGATGTTTGATTGTGACGAAATAAAACATTTGCTTTGGTAGATTACCCCAAGTGCGCGACAGCCATTACAGTATTGATAAGATCCCGAATTTCGTCCATTTTCAGAGTCACAAAACTATGTATTCTGGATAACTTTCTTTTTTCGTCAGAAATTTTGGAATTTAGTTTATCATATACAAATGAGTCAGTTTATAGTTACTTCCATTCATATTTTTAAACAAAACATTGAGTATTTTATGATTCTCTAAGCTGTGCGCAATGTGTCCTAGTTGGCATTTATGGTACTACCACTAGTCCTCCACCTCTGGTTTGTGGTGTCTGAGTGGTTAAGGTGTCTGACATTCTACCACTAGACCTTCACCACTGGTTTGTGGTGGCTGAGTGGTTAAGGTGTCTGACATTCTACCACTAGTCCTCCACCTCTGGGTCGTGGTGGCTGACTGGTTAAGGTGTCTGACATTCTACCACTAGACCTCCACCTCTGGTTTGTGGTGTCTGAGTGGTTAAGGTGTCTGACATTCTACCACTAGACCTCCACCTATGGGTTGTGGTGACTGAGTGGTTAAGGTGTCTGACATTCCACCACTAGACCTCCACCTCTGGGTTGTGGTGGCTGAGTGGTTAAGGTGTCTGACATTCTACCACTAGACCTCCACCTCTGGTTTGTGGTGTCTGAGTGGTTAAGGTGTCTGACATTCTACCACTAGACCTCCACCTCTGGGTTGTGGTGGCTGAGTGGTTAAGGTGTCCGACATTCTACCACTAGACCTCCACCTCTGGGTTGTGGTGGCTGAGTGGTTAAGGTGTCTGACATTCAACCACTAGACCTCCACCTCTGGGTTGTGGTGGCTGAGTGGTTAAGGTGTCTGACATTCTACCACTAGACCTCCACCTCTGGTTTGTGGTGTCTGAGTGGTTAAGGTGTCTGACATTCTACCACTAGACCTCCACCTCTGGGTTGTGGTGGCTGAGTGGTTAAGGTGTCTGACATTCTACCACTAGACCTCCACCTCTGGTTTGTGGTGTCTGAGTGGTTAAGGTGTCTGACATTCTACCACTAGTCCTCCACCTCTGGGTTGTGGTGGCTGAGTGGTTAAGGTGTCTGACATTCTACCACTAGCTCTCCACATTTGGGTTGTGGTGGCTGACTGGTTAAGGTGTCTGACATTCTACCACTAGTTCTCCACCTCTGGTTTGTGGTGGCTGAGTAATTAAGGTGTCTGACATTCTACCACTAGACCTCTTCCTCTGGGTTGTGGTGGCTGAGTGGTTAAGGTGTCTAACATTTTACCACTAGACCTCCACCTCTGGGTTGTGGTGGCTGAGTGGTTAAGGTGTCTGACATTCTACCACTAGACCTCCACCTCTGGGTTGTGGTGGCTGAG
Organism: Argopecten irradians; assembly: GCF_041381155.1. Lineage (NCBI taxonomy): Eukaryota > Metazoa > Mollusca > Bivalvia > Pectinida > Pectinidae > Argopecten > Argopecten irradians. The sequence goes on from NC_091144.1 coordinate 41,856,938, forward strand.
TGGTTAAGGTGTCTGACATTCTACCACTAGTCCTCCACCTCTGGGTTGTGGTGGCTGAGTGGTTAAGGTGTCTGACATTCTACCACTAGCTCTCCACATCTGGGTTGTGGTGGCTGACTGGTTAAGGGTGTCTGACATTCTACCACTAGTTCTCCACCTCTGGTTTGTGGTGGCTGAGTAATTAAGGTGTCTGACATTCTACCACTAGACCTCTCACCTCTAGGTTGTGGTGTCTGTGTTAGGTGTCTGAATTCTACCACTAGACCTCCACCTCTGGTTTGTGGTGGCTGAGTGGTTAAGGTGTCTGACATTCTACCACTAGACCTCCACCTCTGGGTTGTGGTGGCTGAGTGGTTAAGGTGTCTGACATTCTACCACTAGACCTCCACCTCTGGTTTGTGGTGGCTGAGTGGTTAAGGTGTCTGACATTCTACCACTAGACCTCCACCTCTGGGTTGTGGTGGCTGAGTGGTTTAAGGTGTCTGACATTCTACCACTAGACCTCCACCTCTGGTTTGTGGTGGCTGAGTGGTTAAGGTGTCTGACATTCTACCACTAGACCTCCACCTCTGGTTTGTGGTGGCTGAGTGGTTAAGGTGTCTGATATTCTACCACTAGTTCTCCACCTCTGGTTTGTGGTGTCTGAGTGGTTAAGGTGTCTGACATTCTACCACTAGACTTCCACCTCTGGTTTGTGGTGGCTGACTGGTTAAGGTGTGTGATATTCTACCACTAGTTCTCCACCTCTGGTTTGTGGTGGCTGAGTGGTTAAGGTGTCTGACATTCTACCACTAGACCTCCACCTCTGGGTTGTGGTGGCTGAGTGGTTAAGGTGTCTGACATTCTACCATTCTAATACTAGACCTCCACCTCTGGTTCACAGTGGCTGAGTGGTTAAGGTGTCTGACATTCTACCACTAGACCTCCAGCTCTGGGTTGTGGTGGCTGAGTGGTTAAGGTGTCTGACATTCTACCATTCTAATACTAGACCTCCACCTCTGGGTCAGGGTGGCTGAGTGGTTAAGGTGTCCGATATGCTACAACTAGACCTCCACCTCTGGTTTGTGATGGCTGAGTGGTTAAGGTGTCTGACATTCTACCACTAGACCTCCACCTCTGGTTTGTGATGGCTGATTGGTTAAGGTGTCTGACATTCTACCACTAGACCTCCACCTCTGGTTTGTGGTGGCCGAGTGGTTAAGGTGTCCGACATTCTACCACTAGACCTCCACCTCTGGTTTGTGGTGTCTGAGTGGTTAAGGTGTCTAACATTTTACCACTAGCTCTCCACCTCTGGGTTGTGGTGGCTGAGTGGTTAAGGTGTCTAACATTTTACCACTAGACCTCCACCTCTGGGTTGTGGTGGCTGAGTGGTTAAGGTGTCCGACATTCTACCACTAGACCTCCACCTCTGGGTTGTGGTGGCTGAGTGGTTAAGGTGTCCGACATTCTACCACTAGACCTCCACCTCTGGGTTGTGGTGGCTGAGTGGTTAAGGTGTCTGACATTTTACCACTTGACCTCCAGCTCTGGGTTGTGGTGGCCGAGTGGTTAAGGTGTCTGACATTCTACCACTAGACCTCCACCTCTGGGTTGTGGTGGCTGAGTGGTTAAGGTGTCCGATATTCTACCACTAGACCTCCACCTCTGGGTTGTGGTGGCTGAGTGGTTAAGGTGTCCGACATTTTACCACTAGCTCTCCACCTCTAGGTTGTGGTGGCTGAGTGGTTAAGGTGTCCGACATTCTACCACTAGACCTAGACCTCCACCTCTGGGTTGCGGTGGCTGAGTGGTTAAGGTGTCTGACATTTTACCACTTGACCTCCAGCTCTGGGTTGTGGTGGCTGAGTGGTTAAGGTGTCTGATATTCTACCACTAGTCCTCCACCTCTGGTTTGTGGTGGCTGAGTGGTTAAGGTGTCTGACATTTTACCACTTGACCTCCAGCTCTGGGTTGTGATGGCTGAGTGGTTAAGGTGTCTAATATTCTACCACTAGACCTCCACCTCTGGGTTGTGTGGTGGCTGAGTGGTTAAGGTGTCTGATATTCTACCACTTAACCAGGTTTTTTTAGTGGTTTACTACATCAATGAAAGTAACAAGTGTTCTACTCACTCCTTGTCGACTGGCCTCATTAATGTAGTCTGTATAGGCAGAGGCAGCTTGGTCCTCCTCATGCAACTTCTCATGAAGTCTGCCACACAAAAAAAAACCGAATAAATTACAGAACAAGGACATAGTCATTCAGATCCCCCGCCAATGGAGATATCAAAGCTGAAGTAAGTTTGATTGTGGAGACTTATGTGTATGAAAAAAAAACAGGAAAAAGAAAGTTGAGCTAAAGAAAGATGGAGTATAATTCAAGTAGAGCGGGGCTGCAATTGTTGAATCAGGTATACAGCCTTGACATTTATATTAGACTATATACACAAAGATGGGTGGAACTTTGCAAAGTAACATTTACCATTTACCATGATATTTTCAGCAATGTTTCCATGGTAACGGAAAAAGTGCAAAAAATGAAAACCTAAAAATAGCAAAAGGTACTACTAGACCATAAAAAGAATGTGTCTATGAAGTTTCGTGGAAATAGCTCTGCTGGTTTAAGAGTTATGCTCCAGAAATGAAGCTGCTACAAAAATATGATATTTTCAGCAATGTTTCTATGGTTACAGAAAAAAGCACAAAAACTGAAAACCTAAAAATAGCAAAAGGCACTACTAGACCATAAGAACAATGTGTCTATGAAGTTTCATGGAAATATCTCAGCTGGTTTTAGAGTCGTGCTCCGGAAACGATTCTTACACAAAAATCTGCCATTTTCAGCAATGTTTCCATGGTTACAGAAAAAAGTACAAAAAGTGAAAACCTTAAAATAGCAAAAGGCACTTAGCCTACAACTACTGACCTGGCCAGTTTGATGAGGGCTGTCCCTTCCATGTCTCCAATACAGTTGGCCTTCCAAAAGCACTTCTTTGCCTCCTGTAGACGCTCAAGTTTCTCAAACGTTTCTCCAAGAGCCATTACCATCCGAGAATCATTTGGTCTGAAAGAGGCGAGCATATGATCATTATGAGGCAAATCCTAAAAAGGTTTACAAGTCAGGAAGGGCACGACTAAATGACTGTGTGACTTATCAGATATCAGACTCTAACACAAGTAAAAAAGGGCCCTGCTAAATGACTGTGTGACTTATCAGATATCAGGCTCTACCACAAGTCAGGAAGGGCCCTGCTAAATGACTGTGTGACTTATCAGATATCAGGCTCTACCACAAGTCAGGAAGGGCCCTGCTAAATGACTGTGTGACTTATCAGATATCAGGCTCTACCACAAGTCAGGAAGGGCCCTGCTAAATGACTGTGTGACTTATCAGATATCAGGCTCTACCACAAGTCAGGAAGGGCCCTGCTAAATGACTGTGTGACTTATCAGATATCAGGCTCTACCACAAGTCAGGAAGGGCCCTGCTAAATGACTGTGTGACTTATCAGATATCAGGCTCTACCACAAGTCAGGAAGGGCCCTGCTAAATGACTGTGTGACTGTGTGACTTATCAGATATCAGGCTCTACCACAAGTCAGGAAGGGCCCTGCTAAATGACTGTGTGACTAATCAGATATCAGGCTCTATCACAAGTCAGGAAGGGCCCTGCTAAATGACTGTGTGACTTATCAGATATCAGGCTCTACCACAAGTCAGGAAGGGCCCTGCTAAATGACTGTGTGACTAATCAGATATCAGGCTCTACCACAAGTCAGGAAGGGCCCTGCTAAATGACTGTGTGACTAATCAGATATCAGACTCTACCACAAGTCAGGAAGGGCCCTGCTAAATGACTGTGTGACTAATCAGATATCAGGCTCTACCACAAGTCAGGAAGGGCCCTGCTAAATGACTGTGTGACTAATCAGATATCAGACTCTACCACAAGTCAGGAAGGGCCCTGCTAAATGACTGTGTGACTAATCAGATATCAGACTCTAACACAAGTCAAGAAAGGCCCTGCTAAATGATGTGTGACTTATAGGCTCTACACAGTCAGGAAGGTGGACTGCTAAATGACTGTGTGACTATATCAGAGGTTCATTGGGTGTGACAGTATCATGTCAATGTATTGGGGGACAGTATCATGGTGACTCATGTGATGTATTGGGTGTGACAGTATCATGGTGACTCATGTGAGGTATTGGGTGTGACAGTATCATGGTGACTCATGTGAGTATTGGGTGTGACAGTATCATGGTGACTCATGTGAGGTATTGGGTGTGACAGTATCATGGTGACTCATGTGAGTGTATTGGGTGTGACAGTATCATGGTGACTCATGTGAGGTATTGGGTGTGACAGTATCATGGTGACTCATGGTGATCATGTGGGTGTGACAGTACTGGTGACTCATGTGAGGTATTGGGTGTGACAGTATCATGGTGACTCATGTGAGGTATTGGGTGTGACAGTATCATGGTGACTCATGTGAGGTATTGGGTGTGACAGTATCATGGTGACTCATGTGAGGTATTGGGGTGTGACAGTATCATGGTGACTCATGTGAGGTATTGGGTGTGACAGTATCATGGTGACTCATGTGAGTATTGGGTGTGACAGTATCATGGTGACTCATGTGAGGTATTGGGTGTGACAGTATCATGGTGACTCATGTGAGGTATTGGGTGTGACAGTATCATGGTGACTCATGTGAGGTATTGGGTGTGACAGTATCATGGTGACTCATGTGAGGTATTGGGTGTGACAGTATCATGGTGACTCATGTGAGGTATTGGGTGTGACAGTATCATGGTGACTCATGTATTGGGGTGTGACAGTATCATGGTGACTCATGTGAGGTATTGGGTGTGACAGTATCATGTGGTGACTCATGTGAGGTATTGGGTGTGACAGTATCATGGTGACTCATGTGAGGTATTGGGTGTGACAGTATCATGGTGACTCATGTGAGGTATTGGGTGTGACAGTATCATGGTGACTCATGTGAGGTATTGGGTGTGACAGTATCATGGTGACTCATGTGAGGTATTGGGTGTGACAGTATCATGGTGACTCATGTGAGGTATTGGGTGTGACAGTATCATGGTGACTCATGTGAGGTATTGGGTGTGACAGTATCATGGTGACTCATGTGAGGTATTGGGTGTGACAGTATCATGGTGACTCATGTGAGGTATTGGGTGTGACAGTATCATGGTGACTCATGTGAGGTATTGGGTGTGACAGTATCATGGTGACTCATGTGAGGTATTGGGTGTGACAGTATCATGGTGACTCATGTGAGGTATTGGGTGTGACAGTATCATGGTGACTCATGTGAGGTATTGGGTGTGACAGTATCATGGTGACTCATGTGAGGTATTGGGTGTGACAGTATCATGGTGACTCATGTGAGGTATTGGGTGTGACAGTATCATGGTGACTCATGTGAGGTATTGGGTGTGACAGTATCATGGTGACTCATGTGAGGTATTGGGTGTGACAGTATCATGATGACTCATGTGAGGTATTGGGTGTGACAGTATCATGGTGACTCATGTGAGGTATTGGGTGTGACAGTATCATGGTGACTCATGTGAGGTATTGGGTGTGACAGTATCATGGTGACTCATGTGAGGTATTGGGTGTGACAGTATCATGGTGACTCATGTGAGGTATTGGGTGTGACAGTATCATGGTGACTCATGTGAGGTATTGGGGTGTGACAGTATCATGGTGACTCATGTGAGGTATTGGGTGTGACAGTCATTGATCATGGGTGACGAGACTCATGTGAGGTATTGGGTGTGACAGTATCATGGTGACTCATGTGAGGTATTGGGTGTGACAGTATCATGTGACTCATGTGAGGTATTGGGGTGTGACAGTATCATGGTGACAGTGAGGTATTGGGTGTGACAGTATCATGGTGACTCATGTGAGGTATTGGGTGTGACAGTATCATGGTGACTCATGTGAGGTATTGGGTGTGACAGTATCATGGTGACTCATGTGAGGTATTGGGTGTGACAGTATCATGGTGACTCATGTGAGGTATTGGGTGTGACAGTATCATGATGACTCATGTGAGGTATTGGGTGTGACAGTATCATGGTGACTCATGTGAGGTATTGGGTGTGACAGTATCATGGTGACTCATGTGAGGTATTGGGTGTGACAGTATCATGGTGACTCATGTGAGGTATTGGGTGTGACAGTATCATGGTGACTCATGTGAGGTATTGGGTGTGACAGTATCATGGTGACTCATGTGAGGTATTGGGTGTGACAGTATCATGGTGACTCATGTGAGGTATTGGGTGTGACAGTATCATCATGATGACTCATGTGAGGTATTGGGGTGTGACAGTATCATGGTGACTCATGTGATGTATTGGGTGTGACAGTATCATGGTGACTCATGTGAGGTATTGGGTGTGACAGTATCATGGTGACTCATGTGAGGTATTGGGTGTGACAGTATCATGATGACTCATGTGAGGTATTGGGTGTGACAGTATCATGGTGACTCATGTGAGGTATTGGGTGTGACAGTATCATGGTGACTCATGTGATGTATTGGGTGTGACAGTATCATGGTGACACATGTGAGGTATTGGGTGTGACAGTATCATGGTGACTCATGTGAGGTATTGGGTGTGACAGTATCATGGTGACTCATGTGAGGTATTGGGTGTGACAGTATCATGGTGACTCATGTGAGGTATTGGTGTGACAGTATCATGTGACTCATGTGAGGTATTGGGTGTGACAGTATCATGGTGACTCATGTGAGGTATTGGGTGTGACAGTATCATGGTGACTCATGTGAGGTATTGGGTGTGACAGTATCATGGTGACTCATGTGAGGTATTGGGGTGTGACAGTATCATGATGACTCATGTGAGGTATTGGGTGTGACAGTATCATGGTGACTCATGTGAGGTATTGGGTGTGACAGTATCATGGTGACTCATGTGAGGTATTGGGTGTGACAGTATCATGGTGACTCATGTGAGGTATTGGGTGTGACAGTATCATGGTGACTCATGTGAGGTATTGGGTGTGACAGTATCATGGTGACTCATGTGAGGTATTGGGTGTGACAGTATCATGGTGACTCATGTGAGGTATTGGGTGTGACAGTATCATGGTGACTCATGTGAGGTATTGGGTGTGACAGTATCATGGTGACTCATGTGAGGTATTGGGTGTGACAGTATCATGGTGACTCATGTGAGGTATTGGGTGTGACAGTATCATGATGACTCATGTGAGGTATTGGGTGTGACAGTATCATGGTGACTCATGTGAGGTATTGGGTGTGACAGTATCATGGTGACTCATGTGAGGTATTGGGTGTGACAGTATCATGGTGACTCATGTGAGGTATTGGGTGTGACAGTATCATGGTGACTCATGTGAGGTATTGGGTGTGACAGTATCATGGTGACTCATGTGAGGTATTGGGTGTGACAGTATCATGGTGACTCATGTGAGGTATTGGGTGTGACAGTATCATGGTGACTCATGTGAGGTATTGGGTGTGACAGTATCATGGTGACTCATGTGAGGTATTGGGTGTGACAGTATCATGATGACTCATGTGAGGTATTGGGTGTGACAGTATCATGGTGACTCATGTGAGGTATTGGGTTGTGACAGTATCATGGTGACTTCATGTGAGGTATTGGGTGTGACAGTATCATGGTGACTCATGTGAGGTATTGGGTGTGACAGTATCATGATGACTCATGTGATGTATTGGGTGTGACAGTATCATGGTGACTCATGTGAGGTATTGGGTGTGACAGTATCATGGTGACTCATGTGAGGTATTGGGTGTGACAGTATCATGGTGACTCATGTGAGGTATTGGGTGTGACAGTATCATGGTGACTCATGTGAGGTATTGGGTGTGACAGTATCATGATGACTCATGTGAGGTATTGGGTGTGACAGTATCATGGTGACTCATGTGAGGTATTGGGTGTGACAGTATCATGGTGACTCATGTGAGGTATTGGGTGTGACAGTATCATGGTGACTCATGTGAGGTATTGGGTGTGACAGTATCATGGTGACTCATGTGAGGTATTGGGTGTGACAGTATCATGGTGACTCATGTGAGGTATTGGGTGTGACAGTATCATGGTGACTCATGTGAGGTATTGGGTGTGACAGTATCATGGTGACTCATGTGAGGTATTGGGTGTGACAGTATCATGGTGACTCATGTGAGGTATTGGGTGTGACAGTATCATGGTGACTCATGTGAGGTATTGGGTGTGACAGTATCATGGTGACTCATGTGAGGTATTGGGTGTGACAGTATCATGGTGACTCATGTGAGGTATTGGGTGTGACAGTATCATGGTGACTCATGTGAGGTATTGGGTGTGACAGTATCATGGTGACTCATGTGAGGTATTGGGTGTGACAGTATCATGGTGACTCATGTGAGGTATTGGGTGTGACAGTATCATGGTGACTCATGTGAGGTATTGGGGTGTGACAGTATCATGGTGACTCATGTGAGGTATTGGGTGTGACAGTATATCATGGTGACTCATGTGAGGTATTGGGTGTGACAGTATCATGGTGACTCATGTGAGGTATTGGGTGTGACAGTATCATGTGACTCATGTGAGGTATTGGGTGTGACAGTATCATGGTGACTCATGTGAGGTATTGGGTGTGACAGTATCATGGTGACTCATGTGAGGTATTGGGTGTGACAGTATCATGGTGACTCATGTGAGGTATTGGGTGTGACAGTATCATGGTGACTCATGTGAGGTATTGGGTGTGACAGTATCATGGTGACTCATGTGAGGTATTGGGTGTGACAGTATCATGGTGACTCATGTGAGGTATTGGGTGTGACAGTATCATGGTGACTCATGTGAGGTATTGGGTGTGACAGTATCATGGTGACTCATGTGATGTATTGGGTGTGACAGTATCATGGTGACTCATGTGAGGTATTGGGTGTGACAGTATCATGGTGACTCATGTGAGGTATTGGGTGTGACAGTATCATGGTGACTCATGTGAGGTATTGGGTGTGACAGTATCATGGTGACTCATGTGAGGTATTGGGTGTGACAGTATCATGGTGACTCATGTGAGGTATTGGGTGTGACAGTATCATGGTGACTCATGTGAGGTATTGGGTGTGACAGTATCATGGTGACTCATGTGAGGTATTGGGTGTGACAGTATCATGGTGACTCATGTGAGGTATTGGGTGTGACAGTATCATGGTGACTCATGTGAGGTATTGGGTGTGACAGTATCATGTGACTCATGTGAGGTATTGGGTGTGACAGTATCATGGTGACTCATGTGAGGTATTGGGTGTGACAGTATCATGGTGACTCATGTGAGGTATTGGGTGTGACAGTATCATGGTGACTCATGTGAGGTATTGGGTGTGACAGTATCATGGTGACTCATGTGAGGTATTGGGTGTGACAGTATCATGGTGACTCATGTGAGGTATTGGGTGTGACAGTATCATGGTGACTCATGTGAGGTATTGGGTGTGACAGTATCATGGTGACTCATGTGAGGTATTGGGTGTGACAGTATCATGGTGACTCATGTGAGGTATTGGGTGTGACAGTATCATGGTGACTCATGTGAGGTATTGGGTGTGACAGTATCATGGTGACTCATGTGAGGTATTGGGTGTGACAGTATCATGGTGACTCATGTGAGGTATTGGGTGTGACAGTATCATGGTGACTCATGTGAGGTATTGGGTGTGACAGTATCATGGTGACTCATGTGAGGTATTGGGTGTGACAGTATCATGGTGACTCATGTGAGGTATTGGGGTGTGACAGTATCATGGTGACTCATGTGAGGTATTGGGTGTGACAGTATCATGGTGACTCATGTGAGGTATTGGGGTGTGACAGTATCATGGTGACTCATGTGAGGTATTGGGTGTGACAGTATCATGGTGACTCATGTGAGGTATTGGGTGTGACAGTATCATGGTGACTCATGTGAGGTATTGGGTGTGACAGTATCATGGTGACTCATGTGAGGTATTGGGTGTGACAGTATCATGGTGACTCATGTGAGGTATTGGGTGTGACAGTATCATGGTGACTCATGTGAGGTATTGGGTGTGACAGTATCATGGTGACTCATGTGAGGTATTGGGTGTGACAGTATCATGGTGACTCATGTGAGGTATTGGGTGTGACAGTATCATGGTGACTCATGTGAGGTATTGGGTGTGACAGTATCATGGTGACTCATGTGAGGTATTGGGTGTGACAGTATCATGGTGACTCATGTGAGGTATTGGGTGTGACAGTATCATGGTGACTCATGTGAGGTATTGGGTGTGACAGTATCATGGTGACTCATGTGAGGTATTGGGTGTGACAGTATCATGGTGACTCATGTGAGGTATTGGGTGTGACAGTATCATGATGACTCATGTGAGGTATTGGGTGTGACAGTATCATGATGACTCATGTGAGGTATTGGGTGTGACAGTATCATGGTGACTCATGTGAGGTATTGGGTGTGACAGTATCATGGTGACTCATGTGAGGTATTGGGTGTGACAGTATCATGGTGACTCATGTGAGGTATTGGGTGTGACAGTATCATGGTGACTCATGTGAGGTATTGGGTGTGACAGTATCATGGTGACTCATGTGAGGTATTGGGTGTGACAGTATCATGGTGACTCATGTGAGGTATTGGGTGTGACAGTATCATGTGACATGTGAGGTCATTGGGTGTGACAGTATCATGGTGACTCATGTGAGGTATTGGGTGTGACAGTATCATGGTGACTCATGTGAGGTATTGGGTGTGACAGTATCATGATGACTCATGTGAGGTATTGGGTGTGACAGTATCATGGTGACTCATGTGAGGTATTGGGTGTGACAGTATCATGGTGACTCATGTGAGGTATTGGGTGTGACAGTATCATGGTGACTCATGTGAGGTATTGGGTGTGACAGTATCATGGTGACTCATGTGAGGTATTGGGTGTGACAGTATCATGGTGACTCATGTGAGGTATTGGGTGTGACAGTATCATGGTGACTCATGTGAGGTATTGGTGTGACAGTATCATGGTGACTCATGTGAGGTATTGGGTGTGACAGTATCATGGTGACTCATGTGAGGTATTGGGTGTGACAGTATCATGGTGACTCATGTGAGGTATTGGGTGTGACAGTATCATGGTGACTCATGTGAGGTATTGGGTGTGACAGTATCATGGTGACTCATGTGAGGTATTGGGTGTGACAGTATCATGGTGACTCATGTGAGGTATTGGGTGTGACAGTATCATGGTGACTCATGTGAGGTATTGGGTGTGACAGTATCATGGTGACTCATGTGAGGTATTGGGGTGTGACAGTATCATGGTGACTCATGTGAGGTATTGGGGTGTGACAGTATCATGGTGACTCATGTGAGGTATTGGGTGTGACAGTATCATGGTGACTCATGTGAGGTATTGGGTGTGACAGTATCATGGTGACTCATGTGAGGTATTGGGTGTGACAGTATCATGGTGACTCATGTGAGGTATTGGGTGTGACAGTATCATGGTGACTCATGTGAGGTATTGGGTGTGACAGTATCATGGTGACTCATGTGAGGTATTGGGTGTGACAGTATCATGGTGACTCATGTGAGGTATTGGGTGTGACAGTATCATGGTGACTCATGTGAGGTATTGGGTGTGACAGTATCATGGTGACTCATGTGAGGTATTGGGTGTGACAGTATCATGGTGACTCATGTGAGGTATTGGGTGTGACAGTATCATGGTGACTCATGTGAGGTATTGGGTGTGACAGTATCATGGTGACTCATGTGAGGTATTGGGTGTGACAGTATCATGATGACTCATGTGAGGTATTGGGTTGTGACAGTATCATGGTGACATGTCATGTGAGGTATTGGGTGTGACAGTATCATGGTGACTCATGTGAGGTATTGGGTGTGACAGTATCATGGTGACTCATGTGAGGTATTGGGTGTGACAGTATCATGGTGACTCATGTGAGGTATTGGGTGTGACAGTATCATGGTGACTCATGTGAGGTATTGGGGTGTGACAGTATCATGGCTGACTCATGTGAGGTATTGGGTGTGACAGTATCATGGTGACTCATGTGAGGTATTGGGTGTGACAGTATCATGGTGACTCATGTGAGGTATTGGGTGTGACAGTATCATGGTGACTCATGTGAGGTATTGGGTGTGACAGTATCATGGTGACTCATGTGAGGTATTGGGTGTGACAGTATCATGGTGACTCATGTGAGGTATTGGGTGTGACAGTATCATGGTGACTCATGTGAGGTATTGGGTGTGACAGTATCATGGTGACTCATGTGAGGTATTGGGTGTGACAGTATCATGATGACTCATGTGAGGTATTGGGTGTGACAGTATCATGGTGACTCATATTGTGTGAGGTATTGGGTGTGACAGTATCATGGTGACTCATGTGAGGTATTGGGTGTGACAGTATCATGGTGACTCATGTGAGGTATTGGGTGTGACAGTATCATGGTGACTCATGTGAGGTATTGGGTGTGACAGTATCATGGTGACTCATGTGAGGTATTGGGTGTGACAGTATCATGGTGACTCATGTGAGGTATTGGGTGTGACAGTATCATGGTGACTCATGTGAGGTATTGGGTGTGACAGTATCATGATGACTCATGTGAGGTATTGGGTGTGACAGTATCATGGTGACTCATGTGAGGTATTGGGGGTGTGACAGTATCATGGTGACACATGTGAGGTATTGGGTGTGACAGTATCATGGTGACACATGTGAGGTATTGGGTGTGACAGTATCATGGTGACTCATGTGAGGTATTGGGTGTGACAGTATCATGGTGACACATGTGAGGTATTGGGTTGTGACAGTATCATGATGACTCATGTGAGGTATTGGGTGTGACAGTATCATGATGACTCATGTGAGGTATTGGGTGTGACAGTATCATGGTGACTCATGTGATGTATTGGGTGTGACAGTATCATGGTGACACATGTGAGGTATTGGGTGTGACAGTATCATGGTGACTCATGTGAGGTATTGGGTGTGACAGTATCATGGTGACTCATGTGAGGTATTGGGTGTGACAGTATCATGGTGACTCATGTGAGGTATTGGGGGTGTGACAGTATCATGGTGACTCATGTGAGGTATTGGGTGTGACAGTATCATGGGTGACTCATGTGAGGTATTGGGTGTGACAGTATCATGGTGACTCATGTGAGGTATTGGGTGTGACAGTATCATGATGACTCATGTGAGGTATTGGGTGTGACAGTATCATGGTGACTCATGTGAGGTATTGGGTGTGACAGTATCATGGTGACTCATGTGAGGTATTGGGTGTGACAGTATCATGGTGACTCATGTGAGGTATTGGGCCTGACAGTATCATGGTGACTCATGTGAGGTATTGGGTGTGACAGTATCATGGTGACTCATGTGAGGTATTGGGTGTGACAGTATCATGGTGACACATGTGAGGTATTGGGTGTGACAGTATCATGGTGACTCATGTGAGGTATTGGGTGTGACAGTATCATGGTGACTCATGTGAGGTATTGGGTGTGACAGTATCATGGTGACTCATGTGAGGTATTGGGTGTGACAGTATCATGGTGACTCATGTGAGGTATTGGGTGTGACAGTATCATGGTGACTCATGTGAGGTATTGGGCCTGACAGTATCATGTGACACATGTGTGTATTGGTGTGACAGTATATGGTGACATGTGAGGTATTGGGTGTGACAGTATCATGGTGACTCATGTGAGGTATTGGGTGTGACAGTATCATGGTGACACATGTGAGGTATTGGGTGTGACAGTATCATGGTGACTCATGTGAGGTATTGGGTGTGACAGTATCATGGTGACACATGTGAGGTATTGGGTGTGACAGTATCATGGTGACTCATGTGAGGTATTGGGTGTGACACAGTATCATGGTGACACATGTGAGGTATTGGGTGTGACAGTATCATGGTGACACATGTGAGGTATTGGGGTGTGACAGTATCATGGTGACACATGTGAGGTATTGGGGTGTGACAGTATCATGGGGTGACACATGTGAGGTATTGGGTGTGACAGTACAGTGATCATGTGTATTGGGTGTGACTCATGTGAGGTATTGGGCCTGACAGTATCATCGTGACTCACCTTAATTTTTGGGCCTGGCGATAGTAGTAGAGACAGTAATTGTGCATTTTAAGGATTTCGTAGGCTTGTCCAAGTCCGTACCAAGCCCGATAATCTCTTCTCTCAACCTCTGGTAAAACACAGGATAACTCTCATATCACATATCTCAATATCAGTTGTCATTGTTTAGAAAAACTGCATTAAAACGGAGTTCAACAATAAGACTAAGACTATCAAATATCTCACAAAAACTGGTGTTAGTTTTTAATAGTCTCACTAAAAAACTGGTGTTAGTTTGACAACTAAAATATCTCACATAAAAACTGGTGTTAGTTTGACAACTAAAATATCTCACTAAAAACTGGTGTTAGTTTGACAACTAAAATATCTCACTAAAAACTGGTGTTAGTTTGACAACTAAAATATCTCACTAAAAACTGGTGTTAGTTTGACAACTAAAATATCTCACTAAAAACTGGTGTTAGTTTGACAACTAAAATATCTCACTAAAAACTGGTGTTAGTTTGACAACTAAAATATCTCACTAAAAACTGGTGTTAGTTTGACAACTATAAAATATCTCACTAAAAACTGGTGTTAGTTTGACAACTAAAATATCTCACTAAAAACTGGTGTTAGTTTGACAACTAAAATATCTCACTAAAAACTGGTGTTAGTTTGTAAAAACTGGTGTTAGTTTGACAACTAAAATATCTCACTAAAAACTGACAACTAAAATATCTCACTAAAAACTGGTGTTAGTTTGACAACTAAAATATCTCACTAAAAACTGGTGTGTTAGTTTGAGTTGTTCAACAATAAGACAACTAAAATATCTCACTAAAAACTGGTGTTAGTTTGACAACTAAAATATCTCACTAAAAACTGGTGTTAGTTTGACAACTAAAATATCTCACTAAAAACTGGTGT
Organism: Argopecten irradians; assembly: GCF_041381155.1. Taxonomy (NCBI): domain Eukaryota; kingdom Metazoa; phylum Mollusca; class Bivalvia; order Pectinida; family Pectinidae; genus Argopecten; species Argopecten irradians. The sequence continues at coordinate 41,872,064 of NC_091144.1, forward strand.
TAGTTTGACAACTAAAATATCTCACTAAAAACTGGTGTTAGTTTGACAACTAAAATATCTCACTAAAAACTGGTGTTAGTTTGACAACTAAAATATGAGTGTGGTTTCATATTTATAACACCTTATTTTGGAAAGGTTTATTTTTATCAAGGCATGTAATATATATATATATATATATAAGAAATTCACCTTTCTGAGGTTGACAAATCATTGTATTAATCCAACAAGAGGCCCAGAGGACCAGTATTGCTCACCTGGTTTGTAATGCCAAGTAATGTTTTGAATACAGGTTCATTGTTCCTTTTCTGAAGGAATTCAAATATTTACTTCTATTTCCTCAATTGGCCCCACTCATTCTGTTCCAGGGGTCAGAGCCAATTTTTTTACAAATTCTGTGCCCCTTCCCCAGAGGATGTATCTGGCCAAATTTGGTTATATACAATCAATGCAGAACTCTGTGACTAGTAGCGATTTAAAGGAAATGTAGACAGACGGATGGATGCCGCGTCCTGACATAAGCTCACTGGCCCGAAGCCCTTCGGGCCAGGTAAGCTAAAAATTGTCAATATGTATATATTTTAGAACCTATGGCCTGTCTGTATGCTTGTAAGGCAGCAGAAGTGTTCTTGAGTTCCATAAACTCGTGGCCCATCAGTGTCCAGGCAGACAAATAGTGGGGGTTCAGCTTCAGAGCTCGCTGGAAATACAGGACTGCTTTCTCATGCTGCTGGCGTATGGAGTAGTAGTTTCCTAAAATACAAAAAAAAAGTCTTATTATCTTATTATTCAATCATGCTTGTTACGAGTATTTTCATTGGCTTAAATATTTACTAAATGAAATTTGAATATTGAAGAGAATTATCTTTAGTAAATTGAATTATAAGGATTATTTTGAATAGATTTTTTATGTTATGGAGATATAACACAAAAATATGAGTGTACTCTCATCATAAATAAACCGCGAAATTTAGAGTACACTCAGATTTTTGTGTTATATCTCCATAAAATAAAAAAATTTAATCCTTAAATAATTCATGATTTTAAGTCAATACACTATACAAATACACTTTATAGACTCTCAGACACAACAAGAAATAACCTCTATATTTAACCCATAAAAGAAATAACCTCTATATTTAACCCATAAAAGAAATAACCTCTATATTTAACCCATAAAAGAAATAACCTCTATATTTATAACCTCTATACTTAACAACATACAAGAAATAACCTCTATACTTAACACATACAAAAAATAACCTCTATATTTAAACCCATAAAAAAATAACCTCTATATTTAACATACAACAAATACAAGAAATAACCTCTATATTTAACACATACAAGAAATAACCTCTATATTTAACACATACAAGAAATAACCTCTATATTTAACACATACAAGAAATAACCTCTATATTTAACACATACAAGAAATAACCTCTATATTTAACACATACAAGAAATAACCTCTATTATAACCTCTATATTTAACACATACAAAGAAATAACCTCTATATTTAACACATACAAAAAATAGCCTCTATATTTAACACATACAAAGAAATAACCTCTATATTTAACACATACAAGAAATAACCTCTATACTTAACACATACAAGAAATAATCTCTATATTTAACACATACAAGAAAAATAACCTCTATATTTAACACATACAAGAAATAACCTCTATATTTAACACATACAAGAAATAACCTCTATATTTAACACATACAAGAAATAACCTCTATATTTAACACATACACATACTCTATATTTAACACATACAAGAAATAACCTCTATATTTAACACATACAAGAAATAACCTCTATACTTAACACATACAAGAAATAATCTCTATACTTAACACATACAAAAAATAACCTCTATATTTAAAGATGCTCTTATTTAACACCGCTGACAAATGGTATTTTTTCACTATCAAAAACAGGAGCAGACGGTTTAGTATTTTTTCTTCAGTTACAAAAGTTACTTAATTTACAGCATTACCACCATTGAAAAGTTTGAGCTTCTAAATTTACTTCAAGTTAAAAATATAAAAAAATAATTTATTGCATCCCGAAAAAAATTCCGTGCCACTTTATCCTGTATGGAATGAAGTACTGATTGCGTACGCACCAAAGGCGAAATAAATCATTTTATATTATTTTTTTGTGTTAATTATATATATATATTCACGATTAAACACCAATTATTGTTCAAATGATGAATATCATTTATGCTCTGTCGGCGGTGGAGCATCTTTAACCCCATAAAAGAAATAACCTCTATATTTAACCCATAAAAGAAACACATACAAGAAATAACCTCTATACTTAACACATACAAAAAATAACCTCTATATTTAACCCTTTAAAGAAATAACCTCTATATTTAACCCTTTAAAGAAATAACCTCTATATTTAACCCATAAAAGAAACACATACAAGAAATAACCTCTATATTTAACACAAACAAGAAATAACCTCTATATTTAACACATACAAGAAATAACCTCTATATTTAACACATACAAGAAATAACCTCTATATTTAACACATACAAAAAATAACCTCTATATTTAACACATACAAGAAATAACCTCTATATTTAACACATACAAGAAATAACCTCTATATTTAACACATACAAGAAATAACCTCTATATTTAACACATACAAGCTGATAACCTCTATATACAAGAAATAACCTCTATATTTAACACATACAAGAAATAACCTCTATATTTAACACATACAAGAAATAACCTCTATATTTAACACATACAAGAAATAACCTCTATATTTAACACATACAAGAAATAACCTCTATATTTAACACATACAAAAAATAACCTCTATATTTAACCCTTAAAAGAAATAACCTCTATATTTAACCCATAAATTTAACACATACAAGAAATAACCTCTATATTTAACACATACAAGAAATAACCTCTATATTTAACACATACAAGAAATAACCTCTATATTTAACACATACAAGAAATAACCTCTATATTTAACACATACAAGAAATAACCTCTATATTTAACACATACAAGAAATAACCTCTATATTTAACACATACAAGAAATAACCTCTATATTTAACACATACAAGAAATAACCTCTATATTTAACACATACAAGAAATAACCTCTATATTTAACACAATACAAGAAATAACCTCTATATTTAACACATACAAGAAATAACCTCTATATTTAACACATACAAGAAATAACCTCTATATTTAACACATACAAGAAATAACCTCTATATTTAACACATACAAGAAATAACCTCTATATTTAACACATACAAAAAATAACCTCTATATTTAACACATACAAGAAATAACCTCTATATTTAACACATACAAGAAATAACCTCTATATTTAACACATACAAGAAATAACCTCTATATCTATTTAACACATACAAGAAATAACCTCTATATTTAACACATACAAGAAATAACCTCTATATTTAACACATACAAGAAATAACCTCTATACTTAACACATACAAGAAATAACCTCTATATTTAACACATACAAAAATAACCTCTATACTTTAACACATACAAGAAATAACCTCTATATTTAACACATACAAGAAATAACCTCTATACTTAACACATACAAGAAATAACCTCTATATTTAACACATACAAGAAATAACCTCTATATTTAACACATACAAGAAATAACCTCTATACTTAACACATACAAGAAATAACCTTTAACACATACAAGAAATAACCTCTATATTTAACACATACAAGAAATAACCTCTATACTTAACACATACAAGAAATAACCTCTATACTTAACACATACAAGAAATAACCTCTATATTTAACACATACAAGAAATAACCTCTATATCTGATATAATAATAAAGATCATTTAATATCTTAAATAAAGAAATGCGAGAGGCTTATATAATAACGTATAGGTGTGACAAAGTCCAACTTTATTTGAATAGTTTTTCCCATTTTCTCCCTTCATTTTCAAATTTTTGTTTTACATTCTCATCTTTGAAATTGTATAATGGTCTTTGTGTTGATAAGGGCATTGATGCTTGATGAACTGTGTAAACATCTCATTCTGTAAATGTATTACAATATTATCATTTTATTGTCCACCGAATTACTATGTGAAGTTAATTTTCATGCAAGAGTCCAAATCATTCAAAACTTAAAAGAGCTTGCAATAATGTGTCAAAATGTTGCAGTAATCTCTGATTGCACTTCCTCACACTGCGATAATATGTGTGTATTAGGTTCAGTATTATAAAGTACACAAAGAGGAGGGTGTGATAAACAAAAATGAATTTGTTGCCAAAATATCATGGACTACCGTAACAGAATTTGGAACCGCTGTAGTTTTGTATTTGTGTATAACATGAAATGGAATTTTATATATTTTACACCAAATTTTATAACCTTTATTGTAAACGAGAATTTCACGGAAGTGGATGTGTCGCCTGCACAGCTTTACTTTATTTATTTATTTAGTCACACGATTACGACATTGTTAGTCAGGTTTACGACATCGACTGTCGTAAACCGTTTACGTTGTCTTTGTCAAAAGTGCCATTCTCACGGGCAGACGACCATGTCTTACGAAGACGAAAAAAGTTCGATTTTTGGACAATTTGAAGAGATTAATGCAACTCTACAGTCGATAGAGGAGTTACAAACCAAAATTAACGATCGAATGAAGGAATTTTAGGAGTCAGAGAGTGACAGGAGAAGAAAAGAATATGAGTCACGCTTTTTTCGCTGTGACGATTTCCACCACGAGGGTGCGGTCGGTCCCACTCCAATGTTTAGTGCAGCCGATATTCAACGAGAGTTTGAGAACATTCGTGATTCATTAGCGAAAAATAAACTTCCAAATGAGTTGAAAGTGTTTGACAATAAAACAGGAATAAAACAGGTTGATCAAGCTCATCTCGCAACTCTAAGCAAATCAGCACGATTTACTGAGACTGCTGTCCGTTGGTTACAAACAATAAATGTGCAGGAAAAACCAGTAACGACAGAAGATTTGGGTCATTTGTTTACAATTTTAGAGGCTCAAATAAACTTTCTTCAGTCCGAATATTCAGCGTTGTTGGTACAGAACACGTTTGATAAGGAGACATCGAAACTGTTTAAAAACTTAGAACGAAATAATTCTACATTTTCGGACAGCAGTTTAAACAATTTGAAAACAGCAGCTGAAATTTCTGCAGTGAAACAGAGAACAAGCTCTGCAAATACGTTTCAACGGTATTACACACCTGGACGCGGTCAGTACAGTGGCAGGCGAGACAACTCCTACTCTTACGGTCGGCGTTTCGGTCGTGGTTTCTATCCCAGACGTGGCGGTGGAATGGATGGTCCGAGATTTCCGTCGATACCGACAGATAGAAACGACGAGTCATCATAATTATACGGTGAAACATACTCATGTGTGCTAGTCCATTACAACAGTCTGTTGATGCCTGGCGTGAAATCAATGCCCCAGAAACTGTGTGCAATTGGATTTCCAATGGTATTGATATTCCATTTAACAATTTACCAACAGAGTTTTGTATTCCAAACAAGTGTTTTTCTGTGAAAGAATCACAGTTTCTAAGTTCTGAAATAGACAGATTAGTGTCTGACGGAGTTTTAATCGAGTGTATAAATTCTAAGCCTATTTGTATTTCCCCAATTTCGTGTGTACCTAAGAAAAATAACAAGCTCCGATTGATTGTTGACCTCAGGTATTTAAATGAACATATTACTCCTAAATCATTTCATTATGAAGGGATCAAGGTTATTGAAGACATTGTTAAGCCAAATGATAAGTTGGTAACAATTGACATAAAAGATGGTTTTCATCATATACCTGTCAGTTTAGATTCACAAAAATATTTGGGTATCCAATTTAACGGTAAATTTTATAAGTGGACTAAGTTACCGTTAGGTCTGAAAGTGTCGCCATATTTTTTACTGTAAGACAATACGACCTATTATTTCATATTTTTGAAGTTTAGGTGTTCGAATCACAGTGTATGTCGATGATTTTTTATTTTCTGCTGATAGTGTTGATATTTGTTCATCAAGAGATTTTGTACTTTCTGTTTTTGAAAATCTTGGTATAAGAGTGAACTTTGAGAAGTCTAATCTTGAGCCTAAAACATGGACGGAATATATAGGATATGTTATTGATACTGTGAATTTAGATAACAATGTGTGGATTTTTATTCCGAAAAAGCGCATAACAAAACTTAGACATAGTATCAAATTAACTCTGCGTAAAGGTACTGTTTCAGCTAAGGGCCTAGCTAGAATAGCAGGACAATGTGTGTCTATGTCGCGAGCCGTATTACCAGGAAAATTGTTATTGAGAAATATTTACAGACTTTTAAAGCAGAGATTGTCGTGGCAAGATAATTTAACATTGGATGAAGGTACTATACAGGATCTCCAGTGGTGGGAGAATGCTCTCTTATCATGGAACGGTACAGAGGTGGTACATCAGGCTATAGACCTACAATTAATCACAGATACATCCAGTACCGGCTGGGGTGCGGTGTTGGAACAAAAGGAAGCGTGCGGATTGTGGAATCAAGAAATGTCGTTAGACCATTCAAATGTACGCGAAATGATGGCGGTTTTGCTAGCACTAAAATCATTCCGTTCTCAAGTACACAACAAGGTGGTACAGCTACTTTCGGACAATATATCTACGGTGGCGTACATAAATTATCAGGGAGGATCCAGTGTAAGACTCACTCAGTTAGCCACAGCGATTTGGGCGGAATTAATAGACAACAAAGTTTCATTGGTAGCCAAGCACATCGCCGGATCTCAGAATGTACATTCGGACTTTCTAAGCAGACTGGAGTCTCATTCAGATTGGAAAATGAACACGGGTCTATTTCAGTACCTTGACAGAGTATGGGGGCCACATACAATAGATCGATGCGCGTCGTTTTTAATCAAACAAATTCTGTGTTACAACAGCCTGTTTTACGACCCGTTTACTTCAGGAATAGACTGCTTGGGTCAGAGAGATTGGTGGCAACACAACAACTTTGTAAATCTGCCGTTCAAAATTATCCCTCATGTTTTACGCGTGATCATCGATCAACGTGCAGAAGCTACAGTTATCGCCCCTTGGTGGCCCGGGAAACCATGGCTCCAAACGTTACGCCGCCTATCAGTGTGTCCGCCTATCCGGTTAAAAAACAACACAAAGACGTTCATGACGATCAATTTATTACCGGAACCGTTGAAAAATTGGCGGTGGAAAATTTATGCCTGGAGAATCTCTGGCGCAATAGACTAAGTGATTTTGGGTGGTCAACTTGAGCTATTGAACAGTTTATGTGTTGTTGGGCCAAATCTACTATGGCACAATATAATAGATATGCTAGACGTTCTTGTAAATTTTGTGAAAAGGAGTGTGTCGAGTTCCCACCTGACTCGTCTAGTTCGGGAGTTTTCGCAGATTTCTTATGTTCTATCTTGGATAGTAGTGAACGACCGCAGTCACAGTTAAAGATGGCATCAGCTTCGCTATCTTGTTTGTATGATTCTTTGGGGAGAAATAACCCTATGAACTGTATACCAATAAAAAACCTCGCTACAGCGTTAGTTAAATCGGGTACAACGAAACCGGCTACATGTACCCCAGTCATGCCTCTCGTAGCATTTGATGAACTATTTCGTTCGTGGGAAGACAATAAAGGAGTTTCATTAAAAGACTTGCGTCTTAAGGCAATTACTCTGTTTGCAATTGCGTTTATGACACGTCCGTCAGACTTGGCTCCGCGTGGTCAATATTTCATCCCGTCGTCAAATTCGTGTGTGGCGTTTACATTTCTTATGTTTCATGAGGACGGTTCCTTAACGGTTACTTTCTTTGGGATAAAGAACGATAGCTCTAGAACTGGTTTTGAAGTTCGTATTCCCAAGTCGTCATCTTCGCGCAATGATGTGGTTGATACTCTCAAAACATACTTAAACAGAACTAAGGATCAAACGACTGAGAGAGGTCCTGTGTTTATTTCGTTGAACAAACCGTACAAAGGAATAACCGCGACCATTGTAAGTAAGGTCCTATCAGAGTCAATCTCGCTGGCTGGTTTAAGTGACAAAGGTTTTACACCAAAGTGTTTCCGTCCGTCGGCTGCTAATGCGGCAATTAAATCGGGTTGTGACGCCGAAACCGCTATGCATGTGGGACGCTGGAAAACAAAAGACGTGTTTTATGATCATTATGTCCATGCTATGGCCCCTTCTCAGTTCACATCGGACGCTATGCGCTTTTCCGGTTTACAATATGATTAGGACATGTTATATCGACGAAATGTACTTTCATGTGTTGCACAATTAATAGGCTAGAACTTAAACTTCAGCGATATTTTGTTTCGTATGACATGTTATTATTTTGATGATAGATTTTCAATGTTTTTCATCTTCAAACCTTCAGTTCGGTTGTGTCTAGAAAGACGTATAGTGAGTCGTATTTTAAGATTTTGATGCAGAGTGGAATATGTATCTCTATAGAAGGCAATAAATAAACAATTAAAATATCAGAAGTGTGACGTAAGTTTGTTTTTCTAAGAAATGAAACTGTAGTCACACGATTACGACATTGTTAGTCAGGTTTATGACATCGACCGTCGTAAACCGTTTACGTTGTCTTTGTCAAAAGTGATTAGGTTTATAGACTGTGTATTTTATGTATTATGTATGTTGTATTTAGGTAGGATTAGGTTTAAAACATCCCAAAAAATTGTTATTTACAGTTGAAAAAATTGTTAATAATTGTGTTAAGCTATAAATTACGTATCTTGGCCGATGTTTTGAAATCAAAGTTGAATCCTAATTATTATTTATTTTGACGATTTTTAAGTGCCTTAATTCTTGCAAATATCGACAGATTTTGACCGGTACAAGTATCTAACCCATCCAAATTCTAATTGATATAAAGCAATATACCATATTTGGTTGAACGGACAATAAATAGACAAGAATTCCAAGGAAGTGGATGTGTAGTTAGCACAGCATCACAAAAAATAGCTATTTACAGTTGAAAATATTGTTAATAACTAGGTGAAGTTATCAAGTCCCGTAACTCTTGCAAATATTGATGGATTTTGACCAGTTTCTAACCAATGTCAGGTCTCATTGATATCAAACAATACACCAAATTTGGTTGAATACGAAAGTTATCGAGCGGAAACCATGGATTTATTTGTTTTGAAGATTTTAAAGTCCCGTAACTCTTGCAAATATTAACAGATTTTGACCAGTATCGAACTCATCAAAGATCTTATTAATATAAAGCAATATACCAAATTTGGTTGAAATTGGACAATAAATAATTACATTTTAAGTTATCACATAGTGTCCCGGACGCCAGCATCGACACCGATGCCGACATAGTGATACCTAAGTGTCATCCTTACGCTGCAGGTGACACAAAAAATTGTTGAGCAAAAACCAAGAAATTATCTGTTTTGACGATTTTAAACTTCCGGAGCTTGGATTTCTTGTTTTGACGATTTTAAAGTTCAGTAACTTGGATTTCGGATCAACTCGAAAAGAACAACAATCAGGACCATGTCAGAATCATTTCAGGTAAGATTCAGACAAATCAAACTTGAGAAAAAATTCAAAATGTGAAAAATTTACATACGGTAGATGGCAGACAGCGTATGGCGGACAAATTACTGAGGATGACGAAAGACAAAACATGTTGATTATTGGTGCTGACCCCTTTGGTCAGATGACCTAAAAAGTTTGTTACAAATCCCATAATTACCTATAACACAACATGTCTCCACACGGTACTTATCAATGTCACAACACTTGTGGGCGAGGTGAGCCAGCTCAGCCCTCATCTCCTACAAACAAAGGACACGGTAATTATCAATGTCACAACACTTGTGGGCGAGGTGAGCCAGCTCAGCCCTCATCTCCTACAAACAAAGGACACAGTACTTATCAATGTCACAACACTTGTGGGCGAGGTGAGCCAGCTCAGTCCTCATCTCCTACAAACAAAGGACACGGTACTTATCAATGTCACAACACTTGTGGGTGAGGTGAGCCAGCTCAGCCCTCATCTCCTACAAACAAAGGACAAAGTACTTATCAATGTCACAACACTTGTGGGCAAGGTGAGACAGCTCAGTCCTCATCTCCTACAAACAAAGGACAAAGTACTTATCAATGTCACAACACTTGTGGGCAAGGTGAGACAGCTCAGTCCTCATCTCCTACAAACAAAGGACAAAGTACTTATCAATGTCACAACACTTGTGGGCAAGGTGAGCCAGCTCAGTCCTCATCTCCTACAAACAAAGGACACAGTACTTATCAATGTCACAACACTTGTGGGCGAGGTGAGCCAGCTCAGCCCTCATCTCCTACAAACAAAGGACACGGTACTTATCAATGTCACAACACTTGTGGGCGAGGTGAGCCAGCTCAGCCCTCATCTCCTACAAACAAAGGACAAAGTACTTATCAATGTCACAACACTTGTGGGCAAGGTGAGACAGCTCAGTCCTCATCTCCTACAAACAAAGGACAAAGTACTTATCAATGTCACAACACTTGTGGGCGAGGTGAGCCAGCTCAGCCCTCATCTCCTACAAACAAAGGACACAGTACTTATCAATGTCACAACACTTGTGGGCGAGGTGAGCCAACTCAGCCCTCATCTCCTACAAACAAAGGACACAGTACTTATCAATGTCACAACACTTGTGGGCAAGGTGAGACAGCTCAGTCCTCATCTCCTACAAACAAAGGACACAGTACTTATCAATGTCACAACACTTGTGGGTGAGGTGAGCCAGCTCAGCCCTCATCTCTTACAAACAAAGGACAAAGTACTTATCAATGTCACAACACTTGTGGGCAAGGTGAGCCAGCTCAGCCCTCATCTCCTACAAACAAAGGACAAAGTACTTACAAACAAAGGACAAAGTACTTATCAATGTCACAACACTTGTGGGCGAGGTGAGCCAGCTCAGCCCTCATCTCCTACAAACAAAGGACACAGTATCTGTCCAACTATTTCAATAATCTGCAGTCCCTACGGAATAAAGATGTTATCAGTGATATTTGATCAAATTCAGGCCAATGGATATGAAGAAGACGTAGATTGTTGTTGGCCGGACTCTGGATGCAGTCTTTGGACCAGGTGAACAATGAATATACTATTGTCACTGTTGATCCAAAGGCAAAACCATGGATATTTCAACTCAGAAAATGATATGAAAGCTCAGTAAATGTGATACACTATTGATCTATTATTTTAGCCTTACTTTAATGTATAGAAGATTCGAGAAAATATCCATGTTTTCCAGTCGGTATGGATCCATTTCCTGTAGCTCCGTAAACACATTCATTGCCTGATCAACATCTGAAACAACAAAAGTAGGTTATCACACAGGAGACCCAAGGGAACTGCCATCTCACAACCTTCACACCATTTCAATAGGAAAAGATTAAAATATATTCAAAGATGCTGACTTTGACATCCATCTTGGATTTTTGACAGTGCAGGTTTAAAATAACAAGTTTAGGCAGTTGTTCTTCTACATTTAAAGAAATTGGTTTAAAATGTGTTTTTCATAATGGCGGCTGTAGTGGCCATCTTGAATTTCAGATCAACTTGACAAATAACAATACTTGGTGGGGATCATGTTAGGCAAGTTGTACCTAAATCACACCAATTGAACTTAATTTGTTGAGCTGAAGTTTAAAATGGGCTTTCAACATGGTGGCAGTGTCATTACTGATACGATGGGCCTGTATCCCTCACCTGTTCCAGGCCAAGAACACAAGCTACCAACTTGAAGGCTAAATTAGATTTTAACTTAAATTATTTATTTCTACAGAAGGATTTTAAAGAATTTGCTACATTTCCCCTATTTGACCCCGCCCCCACTTGTTATTTGTCAAGTTGATCTGAAATTCAAGATGGCCACTACAGCCGCCATTATGAAAAACAGGTTATTTCCCGAAATTCTATAAAATCATTTTGCTGTGTTTTCAATGAAACAAGGACATAGTCATTCAGATCCCCTGCCAATGGAGATATCAAAGCTGAAGTAAGTTTGATTGTGGAGACTTATGTGTATGAAAAAAAAACAGGAAAAAAGGAAGTTGAGCTAAAGAAAGATGGAGTATAATTCAAGTAGAGCGGGGCTGCAATTGTTGAATCAGGTATACAGCCTTGACATTTATATTAGACTATATACACAAAAATGGGTGGAGTTTTGCAAAGTAACATTTACCATTTACCATGATATTTTCAGCAATGTTTCCATGGTAGCGGAAAAAGTGCAAAAAATGAAAACCTAAAAATAGCAAAAGGTACTACTAGACCATAAAAAGAATGTTTCTATGAAGTTTCGTGGAAATATCTCTGCTGGTTTTAGAGTTATGCTCCGGAAATGAACCTGCTACAAAAATATGATATTTTCAGCAATGTTTCTATGGTTACAGAAAAAAACACAAAAAGTGAAAACCTAAAAATAGCAAAAGGCACTACTAGACCATAAGAACAATGTGTCTATGAGGTTTCATGGAAATATCTCTGCTGGTTTTAGAGTTGTGCTCCGGAAACGATTCTTACACAAAAATCTGCCATTTTCAGCAATGTTTCCATGGTTACAGAAAAAAGTACAAAAACTGAAAACCTTAAAATAGCAAAAGGCACTACTAGACCATAAGACCAATGTGTCTATGAAGTTTCGTGGAAATATCTCTTCTGGTTTTAGAGTTATGCTCCGGAAACGAACCTGGTACAAAAATATGATATTTTCAGCAATGTTTCCATGCTTACAGAAAAAATGAAAAAAATGAAAACCTAAAAATAGCAAAAGGCACTACTAGACCATAAGACCAATATGTGTATGAAGTTTCGTGGAAATATCTCTACTGGTTTTAGAGTTATGCTCCGGAAACCATTCGGACGGACGGACAGACAGACGGACGTTGGGCGGGGGATAATAATTGGCAATCAAGTTCATATACGTATATTTCATACAATATAGGATACAATAGCCATCTTATCATCATCATTCTGTTGTAAAACATCGCCTTATCAATCTCTGCAGAGACACACATTTGCTCAATGCAGTTAAACTCTTGTTGACTACGCTTGGAGCAATGCATTGTATAAAGTGTCTGATTGACTTAAACATTGTTCACACCAAACTCACACAAAATCCTGCGAGATTTCATTCCAAAACTTCTGGTTACAGTTACAAAATAGTCGCTTGAGACAGGTTATGAACATGTTATGGTGTGAATTTTTATGGTAATTAGTCGCGTTAGGCAGGTGGTCATTGAATACAGGTCATTTATTAGTAAATATCATTGGGAGGAATAATTAAGGTCACATAATACAGGAAGTCGCTGAATACAGGGGGTGGTTAAGACAGGTTTGACTGTATAAGGGGGTGCAATTAAGGTGGTTACAGGTAAATTAACAGATTGAATTGACAACAATGTCCAGTACTTATAAATTGGCCCCAATATGACATGTGCACATCTTATAAAATTGATACAAACTCCCTTCCCCCTTCGGATGAGGTAAAACTTTGATAACTGATTGATTCTCACCTCTCATGTTATGATAGGCTACGGCAATCTGTGATACTATGTAGGAACTCTTGGCAAACCCATTCTCTGCCAAGCTCTGGTAGATCTTCATAGCTTCCTCATTCAGTTGTAGTTGGAGGTATATGTGAGCCAGGAACACATTTTTTATCCAGTGATTGGGCAGGTAGAGCGACAACAACTGCCAAAAAATCAGACAATATTTTTACATAATAACATGGTGATTAACATGTGAACAAGAAGCCCAGAGGGCCTGTATTGCTCACCTGGTTTTTAATGCCAAGTAATGTTCTGAATACAGGTTCATTGTTTCTTTTCTGAAGGATTTCCAATATTAACCTCTAATTCCCTATTGGGTCCTGCCTCTCCTGCCCCCCGGTCAGAGCCAAAATTTACACAAGTTCTGTTCCCCTTCTCCCAAGGATGTTTGTGGCCAAATTGGGTCATAATCCATGCAGGGGTCAGAGTCACCATTTATACAAAATTTGTTCCCTTTCCCTTTAAGGATGTTTCTGGCCAAATTTGGTTAAAATCTGTTGAAAACTTTTTGACCAGTAGAGTTTTTAAAGAATTACCAAATTTTCCGAATTGGGCCCTGCCCCTCAGGCCCTAGGGGGGTCAGAGTCACCATTTATGCAAAATCTGTTCCCTTTCCCCTAAGAATGTTTCTGGCCAAATCTTAATTCACTGAAAATCAGCCGACTGAAGCGTGGTTGTTTACAATCACAACACAATGGCAAATTGATTTCACTATCGATTTTCTGTGGAATTGTTAACGAGAGAATGATAATCAAAACATCAAAAAATATCCAACAATTAGTTAATTATATTATTCAAATATAGGGTTAATTTTACAACTTTTGAACCTTTTCATCTATGAAGAGTATTTGATTCTATCATTTCTAGAATTTCAGCTGAACTTTTTAGCCAATTTGACCCCTTTTGGTCACACCCCTATGGCCTCTTGAAGCTAGGATCATATAACTTACAATTTTGGTTGAATATTGGCCATGGAAGGTTCAATTTCTGTAAAATTTCAAAGAATTTGGTTGCGCAGTTTTTGAGAAGAAGTTACTTACTGTTTCTTTGTCTGTGATAAGTCCAGCCAGTTCCTGCCATGCTCCCCAGTGTAATGGTTCCTGTGTGAGAGCCTCCACAAATATCTCCATAGCCTCCTTAATCAGCTCCAATTTCTTCAGAACTACACCATATCTACAAATATACATTTATCTAAAGTATAGATAGAAACTGTTACAGTCACTCAGTACATAAGTTTATAGATAGAAACTGTTACAGTCACTCAGTACATAAGTTATAGATAGAAACTGTTACAGTCACTCAGTACATAAGTTTATAGATAGAAACTGTTACAGTCACTCAGTACATAAGTTTATAGATAGAAACTATACCAGTCACTCAGTACATAAGTTTATAGATAGAAACTGTTACAGTCAGTCAGTACATAAGTTTATAGATAGAAACTATACCAGATAGAAACTCAGTACATAAGTTATAGATAGAAACTGTTACAGTCACTCAGTACATAAGTTTATAGATAGAAACTGTTACAGTCACTCAGTACATAAGTTTATAGATAGAAACTGTTACAGTCACTCAGTACATAAGTTTATAGATAGAAACTGTTACAGTCACTCAGTACATAAGTTTATAGATAGAAACTGTTACAGTCACTCAGTACATAAGTTTATAGATAGAAACTGTTACAGTCACTCAGTACATAAGTTATAGATAGAAACTGTTACAGTCACTCAGTACATAAGTTTATAGATAGAAACTGTTACAGTCACTCAGTACATAAGTTATAGATAGAAACTGTTACAGTCACTCAGTACATAAGTTATAGATAGAAACTGTTACAGTCACTCAGTACATAAGTTTATAGATAGAAACTGTTACAGTCACTCAGTACATAAGTTATAGATAGAAACTGTTACAGTCACTCAGTACATAAGTTATAGATAGAAACTGTTACAGTCACTCAGTACATAAGTTATAGATAGAAACTGTTACAGTCACTCAGTACATAAGTTATAGATAGAAACTGTTACAGTCACTCAGTACATAAGTTATAGATAGAAACTGTTACAGTCACTCAGTACTATTTAAGATATACATAAGTTATAGATAGAAACTGTTACAGTCACTCAGTACATAAGTTATAGATAGAAACTGTTACAGTCACTCTCAGTACATAAGTTATAGATAGAAACTGTTACAGTCACTCAGTACATAAGTTATAGATAGAAACTGTTACAGTCACTCAGTACATAAGTTTATAGATAGAAACTGTTACAGTCACTCAGTACATAAGTTTATAGATAGAAACTGTTACAGTCACTCAGTACATAAGTTATAGATAGAAACTGTTACAGTCACTCAGTACATAAGTTTATAGATAGAAACTGTTACAGTCACTCAGTACATAAGTTATAGATAGAAACTGTTACAGTCACTCAGTACATAAGTTATAGATAGAAACTGTTACAGTCACTCAGTACATAAGTTATAGATAGAAACTGTTACAGTCACTCAGTACATAAGTTTATAGATAGAAACTGTTACAGTCACTCAGTACATAAGTTTATAGATAGAAACTGTTACAGTCACTCAGTACATAAGTTATAGATAGAAACTGTTACAGTCACTCAGTACATAAGTTTATAGATAGAAACTGTTACAGTCACTCAGTACATAAGTTATAGATAGAAACTGTTACAGTCACTCAGTACATAAGTTATAGATAGAAACTGTTACAGTCACTCAGTACATAAGTTATAGATAGAAACTGTTACAGTCACTCAGTACATAAGTTATAGATAGAAACTGTTACGGTCACTCAGTACATAAGTTATAGATAGAAACTGTTACAGTCACTCAGTACATAAGTTATAGATAGAAACTGTTACAGTCACTCAGTACATAAGTTTATAGATAGAAACTGTTACAGTCACTCAGTACATAAGTTTATAGATAGAAACTGTTACAGTCACTCAGTACATAAGTTATAGATAGAAACTGTTACAGTCACTCAGTACATAAGTTATAGATAGAAACTGTTACAGTCACTCAGTACATAAGTTATAGATAGAAACTGTTACAGTCACTCAGTATATAAGTTATAGATAGAAACTGTTACAGTCACTCAGTACATAAGTTTATAGATAGAAACTGTTACAGTCACTCAGTATAAAAGTTATAGATAGAAACTGTTACAGTCACTCAGTACATAAGTTTATAGATAGAAACTGTTACAGTCACTCAGTACATAAGTTATAGATAGAAACTGTTACAGTCACTCAGTACATAAGTTTATAGATAGAAACTGTTACAGTCACTCAGTACATAAGTTATAGATAGAAACTGTTACAGTCACTCAGTACATAAGTTTATAGATAGAAACTGTTACAGTCACTCAGTACATAAGTTTATAGATAGAAACTGTTACAGTCACTCAGTACATAAGTTTATAGATAGAAACTGTTACAGTCACTCAGTACATAAGTTTATAGATAGAAACTGTTACAGTCACTCAGTACATAAGTTTATAGATAGAAACTGTTACAGTCACTCAGTAATAAGTTATAGATAGAAACTGTTACAGTCACTCAGTACATAAGTTATAGATAGAAACTGTTACGGTCACTCAGTACATAAGTTATAGATAGAAACTGTTACAGTCACTCAGTACATAAGTTTATAGATAGAAACTGTTACGTCACTCAGTACATAAGTTATAGATAGAAACTGTTACGGTCACTCAGTACATAAGTTATAGATAGAAACTGTTACAGTCACTCAGTACATAAGTTATAGATAGAAACTGTTACAGTCACTCAGTACATAAGTTTATAGATAGAAACTGTTACAGTCACTCAGTACATAAGTTATAGATAGAAACTGTTACAGTCACTCAGTACATAAGTTATAGATAGAAACTGTTACAGTCACTCAGTACATAAGTTTATAGATAGAAACTGTTACAGTCACTCAGTACATAAGTTATAGATAGAAACTATTACAGCCACCCAGTACATAAGTTTATAGATAGAAACTGTTACAGTCACTCAGTACATAATTAGTTAATAGATAGAAACTGTTACAGTCACTCAGTACATAAGTTATAGATAGAAACTGTTACAGTCACTCAGTACATAAGTTATAGATAGAAAACTATTACAGTCACTCAGTACATAAGTTATAGATAGAAACTGTTACAGTCACTCAGTACATATGTTTATAGACAGAAACTATTACAGTCACTCAGTACATAAGTTATAGATAGAAACTGTTACAGTCACTCAGTACATAAGTTATAGATAGAAACTGTTACAGTCACTCAGTACATAAGTTATAGATAGAAACTGTTACAGTCACTCAGTACATAAGTTATAGATAGAAACTGTTACAGTCACTCAGTACATAAGTTATAGATAGAAACTGTTACAGTCACTCAGTACATAAGTTATAGATAGAAACTGTTACGGTCACTCAGTACATAAGTTATAGATAGAAACTGTTACAGTCACTCAGTACATAAGTTATAGATAGAAACTGTTACAGTCACTCAGTACATAAGTTATAGATAGAAACTGTTACAGTCACTCAGTACATAAGTTATAGATAGAAACTGTTACAGTCACTCAGTACATAAGTTATAGATAGAAACTGTTACGGTCACTCAGTACATAAGTTATAGATAGAAACTGTTACAGTCACTCAGTACATAAGTTATAGATAGAAACTGTTACAGTCACTCAGTACATAAGTTATAGATAGAAACTGTTACAGTCACTCAGTACATAAGTTATAGATAGAAACTGTTACAGTCACTCAGTACATAAGTTATAGATAGAAACTGTTACAGTCACTCAGTACATAAGTTATAGATAGAAACTGTTACAGTCACTCAGTACATAAGTTATAGATAGAAACTGTTACAGTCACTCAGTACATAAGTTATAGATAGAAACTGTTACAGTCACTCAGTACATAAGTTATAGATAGAAAACTGTTACAGTCACTCAGTACATAAGTTATAGATAGAAACTGTTACAGTCACTCAGTACATAAGTTATAGATAGAAACTGTTACAGTCACTCAGTACATAAGTTATAGATAGAAACTGTTACAGTCACTCAGTACATAAGTTATAGATAGAAACTGTTACAGTCACTCAGTACATAAGTTTATAGATAGAAACTGTTACAGTCACTCAGTACATAAGTTATAGATAGAAACTGTTACAGTCACTCAGTACATAAGTTTATAGATAGAAACTGTTACAGTCACTCAGTACATAAGTTATAGATAGAAACTGTTACGGTCACTCAGTACATAAGTTATAGATAGAAACTGTTACAGTCACTCAGTACATAAGTTATAGATAGAAACTGTTACAGTCACTCAGTACATAAGTTTATAGATAGAAACTGTTACAGTCACTCAGTACATAAGTTATAGATAGAAACTGTTACAGTCACTCAGTACATAAGTTATAGATAGAAACTGTTACAGTCACTCAGTACATAAGTTATAGATAGAAACTGTTACAGTCACTCAGTACATAAGTTATAGATAGAAACTGTTACAGTCACTCAGTACATAAGTTTATAGATAGAAACTGTTACAGTCACTCAGTACATAAGTTATAGATAGAAACTGTTACAGTCACTCAGTACATAAGTTATAGATAGAAACTGTTACAGTCACTCAGTACATAAGTTTATAGATAGAAACTGTTACAGTCACTCAGTACATAAGTTATAGATAGAAACTGTTACAGTCACTCAGTACATAAGTTTATAGATAGAAACTGTTACAGTCACTCAGTACATAAGTTTATAGATAGAAACTGTTACAGTCACTCAGTACATAAGTTATAGATAGAAACTGTTACAGTCACTCAGTACATAAGTTATAGATAGAAACTGTTACAGTCACTCAGTACATAAGTTTATAGATAGAAACTGTTACAGTCACTCAGTACATAAGTTATAGATAGAAACTGTTACAGTCACTCTCAGTACATAAGTTATAGATAGATAGAAACTGTTACAGTCACTCAGTACATAAGTTTATAGATAGAAACTGTTACAGTCACTCAGTACATAAGTTATAGATAGAAACTGTTACAGTCACTCAGTACATAAGTTTATAGATAGAAACTGTTACAGTCACTCAGTACATAAGTTTATAGATAGAAACTGTTACAGTCACTCAGTATATAAGTTATAGATAGAAACTGTTACAGTCACTCAGTACATAAGTTATAGATAGAAACTGTTACAGTCACTCAGTACATAAGTTTATAGATAGAAACTGTTACAGTCACTCAGTACATAAGTTATAGATAGAAACTGTTACAGTCACTCAGTACATAAGTTATAGATAGAAACTGTTACAGTCACTCAGTACATAAGTTATAGATAGAAACTGTTACAGTCACTCAGTACATAAGTTTATAGATAGAAACTGTTACAGTCACTCAGTACATAAGTTATAGATAGAAACTGTTACAGTCACTCAGTACATAAGTTATAGATAGAAACTGTTACAGTCACTCAGTACATAAGTTATAGATAGAAACTGTTACAGTCACTCAGTACATAAGTTATAGATAGAAACTGTTACAGTCACTCAGTACATAAGTTATAGATAGAAACTGTTACAGTCACTCAGTACATAAGTTATAGATAGAAACTGTTACAGTCACTCAGTACATAAGTTATATAGATAGAAACTG
Source organism: Argopecten irradians (assembly GCF_041381155.1). Classification (NCBI taxonomy): domain Eukaryota; kingdom Metazoa; phylum Mollusca; class Bivalvia; order Pectinida; family Pectinidae; genus Argopecten; species Argopecten irradians. Next base: position 41,892,464 of record NC_091144.1, read on the forward strand.
TTACAGTCACTCAGTACATAAGTTATAGATAGAAACTGTTACAGTCACTCAGTACATAAGTTATAGATAGAAACTGTTACAGTCACTCAGTACATAAGTTATAGATAGAAACTGTTACAGTCACTCAGTACATAAGTTATAGATAGAAACTGTTACAGTCACTCAGTACATAAGTTATAGATAGAAACTGTTACAGTCACTCAGTACATAAGTTATAGATAGAAACTGTTACAGTCACTCAGTACATAAGTTATAGATAGAAACTGTTACAGTCACTCAGTACATAAGTTATAGATAGAAACTGTTACAGTCACTCAGTACATAAGTTATAGATAGAAACTGTTACAGTCACTCAGTACATAAGTTATAGATAGAAACTGTTACAGTCACTCAGTACATAAGTTATAGATAGAAACTGTTACAGTCACTCAGTACATAAGTTATAGATAGAAACTGTTACAGTCACTCAGTACATAAGTTATAGATAGAAACTGTTACAGTCACTCAGTACATAAGTTATAGATAGAAACTGTTACAGTCACTCAGTACATAAGTTTATAGATAGAAACTGTTACAGTCACTCAGTACATAAGTTATAGATAGAAACTGTTACAGTCACTCAGTACATAAGTTATAGATAGAAACTGTTACAGTCACTCAGTACATAAGTTATAGATAGAAACTGTTACAGTCACTCAGTACATAAGTTATAGATAGAAACTGTTACAGTCACTCAGTACATAAGTTATAGATAGAAACTGTTACAGTCACTCAGTACATAAGTTATAGATAGAAACTGTTACAGTCACTCAGTACATAAGTTATAGATAGAAACTTTACAGTTCAGTACATAAGTTATAGATAGAAACTGTTACAGTCACTCAGTACATAAGTTATAGATAGAAACTGTTACAGTCACTCAGTACATAAGTTATAGATAGAAACTGTTACAGTCACTCAGTACATAAGTTATAGATAGAAACTGTTACAGTCACTCAGTACATAAGTTATAGATAGAAACTGTTACAGTCACTCAGTACATAAGTTATAGATAGAAACTGTTACAGTCACTCAGTACATAAGTTATATAGATTAGAAACTGTTACAGTCACTCAGTACATAAGTTATAGATAGAAACTGTTACGGTCACTCAGTACATAAGTTATAGATAGAAACTGTTACAGTCACTCAGTACATAAGTTATAGATAGAAACTGTTACAGTCACTCAGTACATAAGTTTATAGATAGAAACTGTTACAGTCACTCAGTACATAAGTTTATAGATAGAAACTGTTACAGTCACTCAGTACATAAGTTTATAGATAGAAACTGTTACAGTCACTCAGTACATAAGTTTATAGATAGAAACTGTTACAGTCACTCAGTACATAAGTTATAGATAGAAACTGTTACAGTCACTCAGTACATAAGTTATAGATAGAAACTGTTACAGTCACTCAGTACATAAGTTTATAGATAGAAACTGTTACAGTCACTCAGTACATAAGTTATAGATAGAAACTGTTACAGTCACTCAGTACATAAGTTATAGATAGAAACTGTTACAGTCACTCAGTACATAAGTTTATAGATAGAAACTGTTATGGTCACTCAGTACATAAGTTATAGATAGAAACTGTTACAGTCACTCAGTACATAAGTTATAGATAGAAACTGTTACAGTCACTCAGTACATAAGTTATAGATAGAAACTGTTACAGTCACTCAGTACATAAGTTATAGATAGAAACTGTTACAGTCACTCAGTACATAAGTTATAGATAGAAACTGTTACAGTCACTCAGTACATAAGTTATAGATAGAAACTGTTACAGTCACTCAGTACATAAGTTATAGATAGAAACTGTTACAGTCACTCAGTACATAAGTTATAGATAGAAACTGTTACAGTCACACAGTACATAAGTTATAGATAGAAACTGTTACAGTCACTCAGTACATAAGTTATAGATAGAAACTGTTACAGTCACTCCGTACATAAGTTATAGATAGAAACTGTTACAGTCACTCAGTACATAAGTTTATAGATAGAAACTGTTACAGTCACTCAGTACATAAGTTATAGATAGAAACTGTTACAGTCACTCAGTACATAAGTTATAGATAGAAACTGTTACAGTCACTCAGTACATAAGTTATAGATAGAAACTGTTACAGTCACTCAGTACATAAGTTATAGATAGAAACTGTTACAGTCACTCAGTACATAAGTTATAGATAGAAACTGTTACAGTCACTCAGTACATAAGTTTATAGATAGAAACTGTTACAGTCACTCAGTACATAAGTTATAGATAGAAACTGTTACAGTCACTCAGTACATAAGTTATAGATAGAAACTGTTACAGTCACTCAGTACATAAGTTATAGATAGAAACTGTTACAGTCACTCAGTACATAAGTTTATAGATAGAAACTGTTACAGTCACTCAGTACATAAGTTATAGATAGAAACTGTTACAGTCACTCAGTACATAAGTTATAGATAGAAACTGTTACAGTCACTCAGTACATAAGTTATAGATAGAAACTGTTACAGTCACTCAGTACATAAGTTATAGATAGAAACTGTTACAGTCACTCAGTACATAAGTTATAGATAGAAACTGTTACAGTCACTCAGTACATAAGTTATAGATAGAAACTGTTACAGTCACTCAGTACATAAGTTATAGATAGAAACTGTTACAGTCACTCAGTACATAAGTTTATAGATAGAAACTGTTACAGTCACTCAGTACATAAGTTATAGATAGAAACTGTTACAGTCACTCAGTACATAAGTTTATAGATAGAAACTGTTACAGTCACTCAGTACATAAGTTTATAGATAGAAACTGTTACAGTCACTCAGTACATAAGTTATAGATAGAAACTGTTACAGTCACTCAGTACATAAGTTATAGATAGAAACTGTTACAGTCACTCAGTACATAAGTTTATAGATAGAAACTGTTACAGTCACTCAGTACATAAGTTATAGATAGAAACTATTACAGTCACTCAGTACATAAGTTATAGATAGAAACTGTTACAGTCACTCAGTACATAAGTTATAGATAGAAACTGTTACAGTCACTCAGTACATAAGTTATAGATAGAAACTGTTACAGTCACTCAGTACATAAGTTATAGATAGAAACTGTTACAGTCACTCAGTACATAAGTTATAGATAGAAACTGTTACAGTCACTCAGTACATAAGTTTATAGATAGAAACTGTTACAGTCACTCAGTACATAAGTTATAGATAGAAACTGTTACGGTCACTCAGTACATAAGTTATAGATAGAAACTGTTACAGTCACTCAGTACATAAGTTATAGATAGAAACTGTTACAGTCACTCAGTACATAAGTTTATAGATAGAAACTGTTACAGTCACTCAGTACATAAGTTATAGATAGAAACTGTTACAGTCACTCAGTACATAAGTTTATAGATAGAAACTGTTACGGTCACTCAGTACATAAGTTTATAGATAGAAACTGTTACAGTCACTCAGTACATAAGTTTATAGATAGAAACTATTACAGTCACTCAGTACATAAGTTATAGATAGAAACTGTTACAGTCACTCAGTACATAAGTTATAGATAGAAACTGTTACAGTCACTCAGTACATAAGTTTATAGACAGAAACTATTACAGTCACTCAGTACATAAGTTATAGATAGAAACTGTTACAGTCACTCAGTACATAAGTTATAGATAGAAACTGTTACGGTCACTCAGTACATAAGTTATAGATAGAAACTGTTACAGTCACTCAGTACATAAGTTATAGATAGAAACTGTTACGGTCACTCAGTACATAAGTTATAGATAGAAACTGTTACAGTCACTCAGTACATAAGTTATAGATAGAAACTGTTACAGTCACTCAGTACATAAGTTATAGATAGAAACTGTTACAGTCACTCAGTACATAAGTTATAGATAGAAACTGTTACAGTCACTCAGTACATAAGTTATAGATAGAAACTGTTACGGTCACTCAGTACATAAGTTATAGATAGAAACTGTTACGGTCACTCAGCACATAAATATAAAATTCAGACAAATTCTTATTTATCCTAGAGACAAATCAGAGATTATTTACTCCAAAGAGAATTCAGACAATTAATTACTCTAGAGATAATTCTGACAAATAAATTCACACACTTACAGATACAAACAATATCCATCCAGTTCTTTGTTGGCATATTTCTTACACAGCTCCATTTTGAGGCTTTTCAATACTTCATTTTCCAGTTTGCTGGGAGGACCTTTAAAAAATTGTTTAAAAGATTAATATTTTGTCAAACATGCATAAAATAGTACTATGCTTGCTAATATTTGCAGAGTTTTTAGTTTTGGCGAACATATTGTTGATCGATCAGTGTCAAAACACAATATGCTCAACTAGAGCCCTCGAGGAACCTACATATGAAATTTGAGAATAATCCCTTCAGTACTTTGTGAGAAATAGCGGTAACACAAAGTGTTACGGATGGACAGAAGGATGGACGGACCGTGGACTGTGGACCCAAATGAAAGATGATCTGCGTAACACCAATAGAGGCCTAACGTACATGTAGGAAATCATCATGTTCATATGAAGTTTACGTAGACTATATATTATAATTATGCATACCTCAAATGATGTCTTTGTCATATGGAAATGGCTTCTAAACTCTATTCCGGAATAATGAGGCACGACCTCGTCGAAGTATTCAGTGACCCTTTTTGGAGATTCTGTCTTATTGAACATAAATCTTGAAATTGCATGATTTGATTTTGTTATTTGTGTGAACATTGGACCTATGAGATTGCCAAAAGGTATATCTGTATCATCAGCTATCTCTCCCAATAAAACAGCCTATATGATGGCGTCCATGTTGAAAATGCTCTGGGCTAACGCAGCGTTCGAAACGTGCAAAACGTTCGCCTACAAAACATTTGCGAATGATGATTATGGACTATTTCTGGTTATCTTCAAGAGTTGATCTTTTTTGGAGATTGCAATTTTACAAATTATAACAAAAGACAGATTATAATTGAAATGAATGAACAACTCAAAATTATGAACGAATTATGGTTAACAAAATTCACTAAGGTCCATTGTTTTAGGTTTATGTCTATTTCAGATTGAACACAAAACCAGGCATGTCGACATGGCAGGTCAACATGAATTTGAAAAATGTCTGTTAGACATTATGTGCTCGCTAACTACTTTCTAAAACCTTAGAATTTCCAGTACAATATACAACTATAAGGCCTTGCTCAGAAATATTTTGCACGCACAAAAATGTAACATTTTAACAAGCCTACATGAAATATCATCCTTGGCAACAGGTGTACGTATCGCTCATTAACCTTGGGACTATTGCAAGGAGATGGTTTATGTCCTTGATGTATTGTAATCAGAACTTAAATATGAAATTATTTTGAACTTTGTTGATTGTGTTATTTGCTACATAGAAGTTTGTTTATAATTTAATTGATATGATAGACATGTTTTGCTGTTCAAAATAGTCGTCTGCTATAGGACTGTCCAGTCTCTGTGCACGTGGTGACTTACCTGTGTCATGCTTGAATGCCTTTCTGGGGTACATTAGATCGAGAGCTCAGGAACCTGGACTGATATTGTATAATGTTTTTTATTCTGTTTCTCTTATGCAAGGCTGGGTAATTTTATAAATACTTATTAGAACTGCAGCAAATGCCGCCTATGGTCACAGTTTACTAAGCGATAGTGCAACGTACACCTAGGACCTAGGATGATGTGAAATAAATTAAATATAATCTGCTAAATAACGCTGTAAATGTGTTTGGCCGGTACTAAAAGTTATCTGTTTCATCACTTTTATATTGACTATATAAACCTGATTTACATTGTATTGTTCTGAAAGTTTCCAAAGTTGATCAGATGCTTAGAATGATATGTCGCTTGAAGGTTACACAAGACGTTTAGGACTGTCTAATGTCACTATTGGTAATTTATAGTGGAACATCGCTGACAGGTATCTCTTTTTTTTTTATATTATTTTTTTATTTTTGAAATCATTTTCATTTTTACAGACAATACAGACAAAGACAAATTAACATCATAAGTACAAAAACAAAAGTATTTCATTTGTATCAATTTTACATGACATTCACATTTATACTTTTACACACCTTCATGTACACACACACATACACACACTCACCCTCACACATATACCAAAGTGTTTACTTAAATTATTATATACATTCAAAGGTTTCCATACACCCACATTCGTTCAGACATACATGACATTTAGAAGAGGTGGAGAAGATAGGTTAGACAGGAAATAGTTGTATAGGAGGATAGAGTGGAGATGTGAAATATATGTATATTTTATCTAATGGTAGAGAATTTGTTGTAAAAGTAATAAGTTGTCAGGATTTAAATTAATTATCCTTGGTTCTTAATTTTTTTCATAATTCAAAAGAGTTCATATGTCAAATTATATAAAAGGTTTCCACTTACTCCAACTTTTTATAAATTTTGCTTTCAAAAAATCATTTTGACCAATTGATATGCGTCTTTGAATATTATAATATATTTTTATATTTTTTGCAAATGTGTTTTTATTTAAGGTTTTATGAAAACATCTTGTTCTGTAAATGTATTGTTTAATGATTAAAAGTATAACATTATCAACTGGTGCATTAATGTTGTTAGTTGTAAGACCAAGAAGAAAAAATTGTTTGTTAATTGAAAAAGGAATATAAAGAGCATCTAAAAGAGTTTCAAAGTTTTGCAATAGATTTTGTTTTTCTCGACATTCCCACATTAAATGAATTATTGTTTCTCTCTCTGAATTACAGAAAGTACACATAGGGATAGCTACTATACTATACTTAAATAATTTTGAATTGGTGGTCAGACTATGATGAGAAATACGAAACTGAAGCCATTGAAGTTTAGTGTTTTTTGTTACTTTATAAGGAATGTTATAAATATGCTTCCACTCTTCTTCATCTAGTAAACATTCTTCTTGCCATTTGAGCTTACCTGTAGGTTCAGTTTCTAATTAAGAATAGTATATAGAAATTTTGAATATTTCATATTTGAAAAGAAAATCTGTGTATTTAGGGGAACATATGGACGTATAAGTGGTAATAGGTTTTGCGGCTGAGGGTTAGGCAGACGTTTACAAACAGCAGATATTAGTCCTAGAAATTGAAGGAAGTTGGTGTTTTAATTATCATTTTTTGTAAGAATTCTTCAAAAGAGTAAAAATTTATGTTTATTTGATCTTTCAGAAGATCAGCAATTGTGTGAACTCCTAATCTATACCAAGCCCTGTAGAAAACAGGTTTACCATCAACAGTTATATTTTTGTTATGCCAGATACTTTCTGTTAATCAAAGTACTGACAGTACTGAGACTTAAGCCTAAAAAACGTTACAAATCAAGAATTCTGATTTACATTGATAACATAAATGATAAATCTCAGTGTACAACAGCATGGCCATCAATTGTTGTCAAGTTGCAATGGTTAAAAAAAAATATATACTTTTTTAGAGTTAATTTTCTATTTCCTTCTACTCAAAACAAAGAACATGCATTATGCGATTCAATAATCAAAAAACATTGCAATTTCTTAGATAAATGAATTTGATATTGGTGAACATCATATCATACACATCATGTAAATTCCCAGTTGGACAACTATAAATTGCAGGTAAAGTTTTGTATTATAAATGCAAGCACTCTATCGTAAGATTACAATTTATTTCATTTTTGATAAACAAATAGCAAATCACAAAATAGGGTCGACCATGAGTCAATGATTTATAAATATTTCCTTCTCTCTTTCTTTTGAGAAAATGGCAAAAAAATGTCATTTGTCACTCCAAGATTTTGTTATTATGTGTACCTTGTATTTATCATATCCTTTAAATCCCTTTATGGCAATCTTCAATTTACTCTGACAACATCAATTGGATAGTATCCTATATATAACTTCTTCGTGCATATGCATATTATTTCTTTCATTCCTGCATATTTAATCGATATTGATTGAAAGGCTTTTTTGAATCATTAGCAATATCCATGAAGCTAGAGAGCATCATGAAATTTGCCTCCCTCCAGTTGGTATTCATATTGACTATGAATGCCAACTGAAAGCCAATGCTTATATTAATATTTACAACCTGAACTCACTCAAGGTTATCTGTATTTTACACAATATCATAAGCCACTTATATTTCAAATTATTTTGTAAATGTTGAAAATATCAAAATACATTTTAATTTTCATGTACATGTATACTTTTCAATCCATCATTAGGTAATAGAAGCTTTTTTTAGGTATTTTATTTCAACATAAGTATGTTAATTTAACACTGTTTGTGTCCGTTTTTATCATAATGATGGAATTCAGTCTGTTTTATGAAAAATAGATCGTGGTTTTAATCTAAGAAGCATGCATTGTTGGGAATAAACACAAAGAGTAAATTCTGCAATCATAATTTGAATAATAATAAGGTATCAAACATGAAACAGTGTCTCATTAAATTCAGTGATTTCATTCTATGTACTGAAAATACAGTTTCTGTGTTGTATCATTCATATATGATTTTCATATGTATTTGAGGAAAAGGCAAAAAAGATGATTTCAAGGCCATTGCATTAATCATAGAAATGATCATGCCGCACAAGTATATGGTATATGGATTTCATGATTTTAGTGACACCTCCAAAGTTGAATCTTTGTTAAGCTAGCGAGATGCAAACAACAAATTTCATTTTGAACATTAGTTTACATAAATGTTAGTAGAAATGAAATTGTAGGTCTGAATGTATGTACTTGTTTTACTTATAACCATAGATGTAAATGTAATATTTTTTGCAATACTGCCACAAATGCTAATATAATTCAAAATGATTTTTAGTTTTAATTTATGTTGATTATATGATATTACAATGGTTTAAGATACACCATTCTGTTTTTACAATTATCATTATAGTAAAACAAATAATAATTTTCTAATTAAGCACTGATGTCACTTTTATTTGATTTTATCGGGGTATGAAAAAAAAAAATTGTTTGCAAACGCGGATTCTCACAAAAGTTTGCAAAAATTTTTTTTCATACCCCGATAAAATTAAAAAATAGTGACATCAATACTTATAATTAATTTTATACTCTATTTGATAAAATGAAGTATGTTTAATAATTACTTACATGATATATACTAATAATAATAAAAATACTGTTAGAGGTATCTTCATGATTCCAACTGTTCCGAAATCAGAATGATTTTTTTAATGTTCCAGCAAAATTAATGTATTTTATTTTTCTTACTTTTTGAGAAAATCAACTTTTTATGTCGATGCAAAAATTCACTTGGAAGGTCTTTATCACTAAGGTGTTGATTCCGGTTGAAACAAGCGTTCTGACGCCCTTCGAATTTGCGAATTCAAACTCAACAAAAGTAGCGGAATAATATCAATAAACCAGAATTTTCAGCACTAAATATCGAGATTAATCATGCATAGAATTCGATACCAGGTAAAAAGACTTTCCTGTAACAGTTTGCGATAGTGAAAATATTGCGATATGATTAAATAAATGATTAATTTCTTTATTCTGATTACCATTTCTAAATTTGACGATTTGATACCGAACATTCCAATGACGTCACTTTTTAGTCCTCTATGAGCCCGGGTGATTCGACCTTGCAAGCTGACGTTTTGAAGGATTGAATAAGCACTCATTTGCGGTATTATGGTGGCAATTTGCACTCATATACAGCTTAACATAGTTTAAAATAATAGTGTTACTTTATCTTGGAACATTTCATTATTTAAACGTCACTTTGACAAAAAGAAACAGTAGGCCTACGTAGGCTACAATGTAAATCTTACAGCGTTTGTGGATACAAGGCTTCGTTTAGTAGATGAATTTCATGAAATATTGCACAAAAAAAATCATTAACATGCTTCTGACACATATAATTAATGAGTTGAATTGAATATGTTTGACATTGTTTAAAAAAATCATTGTGTGTAAAAAATCTATTTTTTTTTTTTCGTGTTTATTTTTCTTATTCATTAAAAAAGCGATCTTTGAAGACTTAAGACTATCTCTGAGTCCAAAAGGTTTCGGCTATAGCATTCATTTTTTTATATTTGAGTTAAATGCATCAAATCGGATCTGTTCCCGACATCGACTGTGCATTGTATCACATTAGGCCTAACTGTACCTGCAGTTATCGTGATTTTTCATGCAACTTAGTAGAATTTTACGATGCATACGCAGTAGAAAGATATAATCTAAAAAAGATTGTATTGTACAATTTCTCAATGCATAATATAACTTTGATATTCCATGGTATAAAATAAAAACTGTCGTTTTCTCCGTATCAACGTAACACGAGCGTGTGCTTCGTCTCGGCGAAATCTAACTCATTCCTCTCAGGGGGTGTCTTCAACGACGTTCGAGCATATCAGAAAAAAATCAATAAAATAACAAACAAAGATTATCGTATACCAGGTATATTAAAGAACAACAAAAAACTTTGTGATTTGTGATCAATGTGTTATTATCCTTTTTTCACTTTTCTTCATGCTGAAACAACAGCTACATGCACATTACATTTACAAATTTTTATTTTTCCTATAAGGAAATACTCTATCATACAACAATGTTATCTGCTTCTTATAAAAAAAATCACTGTATATAAAAAAGCAGAAATCTGGTTTAGTGTTAACGTGCAGATCTTCTGATCTTTCGATTCTCACCACCGGCGGCAATTTTTTCCATTTTTTTTTTATTTTTAGTATATCATGCAAACATGCCTATTCAAACTATTCACAATATCTGGCGAGGGCTACATGTACATGTAGCTCTATTACTACAGAATAAATAATTATATATCTGAGGATTTACATCGGATATATACATGGGACGTGTCCTTGAATAGGCCTGTTAGTTTTATTTTGGTGTTGACACGGAAAGATGAGATGACTCCTGTCTCCTGGACATTAAAACAAATCATTTATTTCATCTAGGCAAATAATAATTTGAAAATTCCATATACCGCCTGCAAGGAGACGTCCTAGGCCAATCGCTACCATCAATACACTTGATCGTGGTCTTATACATATGTATTATGTAACTTCTCATTGATAATTTGATCCAGATATATCTGTCTTCGACAGTTATATTTAGAATTATGAATATGTGGAAGGAACGTATGTACAAGATAAAAACAACCCATCTCAACTGCTATTCCGGGACCGTGAAATGTAATATTGGTCACCTCAGCCCAAGCACAGGGGCACGCAAATTATTCATTATGTAAAATAATTCCTATGTACGTCATGTCCACATGACTGAAAATTATATATTATGTAAATGTCGGTTAGCTTGTAATAATAATAATAACAAGGACATTATATATAGTCATTCAGATCCCCCGCCAATGGAGATATCAAAGTTTGATTGTTGAGACTTATGTGTATGAAAAAAAAAAAGAAAAAAGGAAGTTGAGCTAAAGAAAGATGGAGTATAATTCAAGTAGAGCGGGGCTGCAATTGTTGAATCAGGTATACAGCCTTGACATTTATATTAGACTATATACACAAAGATGGGTGGAGTTTTGCAAAGTAACATTTACCATTTACCATGATATTTTCAGCAATATGTTTCCATGGTAACGGAAAAAGTGCAAAAAATGAAAACCTAAAAATAGCAAAAGGTACTACTAGACCATAAAAAGAATATGTGTCTATGAAGTTTCGTGGAAATATCTCTGCTGTTTTAGAGTTATGCTCCGGAAATGAACCTGCTACAAAAATATGATATTTTCAGCAATGTTTCCATGGTTACAGAAAAAAGTACAAAAAGTGAAAACCTAAAAATAGCAAACGGCACTACTAGACCATAAGAACAATGTATCTATGAAGTTTCATGGAAATATCTCTGCGGGTTTTAGAGTTGTGCTCCGGAAACGATTCTTACACAAAAATCTGCCATTTTCAGCAATGTTTCCATGGTTACAGAAAAAAGTACAAAAAGTGAAAACCTTAAAATAGCAAAAGGCACTACTAGACCATAAGACTAATGTGCCTATGGAGTTCCGTGCATATATCTCAACCGGTTTTCCAGTTATGCTGCGGAAACGAACCTGGTACAAAAATATGATATTTTCAGCAATGTTTCCATTGTTACGGAAAAAGTGCAAACAAGAGGCCCAGAGGGCCTGTATCGCTCACCTGTTTTTTTGTTTTTGTTTTTTGTAATTATCACAAAGACTCTTACAATTAGAAAAATTAGTAAAATTGACTCCAAAATTTATTTAATTTTGAAACACAACCATATATTGATGCTATAGATACCATACAAATATGCTATCCAATACAAACATTCAGAGAGGAAGTAATTTATATGAAAATAGTAGCCTAATTGACCTTTTTGGCCCCGCGTCTAAGGCCCCAGGGAGTCAGTCTCATCATTTGTACAATTTTGAATCCCCACCCGCCCCTCAGCCCCAGGGGGGGGGGTTAAGTCCTATCATTTGTACAATTTTGAATCCTCACCCTATAAGGATGCTACCACTGCATTATGAGCATTATGCCATGTTTAGTTGCAGAGAAAAAGTTGTTTATATGGAAATAGCCAAATTGACCCCTTTTGACCCCACCCCTCAGGCCCCCGGGGGATCAGCCCCATCATTTGCACAATTTTGAATCCCCTACCTATAAGGATGCTACCATTGCATTATGAGCGTAATCCCATGTTTAGTTACAGAGAAGAAGTGGTTTATACGGAAATAGTCATATTGACCACTTTTGACCCCACCCCTCAGGCCCCCCGGGGGTCAGCCACATCATTTGTACAATTTTGAATCCCCACCCTATAAAGATGCTACAATTGCATTATGGATGCTATTCCATGCTTAGTTTCAGAGAAGAAGTCGTTTATATGGAAATAGCCAAATTGACTACTTTTGACCCCGCCCCTCAGGCCCCTAGGGGGTCAGCCCTATCATTTGTACAATTTTGAATCCCCACCCTATAAGGATGCTACCATTGCATTTTGGGTTCTCTCCCATGCTTAGTTTCAGAGAAGAAGTCGTTTAAATGGAAATAGCCAAATTGACCCCTTTTGGCCCCGCCCCTCAGGCCCCTGAGGGGTCAGCCCCATCATTTGTACAATTTTCAGTTAGTAGCCCATAAGGATGCTACCAGTCAAATTTTGTTGAAATCCGACCAGCGGTTATGGAGAAGAAGTCGATTGTTGACGGACAGGACGGACGCCGGACGCCGGACGCCGGACGCCACGGTATGGCATAAGCTCACCTTCGTCCTTCGGACCAGGTGAGCTAAAAATTAAAACCTAAAAATAGCAAAAGGCACTACTAGACAATAAAAACAAATTGTCTATGAAGTTTCATGGAAATATCTCTTCTGGTTTTAGAGTTATGCTCTGGAAACGAACCTGGTACAAAAATATGATATTTTCAGCAATGTTTCCATGGTTACGGAAAAAATGCAAAAAATGAAAACCTAAAAATAGCAAAAGGCACTACTAGACCATAAGACCAATGTGTGTATGAAGTTTCGTGGAAATATCTCTACTGGTTTTAGAGTTATGCTCCGGAAACCATTCGTACGTACATACGGACGGACGGACGGACGATAACCACATCTTGACGTTGGGCGGGGGATTGACCATTTGTAGATGACAAAAATCATCAAATATACATCACATCCCCCGCCAACTTCGTGGGGGCTGTTTCAGCAACTTCAAACGTGGGGTAAGCATAATAATAATGTGCCCTTTTTACGATTTTATAAGGGAACCATATCAGTAAATAATTTTATTGAATCATGAAGGGTGGCTTATATTTCAGCTCCAGGATGCCCATCAGAGCTAATCTTCCAGTACATAGAAGTGCCCATGTCGACTTACTATCCGAAACACAAATGCAAAATGTTGACATAAATCCTCATAAAAAGAAGGCAGAATAATATATACATGTGGTTCTGTTCACATGCAGTTCATGTCTATGAAATAACAATGGCGACAAAATCGATGATATAGCAATAGACAATGGAAAAGTTTCTCACAAGACTGGAAATCAACGAGAGAAATGAAAGGTAGAACGGGAGAATGCCGGAAACACAAGGAAACATTATGATGAATCATTTGTTTCATCATGAGAACTACAGTATACGATGTGGCAAAAGAGAACAAAAGGACAGCGAATAGGAAATAGGCCATTCAAGCTCATGAAACAAAATAGGTAACTGACCAAAAAGTATTAAAAATATCATTGACTCATGACATGTTTTGAGCACGGAGGCAAAATAGGTAAGTCATATAGTTTTAAATGCGGACATAAGTGCTTAGATCTCGCTGTACACCGAATATACGACAATCATCTCGATCAATCTTTTTAATGCAGAATGCATTACAGGAGTTAGATTATTCAAGTATCTGATAGTAAATGAATTTCTTAACAAATTCGCTTGAACATATATTGTGTGAAGTTGGATATCAACCCAAGGATAAAGTACTATTTGGTTCCTTGACTTTTTGCTTAAAAGTTACAAGGGATGTGGAGTGTGTTATATCAAGTGGAAGATTATTCCAAGATACAGCTCCAGAGTAGCTGAAGGACTTTCTCATTGTCTCTGATTGTAACTTAGGTAAAAGGAGTTTATTTTCTGTAGCTGATCTGAGTTTGTACAAGCAAGAATTTTGACAAGTTTCGATTAAAGTACATGTACATATATAATCCGGTGTCATATTATGCAGTGCTTTATAAACCAAAACTACAGTATGATATTTTAATCTGAGTTCAAAAGGGAGTATTTTAGCTTCTTTAAAAAGGGATAAACTGTCAGATAGTATTGGTTTATCTAGCATTATTCTAAGAGCTTTCTTTTGTAGTTTTGTAATATGATTTATTTGTTGTTTTGTCAAACCATTACCCCAGACTATAGCGGCATAATCTAAAATTGGTAAAATGTAGGAATTGTAGTAAATTTTCCTAGCTTCTCTTGGTAGATAGCTTTTCATTTTTCGTAGTAAAGCAATTGCTATTGAGAGCTTAGATGCTACCTTTTTTACTTGTTCTGACCAGTTTAAAAATTTATCTATGTAAATACCTAAGACTTTCTGACAATTTGAATGATTGATATGTATATCATTTACTACTAGATGGATATCCATTCCTGCTATTTTCCTCTTACTCCCAATAAGCATACTTATGTATATCATTTACTACTAGATGGATATCCACTCCTGCTATTTTCCTCTTACTCCCAATAAGCATACTATTTGTTTTTTGTAAATTTATGTTCATATTATTAAATTGGCACCACCTAAAAATGTTTTTAATATCTTCTTGAAGGCTTTGTTCAATTTCAGGTAATGTACTGCCTTTTGTGTGTATAGTCGTATCATCAGCATACATATCAACATTACATTGTTTTACATACATTGGTAAATCATTAATATATATAAGAAACATAAGTGGACCAAGAATTGAGCCCTGAGGTACACCTGTTTTTATCAATTTAGGAGAGGATGACATACCATTTGATTGTATAGATTGAAATCTGCCAGATAGATAAGACGTAAACCACTGCAGACTTGACATTGATACATTTAAAAGTTTAAGTTTATGAAGAAGTATTTTGTGATCAACAAGGTCAAAAGCTTTTTGTAGATCTATAAAAAGCGTTCCTATCATTTGACTGTTGTCTATACTTTTAAGCCAAATGTTTAAATGTAACAATATAGTGGTTTTTCAAGGAATTCTTTTTTCCGAATCAATACGCAACGTCAATGTCTCTATTGTGACGTCACGATAACGTCGGGATTTTGCACCATTCTCGGATTTTTTTTCATAGCGGTATGCAAAAAAAATATTGGCCAATCAGAAAGCCAGATTTGGTATGAAAACAAAGAAAAATTAATTATTGATAAATATATGACTAATTCATTATAAAAACATTAAGCTGTTAGGCAGATTTCTATTCCCCAGTAAACAGATACTGTGTGTTATATGAAAATTAAGCTTAATTCAAAGCTTTGTGTATCTATCTGCAGTCAAATGTCTTGTGACCGACTTTGATATCGATTATTTCAACAATATTCAACTGGTCACAGAAAAACCATATCTATGTTTATTTGACATTTTTCTTTATCAAAATTCTTATAAATAAATGTTTATTTGACATTTTCCTTTAGCAAAATTCTTATAAATAAAAGAAAAGATTTTAAAATAAAGAAAGCAAAAGTCTTATATTCATTAAAAAAAGTTTTTTGTACTACACTCTTGTGTTGCTCACTTATGTATGCAAGTAAAACCATGCACACATAATGGCAGCCTTATATTGTCTTTAACCTCAGGTCTGTTTTCAAAAGCATTATTTAATGTACAGGGAAAGAAAGTTTGATTAATTTACTTTTTTAATTATAACTTTTAGGTCTATAAGACTTAGATAGCAAGATCAGTAACAGAGATTATGTGTTTACGTTAGATGGGGGAGTCACCAGTGTGTATAGATTGTGTGGACAGCAGTCAGCTGGAAGGTAAGGTACTAGCCTAGCTGTGTATTAGGTGCCATTATACACATGCAGGCACAGGGGGAGTAGGAGGGGGGGGATGGTTGAGATGTAGTACACAGTATAGATCAACAGAAGAGGGGTGAGATGTTTAAATTAGCGTGTCATAGGTCAACAGCATTTAAATTACTGAGTTGAAAGGTTACTGAAAGTAGTGCCTATGACTCCAAAATCTTTCCAAAAATCATTTGTACAAAGATTAATACATTTTAAAATATATTCACCACCAACATTTAATAGTAAATCAAAATCAATGTGTTCGTTTAAAATAGATTTCCATTTCCCTTCGCAGGTGTATAATCTCCTGATCCAACCTAATTTAAGGGAATTAATAAAAGCATTTAAATTAACCATTTTCAAGCCACCATTAAAGCGAATAGTCGGACAAACAAAGGCTAAAGTCGGTAAAAATGGTGTTAATATATATCCAGTTTAATTTCTTATGAAAAAGAAAAAGAAAAACTCCCATCAAAATCGCTCTGCATGTGAAGAAATTAATATATATTATAGGAATCCCAATACGTCTTCCCGATCGGCTATCAGTGCAGTTCACTCTTAACGTATGCGCAACATCCACCATGCAGCTCTCCGTAGTAAACAAAACATGGCTACCATAGTTTTGAACCAAAAGGTTTTTGCCAAAACAACCAACTGACTACCCTAAAATGCAAAAGGAACGGCAATGGAGCAGCGACAATCCCAACATATGACTCGGTAAACAGTATGACGCATGGAGAGTGTTAATACAACTTGTTATAGTGAAGAGAACAGTTCAAACGAGCATGCAGTACCGGACCACTACTGCATATGTACACATGTACATGTACGCACCCGGTACTCCCTGCTCAGCTGATAGTGAGTGAGTCTTCGTATTTTGATCATTATGTAATTAGTCCCTAGCATTATTTTTTCATGAATGAGTGGTCACATATGGTCACATATTTCATACCTATTCCCCAATCATGTAAAACGTAAGCCTGGGTAAATATAGCAGTTCTTTCGTGGGGCCTCTTTAGGGGTACAATGTAATTCCCTGTATATTCATACAAGAGATCCCAGAGGGATCTTGGCGCCCACCAAAAAATGATCTATATCTGACAAAGGAAAGATGGATCTTTTCTCTACTTTTTAAACTTTTTCAAACATACTACATATAAAATTTGAGACAGATCGCTTCAGTACCTTTTGAGAAATAGCGGTAACAAACTTCAACTATCAAAATCCAAGATGACTCCTTGGCGGCCATCTTGTTGATCAATCGGTCCCAAATCACAATATGCACAACTAGGGCCCTAGGGGAACCTACATGTGAAATTTTAGAAAGATCCATTCAATACTTTCTGAGAAATAGCCATACCAAACTTTGAATAACAAAATCCAAGATGGCTGCCTGGTGGCCATCTTGTTGAGCGATCGGTCCCAAAATGCAATATGCACAACTAGGTCCCTAGGGGAACTTACATATGAAATTTGAGACAGATCCCTTCAGTACCTTTTGAGAAATAACAATAACAAACTTTAACTATCAAAATCCAAGATGGCGGCCTGGCGGCCATCTTGTTCACCGATTGGTCCAAAAATGCAATATGCACAACTAGGGCCCTAGGGGAACCTACATATTAAATTTGATTAAGATCCCTTCAGCACTTTCTGAGAAATAGGGATATCAAACCTTAACTATCAAAATCCAAGATGGCCGCCTGGCGGCCATCTTGTTTTTCCTATCAGCCTCAAAATCTGTATGGCACAACTAGGGACCAAGGGTACCCTCCATGTGAAGTTTGAACAAAATCCCTTCTGTAGTTCTCAAGAAATATCGATAACAAACTTCAACTGCCAAAATCAAAGATGGCTGCCTGGCGGCCATCTTGTTTTTCCGATCAGCCTCAAAATCTGTATGGCACAACTAGGGACCAAGGGAACCCTCCATGTGAAGTTTGAACAAAATCCCTTCTGTAGTTCTCAAGAAATATCGATAACAAACTTTGACTGCTAAAATCAAAGATGGCTGCCTGGCGGCCATCTTGTTTTTCCGATCAGCCTCAAAATCTGTATGGCACAACTAGGGACCAAGGGTAACCTCCATGTGAAGTTTGAACAAAATCCCTTCGGTAGTTCTCAAGAAATATCGATAACAAACTTCAACTGCCAAATTCAAAGATGGCTGCCTGGCGGCCATCTTGTTTTTCCGATCAGCCACAAATTCTGTATGGCACAAATATGGACCAAGGGGACCCTCCATGTGAAGTTTGAACAAAATCCCTGCAGTAGTTTTTAAGAAATAGTGATAACAAGCATTGTTTATGGACGGACGACGGACGACGGACGACGGACCACTGACGGCGGACGACGGACCACGGACGCAGGGCGATTTGAATAGCCCACCATCATCAGATGGTGGGCTAAAAATGTACTGTCGTAATGCATGTAGAGTTAGAATGTCCAATGTAACTGCTAGTGAATTATCAAGCTAAGATTTGTTTCAATTAATCTATAATATTATGCTACCGGTCAATTTATACAGTTCTGATGTGTATATTTATAGATTTTTAATTTGTAAATTATTGTTCTGTATATGTTCTGGTATACACAAACATGTATGTAGGTTTTAGCTTGTTCTTTAGATATATTTTGGAGGACACATACAGTATTATTTCTCATCACAATCAATAAATAGCGTTTGTATATTTATTACAACTTTACCTGGTTCATGTATACATGTACAAAGTATATGACAGCTGCAGTCATGTATCATTTATAATTATTCCGAAGTTTTGTTGGAACTAAATATTTGATTTAACTTTTTTGAAACAATATTTGATTCTATTAGATGCATCAGTGACATATTCACAATTTATAAAATGTTTTCTCTAAAAAAAAAACCTGTAGAATGAACCTACATGTACATTTATTCATTTATATATATTTGAAATAGATCATTTCAATTTTTGTTACAGTGGAACTTGGTTGATACGAACTCGGATAATTCGACAACCCGGCTTAATACGAAGTACTTTGCCGGTCCCGACCGAATTCCCTCTTTATCTTTGTTTAAAGAACTCGGATAATTCGAATTCGGAAAACTCGAAGAACTCGGATAATACGAAGTAAATTTTGGGTCCGAATGACAAAAACCATACATAAAATGTTCTTATAACTCGAAATGAGATTTTTTGGACAACGTGTTCGCCGAAAATGCCGATTTTTTTTCTCCATAAATCTGCTGTAGAACAGCATTTCAAAATATATATCTCGTTTTATTGTTATAATTTTGCAACTACAATCGGCGATTTTGACATCTCTCTTGTTCACATCATTTTACGACATGGAACTGGTCTATATATACCAAGTAAAGAGATCGTCAGTAGACATGAGAACTCGCTTAATTCGAACACTCGGATAACTCGAAGTTTTATCTCGGTCCCTTCGAGTTCGTATTAACCGAGTTCCACTGTATATTCAACAGATATAAAAATTTGTTGGCTCATTTTTTTTCCAGGCACCATGCATGCATAGTGACATGGATACAGAAAGTTCATCCCTTGGACCAGTATACAAGTGTATGTATACATATACATATAATTATCATCAAGAAGACTGAAGAATGTTGATTTAAGTGCTCTTGAAAGTAAATTTTACCAATATGGACCTAGAAAATCATGAATAGAACATTTAAACAGTATTAATTTATAAAATGTTCCTTTCAACTCAGTAATCATAAATAAAATTATGTACAATACTTTTTCATTGTTTAAATTTGTATATATATATTGTACATGTATTTATTCATATTAGTCCTCTAGATCCAGTGATTATAATTCTTGCATCCACATATGCCTGCCCTTTTGTTTGTCAGGACTTGTGAGATAGCTTTGAATTGCTTTTAAAATAAAAGGAAAACTATTTTACAAGTAGCAATATATACAGATACCCGGCTACAGGTACAGGTGTAGCATGGTATTTTGAATCGTGGAATATTGAAATGAACCCCCCCCATGGTAAATTGACCCCCTTTCTAAAAGATACTACATCACTTAAATACATGTTTTTTTCTTCTTTTCAACTGACTTTTAACTGCCTTAAGATATAATAAAATCATAAATATTATGATTTTAGTAAATGTTAAGTGTTATAAACTATGATTATCAGGACTTCACCTTAGAAAGGAAGGGGGGGGGGTCAAAATACCATGGCCATGATGAAATGAACCCCATGCATCGCTCCCCACTCCAATTATTGTTTTTAACTGACATTTAACTGTCTTAAGATACAATAAAATCATATATATTATGATTATATTATATTATATTATATTATGTAAGCAAATTTCCTTTTTGACAGCTATATATAGTAATCACTTTTATTTTCTTAAAAAAACAAAAAAAAGTGGGGGGGGGGGGGGTGTACTGATTAAATAAAAAGTATGAAAGCATTTATTTAAAAAAAAAAAAAGAAAAATAGAAATTAACAAATCGAAGTTTTTCAATATCAACAGAATATCGTGCATCCCTCAACATATCATTACTTGTTTAATACCCTTAGTATATGTTTTTAAAAGGGTTCTGGTGTCATTAAATCACGGTGAAATCTATTAAACCAGAAACATATATGAGACAGTGACTTCCGCTATCATGTGTGCAGTTGGAATCTGCGCATAGCGGATGTACACAGACTCCACACCGAACAAGAAAAACAATAGTGCAAGAGTACGCTCGCACTAAAAATGAAGAAACCAAAACAAATATCCTGATATTTTTAAAACATATTCCACTCACCTATAGAGTCTGATGCATTGTCATTTTTGCGTTTTTCTTCTGCTAGATAACGGGAGTAAATGTATAAGAAGTAGGCTTGACTACTGCGACAATCATGGACAAAGTGGGCAGCCCTGTCATATTCCTTCAGGTCAAAGTAACTGACTGCTAGTGTGTATTGGTCATTCTCCTTCAGAAAATCCTGAAACAAGTAGAACGAGTAAGCAGAACAAATAAAATAAATGAAAATATCTTTTCTCTGCTTTAATTTTTACACTTCAACTACAAACTATGTATGAAATTTGAGACAGATTCCTATTGTACTTTCTGAGAAATAGTGGTAACAAACTTTAAAGTTGTATGGTCTATCACTTTCGCTCTTTTTGTCATAATAAAAATTGTATAGGTCCTATACACATTTTTCTCCGTCTGTCCGAGGTTTAAACTTTCGTTGGCCGGTGTGGTTAAGATGTACCGACATATTACCACATGCCCTCCACCTCTGGGTCGCGAGTTCGAATACCATGTGGGGCAGTTGCCAGGTACTGGCCGCTGGTCGGTGGTTTTTCTCCGGGTACTCCGGCTTTCCTCCACCAACAAACCTGGCACGTCCTTAAATGACCCTGGCTGTTAATAGGACGTTAAAATAATTAAACCAAATTAAACTTTCTAATTTTACCACTTTTTATTAAGTTGCAGCACTGGAAGTATTTTAATTATAAAAGTGAAAAAATCTTTTTAACGTGTACACGTAAAAAATAGGCTCGATAGATGCCGAATCATTCAAAACTCTTCCGAACATCGTCGCGACAATCTCGAAGTAACACGAGAGTTGTGAAACCAAGAGAAATGTCAACATTATTTTCATAAACAAAACACGTGGTCGACCTCAGCAGACTGGATCTACAGAGAAATTAATGCTCGCACATTACAATTTTTGATACACACAATATTGAATTACGGCAATGTGTGAATTAGATATTTCAAATACTCGCTCTGTGGACATAAACCAGCACGATTTGCTCATATTAGCCAGAAGGAAAACGTAAACAAACACATGTGCGCTTACGCTAGTTACCTGGATCACCACGTGCAGGACGTGTGGACGTCAGTCACGTGACTAGGAATTCCGACAAAACCCGAAGGTACTGAATATGACAGAGATTGAAGGCGTTTTATTCATAACCAGGAATATATGATCCCTAGATTTCGGTTCTTTATAGACTGACATATGGTTTTGGGGAGCTATATCATCAAGTTACATGTCCATATTCAAATATCAAATGTTAAAACGACATATCGTTACAGTGAAAATTACAAGAAATACAACTTTAACTATCAAAATCGTGGTTCTCAGGAGTCCCATGGGGTCAGCCCGACTATATGTTCAGTTTTGACACCACATCCAATAGACGTGTTTCAGCAAATTTGCTCTTGTCCAGTGAACATTCCTATTCCATAATTGCTCAGTTACTAAACATCACTTTATCATTGGCTATTTATTTGAAAAAGTAAGTAAATTATTTAACAGTGATTTCATTTCAAAATATTTTATTAAATCATTTGATTTGATAGGGATGACTGAGTCATGTAAATAATGATATTACTACACAGATATGAAAATGGAAAAATCTGCAAAAGGCTGAAATTTATGTTTTTTGGGGAAAATTTTATGGAATTACATATACCAGGAACCTATTTTCTGAAAGTCAAAAAGGCTGAAATCAGCCAATCAGCTGATCATCCCTGTACTACAAGATTTCCCACAACATTATTACACTGAGTAATACGAACAGTTAGCCGGTTGTCGGCATTCAGAGTGAAGCTGAAGTCTGAATATTGAATAATATGACGACAATTTTTCGGATATGGGTATAATCAATTTCAGTTACAATATTATCATGTCTAAAATAATTAAAATAAAAATAAAACAAAATAAAATAATTACCCGGTGTATCGCAGTTAGCAAATCAGCAGGCTCTGATTTCTCGAAACAAAAGTGCAGACTTAAGTCAAAACTTAAGTTTTTCTCCTTATGTAGCTTATATGAAAATTTATGACTTAAGTCAGTTTTTGACTTAAGTTTGTTTCGAGAAATTGGGGCCAATATTTCATTCAATTGCATGTTTTTAAAAGGTGAAAGCGATATTTTTCTGTACAGGAAAGCTGCTTACACCACAAAAATAAAATACTTATATGTCAATTTGTGATGGATGGCAATCGACAAATCTTTCCATCTTTGATGTTTTTACTATTGAGGCTAAAGCTTAATTTAATATCCATGACAAAACTTTTTAAGATAATAACAACAATACATTGCCTAAAAGCTATATAGACACACAAAACATTATATAAATTTATAAACATTATATGAATTTTTATAAATTTATATGAAATCAAATCTATAATGTAATAGACAAGAGGCCCAAAGGGCCTTAACGGTCATCTGACTACTTTGGCAATAGTAAAATTAATTATATATGGTGTCACTTTGTCAGGACCATGTCAGGATCATTTTCAATTTCTGTCAACAAATTTTATTTCAAACAAGAGGCCCAAGGGCCTTAACATATAGGAAATTAATTAGATATAGTGTCATGGAACCATCTTCGATTTGGGATCAACCAGAGATGTAACAATACTTTGTTGGGACCATGTCAGGATCATTTCATGCAAGTTTAAGCCAACTTGCACCGGTAGAACTTGAGAAGAAGTTCAAAATGTGTTTTCCAGATGGCGGCTTTGGTGGCCATCTCGGATTTCAGATCGACCCGAAAAAAAATAACAACACTTTGTCAGGACCATGTCAGGATCATTTCATACAAGTTTCAGCCAAATCACACCGGTAGAACTTGAGAAAAAGTTCAAAATGTGTTTTCAAGATGGCGGCTGTGGCGGCCATCTTGGATTTCAGATCAACCTGAAAAATAACAACACTTTGTCTGGACCATGTCAGGATCATTTCATGCAAGTTTCAGCCAAATCGCACCGGTACAACTTGAGAAGAAGTTCAAAATGTGTTTTCAAGATGGCGGCTGTGGCGACCATCTTGGATTTCGGATCGACCCGAAAAATAACAACACTTTGTCGGGACCATGTCAGGATCATTTCATGCAAATGTTTTTCAAAGTTTCAGCCAAATTGCACTAATAGAACTTGAGAAGAAGTTCAAAATGTGTTTTCAAGATGGCGGCTGTGGCGGCCATCTTGGATTTCGGATCGACCCGAAAAATAACAACACTCTTTGTCGGGACCATGTCAGGATCATTTCATCCAAGTTTCAGCCAAACCGCACCAGTAGAACTTGAGAAGAAGTTCAAAATGTGTTTTCAAGATGGCGACTGTTGTGGCCATCTTGAATTTCGGATCGACCCGAAAAATAACAACACTTTGTCAGGACCATGTTAGGATCATTTCATGCAAGTTTCAGCTAAATCGCACTGGTAGAACTTGAGAAGAAGTTCAAAATGTATTTTCAAGATGGCGGCTGTGGCGGCCATCTTGGATTTCGGATCAACCCGAAAAATAACAACACTTTGTTGGGACCATGTTAGGATCATCCCTTGCAAGTTTCAGCCAAATCGCACCAGTAGAACTAGAGAAGAGATTCAAAGTGTCTTTTCAAGATGGCGGCTGTGGCGGCCATCTTGGATTTCATATTGAACCGAAAAATAACAACACTTTGTCGGGACCATGTCAGGATCATTTCATGCAAGTTTCAGCCAAATCGCACTGGTAGAACTTGAGAAGAAGTTCAAAATGTGTTTTCAAGATGGCGGCTGTGGCGGCCATCTTGGATTTCGGATCGACCCGAAAAATAACAACACTTTGTCGGGACCATGTCAGGATCACTTCATGCAAGTTTCAGTTAAATCGCACTTGTAGAACTTGAGAAGAAGTTCAAAATGTGAAAAGTTAACGCACGGCGGACGGCGGACGGCGGACGACAACGGACGAAACATGAGGACTATAGGTCATCCTGACCCTTCGGGTCAGATGACCTAAAAAGTGTTAGTTTTCATTTAAATGAGATAATATGGTGAGGTCGGAAAAAATCTCCTCAAGACACGAAACTCCCAATCCAGCTGCCAGGGCAAACGTTTGAAAAATGGTGGAATCATCGATCAGTACTAGTCTTGTCCCAACAAAGAGGAACCCTACATTCCTATTTCCCGCATACACTACTGAAAACAAATAAATGTTCAAAATGTAGTATATATACCGGAAGCACATCCTCCATTAGCTTGTAAAAGATAGCTGCTATAGATATCTATATGTATAATCAGATATTATATCAGATATGCAATACGTTGGGGAAACCGGCGGTCAATCTGATTAAAATACAGATCCTTATAACCACTCCGTTAAACAAAGGATCTGACAATATCGCATAGGGGGTCACGTCCAGATGACCTTTATACCACGTGGTCTTCATATCAGATAAATTTTCTACACTTGTCACATCAATTAACAAGAGGCCCAAAGGGCCTTAACGGTCATCTGACTACCTTGGCAATGATAAAATTAATTTTATATGGTGTCACTTTGTCAGGATCATGTCAGGATCATTTTCAATTTCTTTCAACAAATTTTATTTCAAACAAGAGGCCCAAGGGCCTTAACAAGAGGCCCAAGGGCCTTAACATGTAGGAAATTAATTAGATAGAGTGTCATGGTAGCCATCTTCGATTTCGGATCGACCCGAAAAATAACAACACTTTGTTGGGACCATGTCAGGATCATTTCATGTAAGTTTCAGCCAAACCGCACCAGTAGAACTTGAGAAGAAGTTCAAAATGTGTTTTCAAGATGGCGACTGTGGCGGCCATCTTGAATTTCGGATCGACCCGAAAAATAACAACACTTTGTCAGGACCATGTTAGGATCATTTCATGCAAGTTTCAGCTAAATCGCACTTGTAGAACTTGAGAAGAAGTTCAAAATGTGAAAAATTAACGCACGACGGACAGCGCACGGCGCACGACGACGGACAAAACATGACGACTATAGGTCATCCTGACCCTTCGGGTCAGATGACCTAAAAACGATATTTCGTCCCAGTATACATATACAGTTACCTTTGTTGTGCTCTTTGGGCGAGATGACTACGTAAACCAAAATAAGTCTGACAGCTTTTTCAAACTATTTCGTCCCCAGAAATTCACTGTCAAAATTTTGCAAGTAGCAATTTGATTGGCCATTTCCAAAGGTCACCTGGACATGACCCCTAATGGGATTTTCTCAGATCCTCTTATCAAACGTAGTGATAATAAGGATCTGTATTTTAATCAGATTGACCGGCGGTCCACTCGATGTCAGAATCAACAATCATCGCTGGTCTATCAAATAGAACCAACCTGACTATCCGGTTGCCAGACATTTCAACTTACCCAGCCATAGTTGGAAAGTCATGCAGGTGATTGCAATTGAGCAATGTTCCTACTGGACACAAACCAAGCATTGATCGATCGAGAGATTCTGGATTACCTATCTACAGACCTGCTATCCCAAGGGCATTAATGAACGTTAAATATATATATATTACAAACTGACATCAATTGATCACTCTTTTCAATTGCTACTTCCAGCATTTTCCCGTTCTTTTCTACGTTTTTTTGTCCTTTGCATGTGCTGCCCGGCAAAAGGCGACTAAATTTAGGACTTTGCTCCTTTGCACACACACACCGAGGAGATAGGTGACTAATATAAATTTGCAACCTAAACAAGTGAGCACTAAATATTTCAATTTCGACACACATTTGACGTCACACGTGGCACGATCTCCAGCCACCGCTCATATTGTAGCATTCTGCTGAACAGCATGGCTACTTTTTGGTAGATCCGGCCTTCAGCTGCCACTTGCCGAAAGGTAAATTGCGCTCCATTATGCTGTTAAATATTTGACTTCTTTTATTGCCCCGTTTTACTGTTCGTGTCATATCATGTAATCGTGTTCGTTTTGTAAGTCTTGATAAAGGGGCAGGTCGCCTTGAAAATTTGACAATTTTTTTTGTCCACACGATTGGAATTACTTGCTTGTCCCATTATCAGATATAAAATAGAGATGTCTAAGTTACTACTTATAAGTGTATTAGTTTAAGAGTTTAAGCATGCTATACTGAAGATTCAACATTATATAATGGCCTGTTAGACGCCAGTTTCTCAGATTACGCTGCATAAATATGAAAACATGAAGATGAGTAATTTTACCTGTTGTTTTTTAGGCACATACAGGGGTACATCTTCCAAACATAAAAGTTGTGGAGTTGCCAATCTCTCTAATACATGTTTCTGGTATAATATACTTACGGGGTCGTAAGTCAAAACAAGGGGATGAATAAATCGTAAACCTCATGGATGTTCATCATTGTATGTACTTAGTCGAAAAATGTACTCTCCGTGCATATAAATGTACTCTCGGTGTATATAAATGTACTCTCAGTGTTTATAAATGTACTCTCAGTGCATATAAATGTACTCTCAGTGTATATAAATGTACTCTCAGTGTATATGTTCTCTCAGTGTATATAAATGTACTCTCAGTGTATATAAATGTACTCTCAGTGTATATATTTTTATGTACTCCCAGTGTATATAAATGTACTCTCAGTGCATATAAATGTACTCTCAGTGTATATAAATGTACTCTCAGTGCATATAAATGTACTCTCAGTGCATATAAATGTACTCTCAGTGTATATAAATGTACTCTCAGTGCATATAAATGTACTCTCAGTGTATATAAATGTACTCTCAGTGCATATAAATGTACTCTCAGTGTATATAAATGTACTCTCAGTGCATATAAATGTACTCTCAGTGTATATAAATGTACTCTCAGTGTATATAAATGTACTCTCAGTGTATATAAATGTACTCTCAGTGTATGTAAATGTACTCTCATGTGTATGTAAATGTACTCTCAGTGTATGTAAATGTACTCTCAGTGATGTAAATGTACTCTCAGTGCATGTAAATGTACTCTCAGTGCATGTAAATGTACTCTCATATATAATGTACTCTCAGTGCATATAAATGTACTCTCAGTATTAAATGTACTCTCAGTGCATATAAATGTACTCTCAGTGATATAAATAAATGTACTCTCAGTGCATATAAATGTACTCTCAGTGCATATAAATGTACTCTCAGTGCATATAAATGTACTCTCAGTGTATATAAATGTACTCTCAGTGTATATAAATGTACTCTCAGTGTATATAAATGTACTCTCAGTGTATATAAATGTACTCTCAGTGTATATAAATGTACTCTCAGTGTATGTAAATGTACTCTCAGTGTATATAAATGTACTCTCAGTGTATATAAATGTACTCTCTACTCTCAGTGTATATAAATGTACTCTCAGTGTATGTAAATGTACTCTCAGTGTATGTAAATGTACTCTCAGTGTATGTAAATGTACTCTCAGTGCATGTAAATGTACTCTCAGTGCATGTAAATGTACTCTCAGTGCATGTAAATGTACTCTCAGTGTATATAAATGTACTCTCAGTGCATGTAAATGTACTCTCAGTGCATATAAATGTACTCTCAGTGTATATAAATGCCTTAAATACTCTCAGTGCATATAAATGTACTCTCAGTGTATATAAATGTACTCTCAGTGTATATATAAATGTACTCTCAGTGCATATAAATGTACTCTCAGTGTATATAAATGTACTCTCAGTGCATATAAATGTACTCTCAGTGTATATAAATGTACTCTCAGTGCATATAAATGTACTCTCAGTGTATATAAATGTACTCTCAGTGTATATAAATGTACTCTCAGTGCATATAAATGTACTCTCAGTGCATATAAATGTACTCTCAGTGCATATAAATGTACTCTCAGTGCATATAAATGTACTCTCAGTGCATATAAATGTACTCTCAGTGCATATAAATGTACTCTCAGTGCATATAAATGTACTCTCAGTGTATATAAATGTACTCTCAGTGCATATAAATGTACTCTCAGTGCATATAAATGTACTCTCAGTGTATATAAATGTACTCTCAGTGTATATAAATGTACTCTCAGTGTATATAAATGTACTCTCAGTGCAATAAAGTATATGTATCATGTATATAAATGTACTCTCAGTGTATATAATGTACTCTCAGTGTATATAAATGTACTCTCAGTGCATATAAATGTACTCTCAGTGTATATAAATGTACTCTCAGTGTATATAAATGTACTCTCAGTGTATATAAATGTACTCTCAGTGTATATAAATGTACTCTCAGTGTATATAAATGTACTCTCAGTGTATATATAAATGTACTCTCAGTGTATATAAATGTACTCTCAGTGTGTATATAAATGTACTCTCAGTGTATATAAATGTACTCTCAGTGTATATAAATGTACTCTCAGTGTATATAAATGTACTCTCAGTGTATATAAATGTACTCTCAGTGTATATAAATGTACTCTCAGTGTATATAAATGTACTCTCAGTGTATATAAATGTACTCTCAGTGTATATAAATGTACTCTCAGTGTATATAAATGTACTCTCAGTGCATATAAATGTACTCTCAGTGCATATAAATGTACTCTCAGTGCATATAAATGTACTCTCAGTGTATATAAATGTACTCTCAGTGCATATAAATGTACTCTCAGTGTATATAAATGTACTCTATAAAAATGTATCTAAATATACTCTCAGTGATAAATGTACTCTCAGTGTATATAAATGTACTCTCAGTGCATATAAATGTACTCTCAGTGCATATAAATGTACTCTCAGTGTATATAAATGTACTCTCAGTGTATATAAATGTACTCTCAGTGCATATAAATGTACTCTCAGTGTATATAAATGTACTCTCAGTGTATATAAATGTACTCTCAGTGTATATAAATGTACTCTCAGTGTATATAAATGTACTCTCAGTGTATATAAATGTACTCTCAGTGTATGTAAATGTACTCTCAGTGTATATAAATGTACTCTCAGTGTATATAAATGTACTCTCAGTGTATATAAATGTACTCTCAGTGTATATAAATGTATCTCTCTAGTGCATATAAATGTACTCTCAGTGCATATAAATGTACTCTCAGTGCATATAAATGTACTCTCAGTGCATATAAATGTACTCTCAGTATATAAATGTACTCTCAGTGCATATAAATGTACTCTCAGTGCATATAAATGTACTCTCAGTGCATATAAATGTACTCTCAGTGCATATAAATGTACTCTCAGTGCATATAAATGTACTCTCAGTGTATATAAATGTACTCTCAGTGTATATAAATGTACTCTCAGTGCATATAAATGTACTCTCAGTGTACTCTCAGTGCATATAAATGTACTCTCAGTGTATATAAATGTACTCTCAGTGTATATAAATGTACTCTCAGTGCATATAAATGTACTCTCAGTGCAAATAAATGTACTCTCAGTGTATATAAATGTACTCTCAGTGCATATAAATGTACTCTCAGTGCATATAAATGTACTCTCAGTGCATATAAATGTACTCTCAGTGTATATAAATGTACTCTCAGTGTATATAAATGTACTCTCAGTGTATATAAAGGGTATATCAGATTCACCTGTTGAATATATTGACGATGTTTGGAGACAAGGCATATGTTTTCTGCAACACTGACTGTACATGTATATTAGATTACAACTTTCGCTAACTTTCTTCAGAAAATGCACACAGACTTCCATAAGGCAACTATTATCAGTATCAAGAGGTTATGAAAACGATCGTAATTAATCATTTGGGGAGATTTTTACTGCGATTCTGCACATCGTCATTTTCATCAATATCAAGAGGTTATGAGAAGGATCGGTTTGGGAAAAGATCAACTTTAAATATCAAACTTACATCTCTGTCTTGATGTCTTAGTTGTGATGGCTCCACCTGAATTTCCAAACCATATGACATTTCAGCAGCCCTTAAAACAGAATCACATATTAAGTAAATGAGATTTAATTACAAAATGTAACTGGAGTACAACGATAGATCTACTTTTCAAGACATAGTGGTACCATATTCGTCGTAATTTGCTAAAGTAAATAAAGTAATAATGCAAAAAGCACACACAAAATATGGACCTCGAGTGCTAAATCAAAGTACTGTAAGTACTCAAGGAGGTGTTATTCAAAATCATGAAAAAGACATGTATATAATGGTCCCAATTTCAAAACTGTATGGTATTTTATCTAAAAGAGTGAGTCCAACACGATAGTTCCTTCCAGTAAGCTGATTTTTTAATCAGATAGTTGTTGACATGTTTCGACTCTAGGCGAGTCATCCTCAGAACAACAATCAATCAATAGTGACGTCATGGATACGCGTGTAAACAACAAAAATTGTTGACGTCATAGAGAGTACACAAAATCTTGGCAATGATCTAGCTGTACTGATAAACATAGTTTTATATAATAGAATAGTACAATTGGATATATTCTAAATATTAGTCCATAATCATTTTATAAAAATACCTGTAAGTACTGAAAAAGACCAGAAGGTTTATCTAAGAGATATTAGCTAACTATGTGATTAATTTTGTGTAGAAACATAGAAAAAATAATACAATAGTGAAGAGATAAACAAAGCGGCAATGCGAAAAAGCCACTAAAGATGACATTCTAATAAAATTGTCAGTTCATATCAATATGAAATAAAGGACGAATCCTGTTGTGCGTGTATGCACAGATATTGTGTCCTATCATTAAAACCTTGTACATGGAAGACAAGTTATATGTTAGCGCATATTGTTAGTTTCGAATGTTTAGACCAGAAGGTTCTGTGGTGTCTAAGAAAGCAATGTAAGATTCCTCGGTACAGAGCCTGATGTTGATGTTGGTTTCCGTTTGTGTTAGTCCCGTAATGGTGATGTCATTTGGGCTGTGATCTCCAGTGGTAAAGTGATGTGATACTGGTTTGAATTTATTTCCCTGTTTGATATCCGCAAAATGTGCGTTGAAACGTTCCCTGATGCTGTTGGAAGTTTGGCCAACATATTGCATCCTGCATCTACGGCACTGTATTAGATAGATGGCACTTTTAGTTTTGCAAGTGATGCTGCCGCGTATTTTAATTTTCTTGCCATTGGTGTTGCTGGTAGCTTCCTTGCACGTTAGCATATGGGGACAGTCGGCATGGTTTGTGACAAGGTTGACTGCCTAGGACCGGTTTGGTAGTTGCCACATCTGCTCTAACTAATTATATATAAGATGTCCTTGAGACTTTGCGGTCTTTTGCACGTGACCATTGCGAGATGTTTGTTTTGGTTTGGCGATACGCTTCTGTTTTTCTGAAGAATCCCTTCATGGTCTCGTAGTATTTGTTTCAAGTGTACGAGGCCTGGTTCATATTTGGTTATGAATGGAACAAACTTCTGTGTCAAGGTTGTGGATTCGGCTAAAAGTTGGTCTCGTTCTGTTTCTCTGGCTTTTTGAAAGGCTGTGTCCAATAGTGCGCGAGGGTAACCTCGGTCACGGAAAAATGGAAAAAGTGACTTTCCATGTTTTTCAAAGTCCTCTTTAAGGGTGCAGATACGACGTACTCTTTGAAATTGTCCAAAAGGTATGTTTTTAATCTGGTGTTTCGGATGGGTTGATGTGAAGTGTAAATACAGATGTGCATCTGTTGGTTTGGTGTAATGAGTTGTGCGTAGGGTGCCATCCTCCTCCTTAATAACGGTTGTGTCCAAAAAGTGGATTTGGTGTGTATCCATCTCGTATGTCAACCTAATTGTTGGATGGAAACGGTTTAGACTTTCCATGAAATCGGCAAGCACCTCGCAAGAGGAAGTCCACATCAGGAAAACATCGTCGATGTACCGCCACCATACGAGTGGTTTGAAGATTTCTTGTTGCAAGAATCTCTTTTCAAGATGATCCATGAAGAGGATGGCATAATTAGGAGCACATATGGTTCCCATGCTTGTGCCTTGTTTTTGTAGGTAAAATTTTTCATTAAATTTGAAGCAATTCTTGCTGAGAAAGAAGTGTAGAAAGCGTAAAAGAATCCAGGTTGGGGGATTACTTTGATTGTTGTTGTTAAGGGCTTCTTTGACCGCTAGTATGCCATCGCGGTGTGGGATGGAAGTGTATAGTGATGAAACGTCAGCCGTGACTAGGTAACTGTTTGGTGGTATCTTGCCCAGAATCCTGTTGAGAAAATCCTTGGTATCCTTGATATAGGAGTCTACCCCTTTAGCTAAAGGTTTGATGAAGTGATCCACTGTAGCTGATAGTTTCTCCGTGGGTTCACCTGATGCAGATACAATAGGTCTGGGCAAGGCAAATGTACGTAAATCTGTTCGAGTCTTTATTTATGTTCAGAATTAATATGTAAATATTTTCAGACACAATCATGTTTAGTGATTGCATTTGGTATCGATCGTCAGCCTTTTTCTCAAACAGATTCACGTGTCGATCCAACGTAAACAAGAATCTAACATTGGAACTTTGTTTTGTTACTAAACAATTAAAATCGATTTATAACTTCAAAAATAATTACTTGTTGTTCGTTTCAAGTGTTAATAATTTACGTTTTGATCAAAAGAAGGAAATGATATTGCCTGTTCACATGTATAGGGGGGTCAAACAGAGGTGCAAAATGCCATCTCCCCCTAATCCATTACTCCGATTATTTGAATATTTTCTTCTGGGAAATGCCTTATTCAAATAAGCAGAATCTTCTGTATAGTCAAATCTACTGGCAGGCGATCAATTCTCGCCAAGTACCCATTCTCGCCATCGCATGTGTATCTGGTTATTAAAGGGACATGAACCTTAAATAAGTTGTTCTGTATGCTTAGATATGGTTTTCAGATGTTTATTGAATATTTTATTACAATGATTGCTTATCTAAAACGACAGGAAAACATGGGGAATACCTACCTCAAAAATGATAAAAATAGACCATCATATTCTATTTTTGGAACACAAAACGAAAGCTGGCCGAAAGCGAGGTTATAATGAACAACAAACTTGCTGACATGACAAGGAATATTTGTTTTCCACATTTTAAGATTATTTTCTAATTTACGATGGTTGACAAATGAAGTTTAAGCCATATTTGTTATAAAACAATTTGTATTTAGCGTAAGAATAATGTCAAAAGTCAAACGAGACTTTTCATTCAACAGGGCACCGCGAAGTGAGGTTCCTGACTTAAGAATGGTCGTTATGTTTGTTTTGGACAAAAATATTATTAAAATGCATGTATACACATGTATGAAATAATTGAAACCCACAAAAATAATATTGAAAATTATGCCAGAGTGATTTTCTGAGGCAGTGCTCAGTAACACATACATAGTTGTAGGCGCCATTTGTACGTATACCCAGGCGATAAGTAAAGTAGGCGACCGGTACGTATATTCCGGTTCTAGAAATTACGGTATATATATGTATTATAGACACATCAAATTATTCAATTCGTTCTGTTTATATTAATGCTACACACATAGATTGTATGTATCTTAGTTTATTATTCACATACATGTATATGTAATCGTCTAAATCGCGTCGTTTTGATTATTTTGGAGAATAATCTGGATAACGATAGCAAGAAGCAAATGATGGGCACTAGCAAATTGTTTTCACAGCTATATCAGAGAAAATATAAAGATTGATTGTTTTGACATTATCCACTTCCTGTCTACGTTACATGCACATAAACCTGCACACAGGGACTTGTAACGTAGGTTTTGAGAAAGTCTGCTGTGTATACATGTGTACTATATACTACATAAAAGGACAAGGGAACCAACGACTCGTTTGGAAGAGGTACACCTGCCTCTACAAAAGTCGCCCGTATTCCGTCAAACATGGATAAATATGTACATATTTAATACCAATATATTCTTAAATAAATTTTCGACATGGAAAACACAACTTCAAACACGAAATAATATATTAACATACCTTTATTTCACTATGAACGTGGAAAATGCAGTCAGATATCACCAATGTCGTTTTGCATGTCCACTGAAATCTAGGTTAAACACGTTTGTGTGGATATTGTGTACCCCATACCCGGACCCGGACTGGAAATACCATATACCCGGTGTCTGTACACTAAAAGCTACAATATCAATGTAGTAACGGTCAAGTACAACATTAGAGTCTCCATTTAAGTTAGATTCTTCAATTAATGATACATGCATCTCAAATAAAGGTTCTTCTAAGAACCTTAACCGTGAAACTTAATTTATACAGAGTCTGAGTACAGAATTTCAGTGCAGTATCGGGTAAGATCGAGTACAGGAAAAGGTACCCATCATCAATTACAATATAGCGGATTATACGAACAAGAGTCGAGTGCTGGATAAAAAAGTGTGATTCATCGCTTAGCTGTTGGATTGGATTAATGAAAGAGTTATCAGAGATAGCCTATGTGTATTTGCAAAAAGAAAATATCACCAGAAAGTGAAATGAATGCATACAAAATTTGCTACAAGGGAATATGAGTGCTTTTGACCTAGCTAGATTTTACTGGACAGGCAAAACGACATTGGTGATATCTGACTGCATTTTCCACGTTCATAGTGAAATAAAGGTATGTTAATATATTATTTCGTGTTTGAAGTTGTGTTTTCCATGTCGAAAATTTATTTAACAATATATTGGTATTAAATATGTACATATTTATCCATGTTTGATGGAATACGGGCGACTTTTGTAGAGGCAGGTGTACCTCTTCCAAGCGAGTCGTTGGTTCCCTTGTCCTTTTATATAGTATATAGTACACATGTATACACAGCAGACTTTCTCACAACCTACGTTACAAGTCCCTGTGAACCTGCACGTAAGTGCGGACAGTTACGTACGGTTTCGTGAAACGCCCTTAAAATTTACGTACACGTAAAGATACGTGCACGTAAATCCTACGTGTACCCGTAAAGTTACGTATGCTTTGTGAAACGGTACCCTGGTAGATAGTGTGTCCAACCAGTTTTGGTAAGATTTTGGTTGAATTCGTCATGCCGTTGAGTAATGTTAATTACAAACCATTTAGCGCTATTCATGAGTTTTCTCTGTGAGCATTCTCTTGTTGCACGAATCAAATCAAATTTGATCTTTGAAATAGGTGGAAGATCAAGATCCTGAAAAGTTGAAATGTCCGCCATATTCTCCAATATTTCCTCCAAAACTCTGAAGCACTTGAACGCTTGTCACAAGAGCATGTTGACTAGGTGTTAAGCGTCTTAATGACGAAGAATTCAGTAAAAGCCATTATTTCAAGTAGGCCTATAAATCCTGGCGGACCTGCAGTTTTTTATAAGGCCTGTGAGGGCTTTGTCAATGCTCGTCTGAAAACAATATAAAATCATCATGTCCGTCTTTAATTAATAAACGAACAACTAGGTCCAACCAGTCAAACCGTATAATCGAAAACGGCCTAAGTCGTCATCGACCACTTTCATTTCGATTTTAATTTAATTACAGTAATCTGTCCTTATTTCAACTCTGATATTTTCTCTTGTCACTATTTACGAATACCATATAAAACACCATTTCATGTCTTTAAAATTTTAAATATTGTCGAACGAAAATTTAGCTTTAAATAACACAAGTGTGTACAATGAATTCTCCCTGCATCCGGGCTCCCTCCGATTGTAGATGGTGACTTTAACGTTTGACAGATGAAATTATTACCATCAAGAGAAAAGTGTTTTTAGGAAATAATTACTTGTGATTTTCATTATTGGAGGGAGAAGAAGTTCTAGATCGATGGATGAGTCAGAACAAGGGACGTAGCTGTCGCTCACTGAAAGGTAAAGTCTGTCCATTCCGGGTTGATCATGAAAATGCGACGTTGGCAGGGTAAATGTATTGATACGGTAAATTTTTAGTCCGAAGGTTCAGCTGGAGATGAGGGTCATAGAGATGATACCCCCTCCAAAAGGTTCAGCTGGAGATGAGGGTCTAGATGCATGATACCCTCTCCTAAAGATTCAGCTGGAGATGAGGGTCTAGATGATACCCTCTCCAAAAGGTTCAGCTGGAGATGAGGGTCTAGATGCAGGATACCCTCTCCTAAAGATTCAGCTGGAGATGAGGGTCTAGATGATACCCTCTCCAAAAGGTTCAGCTGGAGATGAGGGTCTAGATGCATGATACCCCTCCAAAAGGCTCAGTGGAGATAATTAGTGGATGGCTTTAAACAAAAATTCTTGAGGCATGAAGAATTCCTGAGGTTTGAAATTAGACTCTCAGCAAGATCATCCATGTAAGACTTCTGTCTGTTGGTAAATTAATCAGTAAGACTTCTGTCTATTGGTAAATCAATCAGTAAGACTTCCCTCTATTGGTAAATTAATCAGTAAGACTTCCCTCTGTTGGTAAATTAATCAGTAAGACTTCCCTCTATTGGTAAATTAATCAGTAAGACTTCCCTCTATATGGTAAATTAATCAGTAAGACTTCCCTCTATATGGTAAATTAATCAGTAAGACTTCCCTCTATTGGTAAATTAATCAGTAAGACTTCCCTCTATTGGTAAATTAATCAGTAAGACTTCCCTCTATTGGTAAATTAATCAGTAAGACTTCCTCTATTGGTAAATTAATCAGTAAGACTTCCCTCTATTGGTAATTATCAGTAAGACTCTCTTTGGTGATACAGGACTTCGTCTATTGTATAATCAGTAAGAAATTAAATCAGTAAGACTTTCCTTATTGGTAAATTAATCAGTAAGACTTCCCTCTATTGGTAAATTAATCAGTAAGACTTCCCTCTATTGGTAAAATAATCAGTAAGACTTCTGTCTATTGGTAAATTAATCAGTAAGACTTCCCTCTATTGGTAAATTAATCAGTAAGACTTCTCTATTGGTAAATTAATCAGTAAGACTTCTCCCTATTGGTAAATTAATCAGTAAGACTTCTGTCTATTGGTAAATTAATCAGTAAGATCTATTGGTAAATTAATCAGTAAGACTTCCCTCTTTGGTAAATTAATCAGTAAGACTTCCCTCTATTGGTAAATTAATCAGTAAGACTTCCTCTATTGGTAAATTAATCAGTAAGACTTCCCTCTTTGGTAATGATCAGTAAGACTTCCCTCTATTGGTAAATTAAATCAGTAAGACTTCCCTCTATTGGTAAATTAATCAGTAAGACTTCCCTCTATTGGTAAATTAATCAGTAAGACTTCTCTATTGGTAAATTAATCAGTAAGACTTCCCTCTATATTGGTAAATTAATCAGTAAGACTTCCTCTATTGGTAAATTAATCAGTAAGACTTCCCTCTATTGGTAAATTAATCAGTAAGACTTCCCTCTATTGGTAAATTAATCAGTAAGACTTCCCTCTATTGGTAAATTAATCAGTAAGACTTCTGTCTATTGGTAAATTAATCAGTAAGACTTCCCTCTATTGGTAAATTAATCAGTAAGACTTCCCTCTATTGGTAAATTAATCAGTAAGACTTCTGTCTATTGGTAAATTAATCAGTAAGACTTCCCTCTATTGGTAAATTAATCAGTAAGACTTCTGTCTATTGGTAAATTAATCAGTAAGACTTCTGTCTATTGGTAAATTAATCAGTAAGACTTCCCTCTATTGGTAAATTAATCAGTAAGACTTCCCTCTATTGGTAAATTAATCAGTAAGACTTCCCTCTATTGGTAAATTAATCAGTAAGACTTCCCTCTATTGGTAAATTAATCAGTAAGACTTCCCTCTATTGGTAAATTAATCAGTAAGACTTCCCTCTATTGGTAAATTAATCAGTAAGACTTCTGTCTATTGGTAAATTAATCAGTAAGACTTCTGCCTGTTGGTAAATTAATCAGTAAGACTTCTGTCTATTAGTAAATTAATCAGTAAGACTTCCCTCTATTGGTAAATTAATCAGTAAGACTTCTGTCTATTGGTAAATTAATCAGTAAGACTTCCCTCTATTGGTTAAATTAATCAGTAAGACTTCCCTCTATTGGTAAATTAATCAGTAAGACTTCTGTCTATTGGTAAATTAATCAGTAAGACTTCCCTCTATTGGTAAATTAATCAGTAAGACTTCCCTCTATTGGTAAATTAATCAGTAAGACTTCTGTCTATTGGTAAATTAATCAGTAAGACTTCTGTCTGTTGGTAAATTAATCAGTAAGACTTCTGTCTATTAGTAAATTAATCAGTAAGACTTCCCTCTATTGGTAAATTAATCAGTAAGACTTCTGTCTGTTGGTAAATTAATCAGTAAGACTTCTGTCTATTGGTAAATTAATCAGTAAGACTTCCCTCTATTGGTAAATTAATCAGTAAGACTTCCCTCTATTGGTAAATTAATCAGTAAGACTTCCCTCTATATGGTAAATTAATCAGTAAGACTTCCTTCTATTGGTAAATTAATCAGTAAGACTTCCCTCTATTGGTAAATTAATCAGTCCCTCTATTGGTAAATTAATCAGTAAGATTTTTGTTGTGGTTTTGATGATCAGTAAAACACTTTTTGTTCTGGTTTTGATGATCAGTAAAACACAATTTCTTTTGGTTTTGATGAGTAAAACACCTTTTGTTCTGGTTTTGATGAGTAAAACTAAAACACCTTTGTTCTGGTTTTGATGAGTAAAACACCTTTTGATTTGGTTTTGATGAGTAAAACATCTTTGTTCTGGTTTTGATGATCAGTAAAACACCTTTTGTTCTGGTTTTGATGAGTAAAACTAAAACACCTTTGTTCTGGTTTTGATGAGTAAAACACCCTTTGATTTGGTTTTGATGAGTAAAACATCTTTTGTTCTGGTTTTGATAGGTAAAACACCTTTTGTTCTGGTTTTGATGAGTAAAACACCTTTTGTTCTGGTTTTGATGGGTAAAACACCTTTTGTTCTGGTTTTGATGGGTAAAACACCTTTTGTTCTGGTTTTGATAGGTAAAACACCTTTTGTTCTGGTTTTGATGAGTAAAACACCTTTTGTTCTGGTTTTGATGGGTAAAACACCTTTGTTCTGGTTTTGATGATCAGTAAAACACCTTTTGTTCTGGTTTTGATGAGTAAAACACCTTTTGTTCTGGTTTTGATGGGTAAAACACCTTTTGTTCTGGTTTTTGATCAGTAAAACACATCTGGTTTTTGATAATACACCTTTGTTCTGATGGTAAAACACCTTTTGTTCTGGTTTTGATGAGTAAAACACCTTTTGTTCTGGTTTTGATGAGTAAAACACCTTTTGTTCTGGTTTTGATGGGTAAAACACCTTTTGTTCTGGTTTTGATGAGTAAAACACCTTTTGTTCTGGTTTTGATGGGTAAAACACAATTTTGTTTTCTCTGTTGTAGCCCTCATGTACCTGTTTTGTCTGAATATGGGTAACTCCAAGTCAACAAAATGCGATACTGTGTCACTTGGAATGCCACAACGGGAGCGAGAGCTCCACCTGGCGGTGATGGCCAATGATCGTGAGGGTGTGAAACAGCTGATATCACAAGGAGCAGACATTAACTACCCATGGAGCAACCCGACTGTTCCCAGTGTTAAAGACAGCACCACCCCTCTTTTGGCTGCTGTCTCCCTAAACCATGTCGAGGTCACTCAGGTTAGCTTTGAAAAGTTAAACAATTGATGTTATAAATCTGTATGTTACAGTTTACAGCTGCCATCTTCTGTATTTTAGATGTAAACTGATATTCACATGCAACTAGATTTGGAGTAATACTAATAAAGATATAGCAAACACTGTGAAGATGTGTCACAGTGTACGTAGATACAGTATAGCCAACACTGTGAAGATGTGTCACAGTGTACGTAGATACCGTATAGATACCGTATAGCCAACACTGTGAAGATGTGTCACAGTGTACATAGATATGGTATAGCCAACACTGTGAAGATGTGTCACAGTGTACGTAGATACGGTATAGCAAACACTGTGAAGATGTGTCACAGTGTACGTAGATACAGTATAGCCAACACTGTGAAGATGTGTCACAGTGTACGTAGATACAGTATAGCAAACACTGTGAAGATGTGTCACAGTGTACGTAGATACAGTATAGCAAACACTGTGAAGATGTGTGACACAGTGTACGTAGATACGGTATAGCAAACACTGTGAAGATGTGTCACAGTATAACGTAGATATGGTATAGCCAACACTGTGGAAGATGTGACACAGTGTACGTAGATACCGGTATAGCCAACACTGTGAAGATGTGACACAGTGTACGTAATAGATACGGTATAGCAAACACTGTGAAGATGTATCACAGTGTACGTAGATACGCGTGTATAGCAAAACACTGTGAAGATGTGTTCACAGTGTACGTAGATATGGTATAGCAAAACACTGTGAAGATGTGTCACAGTGTACGTAGTATGTATAACGTAGATGTGGTATAGCCAACACTGTGAAGATGTGTCACACAGTGTACGTAGATACAGTATAGCCAACACTGTGAAGATGTGACACAGTGTACGTAGATACGGTATAGCCAAACACTGTGAAGATGTGTCACAGTGTACGTAGATATGGTATAGCCAACACTGTGAAGATGTGTCACAGTGTACGTAGATACAGTATAGCCAACACTGTGAAGATGTGTCACAGTGTATGTAGATACAGTATAGCCAACACTGTGAAGATGTGTACAGTGTACGTAGATACGGTATAGCCAACACTGTGAAGATGTGACACAGTGTACGTAGATACGGTATAGCCAACACTGTGAAGATGTGTCACAGTGTACGTAGATACGGTATAGCCAACACTGTGAAGATGTGTCACAGTGTACGTAGATACGGTATAGCCAACACTGTGAAGATGTGACACAGTGTACATAGATACGGTATAGCCAACACTGTGAAGATGTGTCACAGTGTACATAGATACGGTATAGCCAACACTGTGAAGATGTGTCACAGTGTACGTAGATACAGTATAGCCAACACTGTGAAGATGTGTCACAGTGTACGTAGATACAGTATAGCCAACACTGTGAAGATGTGTCACAGTGTACGTAGATACAGTATAGCCAACACTGTGAAGATGTGTCACAGTGTACATAGATACGAGTATAGCCAACACTGTGAAGATGTGTCACAGTGTACGTAGATACAGTATAGCCTCAATGTGTGAAGATGTGTACACAGTGTACGTAGATATCCGTTATAGCCAAACACTGTGAAGATGTTTGTCACAGTTACGTAGATACCGTATAGCCACACACTGTGAAGATGTGTCACAGTGTACATAGATATGGTATAGCCAACACTGTGAAGATGTGTTACAGTGTACGTAGATACAGTATAGCCAACACTGTGAAGATGTGTCACAGTGTACGTAGATACAGTATAGCCAACACTGTGAAGATGTGTCACAGTGTACGTAGATACAGTATAGCCAACACTGTGAAGATGTGTCACAGTGTACGTAGATACAGTATAGCCAACACTGTGAAGATGTGTCACAGTGTACGTAGATACGGTATAGCCAACACTGTGAAGATGTGTCACAGTGTACGTAGATACAGTATAGCCAACACTGTGAAGATGTGTCACAGTGTACGTAGATACAGTATAGCCAACACTGTGAAGATGTGTCACAGTGTACGTAGATACAGTATAGCCAACACTGTGAAGATGTGTCACAGTGTACGTAGATACAGTATAGCAAACACTGTGAAGATGTGTCACAGTGTACGTAGATACAGTATAGCCAACACTGTGAAGATGTGTCACAGTGTACGTAGATACGGTATAGCCAACACTGTGAAGATGTGTCACAGTGTACGTAGATACAGTATAGCCAACACTGTGAAGATGTGTCACAGTGTACGTAGATACAGTATAGCCAACACTGTGAAGATGTGTCACAGTGTACGTAGATACAGTATAGCCAAACACTGTGAAGATGTGTCACAGTGTACGTAGATACAGTATAGCAAACACTGTGAAGATGTGTCACAGTGTACGTAGATACAGTATAGCCAACACTGTGAAGATGTGTCACAGTGTACGTAGATACAGTATAGCCAACACTGTGAAGATGTGTCACAGTGTACGTAGATACGGTATAGCCAACACTGTGAAGATGTGTCACAGTGTACGTAGATACAGTATAGCCAACACTGTGAAGATGTGTCACAGTGTACGTAGATACAGTATAGCCAACACTGTGAAGATGTGTCACAGTGTACATAGATATGGTATAGCAAACAGTCTGTGAAGATGTGTCACAGTGTACGTAGATACCGTATAGCCAACACTGTGAAGATGTGTCACAGTGTACGTAGAATACAGTATAGCCATCACTGTGAAGATGTGTCACAGTGTACGTAGATACCGTATAGCAAACACTGTGAAGATGTGTCACAGTGTACGTAGATACCGTATAGCCAACACTGTGAAGATGTGTCACAGTGTACGTAGATACGGTATAGCCAACACTGTGAAGATGTGTCACAGTGTACGTAGATACGGTATAGCCAACACTGTGAAGATGTGTCACAGTGTACGTAGATACGGTATAGCAAACACTGTGAAGATGTGTCACAGTGTACGTAGATACGGTATAGCCAACACTGTGAAGATGTGTCACAGTGTACGTAGATACGGTATAGCCAACACTGTGAAGATGTGTCACAGTGTACGTAGATACGGTATAGCCAACACTGTGAAGATGTGTCACAGTGTATGTAGATACGGTATAGCCAACACTGTGAAGATGTGTCACAGTGTACGTAGATACGGTATAGCCAACACTGTGAAGATGTGTCACAGTGTACGTAGATATGGTATAGCCAACACTGTGAAGATGTGTCACAGTGTACGTAGATATGGTATAGCCAACACTGTGAAGATGTGTCACAGTGTACGTAGATACAGTATAGCCAACACTGTGAAGATGTGTCACAGTGTACGTAGATACAGTATAGCCATCACTGTGAAGATGTGTCACAGTGTACGTAGATACGGTATAGCCACACTGTGAAGATGTGTCACAGTGTACGTAGTGTATAGCCATCACTGTGAAGATGTGTCACAGTGTACGTAGATACCGTATAGCCA
Source organism: Argopecten irradians (assembly GCF_041381155.1). Taxonomy (NCBI): domain Eukaryota; kingdom Metazoa; phylum Mollusca; class Bivalvia; order Pectinida; family Pectinidae; genus Argopecten; species Argopecten irradians. The sequence goes on from NC_091144.1 coordinate 41,936,853, forward strand.
AACACTGTGAAGATGTGTCACAGTGTACGTAGATACCGGTATAGCCAACACTGTGAAGATGTGTCACAGTGTACGTAGATACGGTATAGCCAACACTGTGAAGATGTGTCACAGTGTACGTAGATATGGTATAGCCAACACTGTGAAGATGTGTCACAGTGTACGTAGATACGGTATAGCCAACACTGTGAAGATGTGTCACAGTGTACGTAGATACGGTATAGCCAACACTGTGAAGATGTGTCACAGTGTACGTAGATATGGTATAGCCAAACACTGTGAAGATGTGTCACAGTGTACGTAGATATGGTATAGCCAACACTGTGAAGATGTGTCACAGGGTATAGCCAACACTGTGAAGATGTGTCACAGTGTACGTAGATACGGTATAGCCAACACTGTGAAGATGTGTCACAGTGTACGTAGATACGGTATAGCCAACACTGTGAAGATGTGTCACAGTGTACGTAGATACGGTATAGCCAACACTGTGAAGATGTGTCACAGTGTACGTAGATACGGTATAGCCAACACTGTGAAGATGTGTCACAGTGTACGTAGATAGGTATAGCCAACACTGTGAAGATGTGTCACAGTGTACGTAGATACGGTATAGCCAACACTGTGAAGATGTGTCACAGTGTACGTAGATACGGTATAGCCAACACTGTGAAGATGTGTCACAGTGTACGTAGATATGGTATAGCCAACACTGTGAAGATGTGTCACAGTGTACGTAGATACGGTATAGCCAACACTGTGAAGATGTGTCACAGTGTACGTAGATACGGTATAGCCAACACTGTGAAGATGTGTCACAGTGTACGTAGATATACCGTATAGCCAACACTGTGAAGATGTGTCACAGTGTACGTAGATACGGTATAGCCAACACTGTGAAGATGTGTCACAGTGTACGTAGATACAGTATAGCCAACACTGTGAAGATGTGTCACAGTGTACGTAGATACGGTATAGCTGTGAAATGTGTCACATGTACGTGATAAAGTATAGCCAACTGGTGAAGATGTGTCACAGTGTACGTAGATATGGTATAGCCAACACTGTGAAGATGTGTCACAGTGTACGTAGATATGGTATAGCCAACACTGTGAAGATGTGTCACAGTGTACGTAGATACGGTATAGCCAACACTGTGAAGATGTGTCACAGTGTACGTAGATACGGTTATAGCCAACACTGTGAAGATGTGTCACAGTGTACGTAGATACGTATAGCAACACTGTGAAGATGTGTCACAGTGTACGTAGATACAGTATAGCCAACACTGTGAAGATGTGTCACAGTGTACGTAGATACAGTATAGCCAACACTGTGAAGATGTGTCACAGTGTACGTAGATACAGTATGTGTCACATACGTAGATACAGTATAGCCAACACTGTGAAGATGTGTCACAGTGTACGTAGATACAGTATAGCCAACACTGTGAAGATGTGTCACAGTGTACGTAGATACAGTATAGCCAACACTGTGAAGATGTGTCACAGTGTACGTAGATACGGTATAGCCAACACTGTGAAGATGTGTCACAGTGTACGTAGATACAGTATAGCAAACACTGTGAAGATGTGTCACAGTGTACGTAGATATGGTATAGCAAACACTGTGAAGATGTGTCACAGTGTACGTAGATACGGTATAGCAAACACTGTGAAGATGTGTCACAGTGTACGTAGATACTGGTATAGCAAACACTGTGAAGATGTGTCACAGTGTACAGTGTACGTAGATACGGTATAGCAAACACTGTGAAGATGTGTCACAGTGTACGTAGATACCGTATATTTATAATTATGAATCTTAATCATGAAATTAAATTGCTGTAATGCATGAAAAACCAAAATTCCGTCATAAAAAAAATCAGTTGCAGATTTACATTTTTACTGAACTTATTTACATATGTATTACTTTCCACAGATTTTACTAAAAGCTGGTGCTGATATCAACCTAACAGATAGGAATGGTTGTTCTCCCCTTTACAAGGCGGCATTTCATGGCCGGCCTGTTCTCATAGACATGCTTCTAGAAGCAGGTGAGCACATGTTTTTATCTCATGGCTGGCCTATAGGCCTGTTCTCATAGTCTTTCTTCTAGGAGCAAGGGAGCATATATTTGCATTTCCTGGCTGGCCTGTTCTCATAGCATAGCTCTAGATACAGGAGATAATATATTTACATTTCCTGGCTGGCCTGTTCTCATAGCATGGCTCTAGATACAGGAGATAATATATTTACATTTCATGGCTGGCCTGTTCTCATAGCATGGCTCTAGATACAGGTTAGAATATATTTACATTTCATGGCTGGCCTGTTCTCATAGCATGGTTCTAGATACAGGTGAGAATATATTTGCATTTCCTGGCTGGCCTGTTCTCATAAACATGGCTCTAGATACAGGTTAGAATATATTTACATTTCATGGCTGGCCTGTTCTCATAGCATGGCTCTAGATACAGGTTAGAATATATTTACATTTCATGGCTGGCCTGTTCTCATAGCATGGTTCTAGATACAGGTGAGAATATATTTGCATTTCCTGGCTGGCCTGTTCTCATAAACATGGCTCTAGATACAGGTGATAATATATTTACATTTCCTGGCCGGCCTGTTCTCATAGATATAGCTCTAGATACAGGTTAGTAGAATATATTTACATTTAATGGCCGGCCTGTTCTCATAGACATGGCTCTAGATACAGGAGATAATATATTTATTCCCTGCCCAACAAAGTTGGCGGGGGATATACAAATGGGTTCCGTCCATCCGTCCGTCCGTCCGTCCGTCTGTCCGTCTGTACGAATGGTTTCCGGAGCATAACTCTAAAACCAGTAGCGATATTTCCAAGAAACTTTATACACACATTGGTCTTATGGTCTAGTAGTGCCTTTTGCTATTTTTAGGTTTTCATTTTTTGCATTTTTCCGTAACCATGGAAACATTGCTGAAAATATCATATTTTTGTACCAGGTTCGTTTCCGGAGTATAACTCTAAAACCAGAAGAGATATTTCCACGAAACTTCATAGACACATTGGTCTTATGGTCTAGTAGTGCCTTTTGCTATTTTAAGGTTTTCACTTTTTGTACTTTTTTCTGTAACCATGGAAACATTGCTGTGCTTTTTTCTGTAACCATAGAAACATTGCTGAAAATATCATATTTTTGTAGCAGGTTCATTTCCGGAGCATAACTCTAAAACCAGCAGAGATATTTCCACGAAACTTCATAGACACATTCTTTTTAGGCCCTTTATGACACTGTCATTGTACTAGTTATAAACAGGTTAATAGTTTTTCACCTATATGCTTCACATTCATAAAACTATTCACCTTGCTGTATCTGCCCTTACCAGAAAAGAAAGAAAAACATTTGGATTATATTCATGGCAGTGTTATTTGGTGGATGAAAGAAAATACGAATTTAGTTCTCATAGCATGGCTCTAGATACAGGTTAGAATATATTTACATTTCATGGCTGGCCTGTTCTCATAGCATAGCTCTAGATACAGGTTAGAATATATTTACATTTCATGGCTGGCCTGTTCTCATAGCATGGCTCTAGATACAGGTTAGAATATATTTACATTTCATGGCTGGCCTGTTCTCATAGCATGGCTCTAGATACAGGTTAGAATATATTTACATTTCATGGCTGGCCTGTTCTCATAGCATGGCTCTAGATACAGGTTAGAATATATTTACATTTCATGGCTGGCCTGTTCTCATAGCATGGCTCTAGATACAGGTTAGAATATATTTACATTTCATGACCGGCCTGTTCTCATAGCATGGCTCTAGATACAGGTTAGAATATATTTACATTTCATGGCCGGCCTGTTCTCATAGCATGGTTCTAGATACAGGTTAGAATATATTTACATTTCATGGCCGGCCTGTTCTCATAGCATGGCTCTAGATACAGGTTAGAATATATTTACATTTCATGGCCGGCCTGTTCTCATAGCATGGCTCTAGATACAGGTTAGAATATATTTACATTTCATGGCTGGCCTGTTCTCATAGCATGGCTCTAGATACAGGTTAGAATATATTTACATTTCATGGCCGGCCTGTTCTCATAGCATGGCTCTAGATACAGGTTAGAATATATTTACATTTCATGGCTGGCCTGTTCTCATAGCATGGCTCTAGATACAGGTTAGAATATATTTACATTTCATGGCGGCCTGTTCTCATAGCATGGCTCTAGATACAGGTTAGAATATATTTACATTTCATGGCTGGCCTGTTCTCATAGCATGGCTCTAGATACAGGAGATAATATAGATATCTTACATTTCATGGCTGGTCTGTTCTCATAGCATGGCTCTAGATACAGGAGATAATATATTTACAATTTCCTGGCTGGCGTGTTCTCATAGCATGGCTCTAGATACAGGTTAGAATATATTTGCATTTCCTGGCTGGCGTGTTCTCATAGCATGGCTCTAGATACAGGAGATAATATAATATATTTAACATTTCATGGCTGGCGTGTTCTCATAGCATGGCTCTAGATACAGGAGATAAATATATTTACATTTCCTGGCTGGCGTGTTCTCATAGCATGGCTCTAGATACAGGAGATAATATATTTACATTTCCTGGCTGGCGTGTTCTCATAGCATGGCTCTAGATACAGGAGATAAATATATTTACATTTCCTGGCTGGCGTGTTCTCATAGCATGGCTCTAGATACAGGAGATCATATATTTACATTTCATGGCTGGCCTGTTCTCATAGCATGGCTCTAGATACAGGAGATCATATATTTACATTTCCTGGCTGGCCGTGTTCTCATAGCATGGCTCTAGATACAGGAGATCATATATTTACATTTCATGGCTGGCCTGTTCTCATAGCATGGCTCTAGATACAGGAGATAATATATTTACATTTCATGGCTGGCCTGTTCTCATAGCATGGCTCTAGATACAGGAGATAATATATTTACATTTCATGGCTGGCCTGTTCTCATAGCATGGCTCTAGATACAGGAGATAATATATTTACATTTCCTGGCTGGCGTGTTCTCATAGCATGGCTCTAGATACAGGAGATAATATATTTACATTTCATGGCTGGCCTGTTCTCATAGCATGGCTCTAGATACAGGAGATAATATATTTACATTTCATGGCTGGCCTGTTCTCATAGCATGGCTCTAGATACAGGAGATAATATATTTACATTTCATGGCTGGCCTGTTCTCATAGCATGGCTCTAGATACAGGTTAGAATATATTTACATTTCATGGCTGGCCTGTTCTCATAGCATGGCTCTAGATACAGGTTAGAATATATTTACATTTCATGACCGGCCTGTTCTCATAGCATGGCTCTAGATACAGGTTAGAATATATTTACATTTCATGGCCGGCCTGTTCTCATAGCATGGCTCTAGATACAGGTTAGAATATATTTACATTTCATGGCTGGCCTGTTCTCATAGCATGGCTCTAGATACAGGTTAGAAAAATATATTTACATTTCATGGCTGGCCTGTTCTCATAGCATGGCTCTAGATACAGGTTAGAATATATTTACATTTCATGGCTGGCCTGTTCTCATAGCATGGCTCTAGATACAGGTTAGAATATATTTACATTTCATGGCCGGCCTGTTCTCATAGCATGGCTCTAGATACAGGTTAGAATATATTTACATTTCATGGCCGGCCTGTTCTCATAGCATGGCTCTAGATACAGGTTAGAATATATTTACATTTCATGGCTGGCCTGTTCTCATAGCATGGCTCTAGATACAGGTTAGAATATATTTACATTTCATGGCTGGCCTGTTCTCATAGCATGGCTCTAGATACAGGTTAGAATATATTTACATTTCATGGCGGGCCTGTTCTCATAGCACGGCTCTAGATACAGGAGATAATATAAATATATCTTAACATTTCATGGCTGGTCTGTTCTCATAGCATGGCTCTAGATACAGGAGATAATATATTTACAATTCCTGGCTGGCGTGTTCTCATAGCATGGCTCTAGATACAGGTTAGAATATATTTGCATTTCCTGGCTGGCGTGTTCTCATAGCATGGCTCTAGATAAAGGAGATAATATAGATATATCTTAACATTTCATGGCTGGCCTGTTCTCATAGCATGGCTCTAGATACAGGAGATAATATATTTACATTTCCTGGCTGGCGTGTTCTCATAGCATGGCTCTAGATACAGGAGAGAATATATTTACAATTTCTGGCTGGCGTGTTCTCATAGCATGGCTCTAGATACAGGAGAATATATTTACATTTCCTGGCTGGCGTGTTCTCATAGCATGGCTCTAGATACAGGAGATAGAATATATTTACATTTCATGGCTGGCCTGTTCTCATAGCATGGCTCTAGATACAGGAGATAATATATTTACATTTCCTGGCTGGCGTGTTCTCATAGCATGGCTCTAGATACAGGAGATCATGTATTTACATTTATCTGGCTGGCCGTGTTCTCATAGCATGGCTCTAGATACAGGAGTTAATATATTTACATTTCCTGGCTGGCGTGTTCTCATAGCATGGCTCTAGATACAGGAGATCATATATTTACATTTCCTGGCTGGCCTGTTCTCATAGCATGGCTCTAGATACAGGAGATAATATATTTACATTTCATGGCTGGCCTGTTCTCATAGCATGGCTCTAGATACAGGAGAAATATATTTACATTTCATGACCGGCCTGTTCTCATAGCATGGCTCTAGATACAGGTTAGAATATATTTACATTTCATGGCCGGCCTGTTCTCATAGCATGGTTCTAGATACAGGTGAGAATATATTTACATTTCATGGCCGGCCTGTTCTCATAGCATGGCTCTAGATACAGGTTAGAATATATTTACATTTCATGGCTGGCCTGTTCTCATAGCATGGCTCTAGATACAGGTTAGAATATATTTACATTTCATGGTCGGCCTGTTCTCATAGACACGGCTCTAGATACAGGAGATAATATAGATATATCTTAACATTTCATGGCTGGTCTGTTCTCATAGCATGGCTCTAGATACAGGAGATAATATATTTACAATTCCTGGCTGGCGTGTTCTCATAGCATGGCTCTAGATACAGGTTAGAATATATTTGCATTTCCTGGCTGGCGTGTTCTCATAGCATGGCTCTAGATACAGGAGATAATATAGATATATCTTAACATTTCATGGCTGGCGTGTTCTCATAGCATGGCTCTAGATACAGGAGATAATATATTTACATTTCCTGGCTGGCGTGTTCTCATAGCATGGCTCTAGATACAGGAGATAATATATTTACAATTCCTGGCTGGCGTGTTCTCATAGCATGGCTCTAGATACAGGAGATAATATATTTACATTTCCTGGCTGGCCTGTTCTCATAGCATGGCTCTAGATACAGGAGATCATATATTTACATTTCATGGCTGGCCTGTTCTCATAGCATGGCTCTAGATACAGGAGATAATATATTTACATTTCATGGCTGGCGTGTTCTCATAGCATGGCTCTAGATACAGGAGATCATATATTTACATTTCCTGGCTGGCGTGTTCTCATAGCATGGCTCTAGATACAGGAGATCATATATTTACATTTCATGGCTGGCCTGTTCTCATAGCATGGCTCTAGATACAGGAGATAATATATTTACATTTCATGGCTGGCCTGTTCTCATAGCATGGCTCTAGATACAGGAGATAATATATTTACATTTCCTGGCTGGCGTGTTCTCATAGCATGGCTCTAGATACAGGAGATCATATATTTACATTTCCTGGCTGGCGTGTTCTCATAGCATGGCTCTAGATACAGGAGATAATATATTTACATTTCATGGCTGGCCTGTTCTCATAGCATGGCTCTAGATACAGGAGATAATATATTTACATTTCATGGCCGGCCTGTTCTCATAGCATGGCTCTAGATACAGGAGATAATATATTTACATTTCATGGCTGGCCTGTTTTCATAGCATGGCTCTAGATACAGGAGATAATATATTTACATTTCCTGGCCGGCCTGTTCTCATAGCATGGCTCTAGATACAGGTGAAAATATATTTACATTTCCTATTGTTGTTGTTATTACAGGAGCTGATATAAACAAAGCAGATAAAGAGGGACAGTCACCACTGTATATCTGTGTACAGAATGCCATAGTTCATTCAAGTTATGCAGCAGTTAGATGTCTATTGAAAGCTGGTGCTGCCATTCACTTGTATGTACAAAAATGTTTATAACCTTAGCTATATAACCATTCATTTTTGCTTGGCATTGATTTTAAAATCTGAATTGTTGAAACCAATTAAACGGAAAAGGCTGAAGGGATTTTTCTCAAATTTCACATGTAGGTTCCCCTAGGGCCCTAGTTATGCATATTGCATTTTGGGACCAATCGGTCAACAATTTGGCCACCAGGCAGCCATTTTGGATTTTGATAGTTGAAGTTTGTTACCGCTATTTCTCAGAAAGTACTAAAGGAACTGTTCTCAAATTTCATCTGTAGGTTCCCCTAGATAGGACCCTAGTTGTGCATATTGCATTTTGGGACCGATCGGTGAACAAGATGGCCGACAGGTAGCCATCTTGGATTTTGATTAATGAAGTTTGTTACCACTATATATCAGATAGTACTGAAGCAATCTGTCTCAAATTTCATAACCAGGTTCCCCTAGCTAGGAACTTAGGTTTGCACATTACATTTTGGGACAGATCGGTGAACAAGATGGCCGACCAGCGGCCATCTTGGATTTTTAGCCCACCATCATCAGATGGTGGGCTATTCAAATCGCCTTTCGTCCGTCCGTCCGTCCGTCCGTTAACAATTCTTGTTACCGCTATTTCTCAGAAAGTACTGAAGGGATCTTTCTCTAATTTTACATGTAGGTTCCCCTAAAACCCTAGTTGTGCATATTGCATTTTGGGACCGATCGCTCAACAAGCTGGCCGACTGGTGGCCATCTTGGATTTTGATAGTTAAAGTTTGTTACCGCTATTTCTCAGAAAGTACTGAAGGGATCTTTCTCAAATTTCATATGTAGGTTCCCCTAGGACCCTAGTTGTGCATATTGCATTTTGGGACCGATCGCTCAACAAGATGGCCGACCGGCGGCCATCTTGGATTTTGATAGTTAATGTTTGTTACCTCTATTTCTCAGAAAGTACCAGGGCTCGCGCTGTCAGTCGCCATAGGCGCCAATGGCGAATTTGAAATGCATTTGGCGATTTAAAAACAGCATTGGCGAAAGAAGAATTTTTCATGAACCCAAAGTTTTCCTCCCACTACAGACGTTTCCATACGGTGAAATTCGCCAATTCTAGCCATACACCAGACAATAGGGCACTGGCTTGATAATTAGGTAAACAAAAGAGGTGTGAACACTCCCTGACCACCACCCAGATCCTAATTAGCTGCCTGGGGCTGTTTCCACCTGGGCTTGGTAGTGTCACACGTGTGTATTACAGCTGAAGTTGATCGGCCGATTGGCCACCATTAGAAAACAATTACCTGGCCTTTCAATACATTTTGTGATTACAGCTAGTGAGCATTACATCAAAAACAAACACAGCTTACAACTGTAAATGATTTACTCACGTTTTTAATGTTTAATAGGCCTAACTGTCCCCCAAGTCACAAAGTTTGCAATCGTAATGGCCGCCATTTTGGATAATTGTAATAGTCGGCCCGGATCGGTACAACTTCAGGAATTCATTAAAAATCATGTTTAAAAAAAATAGGAAGGGATTTTTTTCCATAATTTTTGTGTACATTTTTGAAAATAAAAATACATTATGAAAAAATATTAATGGTAAATATAAATACGTTTTAAGCAATTAAATTTCAAAGAAAGTTTCACTTTTTCTCCCTGAAATTAGACCTATATTTTATTATTTCAACTGATACTGTAACAGGTTTGACACAGTTTTTTTTAATTTAGTACTTCTGTTGTAATGAAAATTAAGTAAATATTTCCATTCAATTAAGTCCAGTATTTCTTTTAGATATATATTTCAATAAAAGATATATGAAATGTAAAGGTATTAGGATTTAAATACATGTTTAATTGGCATTGTTTCCCCTTCTTTTAATCAATATAAAAGATATAAAAAATTGTCCACGTGAAGAATACCCAGGTAGATCGACACGCGACCCGCAAATTTCAATTGGCGAATCCAATTTTTGACCCAGAGCTAGCCCTGAAGTACTGAAGGGATCTTTCTCAAATTTCATATGTAGATTCCCCTAGGACTCTAGTTGTGCATATTGCATTTTGGGACCGATCAGTAAATAAGATGGCCGACTGGCGTCCATCTTGGATTTTGATAGTTAAAGTTTGTTACCGCTATTTCTCAGAAAGTACTAAAGGGATGTTTCTCAATTGTCATATGTATGTTCCCCTATGACCCTAGTTGTGCATATTGCATTTTTGGACTGATCGGTCAACAAGATGGCCGCCAGGCAGCCATCTTAGATTTTGATAGTTGGCCAACCTGTCGCCATCTTGGATTTCACCGCTGATTCTCAGAAAGCAATAAAGTGATTTGATTCTCAGAAAGCAATAAAGCGATTTGTCTTAAATGTCATATGTTGTATATTTGAAAAAGTTTGAAAAGCAGGGAAAAGATCCTTCTTTCCATTGTCAGACATAGATCATTCTATGGTGGGCGCCAAGATCCCTCTGGGATCTTTTGTAATATTTGAAGTTTGTTACCGATATTTCTCAAAAAGGACTGAAGGGATCTGTCTCAAGTTTCATATATAGTATGTAGTCAAAGTTTGAAAAGTAGAGAAAAGATCCCTCTTTCCATTGTCAGACATAGATCATTCTTTGGTGGGTGCCAAGATCCCTCTGGGATCGCTTGTTTTTTAAAGAATCGTTACACCGCTGACAAACGGTATTTTTTCTCTATCAAAAATAGGAGCACACAAATTGTTTTCCCTCATTTACAAAAGTTACTTACTTTACACCATTACCACCAATGAAAAGTTTGAGCTTCTAATTTCAATTCAAGATGAAGATATTAAGAATAATTAATGTATATGTATCTTTGTGTTAATAAGACACATGTTAAACATCAGTTATTGTTCAAATAATTTGCATCCTTTATGCTCAACAGTGGTGGAGCATCTTTAAAGATCTGAAATATTCAAGTTATTTAAAGTACATTTTACATGAAAAGTTTTAAGCCACAGCTTCAAAATTATGGTATCTTAAAAGTTCATCCAAATAAAGTCTTTAATGTTCTTGTAAGGTATGATAATTTTTAGGAATTATTGTAAAATTGTTTATTTATTTATTATTATAGGTCTGACAATTTAGGAAAAACACCAATTCATGTTGCTGCTCATTGGAAATTGAAAGACATGAGTCGCATGCTTCTGAACGAAAATGCTGATGTTAACAAGTTAGATAACATGGGCCGGACTCCATTATATGTATGTGTAAGTTCTCTTAGTACTGGACTGTATAAAGAAGACCTTAAGTATCAGGTGCCCTGCATCAAGGTCCTATTTGCAGCTGACTGTGATATGCTAAACTTAGTGGACTGGCTTAAATGGAAGGGACCTGGTATTCCAGACGAACTTCTTGCAGATGACGAACAGTTTTTCTTGTGGCATAAAAATAACATGAATTCTCCCCATTCTCTTATGAACTTGTGTCGTAAGATGATACAACAGAGACTAAAGGAGAGAGGAAATCTGTTAGAGATGGTCTGGCGTTTGCCTGTACCAGTCACACTTAAAAACTACTTGTCTCGTACAATGTTCCATTTACCACAGCCAAACAAGGCGCAACAGGAGTAAAACAGTGACACTAGTGATTTCATTATCAACAAGAGTAAAACAGTGACACTAGTGATTTCATTATCAACAAGAGTAAAACAGTGACACTAGTGATTTCATTATCAACAAGAGTAAAACAGTGACACTAGTGATTTCATTATCAACAAGAGTAAAACAGTGACACTAGTGATTTCAGTGACACTAGTGATTTCATTATCAACAAGAGTAAAACAGTGACACTAGTGATTTCATTATCAACAGAGTAAAACAGTGACACTAGTGATTTCATTATCAACAAGAGTAAAACAGTGACACTAGTGATTTCATTATCAACAAGAGTAAAACTGTGACACTAGTGATTTCATTATCAACAAGAGTAAAACAGTGACACTAGTGATTTCATTATCAACAAGAGTAAAACAGTGACACTAGTGATTTCATTATCAACAAGAGTAAAACAGTGACACTAGTGATTTCATTATCAACAAGAGTAAAACAGTGACACTAGTGATTTCATTATCAACAAGAGTAAAACAGTGACACTAGTGATTTCATTATCAACAAGAGTAAAACAGTGACACTAGTGATTTCATTATCAACAAGAGTAAAACAGTGACACTAGTGATTTCATTATCAACAAGAGTAAAACAGTGACACTAGTGATTTCATTATCAACAAGAGTAAAACAGTGACACTAGTGATTTCATTATCAACAAGAGTAAAACTGTGACACTAGCGATTTCATTATCAACAAGAGTAAAACAGTGACACTCGTGATTTCATTATCAACAAGAGTAAAACAGTGACACATAGTGATTTCATTATCAACAAGAGTAAAACAGTGACACTAGTGATTTCATTATCAACAAGAGTAAAACTAGTGACACTAGCTGTGATTTCATTCATCAACAAGAGTAAAACGTGACACTAGTGATTTCATTATCAACAAGAGTAAAAAGTGACACTAGTGATTTCATTATCAACAAGAGTAAAACAGTGACACTAGTGATTTCATTATCAACAGAGTAAAACAGTGACACTAGTGATTTCATTATCAACAAGAGTAAAACAGTGACACTAGTGATTTCATTATCAACAAGAGTAAAACAGTGACACTAGTGATTTCATTATCAACAAGAGTAAAACAGTGACACTAGTGATTTCATTATCAACAAGAGTAAAAGGTAGTGACACTAGTGATTTCAACAGTGACACTAGTGATTTCATTATCAACAGAGTAAAACAGTGACACTAGTGATTTCATTATCAACAAGAGTAAAACAGTGACACTAGTGATTTCATTATCAACAAGAGTAAAACAGTGACACTAGTGATTTCATTATCAACAAGAGTAAAACAGTGACACTAGTGATTTCATTATCAACAAGAGTAAAACAGTGACACTAGTGATAGTGATTTCATTATCAACAAGAGTAAAACAGTGACACTAGTGATTTCATTATCAACAGAGTAAAACAGTGACACTAGTGATTTCATTATCAACAAGAGTAAAACAGTGACACTAGTGATTTCATTATCAACAGAGTAAAACAGTGACACTAGTGATTTCATTATCAACAATAGTAAAACAGTGACACTAGTGATTTCATTATCAACAATAGTAAAACAGTGACACTAGTGATTTCATTATCAACAAGAGTAAAACAGTGACACTAGTGATTTCATTATCAACAATAGTAAAACAATGACACTAGTGATTTCATTATCAACAGCAGTAAAACAGTGACACTCGTGATTTCATTATCAACAAGAGTAAAACTGTGACACTAGCGATTTCATTATCAACAAGAGTAAAACAGTGACACTAGTGATTTCATTATCAACAGCAGTAAAACAGTGACACTAGTGATTTCATTATTAAAAGGTTGTGTGGTGAATGGTCATATGCCATTATGTGCTGAATTGTATGATATAAAATAATACAAAATCTCGGAGATTTGTCAAGAGTTTTAACATTCCTCTACTTTCCATTCTTTATCACTCTGCTCACAATGGTCTATCACTGAAACATCAGGTTTTTAGCTCATCTGACCCGAAGGGCTAAACTTTTTCTTAATTAAGTTCTATTGATGTAGTTTCGCTGAAACTTTTCTGAAATTATCCTAACATGGTCCTGAAGAAGTCTTGTTAATTTTTGGGTCAGTCTTGAAATCCAAGATGGCTGTCACAGCATTGTAAAGGATCAGTATGACCTATTGTCACCGTGCATCGTCCGTCATCTTGTGCCATCTGATGTGCGTAAGCTTTTCATCCAAAGGACTTCTTCTCAATAACCGAAAGGCCTAGGGTACATAGTTTGGAGGCCTAGAGTTCTGATATTTATTGTATGCTGGGATAAAAGGCTAAATACTAAGTTTGTTCAAATGAAATACCTTGACCTTCATTTAAGGTCACATGGGTGGAATAGGCTAAAATCTTTTAAATATGACTAGTAAGTGGTCACAGCTTTAGGACATGTTTTGGCCTGTTTAGTTATATCAGCTTTCTGTGGCTCATAGTTATTCACAAGAACTTGTTTTACGAATAACACTATTTGACCCCACTGACCTTGAATGAAGGTCAAAGTCATTCATTTGAGCAAACAGATTGGAGCGTTGTTGCATTTCAAAAAGGAAAAATCAGACGAATTCCAGCTGATATCTAATGTCGTTAGACGCTAATGTACTCTTGGAATCATGGAACCATAGATACCCGACTGAATCATTTAAAAAAACAGAAAATGTGAAAAGTGATCTCACGATACGATGTTACGAGGGTGGAATCGCTTTGAAGTCCTTTAATACACAATCCTGTTTAAACCCTGATTGGCTGCTGCATTGTTGTTATATATATATAGAGATAAATATAGGGCAAACAAGTCATTCTAACAGTGTGGACAAAAGATTGTCGAATTTTCGAGGCGATCTGCCACTTTGTCAAGACACAAGAAGAACAAATAAAATTACATGTTAAGGATGGTCATGGATGTACACAAAAACATAAACAGGGAACACATATAGAATATATTCTGTGTACGTCCATGACCATCCTTAACATGTAATTTTATTTGTTCTTCTTGTGTTCGACAATCTTTTGTCCACACTGTTAGAATGACTTCTTTGCCCTATATTTACTATCTTAAGTAATTCGTATCCTACATACATATGTCTATAAGGATCCAGTGTCATATGGAAAATACCTTTATATTACTTCATTGACCAATAAATACAAATATACACATTATCAAATTATCTCCCTTTCACATACATGTATAGTATGGTTTATCAATCTATGAGCCCCAGAAACAAGACATTAAGCGCACAATTTATATCTTAACACTTATTAGCAGATTACTTAAGCTTTTAGTTTACATCATAATTCAAAGGTGGATTAATTTTGAAGCCATAGTAAATTTGTAAAGATTTGTTTTCCAATAAGTTGACAACTGATCCAGTGGTGTAGTGTAGACAGTAGACTCCAGAGCAATGGTAAGTGTTATGCATGTGGGTTCAAATCTTACCAGGAGAAAAATAAAAAATTTTTGCTACCATCCTGGGATGGTAGCTTTTAGAATCGGTCGCTTTGCCTGCCATGTTGTTAGTTTCACATGGCTATAAATAGTCTGTTCACTTTGATTGGCTGGCCAAAACGATTTATGTGTGTTGTTTGGTTACTTGTTGAAGATTTCATGTGTGTAAGGGGTACCAGTGGGGAAATTATTGCAAACAAATTATCATTTGATAAACCCAGAGAAGTCCGAATGTCTTTTTGGTCACCTGAGAGGAAGTTTCAAGTGACCTATTCTAATCGCCTTTTGTCCTCCGTCGTCCGTCCTCCGTCCTCCGTCCTCCGTCGTATGGCGATAAACAATTTATTTTTTCAACTTCTTCTCCAAAACTACTGAACCAAATTTGTTGAAATTTTGCAGAAACCTTCCATAGCCAAAGGTCAACCAAAATTGTGAATTATATGGTCCCAGCCCCCCAGGGGCCTGAGGGGTGGGGCCAAAAGTGGTCAAATAGGCTAAAACTTTAAAAATCTTCTTCTGAAATTCCAGAAATGGTAGAATCAAATACTCTTCATAGATTGAAAGGTCTTGAGGTCCTTTACAAAAATTGTGAATTATATGACCCTGGGGTCTCACGTTTTCCCCTGGGGAGGGGGTCAAGTTTGCTATAGTTTATATAGGGAAAAGACATTTTTGAGCATTATTTGGTCATTTGTAATAGGAAATAAGTCAAATGTTGTCAGAATTATCAGTATGAGATGGCCATTGAATCATATTAATAATTTTTCCACGACTGACCCCCAGGGGCCAGAGGGGTGGGGCCAAAAGGGTTCAAATAGGCTAAAACTTCAAAAATCTTCTTCTGAAATTCCAGAAATGGTAGAATCAAATACTCTTCATAGATTAAAAGGTCCTTTACAAAAATTGTGTATTATATGACCCTGGGGTCTCACGTTCCCCCCTGGGGGAGGGGGTCAAGTTTACTATAGTTTATATAGGGAAAAGACATTTTTGAGCATTATTTGGTCATTTGTAATAGGAAATGAGTCAAACTTTGTTGGAATTATTAGCCTGAGATAGCATTTTAACATCATATCCATATTGGTCCTGGCCGACCCCCAGGGGCCAGAGGGTGGGGCCAAAATTGGTCAAAATGCCTAAAATTTCAAAAGTCTCCTTCTGAATTTACAAATTTGATGGAACCAAATACTCTTCATAGATTGGAAGGTCTTTTTAAGGCCCTGTACAAAAATTGTGAATTTCATGGCCCTGGCATCTCAGACTTTACCCTGATTAGGGGTCAAATCTATTTTAATGGATATTGGAAAAACACAGTTATGAGCATTATTTGCTTAATTTTCAACAGGTCAAACTTGGTTAGAATTATTACCCTGTGATAGCATTTTAGCATCATATCCACATTGGTCCTGGCCAACCTCCAGGGGTAGATGGGCGGGGCCAGAAGGGGTAAAAATGACTAAAATAAGAAAAAAAAATCTTCTGAATTCACAGACTTGATGGAACCAGATACTCTTCATAGATTGAAAAGTCAGTTATAAAATCACTGACTGGTTTCAAGGGCCTGATGGGCCTATATATAGTGTTTTTGTGTCTTTGTTTCATTCTGTATCCGAACTCAGGTGACCGCTAAGGCCCATGGGCCTCTTGCTTCTGGTTGTCGGACATTATTCTCAGAAATCACACAAGGCGGCGCTACACGTACTGAATAGAATATAAGTTCTCAATCGGATCCCCTCGGAGAAATTGACGGAAATTACTCCGAGATGTCGGGATTGTATAAGTTTGGTGATTTGCAGAGTTTTGTTTACAATGTCGGGAGCGTGTGGAGCATCTATATATAGATGCTGAAACAAAGTTAGGCTTTACTTCGGTGATATTTCAATTAGTGCAACTGTATGCGCTTAAGTAAAGTAGTTTTTACCGAAATGTTATGCTTGTTTCTATGTATTACACCAACTTGTCTAACTACATGTACATGTATATCAGTACTGCTTTAGCATTAGGAAAAGCCCCACAGCACCTTCTGAACAACTTTATTAAAATAAACAAAACGTTTTTATAACGCAGGTCGTATTATGGTTCCCGACGTCTTCATAATTACAACGCGTTAGTTGACTATTTCTGCGCCAGACGGCAAAACTTCAACTTGTTTGGTGTTGTAACCTCATCTTTGGACATATTATGTTATAATTGTTTTAAAGAAACTTTTATTTTTTGTTTCGGAATGGTAGCCTAGTGGCCCTTTCATGAATATCATGAAGTTGATTATTTATTACATTGAATGTGAAAGCATTTAAATTATCAGTCTTCAAAAATGAATTGTCATAAGAACTATGGCAGCTAACTGTGAACAGAACAATTCGTCAAGCTTTCCTATAATTGCTTCCTAATAAATAATGCTGTATGGTAGCCTTCTAAGCTTTTTGGGAAGCTAATACTTGTGTGTATATTATAATGTGTACAGTAACATTACATAAGAAATATACAAGAGTGTTGTATGAATGATACAGAAGTAAAGTAGGTATACTAATACGATTGTAAAGATTTTTTTCTGGATTTAACATTTCTCCAAAAAGACCATGCCTCAAATTTTCTTGGTACACCTTAAAATAACCTTTTCAGACACTTGACTAAAGCCAGAATGAATTATTTGTGGAGCGGGGATCAAAAGGAACTCTTTCTCACACACAGACACGCACACAAACAAGAGTTGTCAAAACAGGGATATAATGAAAATTTAATTACTGTATATGTATTCTATGTGTGGTTTCCCAAATCCATCGATGTTAAGGTGACCTGATGAGACTTGGGCCCTTTTTGGCCCCCAAATCCATCAATGTTTAGGTGACCTGATGAGACTTGGGCCCTTTTTGGCCCCCAAATCCATCAATGTTTAGGTCACCTGATGAGACTTGGGCCCTTTTTGGCCCCCAAATCCATCAATGTTTAGGTGACCTGATGACACTTGGGCCCTTTTAGGCCCCCAAATCCATCAATGTTTAGGTCACCTGATGAGACTTGGGCCCTCTTTGGCCCCCAAATCCAACAATGTTTAGGTCACCTGATGAGACTTGGGCCCTTTTTGGCCCCCAAATCCATCATTGTTTAGGTGACCTGATGAGACATGGGCCCTCTTTGGCCCCCAAATCCATCAATGTTTAGGTCACCTGATGAGACTTGGGCCCTTTTGGCCCCCAAATCCATCGATGTTTAGGTCACCTGATGAGACTTGGGCCTCTTTTGGCCCTCCAAATCCATCAATGTTTAGGTGACCTGATGAGACTTGGGCCCTTTTGGCCTCCAAATCCATCAATGTTTAGGTGACCTGATGAGATTTGGGCCCTCTTTGGCCCCCAAATCCATCAATGTTTAGGTGACCTGATGAGACTTGGGCCCTCTTTGGCCCCAAATTCCATCAATGTTTAGGTTACCTGATGAGATTTGGGCCCTCTCTTTGGCCCCCAAATCCATCAATGTTTAGGTCACCTGATGAGACTTGGGCCCTCTTTGGCCCTCAAATCCATCAATGTTTAGGTGACCTGATGAGACTTGGGCCTCTTTGGCCCCCAAATCCATCAATGTTTAGGTGACCTGATGAGATTGGGCCTTTTGAGATCCACATGTTTGGGCCCTGGCCTTTTGACCCCCAAATCCATCAATGTTTAGGTACTGATGAGACTTGGCCCTTTTGCCCCAAATCCATCAATGTTTAGGTACCTGATGAGACTTGGGCCCTTTTTGGCCCCCAAATCCATCAATGTTTAGGTCACCTGATGAGACTTGGGCCCTTTTTGGCCCCCAAATCCCATTTCAATGTTTAGGTCACCTGATGAGACTTGGGCCTTTTTGGCCCCCAAATCCATCAATGTTTAGGTCACCTGATGAGACTTGGGCCCTCTTTGGCCCCCAAATCCATCAATGTTTAGGTGACCTGATGAGACTTGGGCCCTCTTTGGCCCCCAAATCCATCAATGTTTAGGTGACCTGATGAGACTTGGGCCCTTTTTGGCCCCCAAATCCATCAATGTTTAGGTGACCTGATGAGACTTGGGCCCTTTTTGGCCCCCAAATCCATCAATGTTTAGGTCACCTGATGAGACTTGGGCCCTCTTTGGCCCCCAAATCCATCAATGTTTAGGTGACCTGATGAGACTTGGGCCCTTTTTGGCCCCCAAATCCATCAATGTTTAGGTGACCTGATGAGACTTGGGCCCTCTTTGGCCCCCAAATCCATCAATGTTTAGGTGACCTGATGAGACTTGGGCCCCTTTTTGGCCCCCAAATCCATCAATGTTTAGGTGACCTGATGAGACTTGGGCCCTTTTTGGCCCCCAAATCCATCAATGTTTAGGTGACCTGATGAGACTTGGGCCCTTTTTGGCCCCCAAATCCATCAATGTTTAGGTCACCTGATGAGACTTGGGCCCTCTTTGGCCCCCAAATCCATCAATGTTTAGGTGACCTGATGAGACTTGGGCCCTTTTTGGCCCCCAAATCCATCAATGTTTAGGTGACCTGATGAGACTTGGGCCCTGTTTTGGCCCCCAAATCCATCAATGTTTAGGTGACCTGATGAGACTTGGGCCCTCTTTGGCCCCCAAATCCTCAATTGTTTAGGTGACCTGATGAGACATGGGGCCCTCTTTGGACCCCAAAATCCATCAATGTTTAGGTGACCTGATGAGACTTGGGCCCTCTTTGGCCCCCCCCCCCCCCCCCAAATCCTTCATATGTTTAGGTGACCTGATGAGACTTGGGCCCTCTTTGGCCTTCAAATCCATCAATGTTTAGGTGACCTGATGAGACTTGGGCCCTCTTTGGCCCCCAAATCCATCAATGTTTAGGTGACCTGATGAGATCTTGGGCCCTTTTTGGCCCCAAAATCAATGTCTTACGGTAGTCTGATGAACTTGGGCCCTTTAGGTTTAGGTGACCTGTGATGAGACTTGGGCCCTCTTTGGCCCCCAAATCCCATCAATGTTTACAGGTTCACCTGACCTGACTGAGACTGTGGGCCCTCTTTTGGCCCCCAAATCCATCAATTAGCGTTTAGGGTCAACCTGATGAGACCTTTGGCCCATTTTTGGCCCCCAAATCCATCAATAGGTTTAGGTCACTTCCTGATGCAACCCAAATCCTCAAGACCATTAAGGGACCCCTTTCTTTGGCCCCACCAAATCTATCAATGTTTAGGTCCACCTGATGAGACATTCTGGGCCCTCTTTTGGCCCCCAAATCTCATCATGTGTTAGGTTGTCCTGACACTTGAGTGAGACTTGGGCCCTCTTTGGCCCCCAAATCCTATCAATCGTTTAGGTCACCTGATGAGACTCTTGGCGCCACTCTTTGGCCCCCAAAATCCATCAATGTTGTAGAGGATCTCACCTGATGAGACTTGGGCCCTTCTTTGGCCTCAAATCCATCAATGTTTAGGTCAACCTGATGAGACTTGGGCCCTCTTTGGCCCCCAAGTTCCATCAATGTTTAGGTCACCTGATGAGACTTGGGCCCTCTTTGGCCCCCAAATCCATCAATGTTTAGGTCACTGATGAGGACTTGGGCCCTCTTTGGCCCCCAAAGTTCCATCAATGTTTAGGTCACCTGATGAGACTTGGGCCCTTTTTGGCCCCCAAATCCATCAATGTTTAGGTCACCTGATGAGACTTGGGCCCTTTTTGGCCCCCAAATCATTCATCAATGTTTAGGGGTCACCTGATGAGACTTCGGGCCCCTTTATGGCCCCCAAAATCCATCAATGTTTAGGTCACCTGATGAGACTTGGGCCCTCTTTGGCCCCCAAATCCATTCAATGTTTAGGTGACCTGATGAGACTTGGGCCCTTTTTGGCCCCCAAATCCATCAATGTTTAGGTGACCTGATGAGACTTGGGCCCTTTTTGGCCCCCAATTCCATCAATGAGGTGACCTGTATGAGGACTTGGGCCCTCTTTGGCCCCCAAATCCATCAATGTTTAGGTGACCTGATGAGACTTGGGCCCTCTTTGGCCCCAAATCCATCAATGTTTAGGTCACCTGATGAGACTTGGGCCCTTTTTGGGCCCCCCAAATCCATCAATGTTTAGGTGACCGATGGAGACTTTGGGCCCTCTTTGGCCCCCAAATCCATCAATGTTTAGGTGACCTGATGAGACTTGGGCCCTTTTTGGCCCCCAAATCCATCAATGTTTAGGTGACCTGATGAGACTTTGGCCCTTTTTGGCCCCCAAATCCATCAATGTTTAGGTCACCTGATGAGACTTGGGCCCTTTTTGGCCCCCCAAATCCATCAATGTTTAGGTCACCTGATGAGACTTGGGCCCTCTTTGGCCCCCAAATCCATCAATGTTTAGGTGACCTGATGAGACTTGGGCCCTCTTTGGCCCCCAAATCCATCAATGTTTAGGTGACACCTGATGAGACTTGGGCCCTCATTTGGCCCCCAAATCCATCAATGTTTAGGTCCACCTGATGAGACTTGGGCCCTTTTTGGCCCCCAAATCCATCAATGTTTAGGTGACCTGATGAGACTTGGGCCCTTTTTGGCCCCCAAATCCATCAATGTTTAGGTCACCCTGACCTGATGAGACTTGCCACCTTTACTTGGGCCCTGAAATCCATCAATGTTTAGGTCACCTGATGAGACTTGGGCCCTTTTTGGCCCCAAATCCATCAATGTTTAGGTGACCTGATGAGACTTGGGCCCTTTGGCCCCCCAAATCCATCAATGTTTAGGTGACCTGATGAGACTTGGGCCCTCTTTGGCCCCCAAATCCATCAATGTTTAGGTGACCTGATGAGACTTGGCCCTTTTTGGCCCCCAAATCCATCAATGTTTAGGTGACCTGATGAGACTTGGGCCCTTTTTGGCCCCCAAATCCATCAATGTTTAGGTCACCTGATGAGACTTGGGCCCTTTTTGGCCCCAAAATCCATCAATGTTTAGGTGACCTGATGAGACTTGGGCCCTTTTTGGCCCCCAAATCCATCAATGTTTAGGTGACCTGATGAGACTTGGGCCCTTTTTGGCCCCCAAATCCATCAATGTTTAGGTGCCTGATGAGACTTGGGCCCTCTTTGGCCCCCAAATCCATCAATGTTTAGGTGACCTGATGAGACTTGGGCCCTCTTTTGGCCCCCAAATCCATCAATGTTTAGGTCACCTGATGAGACTTGGGCCCTCTTTGGCCCCCAAATCCATCAATGTTTAGGTCACCTGATGAGACTTGGGCCCTTTTTGGCCCCCAAATCCATCAATGTTTAGGTGACCTGATGAGACTTGGGCCCTTTTTGGCCCCCAAATCCATCAATGTTTAGGTCACCTGATGAGACTTGGGCCCTCTTTGGCCCCCAAATCCATCAATGTTTAGGTCACCTGATGAGACTTGGGCCCTCTTTGGCCCCCAAATCCATCAATGTTTAGGTCACCTGATGAGACTTGGGCCCTCTTTGGCCCCCAAATCCATCAATGTTTAGGTCACCTGATGAGACTTGGGCCCTTTTTGGCCCCCAAATCCATCAATGTTTAGGTCACCTGATGAGACTTGGGCCCTTTTTGGCCCCCAAATCCATCAATGTTTAGGTCACCTGATGAGACTTGGGCCCTCTTTGGCCCCCAAATCCATCAATGTTTAGGTCACCTGATGAGACTTGGGCCCTCTTTGGCCCCCAAATCCATCAATGTTTAGGTCACCTGATGAGACTTGGGCCCTCTTTGGCCCCCAAATCCATCAATGTTTAGGTCACCTGATGAGACTTGGGCCCTCTTTGGCCCCAAATCCATCAATGTTTAGGTCACCTGATGAGACTTGGGCCCTCTTTGGCCCAAATCCATCAATGTTTAGGTACCTGATGAGACTTGCCCTTTTGGCCCCAAATCCATCAATGTTTAGGTCACCTGATGAGACTTGGGCCCTCTTTGGCCCTCAAATCCATCAATGTTTAGGTCACTGATGAGACTTGGGCCCTCTTTGGCCCTCAATCCATCAATGTTTAGGTCACCTGATGAGACTTGGGCCCTCTTTGGCCCCAAATCCATCGATGTTTAGGTCACTGATGAGACTTGGGCCCTCTTTGGCCCCCAAATCCATCGATGTTTAGGTCACCTGATGAGACTTGGGCCCTCTTTGGCCCCCAAATCCATCAATGTTTAGGTGACCTGATGAGACTTGGGCCCTTTTTGGCCCCCAAATCCATCAATGTTTAGGTGACCTGATGAGACTTGGGCCCTTTTTGGCCCCCAAATCCATCAATGTTTAGGTGACCTGATGAGACTTGGGCCCTCTTTGGCCCCCAAATCCATCAATGTTTAGGTGACCTGATGAGACTTCTGCCCTTTTTGGCCCCCAAATCCATCAATGTTTAGGTGACCTGATGAGACTTGGGCCCTTTTTGGCCCTCAAATCCATCAATGTTTAGGTCACCTGATGAGACTTGGGCCCTCTTTGGCCCCCAAATCCATCAATGTTTAGGTGACCTGATGAGACTTGGGCCCTCTTTGGCCCCCAAATCCATCAATGTTTAGGTCACCTGATGAGACTTGGGCCCTCTTTGGCCCCCAAATCCATCAATGTTTAGGTCACCTGATGAGACTTGGGCCCTTTTTGGCCCCCAAATCCATCAATGTTTAGGTCACCTGAGATGGGAGACAATCCATCATGGGTACCTGATGAGTTGGCCCTCTTTGGCCCCCAAATCCATCAATGTTTAGGTCACCTGATGAGACTTGGACCCTTTTTGGCCCCAAATCATCCCCCAAATGGCCCCAAATAGTTGGCCATCATCCTCATGTTTAGGTGACCTGATGAGACTTGGGCCCTCTTTGGCCCCCAAATCTATCAATGTTTAGGTCACCTGATGAGACTTGGGCCCTCTTTGGCCCCCAAATCCATCAATGTTTAGGTGACCTGATGAGACTTGGGCCCTTTTTGGCCCCCAAATCCATCAATGTTTAGGTGACCTGATGAGACTTGGGCCCTTTTTGCCCCCAAATCCATCAATGTTTAGGTCACCTGATGAGACAAAGTCTCAAGTGACCTATTCTAATTGCCTTTTATTTGTCCTCGTCTGTCATATGTCTTTAAACAATTTACATTTTCAACATCTTCTCCAAAACTGCTGAAGCAAATTTCAATGAGATTTTGCACAAACCTTCTAAGGTATATTAATAGGCCAATCAAAATTTTGATTGGAGCTGTGGAAGGGGCCAAAAGGGGTTAAATTGACTAAAATTTCAAAAATCTTCTTCTCCACTCTTCATAGATGGAAAGGTCCTCTACAACAAGAATTCCACGGAAGTAGATGTGTCGCCTGCACAGCATCACAAAAAATAGTTAAGTTATCAAGTTATTAATAAATAATTAAGTTATCGAGCGGAAACCATGGATTTATCTGTTTTTACAATTGTAAAGTCCAGTAACTCTTGCAAAATATTGACCGATTTTGACCTTTATCAAACTCGATTTCATTGATATAAAACAAAATCTTAAATTTGGTTGAAATCAGACAATAAATATTTAAGTTATCGAGCAGAAACCATAAATTTAAAGTCCTGTAACTCTTGCAAATATTGAAGGATTTTGATCATTATCGAACTCTTATTACATTTATATAAAGCAATATACTAAATTTGGTTGAAATTGGACAATAAATAAGTTATTGAGCGGAAACCATGGATTTATCTGCATTAACGATTTCAAAGTCCCGTAACTCTTGTAAATATTGACCGATTTGACCAATATCAAGCTCATCCAAGATTTCATTGATATAAAACAATATACCATTTGGTTGAAATCGGACAATAAATATTTAAGTTACCGCACGGAAACCATTTCTCGGACACTGACGCTGACATAGTGATACATAAGTGTCGCCCTTGCGTTGCAGGGGACACAAAAATTATGAATTATATGACCCTGCGGCCTTGTGTTTCCCTCTCGGGAGGGGGTCAAGTTTACTATAGTTTATATAGGTAAAACACATTTATGAGCATTTTTTGCTCAATTTTCATTGGAAATTAGTCAAACTTGATTAGAATTATTAGTCTGAGATATAGATATTTTAACATCCATATCGGTCCCGGCTTACCCCTGGGGGACCAAAGGGCGGGGCCAAACAGGGTCAAAACGACTTAAAATTTCAAAAAAAATTATCAAAGTTCACAGGTTTGATGGAAGCAATTACTTTTCATAGTTTAAAAAGACAAATTTTTAAAAATACTGACTTACTTCAAGGGCCAGTATATATATAGTGTCTTAATTTTGTTTAATTCTATATCCTAACTCAGTTGACCGTTAAGGCCCATGGGCATCTTGTTTTCTTTGGAACGCTTTTCGATTTCACATATCGTGAATGGATTATGCAAATTATGAAGTGTTGTGGTAATTGATTAGTTTTGCAGTTTTTTATATGATATTTTAGTTTCTTGTCAGTACTCTTGAATTTTATGTCGCTGACAAAAAAACTTTAATATCATCTGAAAGATAAATCCGGATTAAAAACAAATAGAAAGTGAAGATTGGTATAAATTTATTTTGTTCACATATCTACACAAGTTTTCCGGATATATAACATAATGAAAAGTCTTAGGTTAAATTTTGAGGACGGAAAAACAAAGATGACATATCAAATAGATTTAACTGAGACTATATACAGTGGAACTTGGTTGATACGAACTCAGATAATTCGACAACATGGCTTAATACGAAATACTTTGCCGGTCCCAGCCCAATTCCCTTTTTATGTTTGTTTAAAGAACTGGGATAATTCAAATTCGGAAAACTCGAAGAAATCGGATAATACGAAGTAAATTTTGAATCCGAATGACAAAAATCATACATAAAATGTTCTTATAACTCGAAATGAGATTTTTTGGACAACGAGTTCGTTGAAAATGCTGATTTTCTTTTTCATAAATCTGCTGTAGAACAGCATTTCAAAATATATATCTCGGTTTTATTGTTAAAATTTTGCAACTACCATCGGCGAATTTGACATCTCTCTTTTTCACATCATTTTACGACATGGAACTAGTCTAGATATACCAAGTAAAGATATCGTCAGTAGACATGAGAACTCACTTAATTCGATCACTCGGATAACTTGAAGTTTTATCTCGGTCCCTTCGAGTTCTTATTAACTGAGTTCCACTGTAATTATAACAATATTAATTAGTTTTACTGTACTACTCTGTACCTCTATTTCAAACCTGAGAAATTCCACACTGATGAAAATAGGGGATATTTCACTTACATGTATTAATAGGATTCAATAGAAAGGAAATTGAATAAATAACCAGCATAATATACTTGTGGTATGTTAGTTAGCATTATATATGTATGTGGAAATGCTTCTTTGTAGATAAATTCAAAATCAGAATTTAAATATGTAAATGTTTTATGATGAAAAATGTCCTCTTAAAATTGTTCAAATCCTGAAAATTAATATGTATAATCATTGCAATCTTTTGGCACCCACCATAGAATGATCTATGTTTGACAATGGAAAGAGGGATCTTTTCTTTTCTTTGCCATAACTTTTTCAAATATGTAATACACATCTAGTGAAACTTGACATTTCGTCTGCTAACATTAAGTTATCACACTTGACATTTCGTCTGCTAACATTAAGTTATCACACTTGACATTTCGTCTGCTAACATTAAGTTATCACACTTGAAATGTTAATATGGCCAGTGTCTGCCATGTGGATCCCAATGATCATAATATACGAGTTCTTTAATATTCACTGAAATGTACCGGTAAACATATTTGATCCCTAAAGCTGACAATGCAAGTTAAAAGTATTTAATTGAGATTAAAAAAAAAAGTAAGTAAGTACACTTGTCTTGTATTTCAAGAATCGTTTATGACACATTCTCCTGTGGAGGTCAGCCACTTAATTTGAGACCTTTTAATGTACTAACCATTTAATTCTGATGTACAGCCTCAGGTTTCATATAAATCTGTATTGGGTATATTTATCTAGAGCCGTTCACAGCCAGAGTTGGACTGATTGCACGTGTGTGTGCATGGTTCCCATAGGGGTCGGCAGGAGTGTCATATCCAAGCAGGAGTGTCTATATATCCAAGCAGGAGTGTCTATATATCCAAGCAGGAGTGTCACATCCAAGCAGGAGTGTCTATATATCCAAGCAGGAGTGTCTATATATCCAAGTAGGAATGTCTATATATCCAAGCAGGAGTGTCACATCCAAGCGGGAGTGTCTATATATCCAAGCAGGAGTGTCTATATATCCAAGCAGGAGTGTCTATATATCCAAGCAGGAGTGTCACATCCAAGCAGGAGTGTCTATATATCCAAGCAGGAGTGTCATATCATGTCATGTTTAAACAAAATGATGAACACACTTTCTTAGAAAAGCAAGGGGGTTGTCTCAGAAACGAATTTTGAAAAAGAAAAACAAAATTATTCATACTTTTAACTTGCATTGTCAGCTTTAAGAACTTAAATGTAACATCATCAGGTCATTCACTTTTACAACTTGAATTAGAATTTTTATTCATCATACAATTCTACAATGTACTTGCTGAAATGATCCTTGGTTTCAATGTCAATGTGAAGAAGATTTGAACATTTCCTGTAATTGCTGTATCCATTTGATCATAGTACTGACTCGATATTTCTTGGTTAAGAAGTTGTGATATGTTGATGTATGAAATCTAATGACAGATAACTACCAGAGATCAAAGATAGAAAACTCAAATAAATCGTAGATGTTCCTTTCATTAACTTTCCCAGTGACCTATCACACTTGCTAATACTGGACAATAAAATTCTGTGAGAACAGTTAGGATTTTGACATACATGGAATACTTACTAATAAATAACTCTATGAGCTATTTAAAAAAGAAATATGTGATTAGTATCCCAAACATTACATGTATTTCATTGTTTCTCATAACTTCTATCTCATGTATGAATTGGTACATAATTGATAAAACAAAATAAACATTTCTTATTGGTGTTGATTTGTATACAAGACCCTGATATAAATCACACAGAAACAGCATACCAACACTTATTTTACTATCAATATATTGTTTACTGCTGCAATGCTATAAACATTGACTAAATTGTTTTTAGTATATATAAACATAGACCATTGTTTTAGGATATAAACATTGACCATTGTTTTAGGATATAAACATTGACCATTGTTTTTAGTATATATAAACATTGACCATTGTTTTAGGATATAAACATTGACCATTGTTTTTAGTATATATAAACATTGACCATTGTTTTTAGTATATATAAACATTGACCATTGTTTTTAGTATATATAAACATTGACCATTGTTTTTAGTGGATATAAACATTGACCATTGTTTTTAGTATATATAAACATTGACCATTGTTTTTAGGATATAAACATTGACCATTGTTTTTAGTATATATAAACATTGACCATTGTTTTTCCTTTAGATATAGCCTAAAATAATGAAATACATGTTTGAGAAGATTTGCCACTTCTATAAATAGGTTAGTTCAGCACTCTTCTAACACAAAATACACTGGAAATATAGTCAAACATCATCTTAACATCGCAAACACCATTGGATTAATTATTCCATATTTGGAAATAACTGGAAAAATCACAAAACAAAACATGTTTTAAAATTTAAAAACCATGAAATGATATAAATGAAACTACAAAAGGCAAACACTGAAACAAAATGGTTGTGTCCAGTTCTGGTCAATGATAAATATTTTGTAACATAACAAAAGGCCCAAGAGGCCTGGACGGTCACCTGATTGATGATACTAAAAGAACATTGCAAAGTCTGTTCAAATCTGCATTTATGAATTAAAATTAACTTTAGATTTGGACCTTCATATCAGAATTTTTCCTTTTTTTGTTTTTCTTGTTGACAGTGTCTGTATGTAAGCAGTGCCCTAAGGACGACCTTCCTCTCAGGCCGATTGTTGACAGTGTCTGTATGTAAGCAGTGCCCTAAGGACGACCTTCCTCTCAGGCCGATTGTTGACAGTGTCTGTATGTAAGAAGTGCCCTAAGGACGACCTTCCTCTCAGCCCCAAACATGTGGCCCACAAGCAGCAGCAGATGAACCTAGAATATACCATTCAGTACCTGGCTACCTAGAATATACCATTCAGTACCTGGCTACCTAGAATATACCATTCAGTACCTGGCTACCTAGAATATACCATTCAGTACCTGGCTACCTAGAATATACCATTCAGTACCTGGCTACCTAGAATATACCATTCAGTACCTGGCTACCTAGAATATACCATTCAGTACCTGGCTACCTAGAATATACCATTCAGTACCTGGCTACCTAGAATATACCATTCAGTACCTGGCTACCTAGAATATACCATTCAGTACCTGGCAACCTAGAATATACCATTCAGTACCTGGCTACCTAGAATATACCATTCAGTACCTGGCTACCTAGAATATACCATTCAGTACCTGGCTACCTAGAATATACCATTCAGTACCTGGCTACCTAGAATATACCATTCAGTACCTGGCTACCTAGAATATACCATTCAGTACCTGGCTACCTAGAATATACCATTCAGTACCTGGCAACCTATAATATACCATTCAGTACCTAGCTACCTAGAATATACCATTCAGTACCTGGCAACCTAGAATATACCATTCAGTACCTAGAATTCAGTACCTGGCAACCTATAATATAACATTCAGTACCTAGCAACCTAGAATATACCATTCAGTACCTGGCAACCTAGAATATACCATTCAGTACCTGACCTAGAATATACCATTCAGTACCTGGCAACCTATAATATAACATTCAGTACTGCACCTAGAATATACCTCAGTACCTGGCTACCTAGAATATACCATTCAGTACCTGGCAACCTATAATATAACATTCAGTACCTAGCAACCTAGAATATACCATTCAGTACCTGGCAACCTAGAATATACCATTCAGTACCTGGCAACCTATAATATACCATTCAGTACCAGGCTACCTAGAATATACCATTCAGTACCTGGCTACCTAGAATATACCATTCAGTTCCAGGCTACCTAGAATATACCATTCAGTACCTGGCTACCTAGAATATACCATTCAGTACCTGGCTACCTAGAATATACCATTCAGTACCTGGCAACATATAATATACCATTCAGTACCAGGCTACCTAGAATATACCATTCAGTACCAGGCTACCTAGAATATACCATTCAGTACCTGGCTACCTAGAATATACCATTCAGTACCTGGCTACCTAGAATATACCATTCAGTACCTGGCAACCTAGAATATACCATTCAGTACCTGGCTACCTAGAATATACCATTCAGTACCTGGCTACCTAGAATATACCATTCAGTACCTGGCAACCTAGAATATACCATTCAGTACCTGGCAACCTAGAATATACCATTCAGTACCTGGCTACCTAGAATATACCATTCAGTACCTGGCTACCTAGAATATACCATTCAGTACCTGGCTACCTAGAATATACCATTCAGTACCTGGCTACCTAGAATATACCATTCAGTACCTGGCTACCTAGAATATACCATTCAGTACCTGGCTACCTAGAATATACCATTCAAAGCTCAGGAGTTGCATCTCTTATTTCTTCGATGATTTTACTATGTTTTTAAGAGGGCTCTGTATCCATTAAGATCCTCCTGCATACCAAAAAGATGAACCACAACACACAGAAACTTACAGCAGGGCGTTGGTTCTTAAGAATTTCTCCTTGTGGAGTTTTTCTTATTGTAACAAGAATTGTTAACAAACAGATGGACCACAGATGAAAGGTCATTGCCATCGGACGATGGTCGGCTAAAATATTTCATAACTAATGTTTGAATTATTTTCCAATAACATTCACATCAAAGACGTACATTGTAACATGCTTTAAAGGTACAATATATGTAACTTTTCAGCAATTGTTTTTGTAATCACAAACATTAACAAGAAAATTACCACGTTCTCTCTGCATAAAATGATGACTAAAGCCAGGTAAGATGTTACTGAGACCAACTGTGAAGTTTCGTGAAACAAAAAAAGACTAATTAAAAAATAATT
Source organism: Argopecten irradians (assembly GCF_041381155.1). Classification (NCBI taxonomy): domain Eukaryota; kingdom Metazoa; phylum Mollusca; class Bivalvia; order Pectinida; family Pectinidae; genus Argopecten; species Argopecten irradians. The sequence continues at coordinate 41,968,256 of NC_091144.1, forward strand.
AATGTGGCCCACAATAAATACAAAACGAAGTCTACATACAAAATTTAAATTAAGCTGGCTGCTCAAGTTATCATATTCACAAGGTTCAATAATAATTATTAGTGCAAAGGGCAATAATTCCTTAAATTACTGTTGAATCAAGCTCATTTTCGAACTTGTTCGAGATATTTCCAATGTTAGTCTACATACAAAGCTTCATTAAGATCGGTTTATATTTACTCAAGTTATCGCGTTCACAAGGTCCAATAATAATTATTAGAGCAAAGGGCAATAACTCAGTAAATTACCATCAAATCATGCTGATTTTCAAAGTTGTTCGAGATCCTTCCAATATTAGTCTATATACAAAGTTAATCCTTAAATATTTTAAAGAATTAACTATATTTCCCTTATTGGGCCCTACTCTTTCTGCTCCAGAGGATCAGAGCCTACATTTATACTCTGAACTCTGTTCGCTTCCCCTAACAATATTTCTGGCCAAGTTTGGTTACAATCCATGCAGAACTCTATGACTGGTAGCGATTTAAACAATTTACCTCTATTTATCCAATTGGGCCGGGTGCCCTGCCCCTCCTTCACCCTAAGTCAAAATTTATACAAATTCTATTCCCCTTTCCCCTAGGATATTTCTGCCCAAATTTGGTTACAATCCATGTAGAACTCTATGACTAATTTAAAGGAAATGTTGACAGACAGACGGACATTAGCTCACCAGTTAAGTTGCTGTTCAACAGACTCTGTCCACCCGCTCTTTATCTAAATAACTCTATCATAACACCACAAAACCAGTTCATGTAAAAAAAAAAATTTTTTAAATAACATAGATCTAGAAATGAATAAATCTCTTTAGAACATACACAGCTTGGAGGTTTACTGCTCATGATTGCCCGTTTATTTGCATTTCTGATTAAAATCTGGTCTCGAAGATTTCTGGCGAAAGAGGGCCACAGCATCCGCTAACAAAGCAAAAGCAAAACAGACATTTTATATATTGTTATTTTCCCCCCTTTTTCCTTACTGTAACTCGACTTTTTGCTTTAATTGATAATCAATTTATTATTCCAATTCTATCATTAAACAAGAGGCCCATGGGGCTGTATTGGACATCGTGACTGTTTAATACAATATAGATGTCAGAACAAACACATTGAGAGTTGTACATTTAAAGATTTAAACCTATTTAGATCCCTGTGAAGTTGAATGAACGTCTAAGGTCATTCATATTGAACAAACTTGGTAAGCCCTATTCAGCTCAGCAATGCTACTGGCCCAACATAAGTACTCCTGGGGCCTTTTGGTTCTTGATAAGAAGTTGTTTAAAGAATACGCATAATTGACCCCTGTCACCTTGAATGAAGGTCAGCATGCCTACAGATACCGCATACAGGTAACTCTGGGCCTTCTGGATCTTGGAGAAGAAGTTTTTATAAATCAGATTTTAGCCTATTTGACCCCTGTGACCGTGAATGACGATCAAGGTTCATTCATCTTGAAACAAACTCGAATAATTTATTTTTTTTATTTTAAATAAAATAGATATCATGCCAAGCATGTCACGTGTTCAAATATCAGGTTCTCCTATGCTACTTAGTTACTTCACGAGAAAAGTTTGTTAAAAAGATAATTAAGCCTATTTGACCCCCTGTGACCACCTTAAATGAAGGTCAAGGTTCAATCCATTTGAAAACAAAACTTTTGTAGACCCTTAATTCCACCCCCAGCATGTCAATAGGTTCCAAATTATCAGTACCCTGAAGCTTTCTGGTCCGTGAGAAGAAGTCAATTATAGTTTTAGGCCCCTTAGAACCCTGTCGACCTTGAATGACGATCCAAGTCTGTTCATTTGAATAAACATGATAGCCCTTCATTCAAGCATGTCACTGGCTCAATATCAGTCCTCTAGGCCGCATTAAATATTCACAAGAAGTTGTTTAAAGGATTTCTAGCCTTAAGAACCCCCATGAGACCTTGAATGAAGGTCAAGGTCATTCCTATGAACAAACTTGGTAAGACCCTTCACCCCAGCATGCTACAGATGAACAAGCGGCCCAGAGGGCCTGTATCGCTCAACCTGGTTTGTAATGGGCCAAGTAATGTATCTGAATACAGGTTACATTGTTTCTTTTTCTGAAGAAATTTTAATAATTAACCTCTAAGATCCCCTAACTTGGGCCCCCACCCCACCTGCGGTCAGAGCCAAATTTAATACAAGTTTCAGTTCCCGCTTCCCCCCAAGGGTGTGTATTGGGCCAACTATTTGGTCCACATAAACAAGCACCCGTCCTGGCCCCCCGGGGGGGCAGAGCCAAAATTTATCACAAGATGTTTGTGTGCCAAATTGTTGGTTACCATCCATGCAGCAACTCTATGACTAGTAGCGAATTAAAGGATTCACCTCTATTTCCCCTAATTGGGGGCCCTGGCCCTCCTGCCCCCGTGGGAATCAGAGCCAAAACATTTATACAAGTTCTGTTCTACTTCCCCACAAACAATGGATGGTTATGGCCAAAATTTATACACGTTGTATTGTGGCCAAATTTGGTTACGATCCCATGCAGAACTCTATGACTAGTAGCGATTTAAAGATTCACCTCTATTTCCCCTAGTGGGGGGCCCTGCCCCCCCTGCCCCCGGTGGGATCAGAGCCAAAATTTATCCAAGTTCTGAGTCTACATCCCCTACCAAGGATGGTTGTTGGCCAAATATGGTTACAAGATCCATGCAGAACCCTAGGAAAAGTAAGCGATTTATTAGAATTTGCCTCTATTTCCCCTATTGGGGCCCCCCCCTCCCTGCCCCCCCGAGGGATCATAGCAAAAATTTATACAAGTTTCTTTCTCCCTTGCCCTAAGGATGTTTGAGATGGCCAATTTGGTTACATTCCATTCAGAACTCTATGACTAGTAAGCGATTTAAAGGAATTACCTTTATTTCCCCTATTGGGCCCCGCCCCAGCCTTCCCCCCGGGGGACCAGAGCAAAAATTTATACAAAGTTCTGTTCCCCTTACCCCTACACGGATGTTTGTTGTCCACAATTTGGTTTCATTCCATTCAGAACCCCCCCTCTATGACGAGTAGCGATTTTAAAGGATTTACCTTTATTTTCCCTATTGGGGCCCTATGGCCCCGCCCACCTTTCCCCGGGGACCATAGCCAAAATTACACAATTCTGTTACCCTTAACCCCAAGGATGATTTGGGTGGCCGAAATTTTGTTACATACTATTCAGAACACTATGACAAGTAGCGATTTTAAAAGGAATTTACCTCATAATTTTTTTTTTTTCCCCCCCCTAACTTTGGCCCCGCCCTCCGCCCGGTGGTCAGAGCCACAAATTATAACAAATTGTGTTCCCCCGCCCTCCCCAAGGATGTTTGTTGGCCAAGTTTGGTTACAATCCATGCAGAACGCAATAAAAAATAGGCAAAATAATATTCATAAATGTGTTTTTTCCTATATAAACGTTCACCCCCTCCCCAGGGGAAAACACGAGACTCCAGGGGTCATATAATTCACAATTTTTTGTAAAGGAATTTTAAGACCTTTCCATCTATGCCAGAGTATTTTGATTTCTACACCATTTCGAGAATTTCCAGAAGAAGAATTATTGAAATTTTAGCCTATTTGATTCGTTTTTGGCCCCGCCCCTAAGGCCCCTGTGGGGTCAGTAATGGAAATATGTTAATGAGGATTCAATAGCTTATCACATAGGGATAAATCTGACTACAATTTACTAATTTTCCTATTACAACTGACCTAAATAATGCTTAAAAAATGTGTTTTTCCCCCAATATAAACTACTCGTAAACTTAACCCCCTCCCAAGGGGGAAACCTGAGACCCCAAGGTCATATAATTCACAATTTTTTGTAAATGGACCTTAGGCCCTTTCTATCTATGAAGATTATGTTAAATCCATCACATCTGTGCGAGTGGAGAAGAATACTTTTTAGGTATAATGATTTACCCCCTTTTGGCCCCTCCCCATAGCTCCCTGGGGAGGTGGAGGACACACAATATTATTCACAATTTTGATTGGCCTTATGCCTGTAGAAGGTTTTGAGCAAAATTTAATTGAAATTGCTTCATCATGTTTTGGAGAGGAAGTTAAAAATTTAAATTGTTTACGGGGCATACGACGCACGACGGACAAAAGGGCGGTTTAGAATAGGTCACTTGAGATTTCGTCTCAGGTGACCTAATAAAGAGGTGTGAACATCAAACTAAATATGTGACTAGTTTACGATAAGAAAGTACATTAACAACAACGTGTAACCAGTTTTTTGACCGGAACATGAAAGATCATTTTTTTCCCACAATATTTAGGGCTTAAAACTAATAAATAGGCCAGGTACCATCCAGATATTTCTCCTTAATAAACAATGGTAAACATAGACAATAAATAACGGGACATGTTAAATAAAGTATCGGCATGTGTACTATAATTCTATATGTATGCATAGGCAAAGTCCAGGTAAGTACATAAGAAACTAGTATGAAAACAGACTATAATTACACTTTCTTTGATCTTTTTACCTATTGTTATAGAATGTAGGCGTTTGCGGGAACCTAATCACAGGACGCCAATTTTTAAGATTTTTAGCTTATTTGACCCTTGTGACCTTAGATGAAGGTAAAGCAGCCAATCCTGATTTAGTCAGATAGAATTATGTTGTTTCCATGGTAACATTTTACCTGAGTGTATAAGGGAGCCAATCATAACCCCACCAACAACAAGGATATTGTTCATTAGATACGTGCGTAACACCCACAAACATCCTCCTTTATTGATCTTTGGAGCAAATTTGGAATTCTGAAAAAAAAGAGAATAAATTGCTTGAATGCCAATAATTTGATGAGTAAATTTTATTGATGTGTAATTGTTGAGCCATTTTAAGGTAGACCGTCCCTTCTAGTTTCCTCTCAGGGATTTCGTTCATTTTTTGATATTTTGAATTTTAGGTATACCCTGATCACAAAAACCGCATAAAAAATATGTCACCATGGGGTTAATTTTTCTTCCAGGGTTGCTTAAAGAGATGTATTAACGACTTAATATTCCGGATTTTAAGAATTTTGGAATAAAAAAAATAATATTTCCTCCTTGTAACATCACTTAACATATAAAGAATATGCTCGTAACATCTTCATACCTTCAGTAGGTGATATATATTTCATAACTATATCAAATAAGCTGGGTTTTCCACAATAAAACAAAATATTGTTATTTTCAAAAGTAATTCCGGACCCAATTTTAGTGAAAAATTGCATCAAAATAGTCATGTTTTCTTTTTTTTTCTGAAAAAATGATCTCAAGAAAATCGATATTTTTTTAGAATTTCTATGAAGATTGACCTAATTTGCATAAGAAAAGCCCAAAAAAACTATACCTCACCGAATTATTTTTCAAAATATGACAGATTTGCTTTCTAATACCCCTTAAATTTTGACCTGAAAACGTGAAAAATAGGCGAATCCGTAGCACTTTTCAACGTTTTATGTTATTCATTTACTTTTGTTAGTTTTCTATATTTGATATATTATTGGAGCATACAAAATAACATAATAATTACATATCTTCATGATTTTATTTATCTATTTACCAGTTTGCAAGATACATGTAGGCCTGACCTCAAACTTTCAAAGAGTCTACTATTTAGCAGGGAAATATATAAGCTTTTCTGAGACAAATATTTTGCTCTGTGTGATACTGTATTAAAAATGGATTATTTTCTGTAACAGCATCTTTTAAATCATAAGCAATAGTTTTTAAACAAAAAATAAAATGAAAATATATTCCAGCAATTTTAATTCCGTATATTGTTTTGTCATCACTTCTATGTCAAAAAGGACTCGATATGTATATGTTTTGTAAAGTCAAATCTGTTGAAACAAGCACTCCACGTACATGCTATAGACACTAGTAAACAAAATGGCAAAGTGACAGAACTTTGAGAAGAAGTTAAAAATGTATTTCAAGATGGCGGATGTGGCGACCATCTTAGATTTTTGGATTGACCCCGAAAAATAACAAATTTGGTCTACCAATATCTACTTCATTTCATTCAATATGTACCGAATTCCTGTGGACTTGCCAAACTGAAATGTACAACTTTTTGCATAATTTTACAAACAACACATACAGCTACTCTAACGTTCTACACAATATGTAATACCTACACAATAGTAATACCTACTCAATAGTAATACCTACACAATAGTACCTACTCAATAGTAATACCTACACAATAGTAATACCTACACAATATAAATACCTACTCAATAGTAATACCTACACAATAGTACCTACAACACATAGTAATACCTACTCAATAGTAAATACCTACACAATAGTAATACCTACTCAATAGTAATACCTACTCAATAGTAATACCTACACAATAGTAATACCTACTCAATAGTAGTACCTACACAATAGTAATACCTACACAAATAGTAATACCTACTCCATAGTAATACCTACACAATAGTAATACCTACACAATAGTAATACCTACTCAATAGTAATACCTACACAATACCTACAATTAGTAATACCTACACAATAGTAATTACCTACACAATAGTAATACCTACTCAATAGTAAATACCTACTCAATAGTAATACCTACACAATGAAGATTAATACCTACACAATAGTAATACCTACAACAATAGTAATACCTACACAATAGTAATACCTACTCAATAGTAATACCTACACATAGTAATACCTACACAATAGTAATACCTACTCAATAGTAATACCTACTCAATAGTAATACCTACATCAATAGTAATACCTACACAATAGTACCTACTCAATAGTAATAGACCTACACAATAGTAAATACCTACACAATAGTAATACCTACACAATAGTAATACCTACTCAATAGTAATACCTACACAATAGTAAATACCTACTCAATAGTAATACCTACACAATAGTATATACCTACACAATAGTAATACCTACTCAATAGTAATACCTACACAATAGTAATACCTACACAATAGTAATACCTACACAATAGTAATACCTACACAATAGTAATACCTACACATAGTACCAACACAATAGTATATATACACAATAGTAATACCTACTCAATAGTAATACCTACACAATAGTAATACCTACACAATACCTACAAATACCTACAATACCTACCCAATAGTAATACCTACTCAATAGTAATACCTACACAATAGTAATACCTACAATAGTAATACCTACACAATAGTAATACCTACTCAATAGACAATACCTACACAATAGTAATACCTACACAATAGTAATACCTACACAATAGTAATACCTACACAATAGTAATACCTACTCAATAGTAATACCTACACAATAGTAATACCTACACAATAGTAATACCTACACAATAGTATATACCTACACAATAGTAATACCTACTCAATAGTAATATACCTACACAATAGTAATACCTACTCAATAGTAATACCTACACAATAGTAACTACTACACAATAGTAAATACCTACTCATACAATAGTAATACCTACACAATAGTAATACCTACACAATAGTAATACCTACTCAATAGTAATACCTACACAATAGTAATACCTACAATAGTAATACCTACACAATAGTAATACCTACAATAGTAGTACCTACACAATAGTAATACCTACACAATAGTAATACCTACACAATAGTAATACCTACACAATAGAAATACCTACACAATACCCTACACAATAGTAATACCTACACAATAGTAATACCTACACAATAGTAATACCTACACAATAGTAATACCTACACAATAGTAATACCTACACAATAGTAATACCTACACAATAGTAATACCTACACAATAGTAATACCTACTCAATAGTAATACCTACACATAGTAATAACTACACCAATAGTAATACCTACACAATAGTAATACCTACTCAATAGTAATACCTACACAATTAGTAATACCTACACAATAGTAATACCTACACAATAGTAATACCTACACAATAGTAATACCTACACAATAGTAATACCTAGTAATACCTACACAATAGTAATACCTACACAATAGTAATACCTACACAATAGTAATACCTACACAATAGTAAATACCTACACAATAGTAATACCTACACAATAGTAATACCTACTCAATAGTAATACCTACTCAATAGTAATACCTACACACAATAGTAATACCTACACAATAGTAATACCTACACAATAGTAATACCTACACAATAGTAATACCTACACAATAGTAATACCTACACAATAGTAATACCTACACAATAGTAATACCTACACATAGTAATACCTACACAATAGTAATACCTACACAATAGTAATATACCTACACAATAGTAATACCTACTCAATAGTAATACCTACACAATAGTAATACCTACACAATAGTAATACCTACACAATAGTAATACCTACACAATAGTAATACCTACTCAATAGTAATACCTACACAATAGTAATACCTACTCAATAGTAATACCTACAATACAATAGTACCTACACAATAGTAATACCTACACAATAGTAATACCTACACAATAGTAATACCTACACAATAGTAATACCTACTACACAATAGTAATACCTACTCAATAGTAATACCTACACAATAGTAATACCTACACAATAGTACCTACAATAGTACCTACACAATAGTAATACCTACACAATAGTAATACCTACACAATAGTAATACCTACTCAATAGTAATACCTACACAATAGTAATACCTACACAATAGTAATACCTACACAATAGTAATACCTACACAATAGTAATACCTACACAATAGTAATACCTACACAATAGTAATACCTACACAATAGTAATACCTACACAATAGTAATACCTACACAATAGTAATACCTACACAATAGTAATACCTACACAATAGTAATACCTACACAATAGTAATACCTACACAATAGTAATACCTACACAATAGTAATACCTACACAATAGTAATACCTACTCAATAGTAATACCTACACAATAGTAATACCTACACAATAGTAATACCTACACAATAGTATACCTACACAATAGTACCTACACAATAGTAATACCTACACAATAGTAATACCTACACAATAGTAATACCTACACAATAGTAATACCTACACAATAGTAATACCTACACAATAGTAATACCTACACAATAGTAATACCTACTCAATAGTAATACCTACTCAATAGTAATACCTACACAATAGTAATACCTACACAATAGTAATACCTACACAATAGTAATACCTACACAATAGTAATACCTACACAATAGTAATACCTACACAATAGTAATACCTACACAATAGTAATACCTACACAATAGTAATACCTACACAATAGTAATACCTACTCAATAGTAATACCTACACAATAGTAATACCTACTCAATAGTAATACCTACTCAATAGTAATACCTACACAATAGTAATACCTACACAATAGTAATACCTACACAATAGTAATACCTACACAATAGTAATACCTACACAATAGTAATACCTACACAATAGTAATACCTACACAATAGTAATACCTACACAATAGTAATACCTACACAATAGTAATACCTACACAATAGTAATACCTACTCAATAGTAATACCTACACAATAGTAATACCTACACAATAGTAATACCTACACAATAGTAATACCTACACAATAGTAATACCTACACAATAGTAATACCTACACAATAGTAATACCTACACAATAGTAATACCTACACAATAGTAATACCTACACAATAGTAATACCTACTCAATAGTAATACCTACTCAATAGTAATACCTACTCAATAGTAATACCTACACAATAGTAATACCTACACAATAGTAATACCTACACAATAGTAATACCTACACAATAGTAATACCTACTCAATAGTAATACCTACACAATAGTAATACCTACTCAATAGTAATACCTACACAATAGTAATACCTACTCAATAGTAATACCTACACAATATACTAATACCTACTCAATAGTAATACCTACACAATAGTAATACCTACACAATAGTAATACCTACACAATAGTAATACCTACACAATAGTAATACCTACACAATAGTAATACCTACACAATAGTAATACCTACACAATAGTAATACCTACTCAATAGTAATACCTACACAATAGTAATACCTACACAATAGTAATACCTAGTAATACCTACACAATAGTAATACCTACACAATAGTAATACCTACTCAATAGTAATACCTACACAATAGTAATACCTACTCAATAGTAATACCTACACAATAGTAATACCTACACAATAGTAATACCTACACAATAGTAATACCTACACAATAGTAATACCTACACAATAGTAATACCTACACAATAGTAATACCTACACAATAGTAATACCTACTCAATAGTAATACCTACACAATAGTAATACCTACACAATAGTAATACCTACACAATAGTAATACCTACACAATAGTAATACCTACACAATAGTAATACCTACACAATAGTAATACCTACACAATAGTAATACCTACACAATAGTAATACCTACACAATAGTAATACCTACACAATAGTAATACCTACACAATAGTAATACCTACTCAATAGTAATACCTACACAATAGTAATACCTACACAATAGTAATACCTACACAATAGTAATACCTACACAATAGTAATAATACCTACACAATAGTAATACCTACACAATAGTAATACCTACACAATAGTAATACCTACACAATAGTAATACCTACACAATAGTAATACCTACACAATAGTAAATACCTACACAATAGTAATACCTACACAATAGTAATACCTACACAATAGTAATACCTACACAATAGTAATACCTACACAATAGTAATACCTACACAATAGTAATACCTACACAATAGTAAACACCTACACAATAGTAATACCTACACAATAGTAATACCTACACAATAGTAATACCTACACAATAGTAATACCTACTCAATAGTAATACCTACTCAATAGTAATACCTACACAATAGTAATAGTAATACCTACACAATAGTAATACCTACACAATAGTAATACCTACACAATAGTAATACCTACTCAATAGTAATACCTACACAATAGTAATACCTACACAATAGTAATACCTACACAATAGTAATACCTACACAATAGTAATACCTACACAATAGTAATACCTACACAATAGTAATACCTACACAATAGTAATACCTACACAATAGTAATACCTACACAATAGTAATACCTACACAATAGTAATACCTACACAATAGTAATACCTACACAATAGTAATACCTACACAATAGTAATACCTACACAATAGTAATACCTACTCAATAGTAATACCTACACAATAGTAATACCTACACAATAGTAATACCTACACAATAGTAATACCTACACAATAGTAATACCTACACAATAGTAATACCTACACAATAGTAATACCTACACAATAGTAATACCTACACAATAGTAATACCTACACAATAGTAATACCTACACAATAGTAATACCTACACAATAGTAATACCTACACAATAGTAATACCTACACAATAGTAATACCTACACAATATATACCTACACAATAGTAATACCTACACAATAGTAATACCTACACAATAGTAATACCTACACAATAGTAGTACCTACACAATAGTAATACCTACACAATAGTAATACCTACACAATAGTAATACCTACACAATAGTAATACCTACACAATAGTAATACCTACACAATAGTAATACCTACACAATAGTAATACCTACACAATAGTAATACCTACACAATAGTAATACCTACACAATAGTAATACCTACACAATAGTAATACCTACACAATAGTAATACCTACACAATATAATACCTACACAATAGTAATACCTACACAATAGTAATACCTACACAATAGTAATACCTACACAATAGTAATACCTACACAATAGTAAATACCTACTCAATAGTAATACCTACACAATAGTAATACCTACACAATAGTAATACCTACACAATAGTAATACCTACACAATAGTAATACCTACACAATAGTAAATACCTACACAATAGTAATACCTACACAATAGTAATACCTACACAATAGTAATACCTACACAATAGTAATACCTACACAATACCTACACAATACCTACACAATAGTTATACCTACACAATAGTAATACCTACACAATAGTAATACCTACACAATAGTATACCAACACAATACCTACACAATAGTAATACCTACACAATAGTAATACCTACACAATAGTAATACCTACACAATAGTAATACCTACACAATAGTAATACCTACACAATAGTAATACCTACACCAATAGTAATACCTACACAATAGTAATACCTACACAATAGTAATACCTACACAATAGTAATACCTACACAATAGTAATACCTACACAATAGTAATACCTACACAATAGTAATACCTACACAATAGTAATACCTACTCAATAGTAATACCTACACAATAGTAATACCTACACAATAGTAATACCTACACAATAGTAATACCTACTCACAATAGTAATACCTACACAATAGTAATACCTACTCAATAGTAATACCTACACAATAGTAATACCTACACAATAGTAATACCTACACAATAGTAATACCTACACAATAGTAATACCTACACAATAGTAATACCTACACAATAGTAATACCTACACAATAGTAATACCTACACAATAGTAATACCTACACAATAGTAATACCTACACAATAGTAATACCTACACAATAGTAATACCTACACAATAGTAATACCTACACAATAGTAATACCTACACAATAGTAATACCTACACAATAGTAATACCTACACAATAGTAATACCTACACAATAGTAATACCTACACAATAGTAATACCTACACAATAGTAATACCTACACAATAGTAATACCTACACAATAGTACCTACACAATAGTAATACCTACACAATAGTAATACCTACACAATAGTAATACCTACACAATAGTAATACCTACTCAATAGTAATACCTACACAATAGTAATACCTACTCAATAGTAATACCTACACAATAGTAATACCTACACAATAGTAATACCTACACAATAGTAATACCTACACAATAGTAATACCTACACAATAGTACCTACACAATAGTAATACCTACTCAATAGTAATACCTACACAATAGTAATACCTACACAATATAATACCTAAATACCTACACAATAGTAATACCTACACAATAGTAATACCTACACAATAGTAATACCTACACAATAGTAATACCTACTCAATAGTAATACCTACACAATAGTAATACCTACACAATAGTAATACCTACACAATAGTAATACCTACACAATAGTAATACCTACACAATAGTAATACCTACACAATAGTAATACCTACACAATAGTACCTACCTACACAATAGTAATAATACCTACACAATAGTAATACCTACACAATAGTAATACCTACACAATAGTAATACCTACACAATAGTAATACTACACAATAGTAATACCTACACAATAGTAATACCTACACAATAGTAATACCTACACAATAGTAATACCTACACAATAGTAATACCTACACAATAGTAATACCTACACAATAGTAATACCTACACAATAGTAATACCTACACAATAGTAATACCTACACAATAGTAATACCTACACAATAGTAATACCTACACAATAGTAATACCTACACAATAGTAATACCTACACAATAGTAATACCTACACAATAGTAATACCTACACAATAGTAATACCTACACAATAGTAATACCTACACAATAGTAATACCTACACAATAGTAATACCTACACAATAGTAATACCTACACAATAGTAATACCTACACAATAGTAATACCTACACAATAGTAATACCTACTCACAATAGTAATACCTACACAATAGTAATACCTACACAATAGTAATACCTACACAATAGTAATTACCTACACAATAGTAATACCTACACAATAGTAAATACCTACACAATAGTAATACCTACACAATAGTAATACCTACACAATAGTAATACCTACACAATAGTAATACCTACACAATAGTACTATACCTACACAATAGTAATACCTACACAATAGTAATACCTACACAATAGTAATACCTACACAATAGTAATACCTACACAATAGTAATACCTACACAATAGTAATACCTACACAATAGTAATACCTACTCAATAGTAATACCTACACAATAGTAATACCTACACAATAGTAATACCTACACAATAGTAATACCTACACAATAGTAATACCTACTCAATAGTAATACCTACTCAATAGTAATACCTACACAATAGTAATACCTACACAATAGTAATACCTACACAATAGTAATACCTACACAATAGTAATACCTACACAATAGTAATACCTACACAATAGTAATACCTACACAATAGTAATACCTACACAATAGTAATACCTACACAATAGTAATACCTACACAATAGTAATACCTACACAATAGTAATACCTACACAATAGTATACCTAATACCTACACAATAGTAATACCTACACAATAGTAATACCTACACAATAGTAATACCTACACAATAGTAATACCTACACAATAGTAATACCTACACAATAGTAATACCTACACAATAGTAATACCTACACAATAGTAATACCTACACAATAGTAATACCTACACAATAGTAATACCTACACAATAGTAATACCTACTCAATAGTAATACCTACTCAATAGTAATACCTACACAATAGTAATACCTACTCAATAGTAATACCTACACAATAGTAATACCTACACAATAGTAATACCTACACAATAGTAATACCTACACAATAGTAATACCTACACAATAGTAATACCTACTCAATAGTAATACCTACACAATAGTAATACCTACACAATAGTAATACCTACACAATAGTAATACCTACACAATAGTAATACCTACTCAATAGTAATACCTACACAATAGTAATACCTACACAATAGTAATACCTACACAATAGTAATACCTACACAATAGTAATACCTACTCAATAGTAATACCTACACAATAGTAATACCTACACAATAGTAATACCTACACAATAGTAATACCTACACAATAGTAATACCTACACAATAGTACCTACACAATAGTAATACCTACACAATAGTAATACCTACACAATAGTAATACCTACACAATAGTAATACCTACACAATAGTAATACCTACTCAATAGTAATACCTACACAATAGTAATACCTACACAATAGTACCTACACAATAGTAATACCTACTCAATAGTAATACCTACACAATAGTAATACCTACACAATAGTAATACCTACACAATAGTAATACCTACACAATAGTAATACCTACACAATAGTAATACCTACTCAATAGTAATACCTACACAATAGTAATACCTACACAATAGTAATACCTACACAATAGTAATACCTACACAATAGTAATACCTACTCAATAGTAATACCTACACAATAGTAATACCTACACAATAGTAATACCTACACAATAGTAATACCTACACAATAGTACCTACACAATAGTAATACCTACACAATAGTAATACCTACTCAATAGTAATACCTACTCAATAGTAATACCTACACAATAGTAATACCTACTCAATAGTAATACCTACACAATAGTAATACCTACACAATAGTAAGTAATACCTACACAATAGTAATACCTACACAATAGTAATACCTACACAATAGTAATACCTACACAATAGTAATACCTACACAATAGTAATACCTACTCAATAGTAATACCTACACAATAGTAATACCTACACAATAGTAATACCTACACAATAGTAATACCTACACAATAGTAATACCTACACAATAGTAATACCTACACAATAGTAATACCTACACAATAGTAATACCTACACAATAGTAATACCTACACAATAGTAATACCTACACAATAGTAATACCTACACAATAGTAATACCTACACAATAGTAATACCTACACAATAGTAATACCTACACAATAGTAATACCTACACAATAGTAATACCTACACAATAGTAATACCTACACAATAGTAATACCTACACAATAGTAATACCTACACAATAGTAATACCTACACAATAGTAATACCTACACAATAGTAATACCTACACAATAGTAATACCTACACAATAGTAATACCTACACAATAGTAATACCTACACAATAGTAATACCTACACAATAGTAATACCTACACAATAGTAATACCTACACAATAGTAATACCTACACAATAGTAATACCTACACAATAGTAAATACCTACACAATAGTAATACCTACACAATAGTAATACCTACACAATAGTAATACCTACACAATAGTAATACCTACACAATAGTAATACCTACACAATAGTAATACCTACACAATAGTAATACCTACACAATAGTAATACCTACACAATAGTAATACCTACACAATAGTAATACCTACACAATAGTAATACCTACACAATAGTAATACCTACACAATAGTAATACCTACACAATAGTAATACCTACACAATAGTAATACCTACACAATAGTAATACCTACACAATAGTAATACCTACACAATAGTAATACCTACACAATAGTAATACCTACACAATAGTAATACCTACACAATAGTAATACCTACACAATAGTAATACCTACCAATAGTAATACCTACACAATAGTAATACCTACACAATAGTAATACCTACACAATAGTAATACCTACACAATAGTAATACCTACACAATAGTAATACCTACACAATAGTAATACCTACACAATAGTAATACCTACACAATAGTAATACCTACACAATAGTAATACCTACACAATAGTAATACCTACACAATAGTAATACCTACACAATAGTAAATACTCAATAGTATACTAATAGTAATACCTACACAATAGTAATACCTACACAATAGTAATACCTACACAATAGTAATACCTACACAATAGTAATACCTACTCAATAGTAATACCTACACAATAGTAATACCTACACAATAGTAATACCTACACATAGTAATACCTACTCAGTTGACCTATTTATCAGATCAATAGTAATACCTACACAATTTATACCAATCAATAGTAATACCTACAGTGATTTTTTATCAGACCCCTATTTTATCAGATCATTGTTTCAGTTGACCTATTTTATCAACATCATTGTTTCAGTTTGACCTATTTTTATCACATCATTTTTTCAGTTCAGTTTACCTATTTTTATCAACATCATTGTTTCAGTTGACCTATTTATCAATATCATTGTTTCAGTTGACCGATTTTATCATAACATCATTGTTTCAGTTGACCTATTTTATCAACATCGGTTGTTTCAGTTGACCTATGATTATCAACATCATTGTTTCAGTTGACCTATTTTTACTTACTGTCAGCTCATCACTCTGTGCTCCTGCTCCACACAGACAGGTTGATGGGGTCCCCCATGTAATATACCACACATATATTTGTAAACATCGGGTCCCCCTGTAATATACCACACATATATTTGTAAACATCGGGTCCCCCTGTAAATATACCACACATACATTTGTAAACATCGGGTCCCCCTGTAATATACCACACATACATTTGTTAACAACGGGTCCCCCTGTAATATACCACACATATATCTGTTAACATCGGGTCCTCCTGTAATATACCACACATACATGTGTAAACATCGGGTCCCTCTGTAATATACCACACATACATTTGTAAACATCTGGGTCCCCCTGTAATATTACCACACATACATGTGTAAACATCAGGTCCCCCTGTAAAATATACCACACATACATTTGTAAACATCGGTCCCCCTGTAATATACCGCACATACATTTGTAAACATTGGGTCCCCCTGTAATATACCACACATACATGTGTGTAAACATCGGGTCCCACTGTAATATACCATACATACATGTTGTAAACATCGGGTCCCCCTGTAATATACCATACATACATTTGTAAACATCGGGTCCCCCTGTAATATACCACACATACATTTGTTAACATCGGGTCCCCCTGTAATATACCACACATATATCTGTTAACATCGGGTCCCCCTGTAATATACCACACATATATTTGTTAACATCGGGTCCTCCTGTAATATACCACACATACATTTGTAAACATCGGGTCCCCCTGTAATATACCACACATATATTTGTTAGCATTGGGTCCTCCTGTAATATACCACACATACATTTGTAAACATCGGGTCCTCCTGTAATATACCATACATACATTTGTAAACATCGGGTCCCCCTGTAATATACCACACATATATTTGTTAACATCGGGTCCCCCTGTAATATACCACACATATATTTGTTAACATCGGGTCCCCCTGTAATATACCACACATACATTTGTAAACATCAGGTCCCCCTGTAATATACCACACATATATTTGTTAACATCGGGTCCCCCTGTAATATACCACACATACATCTGTTAACATCAGGTCCCCCTGTAAATATACCACACATATATCTGTTAACATCGGGTCCCCTGTAATATACCACACATATATTTGTTAACATCGGGTCCCCCTGTAAATATACCCACACATATATTTGTTAACATCGGGTCCCCCTGTAATATACCACACATATATCTGTTAACATCGGGTCCCCCTGTAATATACCACACATACATTTGTTAACATCGGGTCCCCCTGTAATATACCACACATACATTTGTTAACATCGGGTCCCCCTGTAATATACCACACATATATTTGTAAACATCGGGTCCCCCTGTAATATACCACACATACATTTGTAAACATCGGGTCCCCCTGTAATATACCACACATACATTTGTTAACATCGGGTCCCCCTGTAATATACCACACATACATTTGTTAACATCGGGTCCCCCTGTAATATACCACACATACATTTGTTAACATTGGGTCCCCCTGTAATATACCACACATATATCTGTTAACATCGGGTCCCCCTGTAATATACCACACATATATCTGTTAACATCGGGTCCCCCTGTAATATACCACACATATATTTGTTAACATTGGGTCCCCCTGTAATATACCACACATACATTTGTTAACATCGGGTCCCCCTGTAATATACCACACATATATCTGTTAACATCGGGTCCCCCTGTAATATACCACACATACATTTGTAAACATCGGGTCCCTCTGTAATATACCACATATACATTTGTAAAACATCGGGTCCCCCTGTAATATACCACACATACATTTGTAAAACATCGGGTCCCCCTGTAATATACCACACATATATCTGTTAACATCGGGTCCCCTTGTAATATACCACACATATATCTGTTAACATCGGGTCCCTCTGTAATATACCACACATATATTTGTTAACATCGGGTCCCCCTGTAATATACCACACATACATTTGTTAACATCGGGTCCCCCTGTAATATACCCACACATACATGTGTAAACATCGGATCCCCCTGTAATATACCACACATACATTTGTTAACATCGGGTCCCCCTGTAATATACCACACATACATTTGTAAAACATCGGGTCCCTCTGTGATATACCACACATATTTCTGTTAACATCGGGTCCCTCTGTAATATACCACACATATATTTGTTAAACATCGGGTCCCCCTGGAATATACCACACATATATATTGTGTTAAACATCGGGTCCCTCTGTAATATACCCACATATACATTTGTAAACATCGGGTCCCCCTGTAATATACCTCACATATATCTGTTAACATCGAGTCCCCTTGTAATATACCACACATATATCTGTTAACATCGGGTCCCCCTGTAATATACCACACATATATCTGTTAACATCGGGTCCCCTTGTAATATACCACACATATATCTGTTAACATCGGGTCCCTCTGTAATATACCAACACATATATCTGTTAACATCGGGTCCCCCTGTAATATACCACACATATATCTGTTAACATCGGGTCCCCCTGTAATATACCCACACATATATCTGTTAACATCGGGTCCCTCTGTAATATACCACACATACATTTGTTAACATCAGGGTCCTCCTGTAATATACCACACATCCATTTGTAAACATCGGGTCCCCCTGTAATATACCACACATACATTGAGTTTGTAAACATCGGGTCCCCCTGTAATATACCACACATACATTTGTAAACATCGGGTCCCCGCTGTATTATACCACACATACATTTGTTAACAATCAGTCCTCCTGTAATATACCACACATACATCTGTTAACATCGGGTCCCCCTGTAATATACCACACATACATTTGTAAACATTGGGTCCCCCTGTAATATACCACACATACATTTGTAAACATCGGGTCCCTCTGTAATATACCACACATATATCTGTTAACATCGGGGTCCCTCTGTAATATACCACACATACATTTGTTAAACATTGGGTCCCCCTGTAATATACCACACATACATTTGTAAACATCGGGTCCCCCTGTAATATACCACACATACATTTGTAAACATTGGGTCCCCCTGTAATATACCACACATACATTTGTAAACATCGGGTCCCCCTGTAAATACCACACATACATTTGTTAACATCGGGTCCCCCTGTAATATACCACACATACATTTGTAAACATCGGGTCCCCCTGTAATATACCACACATACATTTGTAAACATCGGGTCCCCCTGTAATATACCACACATACATTTGTTAACATCGGGTCCCTCTGTAATATACAACACACATACATATTGTTAACATCGGGTCCCCTCTGTAATATACCACACATACATTTGTAAACATCGGGTCCCCCTGTAATATACCACACATACATTTGTTAACATCGGGTCCCTTCTGTAATATACCACACATACATATCTGTTAACATCGGGTCCCCCTGTAATATACCACACATACATTTGTAAACATCGGGTCCCCCTGTAATATACCACACATACATTTGTTAACATCGGGTCCCTCTGTAATATACCACACATACATTTGTTAACATCGGGTCCCCCTGTAATATACCACACATACATTTGTTAACATCGGGTCCCCCTGTAATATACCACACATACATTTGTTAACATCGGGTCCCTCTGTAATATACCACACATATATCTGTTAACATCGGGTCCCTCTGTAATATACCACACATACATCTGTTAACATCGGGTCCCTCTGTAATATACCACACATACATTTGTTAACATCGGGTCCCCCTGTAATATACCACACATACATTTGTTTAACATCGGGTCCCCCTGTAATATACCACACATACATTTGTAAACATCGGGTCCCCCTGTAATATACCACACATACATTTGTAAACATCGGGTCCCTCTGTAATATACCACACATACATTTGTTAACATCGGGTCCCCCTGTAATATACCACACATACATTTGTAAACATTGGGTCCCCCTGTAATATACCACACATATATCTGTTAACATCGGGTCCCTCTGTAATATACCACACATACATTTGTTAACATCGGGTCCCCCTGTAATATACCACACATATATCTGTTAACATCGGGTCCCTCTGTAATATACCACACATACATTTGTTAACATCAGGTCCCTCTGTAATATACCACACATACATTTGTTAAACATCGGGTCCCCCTGTAATATACCACACATACATTTGTTAACACTGTAATATACCACACATATATCTGTTAACATCGGGTCCCCTGTAATATACCACACATACATATTCTGTTAACATCGGGTCCCCTGTAATATACCACACATACATTTGTTAACATCGGGTCCCTCTGTAATATACCACACATACATTTGTAAACATCAGGTCCCTCTGTAATATACCACACATATATCTGTTAACATCGGGTCCCTCTGTAATATACCACACATACATTTGTAAACATCGGGTCCCCCTGTAATATACCACACACATATATCTGTTAACATCGGGTCCCTCTGTAATATACCACACATATATCTGTTAACATCAGGTCCCTCTGTAATATACCACACATATATCTGTTAACATCGGGTCCCCTGTAATATACCACACATATATCTGTTAACATCGGGTCCCCCTGTAATATACCACACATACATTTGTAAACATCGGGTCCCCCTGTAATATACCACACATATATCTGTTAACATCAGGTCCCTCTGTAATATACCACACATACATTTGTAAACATTGGGTCCCCCTGTAATATACCACACATACATTTGTTAACATCGGGTCCCTCTGTAATATACCACACATACATCTTTGTTAACATCGGGTCCCCCTGTAATATACCACACATATATCTGTTAACATCGGGTCCCCCTGTAATATACCACACATACATTTGTTAACATCGGGTCCCTCCTGTAATATACCACACATATATTTGTTAACATCGGGTCCCTCTGTAATATACCACACATATATCTGTAAACATCGGGTCCCCCTGTAATATACCACACATATATCTGTTAACATCGGGTCCCTCTGTAATATACCACACATACATTTGTTAACATCGGGTCCCCCTGTAATATACCACACATATATCTGTTAACATCGGGTCCCTCTGTAATATACCACACATATATCTGTTAACATCGGGTCCCCCTGTAATATACCACACATACATTTGTTAACATCGGGTCCCTCCTGTAATATACCACACATATATCTGTTAACATCGGGTCCCTCTGTAATATACCACACATATATCTGTTAATTAACATCGGGTCCCCCTGTAATATACCACACATATATCTGTTAACATCGGGTCCCCCTGTAATATACCACACATATATCTGTTAACATCGGGTCCCTCTGTAATATACCACACATACATTTGTTAACATCGGGTCCCCCTGTAATATACCACACATATATCTGTTAACATCGGGTCCTCCTGTAATATACCACACATATATCTGTTAACATCGGGTCCCCCTGTAATATACCACACATACATTTGTTAACATCGGGTCCCCCTGTAATATACCACACATACATGTGTAAACATCGGGTCCCCCTGTAATATACCACACATACATCTGTTAACATCGGGTCCCCCTGTAATATACCACACATATATTTGTTAACATCGGGTCCCCCTGTAATATACCACACATATATCTGTTAACATCGGGTCCCCCTGTAATATACCACACATATATTTGTTAACATCGGGTCCCCCTGTAATATACCACACATACATCTGTTAACATCGGGTCCCCCTGTAATATACCACACATACATTTGTTAACATCGGGTCCCTCTGTAATATACCACACATACATTTGTTAACATCGGGTCCCCCTGTAATATACCACACATACATTTGTTAACATCGGGTCCCCCTGTAATATACCACACATACATTTGTAAACATCGGGTCCCCCTGTAATATACCACACATACATCTGTTAACATCGGGTCCCCCTGTAATATACCACACATATATCTGTTAACATCGGGTCCCCCTGTAATATACCACACATACATTTGTAAACATCAGGTCCCCCTGTAATATACCACACATATATTTGTTAACATCGGGTCCCCCTGTAATATACCACACATACATTTGTAAACATCGGGTCCCCCTGTAATATACCACACATACATTTGTTAACATCGGGTCCCCCTGTAATATACCACACATACATTTGTTAACATCGGGTCCCCCTGTAATATACCACACATATATCTGTTAACATCGGGTCCCCCTGTAATATACCACACATATATCTGTTAACATCGGGTCCCCCTGTAATATACCACACATATATCTGTTAACATCGGGTCCCCCTGTAATATACCACACATACATTTGTTAACATCGGGTCCCCCTGTAATATACCACACATATATCTGTTAACATCGGGTCCCCCTGTAATATACCACACATATATCTGTTAACATCGGGTCCCCCTGTAATATACCACACATACATTTGTAAACATTGGGTCCCCCTGTAATATACACACATTGAACATCGGTACACACATACATTTGTTAACATCGGGTCCCCCTGTAATATACCACACATACATATCTGTTAACATCGGGTCCCCCTGTAATATACCACACATACATTTGTTAACATCGGGTCCCCCTGTAATATACCACACATACATTTGTAACATCGGGTCCCCCTGTAATATACCACACATACATTGTAAACATCGGTCCCCCTGTAATATACCACACATATATTTGTAAACATCGGGTCCCCCTGTAATATACCACACATACATTTGTAAACATCGGGTCCCCCTGTAATATACCACACATACATTTGTAAACATCGGGTCCCCCTGTAATATACCACACATACATTTGTAAACATCGGGTCCCCCTGTAATATACCACACATACATTTGTAAACATCGGGTCCCCCTGTAATATACCACACATACATTTGTTAACATCGGGTCCCCCTGTAATATACCACACATATATTTGTTAACATCGGGTCCCCCTGTAATATACCACACATACATTTGTTAACATCGGGTCCCCCTGTAATATACCACACATACATTTGTTAACATCGGGTCCCCCTGTAATATACCACACATACATTTGTTAACATCGGGTCCCCCTGTAATATACCACACATACATTTGTTAACATCGGGTCCCCCTGTAATATACCACACATACATTTGTTAACATCGGGTCCCCCTGTAATATACCACACATATATCTGTTAACATCGGGTCCCCCTGTAATATACCACACATACATTTGTTAACATCGGGTCCCCCTGTAATATACCACACATACATTTGTAAACATCGGGTCCCCCTGTAATATACCACACATACATCTGTTAACATCGGGTCCCCCTGTAATATACCACACATACATTTGTTAACATCGGGTCCCCCTGTAATATACCACACATACATTTGTTAACATCGGGTCCCCCTGTAATATACCACACATATATCTGTTAACATCGGGTCCCCCTGTAATATACCACACATATATTTGTTAACATCGGGTCCCCCTGTAATATACCACACATATATCTGTTAACATCGGGTCCCTCTGTAATATACCACACATACATTTGTAAACATCGGGTCCCCCTGTAATATACCACACATATATCTGTTAACATCGGGTCCCCCTGTAATATACCACACATACATTTGTAAACATCGGGTCCCCCTGTAATATACCACACATACATTTGTAAACATCGGGTCCCCCTGTAATATACCACACATACATTTGTAAACATCGGGTCCCCCTGTAATATACCACACATACATTTGTTAACATCGGGTCCCTCTGTAATATACCACACATACATTTGTAAACATCGGGTCCCCCTGTAATATACCACACATACATCTGTTAAACATCGGGTCCCCCTGTAATATACCCACACATATATTTGTTAACATCGGGTCCCCCTGTAATATACCACACATACATTTGTTAACATCGGGTCCCCCTGTAATATACCACATATACATTTGTAAACATCGGGTCCCCCTGTAATATACCACACATACATTTTGTAAACATCGGGTCCCCCTGTAATATACCACACATACATTTGTTAAACATCGGGTCCCCCTGTAATATACCGCACATACATTTGTAAACATTGGGTCCCCCTGTAATATACCACACATACATGTGTAAACATCGGGTCCCTCTGTAATATACCACACATACATTTGTAAACATCGGGTCCCCCTGTAATATACCACACATATATCTGTTAACATCGGGTCCCCCTGTAATATACCACACATACATGTGTAAACATCGGGTCCCCCTGTAATATACCACACATACATTTGTAAACATCGGGTCCCCCTGTAATATACCACACATACATTTGTAAACATCGGGTCCCCCTGTAATATACCACACATACATTTGTAAACATCGGGTCCCCCTGTAATATACCACACATACATTTGTAACATCGGGTCCCCCTGTAATATACCACACATACATTTGTTAAACATCGGGTCCCCCTGTAATAAACCACACATACATTTGTAAACATCTGGGTCCCCCCTGTAATATACCACACATACATTTGTAAAACATCGGGTCCCCCTGTAATATACCACACATACATTTGTAAACATCGGGTCCCCCTGTAATATACCACACATACATTTGTAAACATCGGGTCCCCCTGTAATATACCACACATACATTTTGTAAAACATCGGGTCCCCCTGTAATATATACCACACATACATTTGTTAACATCGGGTCCCCCTCGTAAATATACCACACATACATTTGTAAACATCGGGTCCCCCTGTAATATACCACACATACAATTTGTTAACATCGGGTCCCTCTGTAATATACCACACATATATCTGTTAACATCGGGTCCCCCTGTAATATACCACACATACATTTGTTTAAACATTGGGTCCCCCTGTAATATACCACACATACATTTGTAAACATCGGGTCCCCCCTGTAATATACCACACATACATTTGTAAACATCGGGTCCCCCTGTAATATACCACACATACATTTGTAAACATCGGGTCCCCCTGTAATATACCACACATACATTGTTAACATGGGTCCCTCTGTAATATACCACACATACAATTGTAAACATCGGTCCCCCTGTAATATACCACACATAATATTCTGTTAACATCGGGTCCCTCTGTAATATACCACACATATATTTGTGTAACATCGGGTCCCCCCTGTAATATACCACACATATATCTTTTAACATCGGGTCCCTCTGTAATATACCACACATATATCTGTTAACATCGGGTCCCCTGTAAATATACCACACATACATTTGTTAACAATCGGGTCCCCCTGTAATATACCACACATATAATCTGTTAACATCGGGTCCCCCTGTAATTATACCACCACATACATGTGTTAACATCGGGTCCCCCCTGTAATATACCACACATACATGTGTAAACATCGGGTCCCCCTGTAATATACCACACATACATTTGTTAACATCGGGTCCCCCTGTAATATACCACACATATATCTGTTAACATCGGGTCCCCCTGTAAGTATACCACACATATATCTGTAAACATCGGGTCCCCCTGTAATATACCCACATACATGTAGTAAACATTGGGTCCCCCTGTTAATATACCACACATACATTTGTTAACATCTGGGTCCCCCTGTAATATACCGACCACACATACATTTGTTAAACATCGGGTCCCCCTGTAATATACCACACATATATTCTGTTAACATCGGGTCCCTCTGTAATATAACCACACAAACATCTTGTTAACATCGGGTCCCCCTGTAATATACCACACATATAATCTGTTAACATCGGGTCCTCCTGTAATATACCACACATATATCTGTTACATCGGTTTCCCATGTAATATACCACACATATGTATTGTTAACATCGGGTCCCCCTGTAATATACCACACATACATCTGTGTTAACAACGGGTCCCCCTGTAATATACCACACATATATCTGTAAACATCAGGTCCCTCTGTAATATACCACACATATATCTGTAAACATCGGGTCCCTCTGTAATAGTACCACACATATATTTGTTAACATGGGTCCCCTCTGTAATATACCACACATATGTTGTTAACATCGGGTCCCCCTGTAATATACCACACATATTATCTGTTAACATCGGGTCCCTCTGTAATATACCACACATATATCTGTTTAACATCGGTCCCTCCTGTAATATACCACACATACATCTGTTAAAACATCGGGTCCCCTCTGTAATATACCACACATATGTTTGTGTTAACATCGGGTCCCCCTGTAAATATACCACACATATATCAGATAACATCTGGTCCCACTGTAAATATACCACACATATATCTGTTAACATCGGTGTCCCTCTGTAATATACCACACATATAATCTGTTAACATCGTTTCCCCCTGTAATATACCACACATACCAACGTTTTAACATCTGGGTCCCCCCCTGGAATATCCCACACATACATGTGTACAACATCGGGTCCCCCTGTAATATACCACACATACATTTGTTAACCATCGGTTTCCCCCTGTAAATATACCCACACATATATCATGTGTAACATTGGTGTCCCCCTGTAATAAACACACATATATCTGTAAACATTGTACCCCCTGTAATTATATCACACATACATGTGGTAAACATTGGGTCCCCCTGTAATATACCACACATACATTTGTTAACATCGGGTCCCCCTGTAATATACTCACACATACCTTTGTTAACACGGGTCGCCTGTAATATACCACACATTATATCAGTAAACATCAGAGTCCCTCTGTAATATACCAGAAAAACACAAATATCTGTTTAAAACCCACTCGGGTCCCCCTGAAATAAACCGACACATATATCTGTTTAACATCGGTCCTCCAGTAATATACCACACATATATCATTAACAAATTGGGACCTCTGTAATAATACCACACATATGTTTGTTAACATCGGGTCCCCCTGTAATAACACCACATATATCTGTAACAATCGGGCCCACTGTAATATACCACACATATATCTGTTTAACATCTGGGTCCCCTCTGTAATAAACCTCACATATTATCTGTTACATCGGGTCCCTCTGTAATATACCACATATATATCTGTTAACATCGGGACATCCTGTAATAACTCACAACATATATTTGTTAACATTGGGTCCCGATCTGTAATATAAAACCTCACATATATCTGTTTAACATCGGGTCCCTCTGTGTAATATACCACACATATAACTGTTACAACTGTCACTCTGTAATATACCACACATATATCATGTAACAACAGTTTCCCCCTGTAATATACCACACATATATCTGTTAACATCGGGTCCCTCACGGTAATATACCACACATATATCTGTTAACATCGGGGTCCCCTCTGTAATATACCACACATATATCTGTTAACATCTGGGTCCCCCTGTAATATACCACACATATATCTGTTAAGGGACATCAGGTCCCCCTGTAATAATACACACATATCATCTGTTAACATCAGGTCCCCCCTGTAATATAACCACACATACATGTTCAAAACATCTGGGTCCCCTCTGTTAATATATACCAACACATATATTTGTTAACATCGGGTCCCCCTGTAATATACCACACACATATATAAACATAACATTGGGTCCCCCTGTAATATACCAACATATATCATGTTAACATCGGGTCCCTCTGTAAAATACCACATATACAGTTGTAAACATCCAATTGTTTTTATAGAGTCAATCTCAAGCTTTTTTATTCTACATACGAAAGCTTATAAGAACTTCCTGAAGTTCAAAAATGAGTTTTATACAAGTCCTTAAATACAAGTCATTCAACCCAGCCCTTAAATCAAACAAGGACATGTAACCCAGCTACAAACAAAACACATCACCATTCATAGGCACATGTAACCCACTAGCTACAGAACAAAACACAATATAACACCGTTACAAATTTTACATTAGTACAATAGGTAACATATTAAAACCCAGCTACAAACAAAACACATCACCATTTACTATACGCACATGTTACCAATGCTACAACCAAAACACATCACCGTTATTACACATCAACCCAGCTACAAACCTAAACATATCACCAGTTACTAAGGTACAGTACTAACCAGCTACAAACAAAAAACACATCACTGTTACTCATAGGGACATGTAACCCAGCTACAAACAAAACACATAACCGATACTATAGGGACATGTAACCTGCTACAAACAAAAACTCATTCACTGTTACTTATAGCGTTATACTGTTTCTATGGCTACAGCTAAACAAAACACATCACCATTACTATAGGGACATGTACCCAGCTACAAACCAAACACATCACCATTACTATAGGGACATGTATAACCCAGCTACAAACAAAAACACATCTATAGGGACATGTTACTCATGGGAAATGAAATCATCCAGTCTAGTGGATATGTGCCCAGAAAAATATAAAAACACAATCACTCTGTTACTATAGGGACATGTAACCCAGCTACAAACAAAAACACATCACATTACTATAGGGAATGTAACCCAGCTACAGCTACACACACACTGTTACACATAACACTACAAACAATACACATTACGATCGGGACATGTAACCCAGCTACAAACAAAACACATCACCAGTTACTATAGGGACATGTAACCCAGCTACAAACATATGAAACACATCACTGTTACTATAGGGACATGGAACAAATGTAACCCAGCTACAAACAAAAACATCACCATTACTTAGAGACTTATATAGGGCACATGTAACCCAGACTACAAACTAAAACATCACATCACTGTTACTATAGGGCTACACAACAAAACACATGTAACCCACTTTCTACAAACTTTAGAAACACGGATCACATCACGTTACTTTAGGGGACATATTAACCCAGCTACAAACAAAACACATCACCGTTACTATAGGGACATTAACCACCCAGCTATACAAACAAAACACATCACTATAGGGACATATAACTCATGATACTATAGAGACATAATAACCCAGCTACAAACAGTAAGAACACATCACCGGTTACTATAGGGACATATAGCCCAGCTTACAAACAAAACACATCACCATACTATAGTGACATTTAAACCCAGCTACAAACAAAACACATCACCATTACTGATAGGGACATGTAACCCATCAAACATGACTATACATAACTACAAACAGAAACACATCACCATTACATATAAGACACTATGACATTTAACCCAGCTACAAACAGAACACATCACGCGGTTTACTATAGGGACATGTTTAACCCAAACGATACATCACCGTTTTTAACAAAAACACATCACCGTTACTAGAGACATAGGGACACCGTTCTTATTGATCACTTTTATTATAGACATATAACCCAGCTACAAACAAATTCACATACAAACAACCCAACACATCACTATTACTATAGGGACATAACCCACTACAACAAAACACATCACGTATTATAGAACATATAGGACATATAACCAGCACATGTACACAGTCCATAGGGGAATAAACCCAGCTACAAACAAAACACATCACCCATTACTATAGAGACATGTAACCCAGCTACAAACAAAACACATCACCGTTACTATAGAGACATATAACCCAGCTACAAACAAAACACATCACCATTACTATAGGGACATATAACCCAGCTACAAACAAAACACATCACCGTTACTATAGAGACATATAACCCAGCTACAAACAAAACACATCACCGTTACTATAGGGACATGTAACCCAGCTACAAACAAAACACATCACCGTTACTATAGAGACATATAACCCAGCTACAAACAAAACACATCACCGTTACTATAGAGACATATAACCCAGCTACAAACAAAACACATCACCATTAAGCTACAAACAAAACACATCACCGTTACTATAGGGACATGTAACCCAGCTACAAACAAAACACATCACCGTTACTATAGGGACATGTAACCCAGCTACAAACAAAACACATCACCGTTACTATAGGGACATGTAACCCAGCTACAAACAAAACACATCACCGTTACTATAGAGACATATAACCCAGCTACAAACAAAACACATCACCATTACTATAGGGACATGTAACCCAGCTACAAACAAAACACATCACCGTTACTATAGGGACATGTAACCCAGCTACAAACAAAACACATCACCGTTACTATAGAGGGGACATGTAACCCAGCTACAAACAAAACACATCACCGTTACTATAGAGACATGTAACCCAGCTACAAACAAAACACATCACCGTTACTATAGGGACATGTAACCCAGCTACAAACAAAACACATCACCGTTACTATAGGGACATGTAACCCAGCTACAAACAAAACACATCACCATTACTATAGGGACATGTAACCCAGCTACAAACAAAACACATCACCGTTACTATAGGGACATGTAACCCAGCTACAAACAAAACACATCACCGTTACTATAGGGACATGTAACCCAGCTACAAACAAAACACATCACCATTACTATAGGGACATGTAACCCAGCTACAAACAAAACACATCACCGTTACTATAGGGACATGTAACCCAGCTACAAACAAAACACATCACCGTTACTATAGGGACATGTAACCCAGCTACAAACAAAACACATCACCGTTACTATAGGGACATGTAACCCAGCTACAAACAAGAACACATCACGATTACTATAGGGACATGTAACCCAGCTACAAACAAAACACATCACCGTTACTATAGGGACATATAACCCAGCTACAAACAAAACACATCACCGTTACTATAGGGACATGTAACCCAGCTACAAACAAAACACATCACCATTACTATAGAGACATATAACCCAGCTACAAACAAAACACATCACCATTACTATAGGGACATGTAACCCAGCTACAAACAAAACACATCACCGTTACTATAGGGACATGTAACCCAGCTACAAACAAAACACATCACCGTTACTATAGGGACATGTAACCCAGCTACAAACAAAACACATCACCGTTACTATAGGGACATGTAACCCAGCTACAAACAAAACACATCACCGTTACTATAGGGACATGTAACCCAGCTACAAACAAAACACATCACCATTACTATAGGGACATGTAACCCAGCTACAAACAAAACACATCACCGTTAAATTACTATAGGGACATGTAACCCAGCTACAAACAAAACACATCACCGTTACTATAGGGACATGTAACCCAGCTACAAACAAAACACATCACCGTTACTATAGGGCCACATGTAACCCAGCTACAAACAAAACACATCACCGTTACTATAGGGACATGTAACCCAGCTACAAACAAAACACATCACCGTTACTATAGGGACATGTAACCCAGCTACAAACAAAACACATCACCGTTACTATAGGGACATGTAACCCAGCTACAAACAAAACACATCACCATTACTATAGGGACATGTAACCCAGCTACAAACAGAACACATCACATTACTATAGGGACATGTAACCCAGCTACAAACAAAACACATCACCGTTACTATAGGGACATGTAACCCAGCTACAAACAAAACACATCACCATTACTATAGGGACATGTAACCCAGCTACAAACAAAACACATCACCGTTACTATAGGGACATGTAACCCAGCTACAAACAAAACACATCACCATTACTATAGGGACATGTAACCCAGCTACAAACAAAACACATCACTGTTACTATAGGGACATGTAACCCAGCTACAAACAAAACACATCACTGTTACTATAGGGACATGTAACCCAGCTACAAACAAAACACATCACCATTACTATAGGGACATGTAACCCAGCTACAAACAAAACACATCACCGTTACTATAGGGACATGTAACCCAGCTACAAACAGAACACATCACCGTTACTATAGGGACATGTAACCCAGCTACAAACAAAACACATCACCGTTACTATAGGGACATATAACCCAGCTACAAACAAAACACATCACCGTTACTATAGGGACATGTAACCCAGCTACAAACAAAACATCACCGTTACTATAGGGACATGTAACCCAGCTACAAACAGAACTCATCAACTTTACTATAGGGACATGTAACACAGCTACAAACAAAACACATCACCGTTACTATAGGGACATGTAACCCACCTACAAACAAAACACATCACCATTACTATAGGGACATGTAACCCAGCTACAAACAGAACACATCACCATTACTATAGAGACATGTAACCCAGCTGGTGAACTGACGTTAATGTGACTTACATCTTTTTGGGTGTTGTCAATGAAATCCTGCATGTCGGGATCATCGCGGTATTTCACAATCGCATCCTTCAATAAATCTTCTGGATATATACCAAGGTTCTTAAAAATGTCGGGTGTGAAAGTGAAGATGAAGATGGCGATGATGATGAGCAGTTCAATCAGAACGAAGATGTTGACGAGCCAGTAGTACTGAAACATAAATATCAGTTCAGTAAATGATCCTCAAACAATTGACCCTGAGGGCCTTTATCACTCACCTGGACTGTAATGCCAAGTTATGTTCTGTTTTCTGTTCTTGTTTCTTTTTAGAAGGATTTTAAAGAATTCCCTATATTTCCCCTATTGGCCCCACATTTTCTTTCTGCTTCAGGGGGTCTGACCCAAGATTGATACAAATTCTGTTCCCCATCCCGAGTAGATGTTTCTGGCCAAATTTAGTTATCATCCATGCAGAACTCTATGCCGGTAGCAATTTGAATAATTTACCTCTATTTCCCATATTGGCCACACCCCTCCTGACCCTGGCGGGGTCAGAGCCAAAATTCATACAAACTCTGTTCCTGATCATGATTACTTTAGTAAAATTTAATTCCTTCCATACACAGTTATAACCAACAGCTCTCTTCCACAGTGATTTCTATCACAGTCAAGTACTACCTATAACACTATCAGATTCTTAGAAACTCACACATATCACTATCAATATTTACCTACATATATCACTATCAATATTTACCTACATATATCACTATCAATATTTACATACATCTATCACTATCAGTATTTACCTACGTATATCACTATCAATATTTACCTACATATATATCTATCAGTATTTACCTACACATGTACACATATCTATCAGTATTTACCTACACATGTACACATCACTATCAATATTACCTACATACATACATCACTATCAATATTTACATACATCTATCACTATCAGTATTTACCTACGTATATCACTATCAATATTTACCTACATATATATCTATCAGTATTTACCTACACATGTACACATCACTATCAATATTTACCTACATACATCACTATCAATATTTACCCACATATATCACTATCAATATTTACCTACATACATCACTATCAATATTTACATACATATATCACTATCAGTATTTACCTACATATATAT
Source organism: Argopecten irradians (assembly GCF_041381155.1). Lineage (NCBI taxonomy): Eukaryota > Metazoa > Mollusca > Bivalvia > Pectinida > Pectinidae > Argopecten > Argopecten irradians. The sequence continues at coordinate 42,003,291 of NC_091144.1, forward strand.
CACTATCAATATTTACCTACATATATCACTATCAATATTTACCTACATATATCACTATCAATATTTACCTACATATATCACTATCAATATTTACCCACATATATCACTATCAATATTTACCTACATATATCACTATCAATATTTACCTACATATATCACTATCAATATTTACCCACACATATATCACTATCAATATTTACCCACACATATCACTATCAATATTTACCTACACATATCACTATCAATATTTACCTACACATCTATCACTATCAATATTTACCTACATATATCACTATCAATATTTACCTACATATATCACTATCAATATTTACCTACACACATCACTATCAATATTTACCTACATACATCACTATCAATATTTACATACATATATCACTATCAGTATTTACCTACATATATATCACTATCAATATTCATCTACACATATCACTATCAATATTTACCCACATATATATCACTATCAATATTTACCTACACATATCACTATCAATATTTACCTACATATATCACTATCAATATTTACCTACATATATCACTATCAATATTTACCTACATACATCACTATCAATATTTACCTACATACATCACTATCAATATTTACATACATATATCACTATCAGTATTTACCTACATATATATCACTATCAATATTTATCTACATATATCACTATCAGTATTTACCTACATATATATCACTATCAATATTCATCTACACATATCACTATCAATATTTACCTACATATATCATTATCAATATTTACCTACATATATATCACTATCAATATTTACCCACATATATCACTATCAATATTTACCTACATATATCACTATCAATATTTACCTACATATATCACTATCAATATTTACCCACATATATCACTATCAATATTTACCTACACATATCACTATCAATATTTACCTACATATATCACTATCAATATTTACCTACATATATCACTATCAATATTTACCTACATATATCACTATCAATATTTACCCACATATATCACTATCAATATTTACCTACACATATATCACTATCAATATTTACCCACATCTATCACTATCAATATTTACCTACATATATCACTATCAATATTTACCCACATATATCACTATCAATATTTACCTACATATATCACTATCAATATTTACCTACATATATCACTATCAATATTTACCTACATCATATCATATTTACCACATATATCATATCAATATTTACCTACATATATCACTATCAATATTTACCTACATATATCACTATCAATATTTACCCACATCTATCACTATCAATATTTACCTACATATATCACTATCAATATTTACCTACATATATCACTATCAATATTTACCTACATATATCACTATCAATATTTACCTACATATATCACTATCAATATTTACCTACATATATCACTATCAATATTTACCTACATATATCACTATCAATATTTACCTACATATATCACTATCAATATTTACCTACATATATCACTATCAATATTTACCTACATATATCACTATCAATATTTACCTACATATATCACTATCAATATTTACCTACATATATCACTATCAATATTTACCTACATATATCACTATCAATATTTACCTACATATATCACTATCAATATTTACCTACATATATCACTATCAATATTTACCTACATATATCACTATCAATATTTACCTACATATATCACTATCAATATTTACCTACACATATCACTATCAATATTTACCTACATATATCACTATCAATATTTACCTACATATATCACTATCAATATTTACCTACATATATCACTATCAATATTTACCTATCACACAATATCACTATCAATATTTACCTACATATATCACTATCAATATTTACCTACATATATCACTATCAATATTTACCTACATATATCACTATCAATATTTACCTACATATATCACTATCAATATTTACCTACATCTATCACTATCAATATTTACCTTCATATATCACTATCAATATTTACCCACATCTATCACTATCAATATTTACCTCCATATATCACTATCAATATTTACCTATCATATATCACTATCAATATTTACCTCATATATCACTATCAATATTTACCCCATATATCACTATCAATATTTACCTACATATATCACTATCAATATTTACCCATATATCACTATCAATATTTACCTACATATATCACTATCAATATTTACCTACATATATCACTATCAATATTTACCTACATATATCACTATCAATATTTACCCTACATATATCACTATCAATATTTACCTACATATATCACTATCAATATTTACCTACATATATCACTATCAATATTTACCTACATATATATCACTATCAATATTTACCCACATATATCACTATCAATATTTACCCCACATATATCACTATCAATATTTACCTACATATATCACTATCAATATTTACCCACATATATCACTATCAATATTTACCCATATATATCACTATCAATATTTACCCATATATATCACTATCAATATTTACCCATATATATCACTATCAATATTTACCCATATATATCACTATCAATATTTACCTACATATATCACTATCAATATTTACCTACATCATATCACTATCAATATTTACCCACATATATCACTATCAATATTTACCCATATATATCACTATCATATTTACCCACATATATCACTATCAATATTTACCTACATATATCACTATCAATATTTACCCACATATATCACTATCAATATTTACCTACATATATCACTATCAATATTTACCCACATATATCACTATCAATATTCATCTACACATATCACTATCAATATTTACCCACATATATCACTATCAATATTCATCTACACATATCACTATCAATATTTACCCACATATATATCACTATCAATATTCACCTACATATATCACTATCATATTTATCCACATCTATCACTATCAATATTTACCTACATATATCACTATCAATATTTACCCTACACATATCACTATCAATATTTACATACATATATCACTATCAATATTTACCTACACATATCACTATCAATATTTACCACATATATCACTATCATATTTACCCACATCTATCACTATCAATATTTACCTACATATATCACTATCAATATTTACCTACTATATCACTATCAATATTTACCTACATATATCACTATCAATATTTACCGACATATATCACTATCAATATTTACCCACATACATCATTATTTATATTTACCCACATATCTCACTATCAATATTTACCTACATATATTACTATCAATATTTACCTACATATATTACTATCAATATTTACATACATATATCACTATCAGTATTTACCTACCTATATCACTATCAATATTTACCTACATATATCACTATCAATATTTATCTACACATATCACTATCAATATTTACCTACATATATCACTATCAATATTTACCTCCATATATCACTATCAATATTTACCCATATATATCACTATCAATATTTACATACATATATCACTATCAGTATTTACCTACCATATATCACTATCAATATTTACCTACATATATCACTATCAATATTTACCTACACATATCACTATCAATATTTACCCACATACATCATTATTTATATTTACCCACATATCTCACTATCAATATTTACCTACATATATCACTATCAATATTTACCTACATATATTACTATCAATATTTACCTACATATATCACTATCAATATTTACCAACGTACATACAGAATATTTTTCAGAACTTACAGCTCTGAGGCAAGATGTAATTTCCCGCAGTGAACCGATGCATCCCAAGAAAGAAATGATTGTCCCAAACACGCCAGCTATCACCAGCCAGACCGAGGGATCAAAAATGAAGTCAATCAAGGTGGACACACTTTTCTCCTTCAGAACCAGGATGTAAATTCCAAAACCAAGCAACAGTGGAGACACGACCTGTCAAAAACAAATAGTACTGGTAATTAGTATGATCACAACAGTGGGACACGACCTGTCAAAAACAAATAGTACTGGTAATTAGTATGATCACAACAGTGGGACACGACCTGTCAAAACAAATAGTACTGGTAATTAGTATGATCACAACAGTGGGAGACACGACCTGTCAAAACAAATAGTACTGGTAATTAGTATGATCACAACAGTGGGACACAACCTGTCAAAACAAATAGTACTGGTAATTAGTATGATCACAACAGTGGGACACACGACCTGTCAAAACAAATAGTACTGGTAATTAGTATGATCACAACAGTGGGACACGACCTGTCAAAAACAAATAGTACTGGTAATTAGTATGATCACAACAGTGAGACACGACCTGTCAAAACAAATGGTACTGGTAATTAGTATGATCACAACAGTGGGACACACGACCTGTCAAAACAAATAGTACTGGTAATTAGTATGATCACAACAGTGGGACACGACCTGTCAAAACAAATAGTACTGGTAATTAGTTTGATCACAATAGTGGAACACAAGACCTGTCAAAACAAATAGTACTGGTAATTAGTATGATCACAATAGTGGGACACACGACCTGTCAAAACAAATAGTACTGGTAATTAGTATGATCACAACAGTGAGACACGACCTGTCAAAAACAAATAGTACTGGTAATTAGTATGATCACAACAGTGGGAGTCGACACGACCTGTCAAAAACAAATAGTACTGGTAATTAGTATGATCACAACAGTGAGACACGACCTGTCAAAAACAAATAGTACTGGTAATTAGTATGATCACAACAGTGAGACACGACCTGTCAAAACAAATAGTACTGGTAATTAGTATGATCACAACAGTGGGACACGACCTGTCAAAACAAATAGTACTGGTAATTAGTATGATCACAACAGTGGGACACGACCTGTCAAAAACAAATAGTACTGGTAATTAGTATGATCACAATAGTGGGACACGACCTGTCAAAAACAAATAGTACTGGTAATTAGTATGATCACAACAGTGGGACACGACCTGTCAAAACAAATAGTACTGGTAATTAGTATGATCACAACAGTGGGACACGACCTGTCAAAAACAAATAGTACTGGTAATTAGTATGATCACAACAGTGGGAGTCGACACGACCTGTCAAAAACAAATAGTACTGGTAATTAGTATGATCACAACAGTGGGAGTCGACACGACCTGTCAAAAACAAATAGTACTGGTAATTAGTATGATCACAACAGTGGGAGTCGACACGACCTGTCAAAAACAAATAGTACTGGTAATTAGTATGATGACAACAGTGAGACACGACCTGTCAAAAACAAATAGTACTGGTAATTAGTATGATCACAATAGTGGAACACAAGACCTGTCAAAAACAAATAGTACTGGTAATTAGTATGATCACAACAGTGAGACACGACCTGTCAAAAACAAATAGTACTGGTAATTAGTATGATCACAACAGTGGGACACACGACCTGTCAAAACAAATAGTACTGGTAATTAGTATGATCACAACAGTGGGACAACACCTGTCAAAAACAAATAGTACTGGTAATTAGATGATCACAACAGTGGACACGACCTGTCAAAACAAATAGTACTGTAATTAGGTATGATCACAACAGTGAGACACGACCTGTCAAAAACAAATAGTACTGGTAATTAGTATGATCACAACAGTGGGACACGACCTGTCAAAAACAAATAGTACTGGTAATTAGTATGATCACAACAGTGGGACACGACCTGTCAAAAACAAATAGTACTGGTAATTAGTATGATCACAACAGTGGGACACGACCTGTCAAAAACAAATAGTACTGGTAATTAGTATGATCACAACAGTGGGACACGACCTGTCAAAACAAATAGTACTGGTAATTAGTATGATCACAACAGTGAGACACGACCTGTCAAAACAAATAGTACTGGTAATTAGTATGATCACAACAGTGGGACACGACCTGTCAAAAACAAATAGTACTGGTAATTAGTATGATCACAACAGTGGGACACGACCTGTCAAAACAAATAGTACTGGTAATTAGTATGATCACAACAGTGGGACACGACCTGTCAAAAACAAATAGTACTGGTAATTAGTATGATCACAACAGTGGGACACGACCTGTCAAAAACAAATAGTACTGGTAATTAGTATGATCACAACAGTGGGACACGACCTGTCAAAAACAAATAGTACTGGTAATTAGTATGATCACAACAGTGGGACACGACCTGTCAAAAACAAATAGTACTGGTAATTAGTATGATCACAACAGTGGGACACGACCTGTCAAAACAAATAGTACTGGTAATTAGTATGATCACAACAGTGGGACACGACCTGTCAAAACAAATAGTACTGGTAATTAGTATGATCACAACAGTGAGACACGACCTGTCAAAACAAATAGTACTGGTAATTAGTATGATCACAACAGTGGGACACGACCTGTCAAAAACAAATAGTACTGGTAATTAGTATGATCACAACAGTGGGACACGACCTGTCAAAAACAAATAGTACTGGTAATTAGTATGATCACAACAGTGGGACACGACCTGTCAAAACAAATAGTACTGGTAATTAGTAGATCACAACAGTGGACACGACCTGTCAAAAACAAATAGTACTGGTAATTAGTATGATCACAACAGTGGGACACGACCTGTCAAAACAAATAGTACTGGTAATTAGTATGATCACAACAGTGGGACACGACCTGTCAAAAACAAATAGTACTGGTAATTAGTATGATCACAACAGTGGGACACGACCTGTCAAAAACAAATAGTACTGGTAATTAGTATGATCACAACAGTGGGACACGACCTGTCAAAACAAATAGTACTGGTAATTAGTATGATCACAACAGTGGGACACGACCTGTCAAAAACAAATAGTACTGGTAATTAGTATGATCACAACAGTGGGACACGACCTGTCAAAAACAAATAGTACTGGTAATTAGTATGATCACAACAGTGGGACACACGACCTGTCAAAACAAATAGTACTGGTAATTAGGATGATCACAACAGTGGGACACGACCTGTCAAAAACAAATAGTACTGGTAATTAGTATGATCACAACAGTGAGACACGACCTGTCAAAAACAAATAGTACTGGTAATTAGTAAGATCACAACAGTGGGACACGACCTGTCAAAAACAAATAGTACTGGTAATTAGTATGATCACAACAGTGGGACACAACCTGTCAAAAAACAAATAGTACTGGTAATTAGTATGATCACAACAGTGAGACACGACCTGTCAAAACAAATAGTACTGGTAATTAGTATGATCACAACAGTGGGACACGACCTGTCAAAAACAAATAGTACTGGTAATTAGTATGATCACAACAGTGAGACACGACCTGTCAAAACAAATAGTACTGGTAATTAGTATGATCACAACAGTGGGACACGACCTGTCAAAAACAAATAGTACTGGTAATTAGTATGATCACAACAGTGAGACACGACCTGTCAAAAACAAATAGTACTGGTAATTAGTATGATCACAACAGTGGGACACGACCTGTCAAAACAAATAGTACTGGTAATTAGTATGATCACAAGTGGGACACGACCTGTCAAAACAAATAGTACTGGTAATTAGTATGATCACAACAGTGGGACACGACCTGTCAAAACAAATAGTACTGGTAATTAGTATGATCACAATAGTGGGACAAGACCTGTCAAAACAAATAGTACTGGTAATTAGTATGATCACAACAGTGGGACACAAGACCTGTCAAAACAAATAGTACTGGTAATTAGTATGATCACAATAGTGGAACACAAGACCTGTCAAAACAAATAGTACTGGTAATTAGTATGATCACAACAGTGAGACAAGACCTGTCAAAACAAATAGTACTGGTAATTAGTATGATCACAACAGTGAGACACGACCTGTCAAAACAAATAGTACTGGTAATTAGTATGATCACAACAGTGGGACACGACCTGTCAAAACAAATAGTACTGGTAATTAGTATGATCACAACAGTGGGACACGACCTGTCAAAACAAATAGTACTGGTAATTAGTATGATCACAACAGTGAGACACGACCTGTCAAAACAAATAGTACTGGTAATTAGTATGATCACAATAGTGGAACACAAGACCTGTCAAAACAAATAGTACTGGTAATTAGTATGATCACAACAGTGAGACACGACCTGTCAAAACAAATAGTACTGGTAATTAGTATGATCACAACAGTGGGACACGACCTGTCAAAACAAATAGTACTGGTAATTAGTATGATCACAACAGTGGGACACGACCTGTCAAAACAAATAGTACTGGTAATTAGTATGATCACAACAGTGAGACACGACCTGTCAAAAACAAATAGTACTGGTAATTAGTATGATCACAACAGTGAGACACGACCTGTCAAAAACAAATAGTACTGGTAATTAGTATGATCACAACAGTGAGACACGACCTGTCAAAAACAAATAGTACTGGTAATTAGTATGATCACAATAGTGGGACACGACCTGTCAAAACAAATAGTACTGGTAATTAGTATGATCACAATAGTGGGACACGACCTGTCAAAACAAACAATACTGGTAATTAGTATGATCACAACAGTGGGACACGACCTGTCAAAAACAAATAGTACTGGTAATTAGTATGATCACAACAGTGGGACACGACCTGTCAAAACAAATAGTACTGGTAATTAGTATGATCACAACAGTGGGACACGACCTGTCAAAACAAATAGTACTGGTAATTAGTATGATCACAACAGTGGGACACGACCTGTCAAAAACAAAGATAGTTTTATATGGATTGTAACCAAATTTGGCCAGTACCATCCTTGGGGAATGGGAATAAATTAAAGTTTGTATAAATATTATGGCACTGACCCCCAGGACAGGAGGGGTGGGTCCCAATAGGGGAAATAGAAGGAAATCCTTTAAATTGCTACTAGTCATAGAGTTCTGCATAGATTGTAACCAAATTTGGCGAGAAACATCCTTGGGGGAAGGGGAATAGAGTTTGTATAAATTTTGACTCTGACCCGCTGAAGCAGAAAGAAAATGTGGGACCAATATATAGGGGAAATTCCTTGGGGGAAGGAGAATAGAGTTTGTATACATTTTGGCTCTGACACCCCCCCCCCCCCACACACACACACACCAGGTAACAGGAGGGGGGCGGTGCCCAATAGGGGAAATAGAGGTTTATCCTTTAAATGGCTACTAGTCATAGAGTTTTACATAGATTGTAACCAAATTTGGCAAGAACCATTCTTTGGGGAAAGGGAACAGAGTTTATAAAATGGCTCGGACCCCCCGGGAGCAGGAGGGGCGGGGTCCAATTGAGGAAATAGAGGTAAATATTTAAATTCCTTATCTTTAAATTAGAAAAGAAAACAATGAAACTGTATTCAGAACATATAACTTGGCATTACAAACCAGATGAGTGAACGGATGTTGATGTACAAGTAGATTATAGGTGTCTATCGCGAACGTTTTGGAGCATTGACCACGTGCACATATACATGGCTTCTGCTACGTGATAAATTATAAATTCACAAATTAAATGCTCACGTTTATTATGAGGAATTCATCTTTCAGGTAAATAAGCAAAACATATTTGCTTTCACTGTGACTGATGCTCTGGTCGGTTTGGGCAGGTCATGTTAGAATTGCTGTTGTAGTTTGTCATTGTCCTTACGTTGGGGAATTAACGGGGCACAATTAACACATAGTATAGAAAAGATGGCGTGACGTCACAGAAAGTTTACATCCGGGTCCTCAAAGGTACAAACACAGTATGGCGACTGATAAAAACAATAACAGATACGTACATCCCTGCTTCACAATCGATACTTTGACAAAAGTTTATACTTTCATACTTGCAAATTCTGATTTTGAAATGGTTTCTTATTGTTTCACATGTTACGGATGTTAACATTTTTATATTTTCATTTGTTTATTGCTAAATATAACAAGTGTAGATTTAGTGTCGAAGCCACCTATCGAAGCGCTGCCGGGCCATCACACGTTTCCGATTTTGTTCATACGTATAAATTGAGGTTGTGAGAAAGGTGTTTATGAATAAATGATTTATTTCAATGTATCATGTTTCTGTTAAACATGAATAAACAAAACGTGAACCACCAGACCACGGCCGCTCGTGTATGGCTTCATCGCTGGTAGATCACCGCAGGCCGGCCACAGCATTGTTGGGGAAATAAATCATATGAATGATTACCAACACTTTTATCTAAAAAAGTACTTGTTTAAGATATATATATTTCGTTATTTAATATGTACATGTTGTTTTAATGGAATGCCCTTGTATCAACTACTGTGTTACACGTACACGTACATGTATGGCTGCCGATCTCGAAAAATAATATATGGTGAAATCGTTCAGTTTTCATGCTGCATATTTCGTTTTTAATATTTCATTTTCAGCCGCTTTTATGCCATGGACTGCTGTGTTAAGTCTCCAATTGAAATGGTATTAATTTTATATAATTTGAATACATATTAGGTAGACTTCATTTAAATTGATATAAATTACAGATCGTAGTACTGTACGTAAATGCCGACCAGGATACATTACGCACGGCTTCGAGAATCCTAAATACTCAAAGTTTTGTTTAAAAATATGATATAATGAACCTACAAACTGACTCATTTGTATGTTATAAACTAAATCCCAAAATTGATGACAAAAATATTAACCAGAATACGGAATTTTATGACACTGAAAAAACGGACGAAATTCGGGTTCTCGGTTGTACTGTAATGGCTGCCGTGGGCTTGGGGTAATCTACGAAAGCAAATGTTTAATTTTGTACTAATCACACATCTTTATCAAGAAACCCTTCGAAAACAGTAATTGCTTATAATTATATTTTGGGTGACTTTGAATTTAATATGTAATTTCAAATTGATATTTGCAATATATCTGTCAATGTTTATACGTAATGGCGACCGTGTTTTCTCGTGGCGGTCGAAAATGGAGTATAAACAGAGTAAAATATATGAATACCATATGTTTAAAATTGTAAATTATTGTAAAATATTTTTATTTACACTTTACGAAATGTAAATAACGCAATAGTTCTCGGATTGTCGTACTATTTATTACAATAAAATGTAAACAAACATCGCAAGCGGCTGTGTTCCCTCAATGTTTATGTGTACAGATATAGGAGTTGTACCTTTGAGCGCCCGGATGTACCTTTGTGTGACGTCATCGCCATCTTTTCTGAAATCTCCTATAGGAGTTGTACCTTTGAGCGCCCGGATGTACCTTTGTGTGACGTCATCGCCATCTTTTCTGAAATCTCCTATTAACACATAGTATAGATCACGATTGTTTATTAGCAGTGAAAGGTAATATTAAACATGTTGACAATAATCCAAGTAATAAACAGAATAGTCACAAATAAATATACTCAGTTGAATTCGTTGTGGAAGGTCAAGTCCCCATGATGATATAGTCAAATAATTCTACATATCCATAATTAAACATCATATAAAATTCTGTTGGTAAAGGTATAAAAATCCAAATACAAAACTCTCTGACTCTATATATACAAAGTGTCTTCTAACTAACTGACTACCTGCTGTATCTCCTTAAATAAAAATCCTATATCTACCGGTACTCTAAATTATGACAGGTGGCAATTGCCTTTTAACTCATAGTTCTCAAAATAGATCAAGTGACATGTATTTCTCAAGGCAAAAATGGGTGATAATAAAATTAACATGTCTACAAATGTGTAAGTGAAAGATATGAGTTAATTGAAGGCTTACTAATTGAAGATTTAGGCATACGAAGAGTCTGGGGGTCACCCCTGGAAAAAATTGCGATTTAATTAGAATGGCTGAGATGGGTTTTATGATGTGTTTTGATGTTTTCGGGGGCGCGGAAGGCGAGAGATTTTGGTGTTTGGGGGGTCCAGGGGTCTCCCCCGGGAAAAAATTGTACGATTTAGAATCGTAGAGATGAGTTTTACGATGCATTTTGTTGAATTACGAGTGCCGAAGGCACGTGAATTTAGTTTATAAGGGGTCTGGGGGTCACCCCGGGAAAAAATGTACGATTTAGAATTGCTGAGATGAGTTTTACAATTTATTTTGATGATTTTAAAGCGTTCTTAACACGGTAATTTTTCGATTTAAAGTTATCTGCATTTAGAAATGATAATTGTTAGTGTTGTCATACCATTATGCAACCCAGCTCGATCTGAACATACCGGATTCACACCATCGGCACATTATTGTGTAACTCAAAATAATATTATTTCATTATTAAGATTTGAACATTACGTGCTTGAAAGTTTTAGGAAACGCGCAGCGCAGCGGAAAATTTTCTAAATTGTAGTACAAAAATGTGCAGAAGGACGCTTTTTTCTTTCAAATGTGCATTTTTAGAACATTTCACTCGGCGAAAATGGGGTGGCAAAAACACATGTTTGCCCCCCCCCCCCCATCCTGGGGAACGGGGGGCAATTCCTACGCCCCTGCCGAGGGGGCCGCAGTGGCTGAGTGGTTAAGATGTCGAGACATATTACCACAAGCCCTCCACCTCAGCTCTGGGTCGCAAGTTTGATTCCTATGTTGAGCAGTGGCCATGGTGATCGAGTCATAAATCAATATGCAAAAGAAATTAGTAAGGAAACTAATACATACAGTTTTCATATTTTCAGTCGAAGCCTAAAAATGGGGAGGGGTACGGTAATATACAGTCGAATACACAAATTAGCTACAATGTATATATACAAATATTTAAGTATTCACCATATATATATACACCTCTCCCTCCTTTCTAGGTCTGCATAAAGACCAAATATAGAAGACCGCTTTCTCAGGGTCCTAAATCGTCAATTTCAACACAATTTTACAAGTATAACCAAGACTAGATATGGACGTTATAGGCAGTCTATATGTATACACCTTCTTTATCGTGAACGTGATATATCAATTATTCATACCATCTATATTATTCTGATAATATTTCTTCTAATTGGAAGCACCCGTTTTAGAACTTCAATGTTTAACTCAACAAAGTATATACGAAACGTTGTTTATACATTGTCATACATTGTATGTACGTGTATATATTACTCATTGTAAACTTCCGGGTGAATGATAAGTCTGATCGTGTGTTGATTTACATAATTATACTTAAAAGTGGATATAAGTGGTATGAAGTAAAACTTAAAATACTTACTAAAACGACAAAATTGACAAAAAACACGAAATATTTCCCACAAATACTGATCTCACTTCGATCAACTCTCCTCGGCGCCATGACCGTGTAGTTTGTAAATAAACCCGGAATTGTTTCTCTGTTTAACTGTTATTGCATAGTAGAGTCAAAGGTGTAGCGAACGGCAGTGTGTGGTTCTATTTTTAGCTCATACGAGAGGAAACGCCCAGACTTATGATTTGTCACGTGTCAATATGATTGAAAATCGTGACTATCTTATACATCGGGTGTAGGCGGTACCGCGGGAAAATCAATTGTACGAGATCGAGGGGATCGCTTTTTCTTTAAGATTTAGACCCCGTTTAAATAACTTCTTATAATTAGATGTACTTGAACGTGTCTATATTTCTGTGTCTATGCATTTGACCTAACCTTAGATATCACGGTTGACTCATAAATTGTTGTGTTGTTTGTAAATTTGGGCAAACTATGCAAAAATGTACATACTTTTGTTGTTAAGTCCAGGGGGTTCAACATGAAAATTTGCAAATTTGCATATGGCTTCTAAAATGCCCACTACAAAAATGTACCTTTCCGAAACGGCTTTTAATTTTTTAAAATGGGAAATGTAAAATGATATTGATGATTTTGTAGAGTCGCAAAAGTTACTAAATTACCTTTAATACGTACACTCATCATTATCTTCGGAACAACTTAATTAAAATAAATAAAATGTTAATTTTCATTAAAGCGGATCGTATTATGCAAGGACGTATGTGTGAGGTCTTACTTATTAAATCCTTGTCTTATGTTCCCACCGTCGTCCTAAATACCGCGCGGTAGTTGACACTCTCCGCTGTTATCATATACATTGTATCTGATGTCAGATATCAGGAAAGATATCCGATGTCAGATATCAGATAAGATGTCTGATGTCAGATATCAGGTAAGATGTCCGATGTCAGATATCAGGTAAGATATCCGACGTCAGATATCAGGTAAGATTTCCGATGTCAGATATCGGGTAAGATGTCCGATGTCAGGTAAGAGGTAAGATGTCCGATGTCAGAGATCAGGTAAGATGTCAGATATCAGGTAAGATATCTGATGTCAGATATCAGGTAAGATGTCCGATGTCAGATATCAGGTAAGATGTCCGATGTCAGATATCAGGTAAGATGTCAGATATCAGGTAAGATATCCGATGTCAGATATCAGGTAAGATGTCCGATGTCAGATATCAGGTAAGATGTCCGATGTCAGATATCAGGTAAGATATCCGATGTCAGATATCAGGTAAGATGTCCGATGTCAGATATCGGGTAAGATGTCCGATGTCAGATATCAGGTAAGATGTCCGATGTCAGATATCAGGTAAGATGTCAGATATTAGGTAAGATATCTGATGTCAGATATCAGGTAAGATGTCCGATGTCAGATATCAGGTAAGATGTCCGATGTCAGATATCAGGTAAGATGTCAGATATCAGGTAAGATGTCAGATGTCAGGTAAGATGTCAGATATCAGGTAAGATGTCCGATGTCAGATATCAGGTAAGATGTCCGATGTCAGATATCAGGTAAGATGTCCGATGTCAGATATCAGGTAAGATATCCGATGTCAGATATCAGGTAAGATGTCCGATGTCAGATATCAGGTAAGATGTCCGATGTCAGATATCAGGTAAGATGTCCGATGTCAGATATCAGGTAAGATGTCAGATATCAGGTAAGATGTCCGATATCAGGTAAGATGTCCTATGTCAGATATCAGGTAAGATATCCGATGTCAGATATCAGGTAAGATGTCAGATATCAGGTAAGATATCCGATATCATGTAAGATATCCGATATCAGATATCAGGTAAGATGTCAGATATCAGGTAAGATGTCAGATATCAGGTAAGATATCCGATGTCAGATATCAGGTAAGATATCCGATGTCAGATATCAGGTAAGATATCCGATGTCAGATATCAGGTAAGATATCCGATGTCAGATATCAGGTAAGATGTCCGATGTCAGAGATCAGGTAAGATGTCAGATATCAGGTAAGATATCTGATGTCAGATATCAGGTAAGATATCCGATGTCAGATATTAGGTAAGATGTCCGATGTCAGATATCAGGTAAGATGTCCGATGTCAGATATCAGGTAAGATATCCGATGTCAGATATTAGGTAAGATATCCGACGTCAGATATCAGGTAAGATTTCCGATGTCAGATATCGGGTAAGATGTCCGATGTCAGATATTAGGTAAGATGTCCGATGTCAGATGTCAGGTAAGATGTCAGATATTAGGTAAGATATCTGATGTCAGATATCAGGTAAGATATCCGACGTCAGATAACAGGTAAGATATCCGATGTCAGATATCAGGTAAGATGTCCGATGTCAGATATCATGTAAGATACCCGATGTCAGATATCAGGTAAGATATCCGATGTCAGATATCAGGTAAGATGTCCGATGTCAGAGATCAGGTAAGATGTCAGATATTAGGTAAGATGTCCGATGTCAGAGATCAGGTAAGATGTCAGATATTAGGTAAGATATCTGATGTCAGATATCAGGTAAGATATCCGATGTCAGATATTAGGTAAGATGTCCGATGTCAGATATCAGGTAAGATGTCCGATGTCAGATATCAGGTAAGATATCCGATGTCAGATATTAGGTAAGATATCCGACGTCAGATATCAGGTAAGATTTCCGATGTCAGATATTAGGTAAGATGTCCGATGTCAGATATCAGGTAAGATGTCCGATGTCAGATATCAGGTAAGATGTCAGATATTAGGTAAGATATCTGATGTCAGATATCAGGTAAGATGTCCGATGTCAGATATCAGGTAAGATGTCCGATGTCAGATATCAGGTAAGATGTCAGATATCAGGTAAGATGTCCGATGTCAGATATCGGGTAAGATGTCCGATGTCAGATATCAGGTAAGATGTCCGATGTCAGATATCAGGTAAGATGTCAGATATTAGGTAAGATATCTGATGTCAGATATCAGGTAAGATGTCCGATGTCAGATATCAGGTAAGATATCCGATGTCAGATATCAGGTAAGATGTCCGATGTCAGATATCAGGTAAGATGTCAGATATTAGGTAAGATATCCGATGTCAGATATCAGGTAAGATTTCCGATGTCAGATATCAGGTAAGATGTCCGATGTCAGATATCAGGTAAGATGTCCGATGTCAGATATCAGGTAAGATATCCGATATCAGGTAAGATATCCGATGTCAGATATCAGGTAATATATCCGATGTCAGATATCAGGTAAGATATCCAATGTCAGATATCAGGTAAGATGTCCGATGTCCGATATCGGGTAAGATGTCAGATATTAGGTAAGATATCCAATGTCAGATATCAGGTAAGATGTCCGATGTCAGATATCAGGTAAGATATCCTGATGTCAGATATCAGGTAAGATGTCCGATGTCAGATATCAGGTAATATATCCAATGTCAGATATCAGGTAAGATATCCAATGTCAGATATCAGGTAAGATGTCCGATGTCCGATATCGGGTAAGATGTCAGATATTAGGTAAGATATCCAATGTCAGATATCAGGTAAGATATCCAATGTCAGATATCAGGTAAGATATCCGATGTCAGATATCAATTATCAGACATGTAAATCTCAATGAACATAAGCAGATGTCTTATATAAACAGTTATTGATTCTCCGAATAGTAGAATCAGATGATGTGCTAGAAATGTGGATTTTTTTTACATTAAAGCAATAGGCTCTGCATAAAACAGTTGATTAAACAAGGTACATGTATGTTACATGCTTCATTTTTAACATTTCTTTAAATATTTGTGAACCAATTAACTATGTATTTAGTCTGTTGATACTACCTTATATGGCGTGAGGTGTATTATCTGTTGATACTACCTTATATGGCGTGAGGTATATTTTCTGTTGATACTACCTTATATGGCGTGAGGTGTATTATCTGTTGATACTACCATATATGGTGTGAGATGTATTATCTGTTGATACTACCTTATATGGTGTGAGGTGTATTATCTGTTGATACTACCTTATATGGCGTGAGGTGTATTATCTGTTGATATTACCATATATGGTGTGAGATGTATTATTAGGTCATCTGACCCGAAGGGTCAGGATGACCTATATATAGTCGTCATGTTTCGTCCGTCGTCGTCCGCCGTGCGCCGTCCGCCGTGCGCCGTTCACATTTTGAACTTCTTCTCAAGTTCTACCAGTGCGATTTAGCTGAAACTTGCATGAAATGATCCTGACATGGTCCCGACAAAGTGTTGTTATTTTTCGGGTCGATCCGAAATCCACGATGGCCGCCACAGCAGCCATCTTGAAAACACATTTTGAACTTCTTCTCAAGTTCTACCGGTGCGATTTGGCTGAAACTTGCATGAAATGATCCTGACATGGTCCCGACAAAGTGTTGTTATTAGGTCATCTGACCCGAAGGGTCAGGATGACCTATAGTCGTCATGTTTCGTCCGTCGTCGTCCGCCGTCCGCCGTCCGCCGTCCGCCGTCCGCCGTCCGCCGTGCGTTAACTTTTCACATTTTGAACTTCTTCTCAAGTTCTACCAGTGCAATTTGGCTGAAACTTGCATGAAATGATCCTGACATGGTCCCGACAAAGTGTTGTTATTTTTCGGGTCGATCCGAAATCCAAGATGGCCGCCACAGCCGCCATCTTGAAAACACATTTTGAACTTCTTCTCAAGTTCTACCGGTGCGATTTGGCTGAAACTTGCATGAAATGATCCTGACATGGTCCCGACAAAGTGTTGTTATTTTTCGGGTCGATCCGAAATCCAAGATGGCCGCCACAGCCGCCATCTTGAAAACACATTTTGAACTTCTTCTCAAGTTCTACCGGTGCGATTTGGCTGAACTTGCATGAAATGATCCTGACATGGTCCCCACAAAAGTGTTGTTATTAGGTCATCTGACCCGAAGGATGACCTATAGTCGTCATGTTTCGTCCGTCGTCGTCCGCCTCCGTCGTCGTCCGCCGTCCGCCGTCCGCCGTCCGCCGTCAGCCGTGCGCCGTCCGCCGTCAGCCGTGCGCCGTCCGCCGTCCGCCGTGCGCCGTGCGTTAACTTTTCACATTTTGAACTTCTTCTCAAGTTCTACCGGTGTGATTTGGCTGAAACTTGCATGAAATGATCCTGACATGGCCCCGACAAAGTGTTGTTATTTTTCGGGTCGATCCGAAATCCAAGATGGCCGCCACAGCCGCCATCTTGAAAAATATTTGAACTTCTTCTCAAGTTCTACCGGTGCGATTAGGCTGAAACTTGCATGAAATGATCCTGACATGGACCCGACAAAGTGTTGTTATTTTTCGGGTCGATCCGAAATCCAAGATGGCCGCCACAGCCGCCATCTTGAAAACACATTTTGAACTTCTTCTCAAGTTCTACCGGTGCGATTTGGCTGAAACTTGCATGAAATGATCCTGAAATGGTTCCGATAAAGTGTTGTTATTTTTCGGGTCGATCCGAAATCCAAGATGGCCGCCACAGCCGCCATCTTGAAAACACATTTTGAACTTCTTCTCAAGTTCTACCGGTGCGATTTGGCTGAAACTTGCATGAAATGATCCTGACATGGTCCCGACAAAGTGTTGTTATTTTTCGAGTCGATCCGAAATCCAAGATGGCCGCCACAGCCGCCATCTTGAAAACACATTTTGAACTTCTTCTCA
The DNA here is from genome assembly GCF_041381155.1 of Argopecten irradians. Classification (NCBI taxonomy): domain Eukaryota; kingdom Metazoa; phylum Mollusca; class Bivalvia; order Pectinida; family Pectinidae; genus Argopecten; species Argopecten irradians. Next base: position 42,022,271 of record NC_091144.1, read on the forward strand.
AGTTTGACCAGTGCGATTTGGCTGAAACTTGCATGAAATGATCCTGACATGGTCCCGACAAAGTGTTGTTATTTTTCGGGTCGATCCGAAATCCAAGATGGCCGTCACAGCCACCATCTATAAAACACATTTTGAACTTCTTCTCAAGTTCTACCGGTGCGATTTGGCTGAAACTTGCATGAAATGATCCTGACATGGTCCCGACAAAGTGTTGTTATTTTTCAGGTCGATCCGAATTCCAAGATGGCCGCCACAGCCGCCATCTTGAAAACACATTTTGAACTTCTTCTCAAGTTCTACCGGTGCGATTTGGCTGAAACTTGCATGAAATGATCCTGACATGGTCCCGACAAAGTGTTGTTATTTTTCGGGTCGATCCGAATTCCAAGATGGCCGCCACAGCCACCATCTTGAAAACACATTTTGAACTTCTTCTCAAGTTCTACCGGTGCGATTTGGCTGAAACTTGCATGAAATGATCCTGACATGGTCCCGACAAAGTGTTGTTATTTTTCGGGTCGATCCGAAATCCAAGATGGCCGCCACAGCCGCCATCTTGAAAACACATTTTGAACTTCTTCTCAAGTTTGACCAGTGCGATTTGGCTGAAACTTGCATGAAATGATCCTGACATGGTCCTGACAAAGTGTTGTTATTTTTCGGGTCGATCCGAAATCCAAGATGGCCGCCACAGCCGCCATCTTGAAAACACATTTTGAACTTCTTCTCAAGTTCTACCGGTGCGATTTGGATGAAACTTGCATGAAATGATCCTGACATGGTCCCGACAAAGTGTTGTTATTTTTCGGGTCGATCCGAAATCCAAGATGGCCGCCACAGCCGCCATCTTGAAAACACATTTTGAACTTCTTCTCAAGTTCTACTGGTGTGATTTGGCTGCAACTTCATCTGCATGAGATGATCCTGACATGGTTCGACAAAGTATTGTTACATCTCTGGTTGATCCCAAATCGAAGAAGGTTACCATGACACTATATCTGATTAATTTCCTACATGTTAAGGCCCTTGGGCCTCTTGTTTGAAATAAAATTTGTTGAAGGAAATGGAAAATGAACCTGACATGGTCCTGACAAAGTGACACCATATGAAATTAATTTTACTATTGCCAAGGTCGTCAGATGACCGTTAAGGCCCTTTGGGCCTCTTGTTTTCAGGTCGATCCGAAATCCAAGATGGCCGCCACAGCCGCCATCTTGAAAACACATTTCGAACTTCTTCTCAAGTTGTACTGGTGCGATTTGGCTGAAACTTGCATCAAATGATCCTGACATGGTCCCGACAAAGTATTGTTACATCTCTGGTTGATCCCAAATCCAAGATGGCTACCATGACACTATATCAAATTAATTTCCTATATGATAAAACCCTTAGGCCTCTTGTTTGAAATAAAATTTGTTGAAAGAAATTGAAAATGATCCTTTAATTTAATTCTTTATTTATTTTACGAGGATTACAAACAGCCCGAAGGCTACTAGATGCTCTCCTCAACATATATCAAACAAACAATATGTACAATTACACAAAAGACATACAAATGTCGCACACGCTAACACTCACACTTACATACTTTAGAGAGAGAGAGAGAGAGAAAGATAGAGAAAGAGAGATTGATAGAGAGGGAGGGGGGACTGAGACAGAGAGAGAGAGAGAGGAAGGTGGGGGGGGGGGTTCAAAATCTGTTTGAATTTACTATATATTCAAATACATGGTCAAATAATGCTTTGTTCTCAATTTCGTTTAGAGTTTCTAAGCCACATAAAATTATTTTGACAAGAACATTTGGCATGAGCTCTACAATGAGGTTGGAATTGACATTTGGAGCGAATATATGACAAACAGTACGGAGCATATTGGAACGGATTCTGTTATATTTTGGACAATGTAGAAAGAAATGAATTTCATCTTCGGGGGAGTTCACGCAAAGGTCACAAAATTTGTTATTGGTTAAGTTGTAAGAATGTCTATGTTTGTTTAAAGCACTTAAACCCATTCTTATTCTAGTGTGATTGATTTTGCCTTTCCCGTGTCCATATGTATATAAATAGATTTTTTTTTTGGAGTGGATAGATTTGACAGTGCAAGAGAGAAGGACTTTAGTGAAGAGCTATTTCTTAATGTGTCAGGTAGATTGTTCCAGTCGCGTATTGATTTTGGAAAGAAGGATTGGTGATAGAAAGATTTTCTTGACAGGATAGGGAGAATTTGAATTTCTAAAGTTGTAGTTTTGTGTTCTATGAGTCTGAATTGGACAGATAGTTTTCAAATATGGTGGACACAGATCATGCTTAATTTTAAATAACAATTTTTAGTCTGCAATTTTTTCGTCTATCACTTAGTTTTTCCCATCCCAATTCAACCAACAGTTTAGTATATTTGGTTACCTTATAACCGCCTGTGCATATTAATGCCGCCCTACGCTGAACACTTTCAATAAGGTCAGACTCTTGCTGACTACAATTATCAAATAAAATATTGCCATATTCCATAACCGATCTTACCATAGTTTTATATAGTGTTTCTAGGCATGAACGCGGGATAATATAAGCTAATGCTTGTAAGATGTTTAATATTCTGTTGGCTTTGGCTACAATTTCTGAGATGTGAGAATGCCAGCTAAGATTACCAGAAAGAAATATGCCCAGATGTTTATGGTTAATTACATGTTTAATCGGAATGTTATTAAGTAGAAGGTTCGGTTTATTAACAAATCTTTTTTTAGAGAAAATAACAAATTCAGTTTTTTGTGTGTTGAATGTGACAAGCCATCGTTTTGCCCACTGGGATAGAGAAGTTAAATCGTCGTTAAGTGTATCTACTGAATCATTCCTATTTATGGTTGATGAGAGAGATGTGTCGTCAGCGAATAAGTTAATGTCAGATGAAATGTCTACATTGATATCATTTACATAAACTAAGAATAAAAGCGGTCCAAGGATCGAGCCTTGGGGGACACCAGAGTTAATATATTTATGACCAGAAGATTGACCATTTGAGACTACATACTGTTTTCTATTACAAAGATAACTTTTAAGCCAATAAAGCAAACTTCCTCTAATACCTATGTTTTCTAATTTGTGAATTAAGCCTTCGTGCCAAACTTTATCAAAAGCTTTTGAGACATCTAAAAATACTGTGCAAACATCATCGCCATTATCAATACTTTTGTAAATGTTGTGGATTATTTTTAACAATTGATTAATGGTGGAATCATTTCTTTTAAATCCAGAATTTTCTTTGATAAGAATGTTGTTTGCCACAAAGAATTCATAAATACGTTTGTATACTATTTTTTCAAGACATTTAGATATATTTGAAAGAAGTGATATTGGTCGATAGTTTTTAACATTATTTTTGCTATCTTTTTTATGAATAGGACAAACTTGAGCTGTTTTCCACAAAGTGGGAAAAATACCTGATCTGAGAGAAATATTAAAGATATGTGCCCAAATATGACTCAAAGATTGACAGCAATTTTTAAGAATGAAATTTCCTATGCCATCTGGCCCTGTTGCCTTTTTGGGGTTAAGCGACTTAAGTATATTATATACCTCTTCTGGAGTGGTTTGTACGGTACTAATTACAGGTAAGTTATTATTTACATTAGTTTGGGGTAGTACTGGTTTCTCAATATTATCCGGGATAGTACATTGATCAGAGAAGTATGTGTTAAAAAGATCTGCCTTTTCAGTATTATCGTGTATATAGTGATTGTTTTCCATTAAAGGAGGAATAGTATGATCTCCATTTTTGCCTAGAAGAGATTTAGTAATTGACCAGAAAAGTTTAGGATTGGTATTTCTGTTAGATAGTTTAGTAATGGTGGTTTCTTGCCAACGTTTAAGTGCATCGCGTTTTACCCGATTTGCTTCCCTACGTGCTACCTGGAACCTGAATTTGTCGAAGTCTTTACCTGTTTTTTGAAATAATTTGAAAAATCTATCTCTAGTCCTAAAGGCTCGACGTACTTCGTTTGTTAACCACGGTTTGTGCGCGAGGACGAATATTGACTACTTTATTTATTATAAATGTTTTGCACGTATCTAAGATAAACTTGTTTACATTTTCAATTATATCATCTAAAAGATCAAAAACACCAAAGAATATATCGACATGAGCGGTGTTAAATGCATTGTTCAAACCATCGATATCAGCAGTTTTGTAGTCCCATATGGTTTCTCTGATATGACTGAGGCTTTGGAACATAATATTTCAGTTTACAGGAAATAGAACTATGATCAAGATTACAAAGTGGTGATTTTATATCAACGTTTGCCACCATGTGGACTTTATCAACAAAAATGAGGTCAAGTATATGTGATGAATTTGCGGTAAAATGGGTAGCTTTATCAATTAATTGTGACAAGTTATTTTGGATCGCAATATCAAAAAGACGACGTCCGAGTTCACTAGTCACGTGCTGGTCATCCCAGGAAATACATCTATCATTAAAATCACCAGTAATTATGATATTTAACGGGTTTTCGGACTGCATGATTTGGACAGTGTCTGAGAAATAAGATAAGAAGTCGGTTTTAGTGCGGGCATCCTGGTTAGGAGGACGATAGATTGTACTAAATAAGATATTTCCTGCCTGATGAGTTATTTCTAGTACAAGACTTTCAATATTTGGGGATTCTAAGTCTAACCGACGTTTGCATTTAATAGTATTACGGGTATATATAGCTACACCTCCACCATGTCTATTTCTGTCGTTTCTGTAAAGGTTAAAATTTTCTAATTGAAGAATAGAATCTTCAATTTCTGGACATAACCATGTCTCAGATATAGCTATAATGTCATAAATAAAGTGATTGCAGAATACGCTCTCAATTTCATCTAACTTATAAAAGCGACTCTTACTTTCATCTGTGGTGGCCAAAATACTCCGTGCATTTATGTGACAGATAGATAGATAGTCAAGTTTATTAGGACCGGGGTTAGGCTGGACGTCCCCACAAGTGAGGAGAAGAAGAAACAATAGGTAGCATATGCAGAGTAAAACACTAACAGAAGCAGGGTGAATACAGCTATGTGAGGATTTAAAAAATGGTTTGCACCGTACATTAACGCTTGTTATAAAAGAATAACAGCTCCAAATGCCAATCGTGTACCTGTATTGCTCGAAACAGATCATTACAAAGAGGAGAGTAAAAGGGTAAGGACAAAAAGGAAGTAGGGGAAAAGTTCGAGATCGAGTGATAGATCGGGAGAAATAGGGAAAAGATAAGGAGGCGTATATGAAGTAGGACAGTACATAAGGAACATGCTTACCACTAACAATGCAGTTTGAAATATAATTTGATACCGCAATAAACAGTGGAAAATGTAGATTTAAATACAGAGATTGGGAATTGTTTACATCCCCAAAATTACTTTACAATTAACATTTAGCTATGACACTGACGACAAAGACACTTGTATCCATATGTACAGTACATGGACACTAGTGCATCAATATATTTACATGGCTATTAATAATTTCAACAGGACTTAGTATAAGTGTTGCCAAACATTTGCAGTACATTGATAGTAGTAAGCTATTTATGATACAAATAAATGTATATACAAACAGGCATATTAAGTTTCCTTCGAATATACATTACTGGACCTTACCGTTACTGCTTAGTACTTGTACCTTTGCAAATCAGACTAACAGACAGTGAACCTTCACATTTATCAAAAAGATGTTAGCGCGATGGGATTTAGATTATCCGACATGATATTGGGTCAGATATTTTGAATACATGCACGATATGAAGCAAAAATGTAAGGTATCATACAAAACTGAATCTACCACTACGCGTTTAAGATAGTAGACACCGTGGTGTATTGACGATTAAAATGTCAAAAATATTCTATTATTTTGTGAAATATAAAAATAATGAGGCAGCGAAGTTACGCCTTCATACATAATTCATGCTTACATGCTTACCAATAACAAAGCAGCATGAGATACAATTTGATACCACAATAAATCTAAAATATAGATTTAGGCGATACAGAGATTGGGAATTGTTTAAATCCCCAAAATGAATTACTTTAAAATTGACATTTAGCTTTGCCACTGACGATAAAAACACTTGTATCCATACACGGCACATGAACAATAGTGCATTAATATATTTACATGGTTGTTTATAATTTCAAACAAGCATTAGTATAAATGTTGGCAAACATATGTAGTACATTGATAGTAGTTAACTATTTATGATACAAATAACAGTATTTACAAACAAGTATAATAAGTTTCCTTCGAATGTATATTTATATTTTTTCTCCATAAGTTATATGCGGCATATGAAACAATAGGTAATGTGCCATACTTTTCTGTGAACATTACCATTTCATAATAGTAGATACCGTGGTATAGTGAGAATAAGATAACAATAATGACTAGGATCTGTACCATAGGTTTGAATGTGCATGTGCACTGTACATCTCATACATAATTCAAGAATACATAAAACTAAGTTTCGATAATTACTTTTATACACTAATCCAGGAACAAAGGTATTAATAGCTTATATAATCATTTGACAACTAATAATAATGCCTTTTTTCAAGAGCTTGTAAACTTATGAATAAAGGGATAAAATCTTGAGTGATTCATAGCTGGGGTGCTCATTGTGTGAGTTTAATTACCAATCAGATTGCCATATAAGTATAAACATGTTGTTGATAGTCTAAAATAAGATGAACTACAGTTTTTAATTTGATGTCAGTAAACCATTATAAATAAAGTCATCGTGATGATTATCTACCCTATAGGAGGGTATCAATGTCGGTATCAAGGCGAATGACATGAATGTTGCCACGAATATCGCGCGCGAAAACTTTAGCGTTCCATGCCCAGGCGTCAGATAAGTCCTCATGAGATTGGGCTTCGCGCAAGAGATCTTGATTCCTGATGGTGAGGTCTTCTTGAATCGAGATTCGGGTCGACTTTAGTTTTGACCTGGCTTTCATAATAGCCATTTTGTCATTTCTTTTCAAGAGTCTCACTATCATTGGTCGTGGATTATGTATGTGTCTATGTATGTATGTATGTATGTATGTATGTATGTATGTATGTATGTATGTGTCTATGTATGTATGTATGTATGTATGTATGTATGTATGTATGTATGTATGTATGTATGTATGTATGTATGTATGTATGTATGTATGTATGTATGTATGTATGTATGTATGTATGTATGTATGTATGTATGTATGTATGTATGTATGTATGTATGTATGTATGTATGTATGTATGTATGTATGTGTCTATGTATGTATGTATGTATGTATGTATGTATGTATGTATGTATGTATGTATGTATGTATGTATGTATGTATGTATGTATGTATGTATGTATGTATGTATGTATGTATGTATGTATGTGTCTATGTATGTATGTATGTATGTATGTATGTATGTATGTATGTATGTATGTATGTTGTATGTATGTATGTATGTATGTATGTATGTATGTATGTGTATGTATGTATGTATGTATGTATGTATGTATGTATGTATGTATGTATGTATGTATGTATGTATGTATGTATGTATGTATGTATGTATGTATGTATGTATGTATGTATGTATGTATGTATGTATGTATGTATGTATGTATGTATGTATGTATGTATGTATGTATGTATGTATGTATGTATGTATGTATGTATGTATGTATGTATGTATGTATGTATGTATGTATGTATGTATGTATGTATGTATGTATGTATGTATGTATGT